>NC_079298.1:14226031-14829572 GCF_023638135.1 Falco biarmicus | reverse complement strand
GGACCCAGGGTAGCTGCATGTTGTGTGTTTAATGGGCTGACCTGGAAGCTGCCTGGCAGGCACGCAGCGCTCACGTTCCGGTAATAAGAATAGTAAGGCTGAAGTGCTGCCAGCGATTGATTCAGGAACGCATTATGTCCTCATTTGAGGCGCAGCGCAGACTGACAGTGGTCAATGCTTGTGCTAATGCGGTTGATTTCACATGAGGCCGGGAAGCACTCACAGCCCCAGCGCCTTCCCCTCCCCATGCCCTTGTGCAGCCGCCTCTGCCCAGCTCCTTGGCTGCCCCAGCCAGGGCCAGCCGAGCTGCTGTGCTGCCCCAGAGGGCTGCCTGCCCATGCCTGCCAGGAGGCAGCTGCAGGGGCTCCGCATGCAGAGGGGGTTTGGAGCTGCACTGAGGAAGGGGAGCAGCAAACCCAAGGTGGACAATATCTGAGAGACAAACTGGCACCCAGGGATGTTTTCAAGATGTTTGTAAAGTGCTTTTGAGTCTGTCGAGGAAAGAGCCTTTTTCCAGTCCCGTTTCAGTGGCTCTGTCTTTGTGTTGATGGCAGTAGCAGCAGGGCTCCCTGAGCTGCTTTGGAGAGATTGCTCCTTACACCTCTGTGCTGGGAAGGAGGAGTTTTACTAATTGGGCTTTTTCTTAATTTGCACTTGCTATCTTACAACATCTCCCCTGTCACTTTAAAGTAAAGCAAAACTAAAAGTCATGGTGCTTTTAAGTTTGTTCCTGGCTCATTTCCTTCCAATTTCCCAGACCTTCTGCTTTCTAGGAAGGATGAGTTTAAAGTGTTACTTTGATCAAGTTTGGGGATGAAGCATTGATTCCTGTGAGCCCCAGAAAGGAACCTGAGCAGACTCCCAGTGCTCAGGAAGTTGGGGAGCAAAGAGGAGAGACAAGGCAGTGCTGCCATAGTCAGGGGCTGCAGAGCATCATACAGAGGTGGGGCAAGACTTGCTCCAACTGCTGTCCAAGCAGCCCATCATCCTCCCATTTATTTACCCATTTGTTTGCCTTAAAGGGGGGAACAGGTGTACATTAATTCATCACCAGAGTTTAAATTAAATCATTTTACTTCTAAATGAGTCACTAATTTGCAGGAGTATTTAATTACAGCCTCTTTGCACTCAGGTGCTGTATTACTTCTGACTTTCTCACCTGTTTGCCCTCTTCAGAGGCTGATGATGATTAGACCATTTCTGCACATCCTCATTGCACATCAAAGCAATTAACCCTAATGGCAACACCTTGATGCTGCTCCTCGATTCTGGGGGCCCTCGGCAGCCGCCTCTTCCGCCAGGAAATAACCCTTTCCACCACAGTGGCAGGACACAGACTTGCACACTGCACCCCACAGCTTGGGCAGCCCTGCAGCCTTTTGGCAGTGGTTTACAGCGTAGATTGAGCACGAACAACTGCACTGAGCTCTCCCTGCCTCTGCTGTGAAGGGAGGACTCGCTCCAGCACCCACCTGTGCCTGGCACTGAGTGAGTGTTCACAGGGTGCAAGCAGGGCTGGTGCTTTCTTGTGTCTCTCCTTAGCGGCAAGAAAATGCTCACTCATACCTTTAGGGCCAACCTCAGCTCCATCACTAGCTAGCCAGCTCTCTGCGTGGGCTGTCTGTGCAGACTAAGGCCACCTTTTTGACAAAGAAATAGGCATGGGTGGATTTTTCTCCTTAGTGCATCTATTTGTGCTTCTCCTTCGTGTGCTCCAGACTGACTAGATCGGTATCAGAACCCCTGTCACTCAGCTCTACTCCAAACAGAGAAGTCTTTATGCATTTTGTTCCTCTTAACCTTTTCATGTCTTTGATCATTTCTACTGCCCTTCTCCAGTTCAGCCCCACCATTAGGTGGGCAGCAGTCATCCCTGCCACACAGCTGAGGGAGGAGAGCATCCAAAGAGCCGATTCAGTGGGCAGCCTGTCCTGAAACCAAAATATAGGTGCCTCAAGGAAATGAAGTGCCCTAGAGAGCCGTGAGTTGCACCGGGACAGCTCTGTGCCTGGGCAGAGGAGCGTGCAGGGGCTGTGGCAGCCAGGCCTGTGGGTTTCCAGCCAGGAGCGTTGCCTGCAGCCTCCACTCCCACCATCCATGCTGCAGGGCCTCTGAGCGCTGCTGCTGCCTGCTTATTACGCTGATAATAGAAAATTACAGGTTTTCTGTAGGAAATGTCTATTTACATCCTACATTTCCCAAACTACCTATTAGCATCGCTGTGATGTCACATCCTCCTGTGTGTTTTCGTCAGCAGCGGCCCCTCTGCTTGCAGGCAGCCTGCTGCTGCGGGGTGGGCTGGCAGCACGGGCCACATGTGGGGACAGGCCACACGTGGGGACAGGCACAGGCGGCTGCCACCTGCCTCGGGGCTGGCGCCTGTTCTCAGGGCTGGCGCAGGCAGTGCCTGCGCTCCGTGCCCAAGCTGGGTGGCTGCACCCGCTGCCAGCCACTTGGGAAGGGCCTGCTCAATGGCACAGGAGGGTAGGGGACAGCGACGGGTGTCACCTTGTGCACAGGTGGAGGTTGGTGGGCTGAGCAGAGGGACCGTGAGGGCTGTTCAGGCGAGCCCAGTCAGAGAGCTGTACTTCCCGGCTCAGCCTTTTGCTCACAGCTGATCCAGAGCTGACGGTCTTGTGGGATTTTTACAGCTTGAGAAACCTACTGCAATGGCTCTCTGCCAAGCGATGAACGTGGATGCCTGCAGAGAGAATAACGTGCAGTGCTTCCCCTGGCCTGTTTTTGCTCAGTACTTTTGCCTGTGGGCCAGCAAAGCTTCAGAGACCCTGAGCTGGAGCGTGATTTTAAGAAGGCTTTGACTGTGTTGGTAATTGTGGGGCAGAGAGGTTCACAGGATGACTGATTTCTGCTCTAGCTGCCTGTCCCAGGCTTGCCCAAGGCTGCATGTGCAAAGCAAGTCCCTGCGTGAAGCAGCTGTCTCACATATCTCTCAAAGAGGCCATCCCATCTCCGAGGGGTGCTTTGGGGATGGTCCTTTTTCACCTTGTTTCATGCATGGACAAAAACAACAGGAAAGGCTTTGGGAAAGGGCTGCCTGGCCATGGAGGAGTCATGCACCGGGTGCGCCAGCACACGGCCAGTGAGAGGAGCACTGGGTGTGGGAGTCCAGGACATAGGTGGGATCAGGATGTGTGCTTTTCAGGCAGCTGCAGAATGCGCAGGCCTTTGCCCAAGATTTATAAGCGCATCTCGTCTCCAGGTTTATAGTTCTTTGTCACTGTATTAACTCAAATGAGAGATGTTTACTTTGCATAAGTAGCTGGAGCAATGTATAGTAACCTATCAATTTTCATGAGTATTCCCTGGCAAAAGCTCATAGGCTCTTGCAGGACGCTAATACCTAAAGCTCCTGGGGCACAAGACACCCAGGGCTTGCTATATTTCAGGAGACTGCAGTTCAACAGCTAATAAAACTGCTAGGTCAAGAACTGCGCGGTCAGGTCTCTGTGGAGTCCTGGCATAAGACCAAATTTCTGCTGATGGGTAACTCCAGAGGAAAGGATGAGCGTGCAGCCAGAGTGGAGATGAAGGCTCATCTGCAGCAAGCTGCCCTAGTGAGGGGCTGCTCTGCCTGCAGGTCATGGGAGTCAGGTCCCACTGGGGCGTGGGTTTCAGCGTGGTCTGGCTTGACACTGCTGCTGGGGACACCCACACAAGCTGTGTCTGGCCTTGAGAGAGGTAAGTGGGGGGATGCAGATTTACTGACTGAAACACGTGAGCTGCAGCATCCTGCTGTGCTGTAATCACTCCTGACTCCCTCCTCCTCTTTCTTTCCACAGTCCATTGATCCCGGGCAGCAGTTCACCTGGGAGAACTCCAACCTGGAAGTGAATAAACCGAAAAACCGCTATGCAAATGTGATCGCCTATGACCATTCACGAGTCATCCTGACTTCCATTGATGGTAAGAGTGACTCCAGAGTGGGCACCGCAGCAAACAGTTGAACCTGACTGTGGCAGGGGACCATCTTTTTCCCTGTTCTCAGCTGAGCAGGGACAAACACCAAGAAACATACCAGCAGGAGCAAATGTGTGTTCTGGCTGGCAAGAAGAGAGGAAAGACTCTGCAGAGTTCCCCCAGCTTTCCCACTGTCTTCAGTGCAGTGTGCCCCATATGGTTGCTTCTTGCTTCTGCTGGTCCCAGGAGCCTCCCTTCTCGCTGCTCGCCCCCCTGTGTGACTTTACTGCCTTCCTCAGCATGTGGTGGGACATGGCACTGTCAGCCCTACCACCCTGTGCCCCAACACGACTGCATGGCCAGTATCTTCCTCTGGGACTTGTCAGTGTTTGCTCCAACTAAGTGGCCAGAGCTGCACAGGGTGAGCGTTGCCCCTTCCCCTGGGGTATCAGGCTCCATACATCCCTGTGCTTCATGGGAGATGCAGCAGGCCCTGGTGTTCATAGCACTTGAGCCCAGTGGCCCCACATTTCTGGAGTCTTGGCTAATACATGCTTTTAGTGCCTGCTTTGTAGTCACCTTGCACACAGGAGCTGGAGCCTGGATACCAAAGCCTGGTACCTCACCCATTCCCACTGTTTTGTAAATCAGCACCCTGCTCTGCATGCCAGTACTGAGCCCTATTGTGAGGGAATGAGGAAGATGCAGCTAATTCAACGCACCCTTGCCTGGGGAAGTGACTGGGACCTGGCTTTGAATACTGGTGGCCTTGCAGTCACTAGCATCCTTTTTCTTGAGATGGAAGTCTTTTCTAATGCTAATGCACTGCTCATCCTGTGCGGGAGGAGGAGGGGGTCCCTCACAGCAAGGCCTGTTAAGCAGCAGCAGCTATGCAGAGGCCTGGCATGCCTGATCATGGGCAAACCCTTAGACAGCTGTGGGGTGAGCACATGGGGGAATCCCTGCTTTCCAGCCTGACTCAGTTGCCATAAGTAGTGTCTGTGTCTTCCTGGGAACAGTTCCCAAAGCGCCCTGCCAGGCCCCCGCCGCCGCCGGTGCCAAGGGAGCCGGGTGCTGCACTCCAGCTGCTGCTGCTTCCCCAGAGTCACCAGCACTTTATTTCTGGTGGAGACTTGGAGACTGCTGGGACGCGTAGAAAATTCCCCAGGACAGAAGGGTGAGGGGGAGACCCCCAGCTTTATTTCCTTCCTCTAATGAAATGCAGATGCACTCTCCTTGGGAGACAAGGAGATACCTGCTGCTTTTTCTCCCTGCAGCCCGGGCAGCCTATGCTGAGCAGGGTTTGGAAGAACAGCTCCAGGCCTCTGCTTTGCCATTTATTTTACTAACTGTATGTTTGCGTTTTAAAGGCCTTTACAAGAAAGTCCTTTCCTTAAAGTGGTGGAGGCAGAGTAGGAGTTGGAGCAGCCTCTGCCAGCAGGCAGCAGAGGGGGGTCTCACACTGAGGAGGGTTTCAGTGGTGGTGGGAGGAAGGTCTCTGGCTCCTCTGGGGTACTTGTCCCTGCAGGAGGGGTGGGAGGACATCCCTTCCTGACATCCCCTGCTAACAGAGACAAGCTAATGAAGCAGCCTCATTTTTAAAAGGTGCTGTAGGACCATAACAAATTGCTAGTGAATTTAAGACAATTATTTCAATCAGTTGCTTGGGGCCAAACGAGCTCCTTAATATTCCTGCCTGTGAATTTCCCTTTGTGTGCGGGTGGCAGCTGTCTCTCTGCTTTGGTGCTGCCTGCTTGTTGCATTAATGTGGGAATTACAAAGGGTTCTTCTTTGTTCAGGCACCATCCCTGTCCTTTGCAGTATCCTGGGAGAGATTCTGGCATCACCCTGTAAAGGAGATTGTCGAGAGCCTTGTGAACGTGCCAGCCTCTTCCCCTGCTTGCAGAGGGCAGCAGAGTGATAGGCAGCAGGGTCATGGGCTGCCCCTGGAGTAACCAACGCTTCGCCCTCTTTCTCCACAGGAGTCCCAGGCAGTGATTACATCAATGCCAATTACATTGATGGGTATCGGAAGCAGAACGCCTACATCGCCACGCAGGGACCTCTGCCAGAAACCCTCAGCGACTTCTGGAGGATGGTGTGGGAACAGAGAACAGCAACTATAGTCATGATGACCAGGCTGGAGGAGAAATCCAGGGTACAGTGTGTGTTTCCTCTCTTTTCTGGAGCTGGTGGCAGGGGCAAGAGAGAGCTAAGGGCATCCAGGGAGAGGCAGGTCCATTGGTGTGGCTCACTGCTGCAGGCACCCCAGCAACAAGTGTCTTGTAAGCATATCCCTGTATGACAAAAGGGTGGCAAAACCTCCTGTCGATGCTGCTCTTTAACCTCTGTCTTGCCTGTGTGTCTGCATGCACACCCATCCTTTCTCTGCCCACATCCCTTGTGCCAAAGGGAGAAAAGAAAGCTCTGAGATGGGGAGTGCTGACGGTCCCCGAAAGCCTGGGGGTTGTGTCTGAGAAGCTGCAATGGGTAGGTGGCATCAGCAGCATCCTGCAGCCTGACAGGGCCCTGGTGTCTCTGGTGATGCAGGGAAATGGCTGACGGGGTCTCATTGCAATAACAAGACTAATTTGTGCCTTGTTCAATGATAACATTTATAAATGATCAGCTCATTCTGCCAAGATTAGATATTCTGATGTAATAAATGCAAAGCTGCCTGAAAACCATGGGGACGGCACAAGGTGGAGAGAAAGGAGCAGGAGCCCTTGCTGCAGATGATGCTTATGGTGTCTCATGGCAGAGGCTCCCGCTCACCCCCTGAAGCAGCAGCTCATAAGCTGTGACCGAAGTGCTCCCATGCCCAGATGAACCCTTCAGGCAAAGCCTGCCTAAGCAGGAGGCAGCTTCTGCCTCTCATGATTCAGTATGTTCCTAAAAGTAAAATTTTAGCAGTGAGCATTTGTACTTGCAGAATATTTTAGTGTTGCCATGCCAACAGCAGGAGAAGGGGCTGTGCACTCAAGCTGTGAAGCACTGGTTATTTTTAGCCCAATAAGCTCGTTCTTGAGAAGCAGAAACTGTCAAGTTTGTGTTTAGTTAAAACTTTTGCCCGCATGCTCTCCCTCCGTTTCAAAGCTTTAGCACCGAAATGCTCGCAGGGGTGTCCTAGCTCACGCTGGCTGGGAGGAAGCAGCTGGAACAACTGATCACCATGGCAAAGCAGATCTGCTTTTTCTGCGTACAAAAATAGGCTTTGTTCATGGGCTTCCCCGGCTCTTACAAATGCCCTACAGCCTGCAGGGGAAAACTGTTTCTTGGAGACAGGCTGCCTCTAGAGATCCAACCCCAGGTTTGCACTGTGCCTCCCACTGCACAGCCCTGCCTGCTCCATCTGATGGCCACCATCACCTGCCCGGTCCAAACAGGTGAATTAACCTGCCTCGTCCTGCGGCTCAGGGCTTGCACCTGGGCTAAGCAAGATCAGAAGGTGCTGATCAACTGTTCTCTTCAGCTGGGGGTCATATGGGGACTCTCTTGTGCTTTCACATTTCAGTGATGAAGCGTATATTCGAAGTACGAGGAAAAGCCCTTTTAGGTTGCTAAGTAAATCCATGCCCAGAGTCCTGACTTAACTTCTAGGCTGCTTAGTTAAGGGAAGGCACTCCAAGGTGCCTGTTTCTCAAAGATAACGGGTTTCCTTTGACCCCACAGGCACTTGTCTTTGCCTGAGATGCCTTTGCTGCTGAGCGGTGCGTTATCTCCCTCCAGCACGCTCCCTGTCATGTCATTCTGCAATTACCTCCTGTGGTATTGGTTTCTGTCCCAAATACAGTGCACGTGGTCAGGCTTCTGGTGATGGGACGGGCACTGTGAATCCCTGTCACGGGCAGGTGGTGACCAGAGCCCTCGCAGAAGCTGCAGGCAGCCTGCCTGACTGGGTGTGCTGCTCAGGGGGCTCTAGGCTGACCCGACTGGACCCAGATCCTAGCATTCACTCCCTGACACCACTTGCCCATGCCCTGCTGGCTCTTTGGCACATCCCCAGCACTAACAAGAAGGGCAGTTTTCTCAGGCACTGCAGGAGGGGCAGGTTGCCAGGGGAGGCAATGGGGAAGCCCAGCCACTCCTGAGTCAAACCAGCCCCTCCACAGCGAGGGCTTCCCTGTTTGCTGGACTCTGTAGGTGCCTCAGGGCACCCGCTCACAGGAGGGCCCTGGTGGGGAGCTGGGATGTGAACTTGCAGGAGGCAGTTTTCTCTGGGGTTGTTGTTGGCTTCTCCAGCATCTTCCAAGGCAGGACAGCTTTCAGCCACCTTCCTGCTCCTGTTTTCCTCATACCCTTTTGGTGATGACTAGAGCTCACTCAGGTGCGTACCTTTTTGGAACCAAGGAAGATCCCACTCACTGCCCATTACTCCCAGCTTTCGGCATGAGTCACTGTTCTACAGTTTACTCCACTCCAGAGCCTTCAAACCTCATCTGATGCAACCCTTTGGGTCCCTGCAGCATTGCTGCCTGCCGATGTTCACACTGCAGTGGGACAGCGCTGTCCAGGCGGTCACATGGTGTCACAGCATTACCCACCGATGACCTTGCTTGAAAGTCCCCTTGCCCGGGGGTTTCAGCGCCAGCACAGGGCTGTCTCTCCAGCTGTGGAGCCTGGGGTGGGCAGCAGGTCTTCATGGCAAGAGCAAGCAGGCTCTGCCACCTTCCCACACGAGCTCCCCAAGGACCCCTCGGCAGTGCTGTTTGTAGATAAGCCGACCGACCAGGACCAGCAGCAGCTTTGCAGCCCTGTAGGGGTAACACTGCTTTAAAGGGCTCCTGAGCTGTAGGGGGAAAAAAAATAAATCTTTAAAGAGCATCAGCTTTTACGGTCTGCAATTTTAGCTGGCTTGATGGTCCAAATCATCCTCCCTTTTTCATGTTTTCACAAAGCGAGAGGCACATAAAGGATAGAAATGGCTGGATTGTGCAATTTAGCTGCCTTCAAAGCTTTACAATCAGTTTCAGAATCATTTGGTGGCAGTTCAGAAACACACATTGTAGATTAGCTTTCCCGAAGCTGCAAGCGTGGCGTGTCCCTACCAGAGTGCGTTGCATGAGAGAGGTATTAAAGCAGGATTTCTCCTACCCTGGGCTATCCCCAAGAGCCCAGCAGAGCGAGGTCTCCCAGAGCAGTGCCATGGCTTGTTCCGTCCCAGCCCAGAGCACCAAGCAGCCATCCCTGGGGTGTGATCTCCTCTAGCGCTTTGTGTCCCCAGGCAGGGGTGCAAAGAGGCTGGTGCTCAGGCGCTCTGGGGGAGAGAGGCTTGACAGCCACATCCTGCTCCAGCCCTCCCGCTGGCAGCGATGCCATCTGGCGCTTGCGTGCGGGGCTGGGAGCAGAGCACAGCTCTCGAGCTGAGGAGAGGTGCCCGGCTGCTCCTGGGCACAGGGCATCAAAGGGGAGGGACAGGAACCACTCAGCAAAGCTGCAATAAATGGCTGTTCAGGACATTACCATGCTCCTTAAGTTAATGAGAAGCAAGCACTGCCAGAAGAAAACATCTCTTATCTGCTTTAGTGCCACAGTGCATCGGCTTCAGCATAAAATTTACAGAGCTTGAAAATGGGGCATAAACATTATGGGTAAATTTGGCAGAAAATGTGACTGACTCTTATCTGGTCATGAATAAATAATTTTCAATTACCGGCCCAGGCACTGCTATTATCCTGCACAGGGAACTCCTCTGAAGTTTGTTTTGTGCTTGAGCACACATGGCTCCGTAGCACGTGGGTGGCAGGAGGGGGCCACTCTCCCAGAGGTGTGGGCTTAGGCTCGGGGACATGTGCTGCTCCTCTGCAATGTCCCCTGCAAATCACACCAAGAGAGACACAGCAAGCAGCTGTCCCCAGCATGTGCAGGATGCCTTTCTGCCCTCCCCTTACCTGCTTTAGAGAGGGGTCACATCATCCCCGAGCCAGGCAAGGCAAACTCAGGTAGCCAGAGGTGCAGCTGCCACCTGCTTGTAAGGATAGGATCAGTTTAGCTGTGAAATAGGGTTTGTGACCTCCGAGTTGTTCGCTCTGCAGCTAGTCAGCATAAAATAACAGGCTGCTCTGTGCCAAGCGAGGAAGAGAAATCTTCTGAGATTTGCACAGGGCCTGCCATGCTGGGAGCACAGATCCAAGGCAGCACAGCAGCCCGAAGGGCAGGAGATCCTGGGCAGGAGGCAGCAGAGCTGCTCTGGGCTTGCAGGTGCCTGCAGTACCCACCAGGCAACCTTGCCCAGGCTCTTCTGCCAGGGCAGGGCTTATTGAGAGCAGACCCAAAAAAAAAGCAGGGACAGTTGCCTCCCTCCAACCCCAGGTTGCTGCACTCCACCAGCCAGAGTACAGGATAAGGGCTCTTAGCTCTCACAAGCCCCACCCTGCTTAAAGTGCCTTCAATTAAAAGGCGGAACTTCATTGATTTCTAATTAAGCCTGTTGTTTCCCTTCCCACACATTCCCCTGTAAACACGCTCGGTTAATAATTAAGTTTACTATTCCTTGACAAGCACAGATGATCTTCCATTCACTCCTCTCTCCTAGGGCGGGAGACCATTTTCGGTGCAGTGCACATGGGTGGGAATGAAGTCTTCCTCCTGTCAGCCAGGCACCGCAGCACCGCAGTGCCAGATGAAATAGGGATGCTCAGGGTGTCAAATGAAATAGGGAGCTCAGGGCTGGAGAGAACAAAACTGGAGGAGTAGTTTGCAGATGCTGAGCTGTGAATAGGAGGAGGAGGTGGTCATCAGCAGGTGAGCAGGGAGTGATGCACAGGGAGGTGAAGGGGGCAGAGGGATGGGGCCCTGGGGATGTATTAGGGCTCCCTGCCAAGTGGGCTGCAGCAAGAGCCGCAACCAGTAGCTCAAAGTGCTCTGGCTGCTGAGTTGGGAGGAGGAAAATAAAGGATGCTGAAAGGCCATGGGTCTCTACGGAGCAGCACAGTGAGACAGTCCTGCCTGCAGGAAGGGGCTGAAGGGCTGGTTGGGCCACGGTCTATATCTCCTCGCACAGGGAGAACAAGTTGTGTCTGAGCTGGCATCTGTGCCTTGCTGTGGAGCAGTTTTTGAAACACCTAGGAGATGCAGATTTCCTGGGATGCACCACCTGCCAGAAGGGCAGGTTGACACCTCCAAGGGATGCTCAATGCACTTCAGCCTACGGCAATGCAAAAAAAGTGGCAGGGTCAGCCTGTGGACACTGCATCCAGGCTGGAGGCTTGGCATGCACCGCATCCCATCTTTCACCAGCGTGGTTAGCTGCCTGGGGGCAGCTGGCAGGTATTTATGGGGAAAGGTATTGCCTGTTGTTGTGTTGTTGTGTACCATGCTGGACTCAGAGCTCTGTCCAGTCTCAGCTCAGTGCTGTGGGTCGAGGACTTGGACTTCAAGCTGGGATAGAAGGAAGCTGGTGGGGGGGCATACAGGCTGCATCTCCCTCACCTCAGCTGCCCTTTGAGCAGAGCCATCCCCAGAGAAACCAGCGCTTCCCCTGCCCTGCTTCACCAGCTCTCCTCCCACCAACGCACAGCTGCTGACCTCTCTGTCCAGGCGGAGCTCTCACAGGGGGATGCTACAAGCATAGCCCTGAAGACCTTCATCTTCCCAAACAGGAGGTAGAGAAGAAAATTACAGGAGGCACAAATCACTGCTAGCAATTGCTGCACAGTCTTCATACCTGGTGCTGCTCTTGCTGCTGTGTCTGGTAGCCTGGTCCCCTTCACCACTTCCCACCAGTGGCGCCAGGGGGGAAAAAAATCCCTCTTTGACTATGAATCTAGCAGAAAGGAGACCAGGGCAATACTGCCTTTCTGCTGGGGACTGGAAGACTCCAGGAGAAGGAAATCTGTGTGTTTGGGGCCCCCCTGCACAGTGACTTTTTCTGTCTTTACCCTTTGAGGGGCAGAGCCCTGATCCTCACCCTAAATGCCGCAGCCAGCAGCCAAGCGCTGACCCTTCCTCCTCTCCTCCCTGCAGGTAAAGTGTGACCAGTACTGGCCGAGCCGGGGTACTGAAACCTATGGGATGATCCAGGTGACTCTGCTGGACACAGTCGAGCTGGCGACCTACACCGTCCGCACCTTTGCACTGTACAAGGTATGGTGCTGGCTGGGCCGTTCCTCCTCCAGGTAGTGCAGAGCCACTCCCCAGTGCTGCAGGGCCCACAGGCAGAGCCCATCGGCTGGGCCTGGCATGGCCGCGATGCGGCTAGTCCACACGCACAGCTGGGCGGCAATGGGAGACCGGCTGCAGGCTGCGCATCTGGCCACCGCTGGATTTTGGCCAGGACACCTGTTGCTCTCCTGTATGCACTGAGACCCTGTAATGGGCCCCAGAGCATGGGCCGTGCTTGCCTCTGTTGGGTGTACATGTAACAGCTGTCCTCCCATTAGAGGGACAACGTGGGAAGCAGTGAATTTTTAGCACTCCTGTCACTAATAATGCAAATGGAGGGGTCACACTGACACGTGTGCAAGCCCTTCTCTCCTGCCTGCTGCGTACCTCATTAGCGTTTGGCAATCCCTGGGGACACTGCTAGCAGTGGTGTGTCATGGCAATGCAAACAGGCTTTGCAGCAGGCTGCCTCTGTGCGTGACTGAGTCTGGGCCACAAGCACAGCAGTGTGCGATGGGGACACACTCAACGCCCCAGGAAGGCATCTCACCCCCAGCAGTCACCCAGCCAGTCTTACCGCATTGCTGCATAGATCACTCAGCTAAGCCGAGACGGGAGCAGGGCTGTCTCTGCAGACACAGGCTGATCAGCGATCCCTGAGAGACCCATGATGCAGAGGAGCAGGGGGAGCTGGCTGCTGCGGCCCTTCCATGCCCAGTGCCCATTTTCCCTGAACGTGCAGTGAGTATGTGGGTACTGACCTCATGCTGCGCAGAAGGGAGTCTGTCACCTTCCCTTCAGTCTGCTTCACTCCTGCAGAGCTGCTCTGCTCTCTGTATCAGCTGGCTTTCCACAGAGCATCTATGTTTACAGAAGCCTTGCAAGAAACCTACATTTAGCCTCCAAATTTTCAGTGGTAAAAGCCCAATACATGCACGATCACGCACAGCATTACATACCAGCCAGCTGGGTACCTTGTTAACCCATCAGTGGGTTCTGGTCGTAGGATGAGACTGTTCTCATGCAAAACAACTCCTCTTTGTCTTCCACAGAACGGCTCCAGTGAGAAGCGAGAGCTGAGACAGTTCCAGTTCATGGCTTGGCCTGATCACGGGGTACCAGAATACCCGACCCCAATCCTAGCTTTCCTGCGACGGGTCAAGGCCTGTAACCCACCAGATGCTGGGCCCATGGTTGTCCATTGCAGGTAGGACTGTGTGTTTGTGAAGCTGCACCTGGGCGCGTGCCTTCTGGCTGCGGGAGCTTTAACCTGTCCAGCTAGAAGTGGAGTCTCCTGTTCCTGCAGGGGGGGTTCATGGTAGCATAACCTGCGGTGCCGGCTTGGGCTGGGAACAGGACAGCAACCAGCAGTGGTGACGTGTATTGCTACTGCTCTGTCAGACTAAACAGCACTGCTGTGTGGAGAGCCTCAGAAAACACTTTTCCTGCAAAACCACAAGTACCATTTAAAAATGAAGTGATCTGTGCCCAGCATAAGTAGGTGGTACCTTTCAGAGGCTCATCATTGACAGACACACATGCAACAACCTCTACAAACATTCGTACATAGTATTTACAGTAGAACTCTTTTGCAGGGTAGAAAGGCAGCTCTTAAAGCAAAATATTAGTCTACTAAGGCTCAGCATCTTATCCAGGCAAGATTTATCTATACCAGCCGAGTGGGGACTATTACTGAACAAACCACTCCATCATTGCTGTTCCAGCATACGCCTTACCAGCAGTGTTTAATGCTCTTCTTTCATGCTCTGTTTCAGATGGGAGTGGGGTATAATTAACACATAAACAAGCTGTATTAAAGCCCTGTTAAGGATCTGTCTTACACCATAAATGAGGAGATGTCTAGCTCCCTATCTCTGCCTGTGTTTACATGTCACGACAGCGTGTCTGTTGTTTTCAGGGTACTTTCAGGGTGAATAGTCTGGGGATTGCTACTGCCCTTCCAGCAGATGTGGAGAGGCATCCAGTGCTAGAGCCAAGGGCTCAGCACAGACGTGTGTGACCCCCGGGCTGGTTGTCCTCATTTTATGGGTTAGGAAACAGTGACATTAGGTTGAGAGATAAGCAGGCTTGAAATTATGGACTTCACTTGTGCTGGGGCCCAGCCTGGACTTCACGTCTTCCGACTTCATGCACAGGTACGCTGTCACTCCCCTGCCCGTTAAACATATTTCTCCTTCCCTCGTGGAGGTGCTGGCAGCCACCACAGGGACCAGCAGAGTGACACCACATCCTTTCTGCTCCGTCAGTGAAAGGGGGACAGCAGAAGGGCTGAGTAGCCTCCCACATTCTCTAGTGCCTCTCTCCCTCGCTCCTCCTGTCACCTCTTGTTTGGGGCTCAGTTCATTATCCCTCACTGTGAGGAGCAGCCTTTACTCCTTCCCCTCTGTGCGCTCTAGGGCCGAGCGCTCTCTGAAGCAAGAGCAGAGCTTGCGTGGCATCTATAGGAAACGGTGTCACCTCGGGCCGCATGCTTTGTTCCCACAGTGCTGGCGTGGGCCGAACTGGTTGCTTCATTGTCATTGATGCCATGCTGGAGCGGATGAAGCATGAGAAGACTGTGGACATCTATGGCCACGTGACGTGCATGCGCTCTCAGCGCAACTACATGGTGCAGACAGAGGACCAGTATATCTTCATCCATGAGGCCTTGCTGGAGGCAGCCACATGTGGCAATACCGAGGTGCCTGCACGCAACCTCTTTGCTCACATCCAGAAGCTGACCCAGGTGCCACCAGGCGAGAGCGTTACTGCAATGGAGCTGGAGTTCAAGGTTGGTGGCAGAGCCCCAGCATCCCCCTTCCCCAGTGCCCTGTCTCTGCCCACGCAGCCTCACGGGGCCGCTTGCCCAGGGATTGGGAGAGGAGAGCCGTGGATCGTTACAGATAGTTATTCTTCTGTGTGTTTCTAAACCAGGTAGGCAGTGATTTAAAATACATTTAAATTGTAAAGCTTGCATTGGCCATGGCTCCCCCCGGATTGGCAGCTTCTGGGGAGGATATAAAAGGCAGATGGATGCGCAGTTCTCAGCAGCACGTTCTGCTCTAGGTTCACTGTGCGGTGGGAGCTGCATCTGAAATCAGATGCAGATCGTGTTAGTGATAATTGATGTTACTGTGAACAACTTGTCTGGAAACGGCTCCAATTTAAATATGTGAGACGTTTCTAGTCTCATTCCTTCAGTGCTGAGCTCTGTTATCTTTTAACCACCTCGACACCAAGCCTCAGTATCTAGAATTGGTGAAGGCAGTGTTTTAAGGCACACTGTTTTTAAGAAGCCAAACCGACATTTTGCTCTCTGTATCTGTGAGTGCCAGCTGCAGATACTTATTACAGCCTTGGAGATGGAAGTGAGCTCTGGTAAGCGCCCATATTCTCAGATGAGGTGCATTAGTCCAGTGGAATCGAGCAGGGGAATATAGCTCACGCAGGGAGGCAGCAGACCATGCAGGCGGTGAATTGAACTGCAGCAATACAGCTTCACCCTGGGGATTCCCTCCAAGTGACAAAGAAGCAGGAGATATACTGACTTCCAGCGTAAACTGGGAATAGCTGAGCAGCTCTGTCCTGCGGTTACCAGAGCTGCTGATGTCCTGGGCTTGGGACAGTAGATCGTACTGCATTAGCATCTCATGGTGGCTCTTGCTCTGAGAAAACCCTCAAGAGAGCCATAGAGTTAGGCTAAACTCTAGCAACTCTGTTGTAAGATAGGCAAAAAATTCCTGTTTCTCCAAGGGTGTCTTTAGAAAAGTAATAAGGTTTGCCCCCTTCTGTGCCCTGGCAGCGTCCACTGCACGGGAAACCCTGGGGAGCAGGATATGGGAGGGCCTGACATGGCCACATCACTCCCCAGAGAGCAACCCTGTCCTTCTGCAGGGAGCCTCTGCCAAGGACCAGCTGCCACACAGAGCAAGAAGGGTGGCTCTGGAGATGCTGGAGAGGGTCTTTTGGGGAGACAAAAAAAAAAAAAAAAAGAAAGAGAAAAAGAGAGAGACTTCTGTTTGAATGTCTCTGACAACAGATCTAAGTAACGCGTTTGCCGTGACTCCAGTTTACAGGGCTCAAAGAGAACCATGAAATGTCTCACGGTAACCCAAAATAGATTTTCTTTACCTAAAACTGTCACAATTCTCACATTTTTCTTGGTTTTTTCTGGGGTGAGAAGTAAATAGCAAGACATTGTTGGAAGATGGAAAGCTTTCCTTCCCTGACACCACCAGGCATGTCCCTGGTTCAGCGAGGAACAAAGCTTCATGGTTCATGTCCTGGCCCTTTGTGGGTCAGATTGCTGCTGTGGGTCTCCACTCGGCTGTGTGTGGCTTTGGGGCTGTGGTTCCCCTGCTGTCACCTACAGCTGTGCACCAAAAGTCAGCAGCAAGGCCGTGCCGCCGTGCCTAGGTGTGCAGTGCCATGGCAGCGGGGCTGACATGGTACCGAAAACCAGACTGATGACTGTGAAATAGCGCAGAGGGATGCAGCCTCATTGGTGGCAGAGCCGTTTGTCTGGTCCGGAAAGAAGCAGTCGCCAGCACAGGGGGGTCCCGCAGTCTGAGGAGGGAGTGTGGGGGCATGCCTGGAGGGATTCCTGCCTGCCCTGCTGCCAGGGTCCTGCTTTTGTCCCCAGATGCTGCATCCCCAGCAGGGGTCTGACGTGTCTCCTCCTCTTTCAGCTGCTGGCCAACTCTAAAGCACATACCTCACGTTTCATCAGTGCCAACCTCCCGTGCAACAAATTCAAGAACCGCCTCGTGAACATCATGCCATATGAGCTGACAAGAGTCTGTCTGCAGCCCATCCGGGGTGTCGAGGGCTCCGATTATATCAACGCCAGCTTCATAGATGGGTACAGGTAAGGGCCACCTTAGGTGCCTGGGCCAGCCTGTCCTGCCTGCTTGGGAACCCGGGCAGAGCTGCCTTCTCCTCTTTCCCAAGGACTGGTCCTGGCTGCCTAGAGGTAGACCGGGGATCACTTTGTTGCATCTTACCTGTTTCCATTTTCTCAGACACTTCAGTGTGTATAGTAACAATATGTGAAGACTGCTAGTGAGTGCTGCCAGGCTGGCTTGTATTGCTGTAGACAGATGCCCACATGGCTGGGGCGGAGGCTGTGCTGGTTCCTGTGGAGTTTTATAGGATCTTCTAGTAGGCATCGCTTGGCACGTATATCTCTAGCATCTAATGCAAACCTGCCCCCTCTCACTAGCTGTAGCAACCAGAGGTAGAAGTGTGCCTGATACAGGCAGCAGCCAAAGGCTCATTGTCCCATGTCTTCATTTTGGGGGGGAGTCTGGATCTTCAGGCAGGGCTGGTGCTGGACACTGGGGACCCCATCACTGGGTTCTACACCCCTCCCAGGATACCTTTTAGAAAGCACAAATTAAGATCTGGTGGGGCAGTAATACTTAGGGATTCTGTATCTAACTGCTGGCATCACATTCTCGGATGCTAAGTGCCAGGAGAGAAGAATGCAGGGAAGCAGCCCAGTGGACGAGGCTTCCTCACCAGTCCCCAGACATTAATGCAGACCAAACCGCAAGCGTGCGTATACAAGGCTCGGTGCTGTCATCTCTTGGTGCACTGTCGCAGTAGGGTCACCCAGTGCAGGAGTGAGGGCTACAATGATGAATGTGGCACAGTCCTCCTCCAGCTTGGCTCTGGCCAAACGCTTCTTATGGGCTGGTGACCTCCCAGGAGCAACAGGCACTGCCAAAGGGAACAGATGTTGGTGCGGCCAGGCCAGCGACTCTGTGCCTCTGTCCTTGCCAGCAGCTGAGCCCAGGAAGAGTTCCCAGGGGAAAGGGCTACATGGAGGCAAGTGCGGGCAGGGAGCAGAAGGGGAGCAGAGCAACCCAAGGAGCATCCCAATGCAGCAAAACTGCAGCGAGCCAAGCTCCCTCAGGGAAGGACAGAGTAATGGGGAAGGATGAAGGGGCTGTAGAAAAGCTGTCACAGAGCAGCCTCGCTCCCCTCCTGCCTGTGTGGCTCTGAGCCGTCCAGCACTGCGTCATTAATGTGGCCACCTGCCTGCACGCCCACCCCGGCCGCCCGGTGGCTGACAGACACCGTGTCCTGGCTCCAGAGCTGGTGAAGAGGAATGCTGGTTTTGCCCCTTGGTGGTGCCACAGAGGGAGGGCTGCCAGCACGGCAGGTGGTACCATTTCATGTGCTACCTACCCCAACCCCGAAAAGAGCGCTGTTATCTCTTCGCACGCTTTCCTTTGAACCGAGCAATCTTCTCTGTATTATCTAAGGAGATCAGTTGGCCCAGGGTCCTGCAGACACCACCGATGCTGCATCTTTATTAGCTCTTTGGTTTCGTTCTGCACCCCTGCTCCCTGCTTTTTATGATGTCTTATAAATCCACCTTGAGGCAGCCCCTGTCTTCATCCTGCACATTACAGCTGTCCTGCAGCACGTTCATTAATTTTTAGCACCAGGGCGGAGGTGGGGTGCTGGGTGGGCTGGGAGGGTGCTGGGATGGCGGGGGCTGCCACCAGGCTGGGTGGGCTGCCACCTGGCCTGGGGGGCTGCTGCCCGGCTTGGGGGGCTGCCGCCGGGCTTGGGGGGCTGCCGCCTGGCTTAGGGGTTGGTGGGGTGCCACCCGGCTTGAGGGGGTGCCGCCTGGCTTGATGGGGTGCCACCGGGCGGGGGTGCCGCCGCTGCTGTGGGCTCCGGCACCCTGCAGCAGTACAGCGGGGCCGTGTCCCCACAGCCAGCGGTGGCAGGCGGTGCAGCGCTGGGCGCTCGGCCGGGCAAAGCACTGACATACTGGAGCAGGGCCCAGGCTGGGGCAGGTCAAGCTCTGCTGTGACACGGAGCGTTTTGAGAGACGCTCTGTGTCGCGGTAGAACTGAGGACAAATGTTGAGCCTCAGGAAAGTTGGCACAACGGCATTCATGGTCTCCGTGCTGCCCGAGTGCTGCAGAGAGCGACAGCGCAGGAGCCCGGGGCTGCGGCTGGGGTCGGCCCCAAGCACAGCTTCTCCCTCCAGCCCGGGTGGGTGCTGGCAGCCCGCTCACACGGGGCTGGGTGCTGGGAAGGGACCTAGTGCAGCAGCGCTGCTGGGGACGCTGTCACCCCAGCAAGGACTAGCAGCCCTGCCGGATCCTGCACCTGGTGGTGCTCGCTGCATCTGTGGGAAGCACTTAGAAGACATGGGCTGGGCAGGTCCATCCCTCCCACAGAATCCATGGCTAGTCCTACAGACCTGCCTCCTGCAGCTGTGTTGTCAGCCCTGCTCCCTGCTGCACAGGGCCCCTGCCTCTAGCTTTCCCAGCCCACCGGCCCCCGGGAGCAGCTGCTGCCTGTCTCCCAGGAGCTGGTCTGAACACCATTATGTTTGTCACAGGCAGCAGAAGGCCTACATCGCCACGCAGGGACCACTGGCCGAGACCACGGAGGATTTCTGGCGGATGCTCTGGGAGCACAACTCCACCATCGTGGTGATGTTGACAAAGCTACGCGAGATGGGCCGGGTAGGAGTCCTGCCGCGGGGAGAAAGGGGGCTGTGTGGCTTCTGTCTGTGCACACAGCCTCTCAGGTCACCCCAGTCTGTCCCCAGCACCAGCCATTTTGGGCCAGCCTCCCCCTGGCACGTCCTCTGGCTGGTCCTGTGGCTGACCCTGTGACCCCACAGACACATACGCTCCCAGGGAGCAGGAGGGAGACGCAGCGGCTTGTCGGTACCAATGTCTTACCATGCTCCTCATCCACAGGAGAAGTGCCATCAGTACTGGCCCGCAGAGCGCTCTGCCCGGTACCAGTACTTCGTGGTGGACCCCATGGCAGAGTACAACATGCCGCAGTACATTCTCCGGGAGTTCAAGGTGACAGATGCCAGGGTGAGTGCAACTGCTGGCTCCCCAGCTCTGCTGCCTCCAGTGCCTCTGCCCCACCTCTGTCCTGCCCACAGCAGTGGGGGGAGTGTGCCACAGCTCCTGGAGGAACCGGAAAGCAAGGTGCTGCCTGGCACTGCAGGCAGAAAGGGCTACTGCCCTGCACGTGCTGCTCCTCTCACCACGAGTTCCTTCCTTGCCAGCTGTGTCAGCCCCAGTGAGCAGCTCGGGGATCTTTATCAGCACCAGACCCTGCCTTGCCTACGCTGCACACTCAGGCAAGGATTAACCATGGGCTGCCCTGCACCTGGAGTCTCTGTGTGCAGCATCTCACTGGGCACAGGATCCCTGTGTGACAGTAAACGTGGTCTTGGGGTGCCGCTGCGCCCCAAACAGGACCAGGGCACTGACCCAACAGACGCTGCAGGGGCCTAAAGCCCTGCTCAGCTCAGCCACCCTGGGGTGAATATGGGAGAGCAGAGGCAGGCCCCAGACACTCGGCGAAAGATCTGCCTGGGCTCTTCCATGGCCCGTGCACCCTCTCACCTGGCCTGGGCCAGGGGGTCTGAGAGCAGGTCAGCAGCGCCAGCGCTGAGGGGAGCAAGAGCAGCCCCTCACCTACTGCTCACGTCTGACAACCCTGTCCCCGCAGGACGGCCAGTCACGGACCATCCGCCAGTTCCAGTTCACAGACTGGCCTGAGCAGGGAGTGCCAAAGACGGGAGAGGGCTTCATCGACTTCATCGGGCAGGTGCACAAGACCAAGGAGCAGTTCGGGCAGGATGGGCCCATCACGGTGCACTGCAGGTGAGTAGGACAGATCAGCACCCGCCTCTGCCTTTATCGGTCCTCGGAGATGTCCCCTACCTTGCTTACCCCGGCAGCTGCCAGCTCCCCTGCATGTGATGCCCCCCCTGTTAAACCACTGTCAAGAAGCAGGCAGGTGACGAGGAGGCGGCAGCGTCCGTGGGCGCCATCGGTAGCCTTTCTGCCAGGTGACTAGATTAACCCACCCAGTGACCTGGTGGTACGGATTTGAGCTCCTTGGAAGAGTCCTTGGGCAGGGCAGGTGCCACAGCAGCTTGGCCCAGAGGCAAGGCAGAATTGGTGGGCCCCGTGGGGCTGAGGAGGCACCTCTGGCCGGCAGTGTCCCTGTGGCCTCTCCTGGCCCCACTGAACAGGTCCCTGTGCTCCATGAGCTGGGGACGCTTGCACTGCTCCTAGGAGCTCTGCAGAGCTTCGCTGGGGCTGGTGGGTCTCTAATGACACCTCTTGCTCCCTCTGCTCAGCGCTGGGGTTGGGCGCACAGGCGTGTTCATCACACTCAGCATCGTGCTGGAGAGGATGCGCTACGAGGGGGTGGTGGACATGTTCCAGACGGTGAAGACCTTGAGGACGCAGCGGCCAGCCATGGTGCAGACAGAGGTGAGTGTTCCCTCCTCCCTAGGGCAGTGGGAGAAGGGAGGGGAGCCGGTGTCTCTGGGTGGTGAATCCTGCTGCCCGCTGTCCTTACATCCCCACTTGTCACGTTTCCCCCCTTGCTGCCTTGCAGGACCAGTACCAGCTGTGCTACAGAGCGGCACTGGAGTATCTCGGCAGCTTCGACCACTATGCAACGTAACTAGTGCTTTCCTCCAGTCGCGGTGGGGATGTCTAGGAGTGGAGACGGGTCCCTCTGAGCCAGAGCCGCCCATTCCTCAGTCCTTCTGTACAGATGGAGGTGCTGCCCAGGCAGCAGACCTCCATGCCAACCAGTTTTGACCACGGCATTTAGGAACTTTGCCCCAGCGCCAAACGAGGGAATCCGACTCCAAAAGCATTTCCAGTCTCTGGCTGAATTTCTGCTCATGTGCATCTCTCGCCCTCTCTCACGCGACTGCATTTCACAGCGAGGCTTTAGGTGGGTGGAATGGGATCTTTTTTTTAAACATGTAAAATAGTTACTAGTGGTTTTTATAATCTCCTCTCTCTTCATTTTTTATTTTTTGCAAGTCTTAAATGTTTTGCCCGGGCAGAACTGGACCCACCAAACCTTTGGGAGTTGGGTTGTTTGTTTTTTTTTAATATCCTATTGCTTTAACATTTTTTACTGCCCTGTGTTTATTTCAGCCAGTCGCTGCTGGTTCTGCCCATTTTAGTGCAGCTTCCTTGGTAATTTGCAGCAGCTGGCTTGTGGTTCCTGCCCGGCTCCATTCCCCATAGGCTGCTTTTTAGTCCTCTGTAGAATATTAAATTTCATGGAACTGGACCTAAGCTACCAATTATTTTTTTAGCATTCCCCTCCCCGCCCCCTCCCCCCCCGCCCCATTATTTCCTGAGTAGGTTTGGGTTTGGGAGGGCATGTGGGGTCACCGGAGAAGCGGTCCCTTTGTCAGCTGGAAACCGTTCAGTCCTATTACGATGCGTGTTAAACCAATGCAGTGACCGTGTGTATTGGCAGATCCCGATATGACGTAAGTTGTCGTCGCCTTGTTTGTGAGAGACCTGAAACCCCAGGCTCCAGGCTTTGGAGCCTCTTTTTGTGTGTCTCGCTGGGAAGGGGGCAGGAGAAGGGAGTGGGTCCCACGCTTCCCCAGGGAGGGGGTGGAAAGAGCGAGACACAGCCCTTTTTGTTAATCCCGCGGTTCTGTGCGTGCAAGCGCCGTTCTGTCACCTCTCACCAGTGAAGTGCATCAGAGCATTTACAAAGGCAAGGAGCACAAGCCCAGCCACCCCCAGAGCAGAGCCAGGCCGGCTCTCTTTGGAAAGCAGAGTACAGCAGGGAAGGGGAGGGGAGTACACACGGCTTCAGAGGTTGGGTGTATCTATAATTTCTGCTATCCTGCAACTGTTAAAAGTCACTAGAATATTGTACTTTCCGCTACTTCAGGACGTTCTAATGAACCAATGTGGCAAGACTACTGGACTTAATTTAATGGTACTATATATTAATACTCCTTATTATATCACGCTTGCACTAAAGACAGGGAGTGAGCAGCCCTCGTTGGAGTGCATTGAGTTATGAATAAAGGTGGTGGAAGGGTATCTAATTGTATTATCACATGTATTCCGAATGTTAAGAATCCAAGCTACGTTGAAATCAGCAATCCAGGGTTGGTAATGTTGGAGGACACATTCATTTTTACCTTGTGGATGCATAGTGCTGTAGGGGTCACTGTTGTATACAGTCTGTTTTCTATTTGTTAATAAAAAAAAAAAATCTACAGCATCATTGCATAATTCTTGATGTTAATAAATTTGAATAATTGGGTTTCATACAAGCTGGCTTTGCTGTCTGTTTCTTCAGCAGTAAGCAAGAGGCCATAGAGTCCCTCGGCGATGGACATGCTCCTCAACCTGTTGCCAGGGAAGTCCTTTCCCACAGGCACATCCCAGCCACGAGTGCCCCACACTTGCTGCAGCAATGCTGTGCCGGCAGGGAGCTCAGGCACCCTCTGCGACAACCCCCTTTGTGCATGCGTGAGCTCACCTCCTGCCTGCCTGCAGCTGTACCGGGCTGCACTGACAGTCCTCAGTCCCTGGCACCTCCAGGAATAGTCCTGCCAAGCCTGTCTTTGCAGCCAAGGCCTTCTCTGGGTCCCCTCCATTTCACAAAGGATGGATCATTCCCAGCAGGAGGAAGCCGGTAGCCACTTTCTGCCCAGGCCATGCTCTGCACAAGCTGTCCATGGTGGCTGGGGCCTGAGACCTGCCCTCCCCACCTGCTGTAGTGCCCATTACTGATCCTCAGAGGATCCCAGGATGTAGCAGGATGCAGCCCAGGGGTGATGCAGGGCTTTGCTGGAAACACGTTTACCTGCACCCCCTCCCCTGCCAGCGTGCTGGCCGCAGGACCAGGTTGGACTTTGCTTCTGGGTTTGCAGGAAAAAGAAGGGTCAGTGACTGTGGGTTTGGTGGCAATACCAGTCCTGGATGAGGCTGGGGTGTTGCCAGCCTCTTGAGACACTGCAGTAACGCTCTTCTGCAGCACTCGGCATAGCTGCGTATGCAAAGTTACTGCTCAGCAGTAAAACGTTGCCTGGCCCCTAACTGCAGAGAGCACCCGGCTATGTTGAGGTGTGAGACCCCTGCCAAGGCATGTGGCTGTGCCCTGCCCACATGGGAACTGCAAACCCTGGGTCGGTGCCAGCTCATAGAGAGAGCAGCACCTACAAACGGCACAAGCGTGCAAGGGAAGGGCCAGTGTAGAGGGCAGAACCACACAGGCCAGGGCCCCGTGGCCTGTCTGTCCTTGCTGAGGAAGCCAAATCTGCCCTGGTCACCATGTGCGGTGATGGGTGGGAGCGTGTAGCAGAAAGACTGATGAGCTTTTCCCCAACATGACTATGGGCAGCTTCTTACTGGCTCCTCGCTGACTGTGCTGGAGCTCAGCCACACGTAGTGTTTCCTGCCAGGCCAGACTGGCGCCTGAGCAGGTGCCAGATGCAAAATGGTGTTTCCCCCTCACCTCACTGGTTCCTACCCCAGTGCTTCGCCCCTGGGGAGACCTGAGGGCGGTGGAGCCTTTCTCTGGCTCTGCTGTTGGGCAGCCCTGTTTGGTGCAGATCCAATGGCAAAGCAAGCTCCTGCCCTTGCAAGGCAGCACACGCGCACAGGTGTGTGGGCATGCACGTGCCAGCACCGCTGGCATCGGGATGCTTTGCTTTGCATTGCTGCCAGGGCCCAGGATGGCAGAGCTACGCAGCCAAGCAAGCACCTGCTTGTACGTGGGTGCGTGTGGGGAGGAGGGGTGCCACTGCGCTGTAGGAAGCCGGCTAGATGGGAGGCGGGCAGCGAGCACCTGCCTGCGCTGCAGTGACAACGCTCTGGCTGTGCTGCTAAACTACAGGGGTGACAATGCTTTCACTACATGGATATGCTGCTCACCGAGCACCCACCAGGCACTGCCGTGTGCACAGCAGGAATCTTTAGTCCGTGTGTAACTTTAAAATGCAGTGATTTGCTCTCACCAAAAACAGCAGGTGCCAGAACACTTGCACAAGCACATGCGCATGTACCTTCTTCTTGTCCGAGAACACCTGAGGCTTCCTCCCCATCTGATGCCTTGTTCTTAGCCCAAACTCTCTACAACCAACCCCAGGAAAACATGAGGGAACAAACACTCCCGATGTGCTGCCTGACGGGCTCTGCTTCTCTGCCTGCCACATGCATAAGGCACAGAGTGACCTTTTCAGGTGGTCAGTGAGTTTGCCTATGGACCGAGTAGAAACAGGAGAAGGCAGGGAGAGGGAGAACAAGCGTCTCAGCACAGACCACCCTGGGACTACCTTGAGTGAGCCCAGGCCTCTGCAGCAAGGCTGCTGCTGGGCAGATGCTGTGTAGGTACTTAAATTGTGAAGCTGAAGCCGTGTGGCCAAAGCTTTGTGCTGGCCTCACAGGGCCAAGAAAGACTGGGCACGTAGAGAAAGCCGGGAGGCCCCAAAGTGTCAGGACATTCTGCCTTGGCAAGGGGACAGGCCCCCAGAGGACAGCCAGGTCAGAGAGCAGCAAAGGCAGCTGCTGCCTGTGGGGGAAGTCTTGCTCCCCTGCCTCCTCACACAAAGCCAGCACTCCACTAAAGGGGATGGGCTCATATCAGTTGAAAATTAACATTAACTTCCCTTTATCTCTGCATATCTCACAAAAAAAAAAGGGGGGAACAACAACAACAAAAAGACTAACCACGCAGAGGGGACACGCAGGGATGCTAACCCGATCTGCCCTCAGAGCCAGCGCCATGGCCTGTGCTGTGCTCCAGGCAGAGCCACACTGCCTCTTCCCAGGGCCTGGTGCTGCAGCGCCTGGGCTGTGGTGCTCAGCTTTCCCTGTCTAGAAAGGATTTATCCCAGCTGGCATTTTTTTGCCCCGTCTTCTTTGGTATCAGTTTGAGACTTCTCCCTCCCTCTGGTATCAGCCTGGCTTCACAGTGGCCCGCTGTGCTCCAGATCTGAAGGGAACGCTCCCAAGATGGTGCCGTAAGGCAGCGTTTGGCCTCTTTCCTTTGGAGTATCTCTGACAGACCGACCACATTTGCACTGAGCAATGGCACTGGGTAGTTACTGCTGGCCTTTTTTTTTTTTTTTTTTCCTAGTGAAAATTTTCCATTCTTTAATTGTACCAGGTAGCCCCTAATGCAGGCTCAGATAAGCGGTTTTGTAAAGGGCATGGTTTGGCAGGTGGGAGAGCAGCTAAATGGCAGCTAGTCAAAGGTGAATTCCTGAGCTTCTGCTCTTTCTGTTTTCTTTTTTTATTATTATTAATTCCATTGATAACTGTAGCAAGAGAGCTGTGTAGGCCCTGCCTAGGCTTGGCTTGCCTCCTAGTGATGCTAAATCATAGGATCATAGAATGGTTTGGGTTGCAAGGGACCTTTACAGATCATCTAGTCCAAATAGCATCCTGCCCAACCACTTGCCCTTTGGGATTCCATTACTTTAAATTTTCTTTGTCAAGGGCAAAATACTTGTTAAATAAGGAAAAGAAACAGCTGCACAAATCTGAGCTTACTCTGCGCAGTAGCTTGGCAACTCCTTCCCCCACAGTCCTGGCATTTCTTGTTCTCAGCAACGTTGCCATTTTAATTTGTAAAGTTTCCCAGTTAAGAGTGACTTTTTTTTTTGCCTGTTCTGCCCTGGTTAATTTCTGAGAGCAGGAAAAGTTCTGATCCCTCCAGTTAAAAGTTCATCGTTGCCCTTTTGCCAGTTTTGCTAAGTAATCTTAGTCCCCAGCAACAATTATGTGTTACCAAGCTTTCCTGCCTCGACTTCTCTGCTCGTGGCAATATTTTACCAATCTTCACCATAAAAAGACTGGCTTGTGTCTCCTGATATTAGAAAGTTGGTCTTTCTTTACTAATGGTTAGCAGTTGCAGCTGTCAGGCCACCAGAAAGGCCAGAAACTCAGAGTTCATGTCACAGCCATTACCTGACAGTTGTCTGTGTTGGTACCTCCATCTGCAGGAAGCTGAGTGTTGCACACGCTGTGATTTTAATCCACTTCAGGGTTCTGGTCCAAATCTGAGTTTGAGGAGGCCAGAGAGGCAGCAGACCACAGAGAAACCTGCGTTGGTGTGGTGTTTCAGTAAGACTTTCAGGGCTGCCGTGTGCCTGTAGCATGACACCAAAGGAAATGCGTATCAGGAGAAACACACAGTGAAATTAAAACTTCGTTTAGGGATGAGTGACCGAGTGTGGTCTGAGGATGGTTACAAGCGCTTTTGGGTGGGTTGTGCTTACTTTCAAGGTTGCCTGTTGGCACTTACACATTTAAAAAAGCACTTAGTACATCGCCATCTGTGAAAATCGCAGCCAGTCCCGGCCAAGGGGAGGTCAGTATCCCTAGACAGGCCTCATCATGCATTCAGCCTTGTCCACACTTGAAAGCACTTGCTGCTAAAGCTACGCTGTCAGCTCCCAACCCTCAGCACAGCAGCGGCAGATACGGACAAGGCACACGGGCCACGGGGACATTTTCCACATTTCCAGCTGACCGGGCTGCGCTGGCAGAACTCCCTGGCGCCGGCCCAGCCCCAGGTTGCGCTTCGCTGCCAGAAGTTTGCATAGTATCAAATTCTACTTTGGCTTTGCTTACAGACATAAATTGTAGGAGTATAATTAGCTGGCTTAATAAGTTCAATTGGCACGTGCCTATTGCACGTCGCCGTGCAGCGCCTGAGACCCATCAGCTCCCAGCAGGGAGCACCCACTCACAGGGTCCCGCACGCCAGCGGCCTGCCCTATTCCGACGGCTAAGCCGGCAGCCCCGCGCAGCCCGGGCCTGCCCCGGGCCGTTGTGAGGCTGCGCTGCCCCCCGGCCTGGGCTCTGGACCCACCCCCTGCGGGTGGCCCCGGGGACCCGGAGGCGGGGACGCGGGTGGGCCCAGCCGCCCCCGGCCCAGCCTCCCCGGGAGCCTCGAGTAGGCCCGGGCCTCCCTAGCAACCGCCCCTAGCGACGGCCGGCCCGGCCCTCGGCCCGTCCGCCTAGCAACCGCCCCGCTCCCGGCCTCCTGATTCGCTGGCCCGCCCCGGCAAGCCGTCGAATTCCTATTGGCTGTGAAGCGGAAGCGGGCGGCGATTGGCTGCGGCGGCGGACGCGGGGCGGGCGGTGGAGGGGAAGGGGGCGGGCCGGGGCGGCAGGGCGGGGCGCGGGCGGTGGGGAACGGCCGCGGTGGCGTCGGCGGCCCGTCGGACTCATTGGGCGCGTGGTGCGGAGGGATACGGCGGCCGGGCGTTAGACCTGGGGGAGGGCGGAGGAGGCGAAGAAGAGGGACGCCCCGCTGACGTGAGCACGCCGGGCGGGGACTCGAACCCCTCCGCGTCGGAACGGGCTCGCCCCGGCCGGGGGGGGCGGTGGAGGGGAAGGAGGGGGAGGGGCGTGAATCGGTGGCGTTCTCCGCCGTGAGGAGGAAAGAGAGCCGCGGTCCTGACGGGCAGGCGCCCTCCGCCAATGGGGAGGCAGGGCTGGTGCGGACCCCGCGGCGATTGGCCGGCGGGCGGAGAGGGCGGGGCGCCCGGAGCGGCGGGGCGGCGTGGGGGAGGGGTGCGCGGGGTGACCCGCCCCCTCCCCCCACACCACCCCCCCCCGCCTCCGCGCAGGGCCGGCCCGGCAACATGGCCTCGGAGCTGGAGAGCCTCAACCCCAGCGCGCGGATCATGACCTTCCGCCCCACCATGGAGCAGTTCCGGGACTTCAGCCGGTACATCGCCTACGTGGAGTCGCAGGGCGCCCACCGTGCCGGGCTGGCCAAGGTGCGACCCCACCCCCCCCCGGCGCAGGCCTCGCACCGGGCCCGGCCCGCGGCCGCCCAGCGGGGCCGGGCCGCCTCCGCCCTTTGTTCGCCCGACGGGGCGGGCGGGCCCCGGCCGCGGGGGTCCGGCCCCGGTCCGCGGCCCGGCGCTGAGCCGCGCTTTGCTCCCCGCAGATCGTGCCCCCGAAGGAGTGGAAGCCGCGGCAGTGCTACGATGACATCGACGAGCTCGTCATCCCGGCGCCCATCCAGCAGGTGGTGACGGGGCAGTCCGGCCTCTTCACGCAGTACAACATCCAGAAGAAGGCCATGACGGTCCGCGAGTTCCGCAGGATCGCCAACAGCGACAAGTGCGTCCGCGCCTCCGCGCACACGGCTCCGGCCCGACCGCAGATGGCTGCTGCGGGTGTCGGCCCCCCCCGGCTCCCCCCCGGTTCCGCGTCCCCCCCGGCTCCCCCCCGTTCCGCGTCCCCCCCCAGTTCCCCCCGGGCCGGGTCTCCCCCAGTTCCCCCCGCGCCAGGTCCCTGCTACATGCAGGTACCGGTCGGAAGCATGAGCATAACACCCCGAGCAGATGAGGTGTGCTTGTGATGCTGGCCGTGAGGATGGGGACCTGTGTCACTCGTGTCCTCTGGCGAAAGGAGATGTAAAGCCAGCAGAACTTTCTGCTGCGGACTCCTGTCTGTCTGTCCCTGGTTAGCTACCTGGGGCCATCAAAATACTCGCAGAGTAGCAGAAAAGGGAAATTTCATGACATGAGAAAGGAGACAGAAAAAAGATGGCTTTAAAAGGAGTTTTAAGCAAAAAAGCCTTTGAAATAACCGTTTAGAAACCGCATGGGAATTGCCAGCCGCAGGCAGTCAGCTGAAGCGTATTGTATCTTGCAAGAGCAGTACACATCAGGTGTCTTAGGATTCTTTTTCTCTAATACAATAATTCAATGAAAAAATTTCTCTTTTATGCTGTATATATAATTATCTGGAATATACACACATTAGGTAGGGTTAAAGTGTAAATTTGATCCCCCAGTGCTGCACAGAGACTGGTCTGTAGTTTCCAGGGAAAGGACATCAAGAGCAGGTATTTTGTTGGTAAATTGAACATGCTTGACCAGTTTACTAGCAGGTGAGTCTGAAAATGTTTGGTACTTCTACAATGGCAGAAAACTTCGGGGTTTGTTTCTGGGTTTTTTTCCCAAGCTGTATGTTGTATCACTTCTGGTTTTGACTCCATCCCTTCCTCTTGACAGCTAGAAAGTGAAATTGTTCTGACCTGAGAGAAGTGCACAAAGTAAAAGCGAAAGTAAACTGAGAAATGGGGAAAGTAATTTTCCTTCCAATCTTTTGTTCCCAGCTCACAGGAACAGAGCTGCTCTCATTGCTGTTCTGGTTGTTAGTGGTGTGGCTGATGACATGCATTGGGTATTCCTGTTGTAGCTTTTGATTCTTTCGGTAGTGGAAAATGTTGCTTTGGATTCATTATCAGACTGCTAAGTCTTTAGTATCTTTGATCTCTTTACAGATACTGCACACCCCGCTACACGGACTTTGAAGACCTAGAACGAAAATACTGGAAGAACCTTACGTTCAATGCCCCAATCTACGGTGCTGATGTTAATGGCACGCTTTATGACAAGGCAAGAAAACTGTTTTGGTTCTCAAGCAACAGTTATCCCTGTATATTGCATTCCATAAATACTAATGTAACATTTGATTCTTCACCTTCAGGAAGAGTTAATGATAGTCTTAGCAGAGTTCCAGCTTCTGGAGTAGGCGGGAACACGATAAACCGTATGCTTATAACATACTCTTCATCTAACCCAAATGGTTAAAGAAAGCTAATGGACATAATGATCTAAGGGACCTCTGTTAGTGCTTCAGTATACTACAGTTTAGTTCAAGAAAGCAAAACCCGCTGTTGTCCAGCTGTTGCTTTTATCCTGCTTTGTCCTGAATGGCATATGAGAGTTGCAAGTGTTGATCATTGAACACGCACTGCTCTGGTATCTGCTAGCGCATGTATTTTTGGGGGACAGTGCTCTGCCCATTAAGTGTTAGGATGATGAGCATTAGAAAAGAGTATGCATTCTACTTGCTAGTCTCCTAAATTATGATGATTTACTCTTTCAAAAGCTGTTTGGAATGAAAAGTGTTTCTGTTCAAGGGGATTTAAACATCATCTCAGCCTCACACTACTGTTCTGTAAAGTCCATAGCTTCATGGTTATTTCTCCTTCCTAATCGTTATGTTGGATGACAACATTATTTCTTTTTTCCCCTCCATAAAGGTGGCTAGTAAATAATCGGTATGTAAGCTAACACCATGCAAAACTTTTGTTTTAGGTGAACTAGCTAATGGTCTGAGCTGTGCCAGTAGATGATTTGTCTTGATGTACTGTTTCCCAAGTGTCTGATCGCTTTTGCAGTGGTCATCTTAGTTGTGTGGTTCTGTTCTTCATAATGCTTGTTTAACATGAGACTCGTGTTTTGCAGCATGTAGACGCATGGAACATTGGCAGATTGAACACGATCCTGGATATTGTGGAGAATGAAAGCGGTATAACCATTGAAGGAGTGAATACTCCTTACCTGTATTTCGGCATGTGGAAAACTTCCTTTGCTTGGCATACCGAGGACATGGATCTCTACAGTATTAATTACCTGCATTTTGGGGAACCCAAGTCATGGTAAGTTTTTTCTAGGGAAGCTTCTAGATGTAGAAACACAATACCATAAAATACTGAAATCAAAGTTGTGAAGTTACGAGAGTTGACTAAGGAAATGGCCATCCCTCCAGTCTTGCACTGCAGTTGTATCTGATGACAAGAACACTGGAAAGCAATAAGGAATTGCAAACAGTGCTTGTCCCCAGAAGTTTTTTGGTTACCTTCTAGAAAGTCCATTTGCTATCCTGATGTAGAGAGTTCTTCAGAATTATAATATAGGGTGGACGCTTTATGCTGCAACAGGGCCAGAACTTGGAAAACTTGCTTATGATTTCCTGAGGCTCTAAAATGACCATACAGAGGTAATGTGCCTATTGTCATGCAGGCATTAGGGGAACAGGCAACTTTTAATAGACTTTGAAATGTAGCTATTTATCATAGATAAAGCAGCCTAGTGGATCTTGCTGAGTGGTTTATCCAGCATCTGAGCTTTCCTGCTTAGTTTTTGGGGAGGCTCCCGAATTTTTCTGTAGCATGGGTCGCATTTTAGGAGTGAATCATTCCCTTCTGTTCACAAGTAAATTTCTCAAGCAACTTCAACAATTGTTTCCATGGCACTTTTGTTGGAAACTAGTATTTTTGGCTGCCTTTTAATACAACTTTGAAGCAAAAAATAATAGCTAGCGCTATGTGACCAGTGAACAACCCCATGCAGTGGCAATTGCATGGGAACACAAAACAAAATAGTTCCTTCAGATAAACCTTTTGGCCGTTGCTGCTTGTAGAGTAGTACATGGAAGAAGTTCACTTTGCTGATACCTTAATTTAACAAGAAACTCATCAAGAATATAGCACTCTATTCCAGAGAGAAAGTAAGCTAAGCAGGTGGTTTTATTTACTGTAGTCAAACCAACTAGGAGTTTTTTGACACCCACAAAAATGTGCGGGCAGAGACATAGCCCTAAAGAGCGTGCTGCAAGTTGTGCACATCAAGGATGTGGCATTGTGTCTGACTCAGTCCCATATTGGTCTGAGCAGCTGAAAGAGATGATTCCATTTTCTCTCTTTCTCTATGTTCCTCCTTGTACTGAGTTTACTGGCAATTGCATGACTGTGAACTGGAGATGGGTGAAGAAGTAGTCTTCCCTGCTTGCAACTCATGTTTTGCTGTGCAGATCTGCTAATTGAATACATCAGACCTTTTACTTCCTTGACTGCTTAAGCAAAAGTCAGTGGAGGAGATGGACAGCTTTTGGCTCTTGATTTTTCTTGGGACAGAGAGGTAAAAGTCCTCGGTAAAGAGTTTTAGCTTTATATCATCAAATTTTGAAAGAGTTAGTGAATAGACGGAGGATTTTTTTTAGTTTTTTTTTAAAGGCTTTACTAAAGTCTAGGTAGACAACATCCACAGCCTTTCCTTGATGCACTAAGTGGGTCACTTTGTCATAGAAGGAGATCAGGTTAGTCAGGCAGGACCTGCCTTTCATAAACGCATGCTCACTGGGCCTGATCCCCTGGTTGTCCTGTACATGCTGCATGATGGCACTCAAGCTGATCTGCTCTGTAATCTTCCTTGGCACCGAGATCAGACTGACAGGCCTGTAGTTGCCCAGATCCCCCTTCCAGCCCATGTAGATGGGCTTCACGTTTGCATGCCCATTTGTGATTTCCAGTCAGACTTTGAGATTTTGTCTTGTCACTTGAATTCAACAGACTTGTTCTTATGACTGCAGGTACTCTATCCCTCCAGAGCATGGGAAGCGACTGGAGAGACTTGCAAAAGGTAATCAGGCAATTCACATCATGCCTTTTGCAGAAAGTGGGATGGACAGCCGCAGCGGGTTTCAGCTCATTTAAGAATATGATATGCTTGTGATGTTCATAAGAGCGCAGGCTGGCACGACTGAATTGATAATTTGCCTTTTAGATTATAGTTCATATTATTCTGAGTGTTTATAGTATACATGCAAGATAAATGTGACATCACAAATAAAGCAGTTGTGGTCTGTCTAACCTTGAATGAGAAAATACTTAACTATTGATTATTAGAACTGGAAGTTTATAGCCAAGGGAAGATCCTTCTACATGCAGTCTTTCTTATGCTCTTTCAAACTGGTATGATCTGTTAAAGATAAATCTCCAGGAGTTATGCTTTTTCATCTTAGTGCCAGCTAGCGCACTTCAAATAAGGTGGTCCAAACTTCTAGGCCTAGGGAAGAATATTGTTTAGACAATAACTTTTCCTAAAAATTACTGAAGAATTAATTTTATTCACAGCAGAATGGTAACAACTCTCTTTGCCTTTATTTTAAACAGGTTTCTTCCCAGGAAGTGCCCAAAGCTGTGAAGCGTTTCTCCGTCACAAGATGACCCTCATCTCTCCATCAATTCTGAAGAAATATGGCATCCCATTTGATAAGGTTAGAAAAGTAATCACTGTTATACCCGCTCAGTCAAGAGGTTCATGCAGCCCTGTCTCATCTCTAACAGCAGCCAAAAGTAGATGTTTAGAGAGGAAAATCGGAACAGGGAGGGTATAAGGCAGTCCTTTCCCACTGTACCTCCATTTATCTGGCAGTTGGGACCTGAAAGAGTTTGAGACAGAAAAATCTGTCAAGGACTATTAAAAAAAAAAAGGCTCTGTCTTCTGTGATTTTTTTTTTTTTTAACTTAAAACTATGCACAACATACTGTGTCAGATTAACTTCACAGCTTCACTGTGTATTCAGTGAAGATTGTTCTTTTTTTGTTTCAGACTTGTCCCCTTTGTTTCAGACTTGTTCCCTGCTGATTTCATTTGTTGTGATCTGCTTCCTCAGTAGAAAATATAGCTTATTCTCTATTAATATTTTTTTTCATTCCATTAATAACTGAATAGACTTCCTTACTTTCTTGGGTGGTAACCTGCCATCTCCACCCCCCATTGAAGATACAGGCTGTGAGCCCTTATTCAGAAGTACTGTCTCATCTGTGTGGGCAGCTGAAGGGTTTTGTTGTCATGAACAGTAGGGAAATGTTGAAGAGCAGCAGTGGAAGGCTCGCAGGGAGTTGTACTTGAATATGAACAGCAAAAGAAAACAGTAGTAAATATCCAAATTGTGTGTGGGCAGAAATTTTACTGGCCTTAAATACTGTTCAGCCAAACCTGGAGCTGATACAGATAATTACCTTTACGACCTTCAGATGGCTTGTCACAGAGTATTTCGTATGTATAACCACTTCTGGTTGACCAGTTGTGTTGTGTTTTAGTAAAAATCTGTTAAGCGTTGCTTTCCAGTATCAGATACTTAACTAGGAGAATAGTGAAGGTCCGTATTGAGTCTCTCCATTGCAGCAAGTAACTCTGGCCACCATCTGTGGGTGGGGATGTCAGGTGCACTGCATGAGGGGTACAGGAGCTCCTTTTATTCAGACCCATCAAGTAGACTTTTAAGCTGTGAATAACAGTGGGATGTCTCAATTGTCTTCTAGGTGACACAGGAGGCTGGAGAGTTCATGATAACCTTTCCTTATAGCTATCACGCTGGCTTTAATCATGGCTTTAACTGTGCTGAATCTACCAACTTTGCTACTCTTCGGTGGATCGAGTACGGGAAGCAGTCTGTACTGGTAAGTGGTCAGTTGTTGTCCTGTTGTGTACAAATAACCTAATGTTCTGCTGCTCATCAAGACCTCAATGCTTCTTCTAAGGGAGTGAGTTCAGTGCTTTGTCCGTTTAAGATGCAATGTTTGCCTTCTGATACGGTTACAATGTCCAGTCAGCCTCCTGTTTCATGTCCTTGCTTCAACTATGGATAGCATGTAACGTGTTTTAGCATTGTGCAGATCAGCTGAGGCTTCAAAGAAAAGCAGGGGACTGGTTGGCTTTCCAGAGATGAAAGGGCGTGCTTGGTGGTCAGGACTCACCAGTATTTTGTCTGATATTTTAACCATTATTTATTGACCACATAGCCTGGAAGTATGACTTCAGTAACTTAAGTCACTTATCAAAGTAAGTATCTTGGCTGAACCTTTAGGCTGGATAGTGTTACATCCATGTAGAGGTGCCTTACAAACATGAGTTATGTTTTCAGAAGTTACATTTAGGCAAATGCTTTGTAGCACTTCTTGTAACCATGCCCAGAGGAGGGCAACCTCTGCTGCTCTGCGTAGGCCCAGAGTTTGTACGGCTCCATCTTCCTCGTTATAGTCCGTGGTTTTGCTGGCTGTTTTTGTATGACCTCATTTTAAAACAGTCAGCTTCTACCAGCAATGCTCTAAATAGGCTGGTGAGCTTGCTTTCTTAGTTACTGCGATAATGTCTGGGTTTCTGTTTTGTCGTTTTTTGCTGGCTTCTCTGCCTGGTCTCTAGTAACTTAATATATGCCCTTTTGATTTCCTAGGAAAGAGTCTGAGAGTTCTGAGGATCAATTACATGTGGCTCTGGGTTTGTGGGTTTTTTTCTTCAGTTAAGCTTGTGAAAGCAAAGTGATAGGGAAGTGCAGAGTAGAATTGTTGAGTATGTGGCCTTTACTTGACTGTTTTCTGCGACTTCAGTGCTCATGTCGGAAGGACATGGTGAAGATCTCCATGGATGTGTTTGTGAGGAAGTACCAGCCAGACCGTTACAAGCTTTGGAAAGCCGGGAAGGATGTGACTGTCATTGACCATGCTCTTCCAACCCCAGAGGCAGCAGAGTTCCTTAAAGGGGATCTCATGCAAAGAGTCAAGAATGGGAAACAGTGTGCTGAGGAAATGGAAACGGGAGAGATGTGTAAAGATGAGGTGGATGGAGATGAGACGAAAAGGTAGCACTTTATATTGTCTTCTGCTTTTCTCTTGGATTATTGGAAATTGGGCCCAGCTGCAATTGAATGTTTGCCATTCTGATAGAAAACAGCAGTCAGAGTTAGCAGTAATCTGCTTTCTTGGGAATACGGTTTAGTCTTAAATGTTTTTTTTTACTATTTCAGTCCACATTGATGATAGTCTGTGGTAGACAGGAAATGCATCAGCTTGGAAGGTAGTTCTTCATCTTTGGACAGGCATCCAAAGCGTGGACTAGGAGTGCGCACTGTACACTGGGAGGCCAGAAGAAAAAGAGGGTGTACTGGGGTCGTGGGACGATACAGGCTAGCAAATTCTGATACTATCAGTACTGCATATTGTGACATCGGTGTGCAGTTTCTAGTTGCTGAAGGAGGGCAGGCTGATTGTTTTACACCTTGCAGTTAAATCTTCTTCAATCAGTGTCAGCTACTATTCCTAAAGCTGTCTTTGGTGGGTTTTTCTGTTGGGTTTGATTTTGTTTGGGTTTGTGGGTTTTTCTTCTGTTAAAGGTAAAGAATGCCTGGCTGGAACATAGCTGCCTAGTACATGATTAACCCATACTGAGGAGTCATCCCTAAGGATTACTGACTCTCATTCTGTAAAGGCAAAAAACCCACTTCCAAATAGTTTGGAAACTGTTTGGCTTGCCAGATGCTGATCCAAACCAGGTTGTATGTTGTGCATCCAGACAGAAATTCAACACACTTACGTGTTTGGTAACCTGACGTACGGATTTGTCTTCTACAGCATCCCCAAGCATCGCATAGGAACAAAAAGACACAGGGTCTGCCTGGAAGTGCCTCAGGAGGTGAGTGAGAGCGAGGCTTTCCCCAAGGAGGAGCTGAGTTCCACACACTATGAAGCAGACATGGCAGAGCCCCGTGAGAGAGCTACGAGTGAACTGGTGCAGCAAGGTGAACAAAGACTCAAGCTGCCAGGTAACTGTGTGTCAAGCTTTATCATGGTATGAGGGGACAGGTTATTACTCTTCAGGGAGAGAAGCTGCTAGCTGAATCTGGGGCACTTTCATATGAAAGTTGGTAGGATGTTGTCATGTCCGAAAACACAGATGCTAGTTTGTCAGAGCCATGGCAAGCACTTCAGAAATCTAGTCATGACATTACGGATTGATTTTTTTCAAGGCCAAAAGGTGCATCTAGAACAATTTTAGGTTGTGCCCTTTAGGTAAGTTTTTCTGACACTTCTGCCACTGGTCTGAGTAAATGAAATAACCACAGCTGGAGTTGTTAGCTTTTGTGACCTATCTGTGGATAACTCCCCAGTGAGAATTATATAAAAAAAATGTTGGTGGAAAGCAAAGGTGTAGGCAGCCATCCTGTAGCTGACCAGGTAGATCACAGGGATGTTGCCTTTCAGCTGAATTCAGTGGGACAGAAAGTATTGCATGAGACCTGCTTAAGAAATTGGTGGGTTTTAGCTTTTGATTTTTGCTTTTTTTATTTTGCCTGTCTGCATGCAGAGACGTATTGGATGCCTCAATTAGTCTACACAACAGGGTTACAGAGGACTTTAATGTGACCTGTTTATAGAAATTGCTTAGTAAAACATAAGCACACTTCCTGGTAGCATGGGTCTGGTATACTGTATGGATCTTTTATTTGTAATTTGGTCATAAGTAAGCTGTAGGAAAATTGATGTGGCTTGTAATGGGTCACTTATCCTTGCTGTTAAGGGAGGAGCAAGGGGCCCATGAAACAGTATAAGAACAGGGAATGCCTCTGTCCAGTATTCTATTTTCCAGCCCTCTGCAGCTTGTATTTAATAATCTTCTGTTGGTTTGTGGCCTTTTATTTTTCTTGTATTAAAGTCTCCCATGAACACTTGTAGCCTCTTACCTACAGCATCATGTGGCCAGAGGTTGGGCTGTTTAGCTGCACTGTATAAAGTGTCATCTCTGTTTATTTTGAACTCACTGTCTGCTGGGTTTGTTTGATATATCCTAGTTATTGTACTGGAAGAGGCAATGAGCAGACACTCTTATTCTCTCTCTTGCTAAGCCACTCCTGAGTTTATGGGTGTCTGAATTAATTATCTGCTCTTTACATGACCTAGTGTGGTTTTTTTGTGTAGTAGTTTGCTTTCTTATTTTGGCTTTGTGCAGGTGGTTACACAAATGTTCTCTCTGCTGCCCAGACTTTAGAAAAAGTCAGTATATCCTTTCTTCTAGATCGTGTGGACTCAGCCAAATTTGAGGAACTGAAAACAGTGAAGCTTGAGGAGGAAGAAGAGGAAGAACAAGAAGCAGCTGCATTGGATCTTTCCATTTCACATGCTTCAAATTCCACTTCAGCATTGCCAGCTTCAAAGCAGAGTGCAACGTCCAGTGTTCTGTCCAGCTCGCCTGCGTATTCTGGTTGTTCAGACTCTGAATCGACTGATCCACTGGCAAAACGAACTCTTCCTGGGCCAGCTGGGGTGCTTACAGTCCATAGCTATGCTAAAGGGGATGCCAGCGGATCTGACAATGAACAGACTTCAGGAAAGAAGGCCAGTGCCACCGCCAGTGTGAATGAGCAAGAACTGGCAGAGGTATGAATGGCAAGAGTACTGAAAGCTTAAGGGCCGTATTACGTGGTCATGGATTTGCTGTGACAAAACTTCCAATCTGCACAGATTACGTTTTCATTCCATTAGTGTTTGCATAGCAGGTTGCTTAGTTGTCAGTGTTTGTTTTTTTTTTTAATACCTATGAGTTTTGCTAAACAAACAAGAATTAAGATGAAAGACTTACACTCTTACCTCTTCTAGAAAACAAGGAGATCCCTTGTTTTGAGAACTTCTCTAAAATATTTAAGTGCTTTAAGGGAAAGGGTAGCTTGGTAGTTCTGACATGGTAATGTTACAGGCTGATTCAGGTCCTTTTATATTAATAGACACTTGTTTGTACCTAAAATGAATCTAGTTCAGTGCAGCCTTTACTATGAACACATTGAAAATGTTTGGTGATTTTTTTTTAATATAAAATCACGTACATGTGTACCTCTGTGTGCCCCATTTTAAAAAAGAAATGACAGAACAAAGATTCTTGGTTGGGAGAATGTGAATCTGAGTGTTTAAGCGCTGCCAATGAATGTTTCATTAGACAGCCTAAGAGAAGGCTGTAACAGTTAAAATCTTACCTGGTGGTGTCTTTTCAGATTATTTTGTTTCCCTCTTTAAATCTGTGTTTAGACCGTGGGAGGCGGATAATGATTATGGTTTTGAAATTCAGGAATTACACAAATGAAACGGCGCATGGGCAAATCTGTTGTTAATTAAGCTGAAATGAGAAAGAGTTCTCACAGATATTTGAACTAAAGAAATTCTGTTGCCAATACTGATGGCTTCATTGCATACTCCGTACAGTGAAAAGGTGAAATCTTTAATGGGTCTAGATCATTTTCCCCAGTATGGTGTATTTGGAAATAAATTTTCCATCAGATGGTAACGGGGAATGCTAATTTCCATTTGAATAAAAGCATTTCTGTTTCTTAGAAGTCTTGTATCCAACTGTCTGTAGGAGATCAGAGATAATGATTGTTATGCTCTCTTCTGGCTTCTTTTATGAAAAGAAGAGATTTTAAAAAGACGTAAGATGCATTTAATCTAAGATTTGCTTCTGCTCTTAAAGGAATAACAGATTCAAAAAAAGAAAAAAGGGGGTTCTTATCTACTGAGAGACTTCCTGAGATGTTAAAATCATTGCCTTTATTGCCTTGCTTGTCAGGTTAGTAATAATTTTGTCAGTGTGTCACTTGTTTTTACATAAGGCTAAGGGAAGAGGAAGTAACTACTGCTGTAGGCTCCTTCTTCCAGTCTGTCTGGAAAGACATCAATGCAAGTAATAAGCAGACAGAGTGAATGTTTCCTTCATTTAAAATAAGCCTGTTAGTTTGAGATGCCAATGAACTCTGTAACTTTTAAAATTTATTTTACTGCTTTTTATTTGTTTTTAAATTTGGGATTTTTAAGTTGACACACAAACTGAAGATTTCCTCAGAATGCATGACACAACTTACTGTGGCTTTTCTGAGCCGAGCCATTCAACTTGTCTTTGTTTCTGTTACATGATTCTGATATAAACAGACTTGCATGAAAAGTTATGCTGGGATCTGTGAAAAGTCTCTATTCTGATAGCTCAGCCGCTCAACAGCTATACAGTTCTATCTGTCTTTTCCTAGCAAAAGTGCTGCAAGCAGTTCTTTCAAAAATTTAGCTAGTTTAGAGCTGAAGTTAGTTTGTTAGATATAAAATCGTGGAAGTATGTGTGCATTTTGTGGAGGTTTCTTTGTGTTGAAAATAAATCCCTTTAATGTCAAAAGGACACGGGCTAATTGACTGCTGAACTGCTTCTCCTTGTCCAGGTAGCAAAGGAATACATAAGGTCAATGAAGGAGAGTAAGAAGTCCAAGTGTCGTCGCCAGCCATTGAGCAAGCTCCCACGCCATCACCCTCTCTTGGTTAAAGACTGCATTAGTGATGATGGTAAGTAAGGCCTTATGCTCTTTGGGAAACTGTAGAGGCCTCAGCTTCTGTGGGCAGTGTGGGATATTCCATTAAATAACTGGCAATAAACAGGAGTCAGCAAGTGACACCTCTGCATCCTAGACAAGGTGCTTATCGCACTTTTTTTTTTTTTTTTGTCTGTGCTTGCATCATTAAACTTCTCTCTTGAATGGTGACTTCTTTCTTTCGTGTTCCATTCTTTGGAAAGTCACAACTCTGAAAGGAAAATTAAAGAGAAACTGTTCCATAATTGCATCTGCCTTGGAGCATTCCAGTAATTGATGTAAATATTCATGATCTAAAAAACAACAACAAAAAAAACAAAACAAAAAGCCCCAACAACAAACAAACACCACCACAAGATTCGTTAGCTGACAGTCTTAGTCTTGACATAATTTGGAGCTGGTGCTGTCCTCAGCCAATAAAACTATCCTGTGTCTGCACAGTTGCTTGATTAGTAGAAGCTTCTTAAAACGAGACCAAGTTACTGGTCCCCATCGCCCTTCTTGGTTTGCCTTATTTAATTTAGTTTGCAAGAAGGGTATCTCTAAAAGGACACTTAATCACAGAGTTAATGATCTGTTATCACAGAGGCATCAGAGCAAGTAACTCTGGAAGAAGAGGCTGAGGAAACAGAAGCATGGGCCAAGCCACTTAGCCAGCTGTGGCAGAACCGGCCACCAAATTTTGAGGCTGAAAAAGAATACAATCGGACCATGGCTCAACAGTCTCCTTACTGTGCTGTTTGTATGCTCTTCCAGACGTATCAGGTATGTAGACAAAGTCTTTTAATGTAATCAGTAGAGATAACTGAATAGGCTGCCACTGCTGTGCATAGTTTTTTAAGTGTCAATTTGCATTTTGCTAGTTAACAAAAGCCCTATCAGTGTTGCAGTCTTTTCAAGGAATTATTCTGGCAGAGTACAACTGGGTGAACCTCACCACACCTGGGATGGTCTGCCTGTGGGTTCCCAGGGGCTCGCTCAGAGCTGCTGTTCAGCAGAAGCTTTTGTGTTCTGTGGAACCATGAAATGGAGCTGATCATAAAATCCCATTTGTTTTCCAGACTGACACCTTCACTTCCACACTTTTTAAAAAAACACTAAGTCCGCTGATAGCACGTGGTCTTTGGGGAGCTGGCAAGGAGCCTGAAGCACCTGAACCTGAGAAAGACAGGGAGTGTGCTGATGTTTGCTTTAGTGTTAGATAGTCCTGTGAAAAGCAGGGAGTCGGACTTGATCCTTAAGGGTTCCTTCCAACTCGGTCTTCTGTGATTCTCTGATCCTGTGATGTAGGGTTATGTTTGTGGATGGCATAGATAGAAAATAGACAAGATAGAAAGCTGTCTTGTCTTGGAGTATATCTGTGTTGCCAGTAGCTGTGGTGTGTGAAAATGTGCTTTAATGAAGTGCAGCACCTGTAGCAATGTAAGGCTTGGGATAGGTTGCAGAACCCCTCTGTCATGTTGATGAAATGTTTAGGCAGGAGGCCCACTGAATTTTTTGCTGTGCATAAGCTATGCAGTTTGGAGGTAGCTTGAATAGTTGTCTGATTGCGTGTTTGACCTGCAACTTAGAGATAGTTTGTCCTTTCCCATGTGCTAAGCATATTTGATTCATTTGAGATCACTGTATGATGATGGTGGCACTAGAAACATGTTCACCACAGTTTTGGAAACAAAGACCTCAAACTTTTGTTGAGGGTTTATATTGTGTAATTGCCATAAAACCCACGGACTTTAGTCTGTTCAATCTTGCTATTTCTGAGAGTAGGTTCTTGTTAGGACTGGAAATTAATTCTACATAGAAGCTGCATAGTACATGGGGATTTCACTAGTGCTGGTAACGTATAAAGTTAATTTGAGGACAGTTTAAGTTCTGTTAGCTCCTTTTTTGTGTTCTAAATGCTATTAAGCAGAAAACTCTAGCTGCAGGTTTTTAAATGTCTGTCCACACCAGGCAGTAAAGCAGAAACTCTTCCAAAATTTGAGCTGTGGTTAGACTTTCTGAAGTTAGAACAAAGGCTCTGTAGCAAGTCTGGGAACTCACTTCAGTTACCCATTCAAATAAAAAAATTGGCACAAAACGCCAGACAAATATTCACTTTGCCTTTGTGAAGGAAAGTATCTAGCTGCTCGGAAACAAAAGAAGTTGCATTTTCTTCAACTTTGTTATAGATTTCCCTCAGTCATTTAGTCTTTTGCTTGGCATGCGATGTTCAGTTTAAATCAGTAAGTTTTACATAATCTGAATAAGCAAGATTTGTTAAAAACACATCGGTTTCCTTCCAACTGTGATCTTTACCTGGACTTTTTTTCCCCCTACCTTTTGATGCACTATAGGAGGGACAGTGCAGCTTCATTCTGCTACTGCAATTTTTGCTAATAATATTTTAAAAAGATTAGGCAAGGTACTTTTGTGGTGGCCTGTGAGGTGCAAAAGATGGTTTGAAACATTTCTTCAAAGAGAAAAATTAATTTCTGTTTAGCTGTTAAGAAGAGTAACTTGAATGAAAGCATATCTCTGTCAACTTTACATGTAATTGCTGTTTGGTTTGATGGTGGTGTTTTGGTTTAGATGAATAAATCACACAAGATTAGCCTGAAAGTCTCCTGAGCTTTAACTGGGAAACTGCCTTTTTAGTCTGCTTATTTCTCAGGAACAAATTAGTTTCAAAGCCCATTAGATTTGTTCAGAAGTACACTACCAAAAAAATTGTGTGGATTGCAGTAGTTATCTCGTTTGTGTAATCATAATCCTCCTGTACTGAGGTAAGGCAATGTGCAATGTTGGATAGCGACATTATGATCCTCTGTATTGGGCGGGGGTTGCAGCAGAGGTGTTGCCCATAGAGCATGAGGTGAGCATGGTGATCCCACCTCTTCTGTCAGAAGAGATGCAGTTTGATGTGTGTCTTGTTGCTCATTAGAGGGATGCAGTTCAGACCTTGCATTTAGCCATTTGGGTAGAAAACAATTTCATTCTGAAGCTGCGGTAGCTGAGGATTTTATAAACTAACTATATTTTCACCTAACCCACTAACTTTAATTTTTCAGCACCTTCATTCTTTCTTTAAACTGGATTTATGTATGGAATAATGGGTGAGTAAAGATTATATGAGGCAGTTTTACTGGTAAAACTGAAATTCCCTGTCCGTGCCTTACAGGCAGAGTGTGGAGGCAACAGTCAAAACTCTGGAGCAACTCCAGCTGCTGTGGATGGGAAGATCCGAACCAAACCCCTGATTCCTGAGATGTGCTTTACTACAACTGGCTGCAGCACTGACCTCAACCTTTCAACCCCCTACTTAGAGGAAGATGGAACCAGTGTACTCATCACCTGCAAGAACTGCCATGTCTGTGTTCATGCAAGTGAGTGCATCTAGACTTACCGCCAGACTCTAGTGTTCTCTATAGCAAGCCTCTAGCAGCCTGTGTGATGCACAAACAGACCAAGTTCAGCCCTTCTCTGAATGATACGTGCTTGAGTGCTGGCCGTTGAAATACGGAGTTGGCTGCATAGATATTTTCAAATATACAGCATCATCCGGAAGCTCGTTGGTTTTTATTTCTGCTTTATTTCTGGGACCTAGGGGAGTGGATCTGAGTTTAGGGAAGCTCTTAAGTGAATTGTGTCTGTTCTAGGTTGTTATGGTGTGTCCCCTGACAAGGCCACTGAAGACTGGATGTGCTCCAGGTGTACAGAAAATGCCTTAGAAGAGGTAAAGTTTCTCATAGAATTCTCACAGATAGAGCCTGGTACATCTGGGAACTTGCTTACAAAGTACATTTCCTTAGTCTTGTTTTGTATTTTGTTTGGGGGTTTTATTCTCTTCTCTGAAAAGAAGGCAATTTAGAGAATGTTTAGGAGCTGATGTCTTGTATTTTGGGGGTTTGTAAGCCATATAAGTGATACAGTCCTTTTAACCGGTACAAAGCTGCTGAGCTCAGTTGAGTCACAGGGAAGATACTCTGCATGAATGTGGGAACAGCTCCATTGTCTGTCTTAATTTATGGTAGCTACTGTTTCTAAAACAGTAACTTTTGTTAATAACTAGGGAGGTGTGCACGTGTGAAGAATGCAAGAAGAATGATATTCCCTCAAAAAGCTATATAGACTCTCAAGCAGCAGAATGGGTCAACCTTTCGAATTCTGTTTGCTGGTGTTTGTTCCAGATGCTTTAACACATCCTCAAAGGATATAGGGTATTGTGGCTTTAAAAGGAACCCATAACAAGTTGAATAAGTCTTCAGTGGTAGGTCTGCTTGTCTTCAACAGACTTGGAGTCTGTATTTGTTGCCCTAAGGGCAGCAGCTTTTGAGAGCTAAAGGGCTGATCTGTACAAGGTAGTTAGCTCTGTTCCGGCAGTGAAACCATTTTCTTCCTCTGGATGTGCATTTTGAGGAGGAAGTTCTAAAGCAAGTGTGCTGCTCTGGACTTCACTCTTTCAGCTAATGCTTTATTCCTTGTGCCAGGACTGCTGTTTGTGTTCATTACGAGGAGGAGCACTGCAGAGAGCCAATGATGACAAGTGAGTGTTCCAGGTTTTTTGATCTTAAGGGAGAAGCTAGTAAAGCCAATGTCTGCATTTGGTGTAATGGAGTGACCGACAGCACCTTTCACGCTTTGTTACTCAGGGGTACTGTGGTAAAGCGTGTTCATTTTGGACACAGGCAGCAATTGTCGTCTCTTTGGGTAATGCCTCATTCTGGTGATAGCAGTTGTTAATTGCTTTGCATTCTATAGTGCAGAGGTATAATGTACCACATAAAAATAAGATTCATCATGAGAAAACATCTCTCGGTACCTTCTCGTAGAGGACTTTGATTTCTCCATGTAATATGTGGAGGCGAAGGAGACCAAGGACAACTGTAGCTTCAAGTAGCACGATATACTGAAATTCAGGGTACCTCTGCAGCAAGTATACTGCGTACAGCTGCCTGTCCTGTGTCCTTTGGTGTGGTGGATTGCCTGAAGTTACTTGATACAAAATAGCAGTGGGACTGACCTGTAGCACCATGAAGTAATTGAAACTTTGCCTCCAGAAATTTTATGGATGTTATGTAAAGCCTCAACCTCTGATCACAGTCTCAAAAGTAACTTGGTAGTGACTGAGCAGTTGCTATGGGTCAGGTTTGTGAAGGAGTAAACCTATCAGGCAGGCTTTTATAATGCAGGTATGCAGCCAGCATGAGCCACACTAAATTGCTCTCCTGTTAAGCCTGTTAGTAGTAGATTGCAAGTATGAAAAACTCTTGGTTTTGCCCCACGTGTGCCCTGTTACTAGCAGTAGGAGGGAAGATCACACTGCTAGTTCTCAGAGGCTGTTTATCATGATTTATCTGGCAAACTTCACCAGAACTGTATTTACTTAAACTCCAAAGTGTCCCCTGTCAGCCTGATGCATACTAATTTATTTTTCTCCTCTTCTATCCTGACAGGTGGGTTCATGTGATGTGTGCTGTAGCTGTACTGGAGGCGAAATTTGTGAACATCGCAGAGCGAAGTCCTGTAGATGTTGGCAAAATCCCCCTGCAACGTTTCAGACTGGTAAGGGTCACCTGTGCTTCAGTGATGGAGTTTCACAGTGTCTTCCATCTGTTCAGAATGTGGGAGACTTTGCTTATCCCTTTAAACCCAAGGCATCTCCTCTCCAGATTGAGCAAATTAATCTGGTCTGTTCTTTGTATTGGAAATGGCAGTTGTCCCTGCCCTTTTTTTGAACCTTCCTTCTTCTAGTATATGTTTATTCAGATGAGCCGGCAAGGGGGACACTTTTCAGTATGTGGTAAATGACGTTTATACAGTGTTGTAATGACGGTATTTGATTTTTTTTTGTTGTTGTTATTTTTCTAAGCTCTGTATTTAACTTGCTTTATTGACTGCTGTTGAGATGCTGCAGGATGTGGGAGGCATTTGTATAATGGGTGCATGCCTTCAGCAAGAAAGCAGCTGTACTTAACTCTTCTAAGAGCTCAGTGTTGAGGGGAAACTGATGTTAATTGCTTTGTATATGCTAATGTATTTCAGATAACATTCTTTTCCTTACAACAGCCCATCAGGCCTGACTGACGCAGGTGTAGTTGGATCACTGGTAGTGGTGATAAAATTTTAGTTGTTATTTTTGTGGTCTTTCCCCATTATTCTAATCTTATTGCTTGTCTTGTATAACTTAATAGCCAAGTGCTGAAAGGCCCTGTAGGCTTTGGAGTGTAGTAGACTGATTTAATCCGAGATCTCAGGTTTGCATGCTTTATGCATGTTGAGATGGTAGATATTTAATGTACATTTTTCATCTGTGGGGTTACTGTAAATGTGCAAATTACTGCCTTGTCATAAACTAGAACTGGTAGCCTTCTGCTTCTTCGTAATCAGAAAGTAGCAATGCTCTCACAGAGAGTAAATGGCACAGTATCAGGCTCTTAGACCAGCTAGCCCTTTATGTTGGGTAAAAGCTAGTGCCGATCAATAACCTCTAGTTTCCTGTCCACAGAAATGCATCTTCTGCAAGAAACGAAGAAAGAGAATTGCAGGTTGCTGTGTACAGTGTTCACATGGTCGGTGTCCCACATCCTTTCACGTCAGCTGTGCCCAAGCAGCAGGAGTCATGATGCAGCCTGATGACTGGCCATTTGTTGTCTTCATTACCTGCTTCAGGCATAAGATTCCATCTCAGGCAGAGGTGAGTAGATGTGTCATTCCCAGGACTTTGACCTGCAGTATCTTGGAGGGACTGAAAACTTTCAGATTGTGTGATTCTTTTAAAACTTCATTGAAGGCTTGGCTCTCTCACAAAGTTCAGTATAGTCTAATGGTGTTGGTCTTGGATTCAGATTTCAACCTTGCTGCTGCTCTGTGTGATCTTAGTTGTATTTTGGTTTGCAGCCCAGAAGAACTGAGAGCATTACATGTCTCCTGTGGCTGTTGTAATGGGGAATAATAGTGGGGTTTATGGTCTGATACTTAATACGCAGGAGTTAGTGCTGGGACTCCAGCAGGCTGCATGAGTTGATCATAGAATTTCATGTTTAAGTGATTGATTAGTTTATAAAGTTCTCATGTAGCCCTTTTAGCCATCAAAACCACAACAGTCTATTAGAGAGTATTTACTGTAAAGGCCCTGCATTGCTCTGAAGAATTGAGAGCTTAATTCACTAAGTAAATTAAGGACAGTGGCATCTAACAGATTAGGCTTTAAGCATTTGAAATTCCAGAGGCAGAACTCTTCTAAAAATGCCACTGATGGTGTCTTGAGTAGAGTTACTCACCTGAACGGAAATATTTTGCTTCCTTGTCTGCCAGCACTGGAGCTATGGTCCTCAACACATTCTTTGTTGAGTCATTGTGTAAGAAGTGATTTTTCTCTTCTCAGCGAGCCAAGGCTGCACTCCAGGATCTGTCACCTGGACAGATAGTCATCAGCAAGCACAAGAACGGTCGATTCTATCAGTGTGAAGTGGTCAGCCTTGCAAAGGAGATTTTCTACGAGGTCAACTTTGATGATGGTTCCTTCAGTGATAACCTGTATCCAGAGGACATTGTGGTATGTTAAGCAGTGGAGTCTGGCTCCGGTAGAGGGCACATGATGCAAGTCAGCTCTTGCTGCTGCAGAGCAGACACACCAGGGGATTTGGTAAATGTTCCAACCCTAGGTCATGTTGTGGCTGAGATGTAACACCTCCAAGGCAGCACATAAGACTGACTTAACTGAGGGCACGTAGGAACAGGTGTAACAGGCAGTGCAGCTGATCTTTGGCTGCTTAGCCGTGGTAGGTCTGAAGGAAAACTTGCTGATATTTGCATACCATTCCTGCATGTAGTACTATGAAGCTGGGCCTGCTGTTGGGATTTAATACAGGTGACAGAGATGGATGTTTCTCGGCCTAGTTCTCCATCCCTAAAATAGAGTAAATGTTGGGGTGTTGTGCAGGGTGACTGGGATGGACTACCGGGTTGCTTACTGAATCTTCACATAAGGAAGCTCCTTGTCTCTCCCACCTTCCTCCTTTATGCTGTAGAGTCGAGACTGTCTTCAGTTAGGTCCCCCTGCTGAAGGAGAAGTTGTGCAGGTGAGATGGACAGATGGACAAGTTTATGGAGCCAAGTTTGTCGCATCACATGCCATCCAGATGTACCAGGTACAGAATTGTCTGAAAATTCATCATTCATAACAAGCTGATCTTGTTAACAGGGCTGTTCTTAAAGCCAACAGAGCTCTAGGGGAGTCATACTGAAACACTTCAAGGGAAGTTACTCAGTGTTGTCAGCAATGTCAGATGCTGGTGACAGTTGCTAGAGTTAAGAGCAAAGTGATTGCTTGCAGCTCTACTTATATCTGGCTACCTACTTGAAAGTGTCACCTTCTGAAAAGTTGCTGATCTGTAGTTCTTCCACAGACTATGTTCCTAAAGCTTAAACTCCTTAAAAAAAGTTTGGGTTTGCTTTTCTCTCTTTAGTGGAAGTGCATCATGCCTTGCAGACTTCCAAAGGGATGAATATTCAGGCCGTATTAAAGTGACCAGCCCCACTGTCTTGTCTGGCATTACAAGAATATCCCAAAGTTTGCCGGGCTACTTTTGCTGTCATGGGATTGGTGAGGTTTTAGTTAAGGTCTGTTGCAGTGTTCGTACCTGTGTGTGGATCTTAAAAAATTTTAAGTGGTAGAAGATTATTTCACGAGGTGTCTCTGGAGAGGAGAAGGCAAATTCTAGGTAGCTGTGCAAGGGTCCTGACTGCTGGTAGAACAATGTCTGTTTTTCTTCTAGGTGGAATTTGAAGATGGATCACAGCTGATGGTGAAAAGGGATGATGTGTATACTCTTGAAGAGGAGCTTCCTAAGAGAGTGAAGTCAAGGCTGGTAGGTAGATGGGCTGCAAACTTCTACTGAAGAAGCTCGTTTAACTTAATTTGTCCTTGAACAGCAAGCTGAGTGCATGGCAGCAAAAGATCACAACCTGATGTGCTCCTCAGTTGTTGCAGAGCTTGGTACTTGCTTGATCAGGCTACAAAAGCAAAGTTCTGTCTCACTCTGGAGAGACTGAAATTATTCTGTAGTGATAGGAGTTTATAGCATGGAGTCACTATTTGGGACAGCAAGTAAATACCCTTTCATGCCTGTGTTCCTAAGTTTCATTGTTTATTTGCATTGCAAAGAATGGTGAAGTTCCTTCATGTACCCCTTGTTCTGAAAAGCTCTTTAATGGGGTGGCATGAAAAGAGCTTGCCATTTCTTTAAAATTCTAAAATAATCCAGGTGGGAAAGGACCTCTGCAGGTCTCTGCTCCAGACAGCTGTTCCGTGCAGGGGCAACTACATAGTTGGGCAGGGTTGCTTGGTGTTCTCTTCAGTCAAGTTTTGATTATCTCAAAGGATGGAGATCCCACAGCCTCTTTGGGTCCCTCTCCTGTTGCCTTATGCTTCCTGCTATAAGAAACCATAACTGTGGACAGCATGCTGGGTATCTTGCTTTACAGTGTGATCATACACACCCTAATGCAGAGCCTTTTGGCAGGCACACAGGCTGTTGGAGGTTTAAGGAAGAACGTATCATGGCTTAGTCCTGTGACCAGGTGTTTAAACATGCCTGCTCCACAAGGCACCAAATGTACTAGACTGCTTGAAAGCTGGAACAGATGAGCATGTTTATTCCTTTAAGAAAGTGACTGTGAACTTAAATTCGCTACTTTTAAATTTGAAAACTGTGATTCTTTAGATCTCTGATTACAGTTCCCTTAAACTTATCCCCAGCCTTTTAAATCCAGTTTCTTAAATATTTTTCTTCTTGTGTTTGGTCAGTTTTTGTAGCAGGCTGAAAGTTCCCAAGTTTCCTGCCTGGTTCTTTCTTACATGCAGTAGGAGGATGTTGAGGCAGGGATTTGATCTGTGCTCCAGTGACTAATTCTATTTTTTTCTCTTAGTCAATAGCTTCGGATATGCGCTTCACGGAGATCTTCGCAGAGAAAGAGGTCAGACAAGAGAGGAAGAGACAAAGAGTGATCAATTCACGCTACCGTGAAGATTACATTGAACCTGCGTTGTACCGGGCCATCATGGAGTAAGCACTGCCTGTGGCAAAGGAAGAAGATGCCCACCTGCCCCAAGGATTTAAACGTTCCAGTACAACAGGCCATATTTGGATGCTTCGAATCCAGGGTTTTTTTTGTTTTGTTTTTTAAGGAAGCTAAAAAGCTGATGCTCTGCAATAGCTGAAAGGCAGCTGTTGGATAGTGAAACAAGATTCCGTTTGCTGAAGCTGATGCCTGCAGACTCCTGGTCTGAAGTTGGGTCCCTACTGAATAAGCCAGCTTGGGGGTGTTGCTTTCATCTCATTGAGCCGGCTTGCTTTTTTATTAGAGACAATTTTGACAGGTGGCAAACTCTTTTGGGAGTTGTAGCCAGAAATCTTGGCAGCTGCAGAGTAGTACGGTCTATTGTTTTCATTGAATAATGTTCCTGATTTTGGGATCTCCCTGGTGACTACACCTGGGCTTGAGTAGGCAGTATTACTGGTGCTTGAAATTGAACCTCCTTTTATATTTATATCCATCTTTTTGTCGCAAGCAGCTTCAGTCTCTTGTTTCTCAGCACCTCCTTTCTGAGGGTTGAGCTGTAGGCTGTTCAGGTCCAGGCAGACAGGAGGTGCTTGTGTGAACAGGTGAAATGTGAAATTGAATCCTATAGGACAAATTATTTAACCTCCATTTAATAATTTTGTTCTGGTATTCGTTTTGACTTACTTAATCTTAAGTTTAACTGTAATAGTATGTGCCTCAGAATCAATGAAATCTGTCTGGAGCCCTGTGCGCAGTGCAGCCTTTTAACAAGAATAGGCGTTCAGCTCCCAGTAGACCTTCAGCTCCCAAAGAGTTTTGAGTTTCTCCCCATTCCCTCTAAGGCAATAATGACCAAAGGGACGGAGTCCTAACTCCCTTCTTGAAATGCAAGCATCACAGTATTGGAGATGACGGGGCAGCAGTATCTGAAGCAGTGCAGTACCTCCTCTGTGGGAGCACTGTCTGTTGTGTGGCTGCAGGCTTTCGCTTACAACAGCTAATATTGGGTCTGAGACAGATAAAGCATGCACTGAACTGTGTGTATTACTGAAAGGTTGTGCAGTGCTCTTCTGAAGCAGGAGTGCTGCTGTGTTGCTGTCTAGCAAAGGTTATCACAGCATTTTTATAGAGTATTAGTAAGGCACATCTCAGCCATGTTGGAGAGAACTTGCTACCCCAGCAATAGGAAGCTGAGTTAAGCTGGGCAGTAGGAGTACCTGGAAGATGTGCCAACTTGCTCCTAGTAATGTAAGCATTAACACACCACAGTAGGAGCTGTGTAAATAAATGTTCCTTTCCCATTCTGTAGGAGAGGGGTTTTAGGCTGTGGAGCAGATTGGCCACCTTCTTTTTGCATGGAACGATGGGGTGACTTTTCCTGCTGGAGAAAAACATGGTCATGTGTTCTCCAGAAACAGTTCAAGAGGAGAATTTTCTAGTGAAACAGACCTAATGCATCCCTGCTTCTATAGGGACATGGCAGTGTGTCTGCAAAGTCTGGATTTTTAACTTTTTTTTTTTCTTTTGTTACATAGGAACGCTATAAACCAAACTCTTCTGAAACCCCGGTGCATCGATTTGTGACTAGCAATAAAATGTAGTATTGTGTAGTGATACAACTCTTGATCAGCAAAGAAATAAACTACAACTTTTTATAAAGAAAATCTAACTTATCCCTACATTTTTATAGGGTCCAGAGGCTTATATGAGTAGCAAAGATTTGCACAACCACTGTTTTGCTTAGAGATATTCTGTCCCATTTTTGTGGTGGGATACATCGTTCATCAGTATTGGAAGGTTTAAACAGATTCTGAAAGGCTTGCCTTTGTGTTGGTTCCCCCCCCCCCCCATGTCCAAAACTCCTGGTCTCAGGGTATTAAATCGTTTTCTCGTTAATGATATAGTTGGCTTGATAAAACTAGGATCTGTTAAGACCAGAGTCTAGTAGCTGCAGTTACTCTGGTCTAGGCAATGGGAATGAAATTGCACATTGTCTTAGCTTTTATGTAAGCCTCTCTGAAGTGATGTGCTGTGAGCAAAGGTGGAGAAGAGTTGGCCGGGCCTTAAGAAACTTGCCTCTGTTCTGTCAGAGTTAATTTGGTATTAGCTACTCGTAGGCTGGATGCTACCTGTATATTACTGGAAAATACACTCTGTATCATCTGCCATTCTCCCTCCACAGAAAAGGTGCCTGTGTTCAGGCTTTCTTCCCAAACTGCCATATAACTTAAGTGCACCTTTTAGGTGCCGCATGCTACCTGTTCTGCAAACACCTGGCTCGACAACTTCATCCTAAAATGATGACCTAGTACAAAACAGCTGGATTTGTTTGGAGACCTGTTGTTCAACTGCAGCAGGTTTTGCCACTCACCTCTAACGGTATCAAGTGACTTTCAACAGCTCCCTATGCCTAGTATTTGTTCTGGAAGAGGAGCTTTGTTATGCTGCATTTTCTGTGGGCTCCAGATTTGCTGTTGTCAGTTGGCTGCACTGTGGTGGAAACCGCTGCCATCCTGCACTCTGAGACAAAGGGCCTTCCCAATTTTCCTGTCGGTTCTTGTGCTGCATCGTTCAAATGTGAGCGTACTTTACTTACTGCAGTGATTGAACTGCATTTTGGCTTCTGTCCTTGAATTAAAAATTGGTGACCCTGATGTTTGAGGGGTCTATATTATTTGACTTTGCAAGAACAGTTGGTTTTATGGCTTGAAGTATAACAGGTAGCAATAAAAGCTCTTCACAGAGCAGCTGTCTCAAAGGTACATATGCTTTCCGTTACCTGTGCTTTGATCTTGATTGATAATTTTCTCCAGTGGTTTGTTTTTAGAAGAGTATTTATCCCTGTTACAACATCATTCCAGTGAGGGCAAGGTGCTGCCTGAGTATTGGCTAGGCAGGCACTTCTCGAATGTGTTTGGTAGGAAATCTTGCTCAATGTGCCCCACGGGAGCTCTGATGGCCCTTTGTCAGGTCTGTTGCCTGTGGTGCTGCAGGCCGTAGACCTCACTTCACTTTTCATGAAGCTTCCATCTGCGACTGGTTCAGGTTGGACCCCTAAAAAGCATTTTTAGTATAAACAAATAGTGTCTTGCCCTTAATTCAGGGTAAGCTTGGCAAGCCAGTGATTACTTTTCGTAAGGTCTAAAAAGGTGGCTGTATTCTTTGTAAAGCACCTGATTGCAGTAGTGTTTCTGCCTGTGGCTGGACTGCTGGAGGACCTTTCTCCGTCAGCAGACCCCTCAGGTGACCAGAGACAGTACTGTCAGTAGTAGGACCCATTCTCCTTGCTCCTTCTCTCTTCCCAGTGTTTTGAGCTGGGTTGAATTGATTCTGCACTGTTTGAGGAGAGTAGCCACATGTCCCAAGGCTTCCAATGCATTTCTGTTCTTCCATTCTCTAACTGGGCTCCCATTGTCTGACATGTCTGCAGTTATGCTTGGTTTTTTTAATGCAAACATGGGATGGAATCAAGACTCTGGTAGCCTGTATGTTGTTTTCAATTTGATTAAGTAATAAATCTAATTTCAAAATTGACCATCTGTAGACTAATTTAAGAACTAAAGCAATGTAACTTGGAAATCCTCGCCATGCTTCTGATGTTTCTTTTAGCATTATTCCTTTCTAATACTCATCTCCTTAGTGCTTATCCAATGAGTTCTTGGATGTCTCTCAGAGACACTAAGTGGAGTTCTGTTTCAGTCGAGAAGGGCTGTTTCAACTAGAGCAGGAACAGAGCCAGAGTCGTCCCTCCTCATTGAAGTACAGACCTGACACATCTGCAGTAAGAGCTGAGTTGCCTTAGGTTCCCCCTGTAGCTGAGAGTGGCAGTGCCAGAAGAGTCGTCAATCAGAAGATCTTACCTGGGTGCAGAGGCCAACAGCACTGTTCTTTACGTCGATGTTCACTCTTGAATTTCGCAGTGCTGGTTAAAACTTGCTGAACTGGCAGTCGGGGAAAGGAGATTATTCTACCTTAGCTCAGGGATTTTTGTTACTGATACACAGAGTAACCTTGAATAACTTGCTTATTCATTGTAGTATTATTTCAGCCCATGTCTTTGGAGCATAAAGTGCCAGGTGTTCCTGGAGCAGCTGTTGCAGTGGGGGAAAATGTTAACGTCTCCTTTTCCCTGACAAAGTTGTAGATGTTGCACAGAAGCTTTAAGTGTGTACATTTAGGTTAGTGTGAAGCATGTAGTATTTTACGTTCAACGTGAACAGCATGGGGTATTGCTAAAAGTCAAAATAAGCCTTTTTTCTCTTTTCCTGCAATAATTCTTCATTTCTTTGCATTGCTGTTAGAGCTGTTCAGCAGCTTTAGGTTACTCTTGGGTGAGTGGAGTGCAAGACTTCAGGTGAGTGTGAGGGTGTTGTTGCTTGGTTCCAGTAATGAGCGTAGCTGAGGGTGTGTATCAGTAGTTTCCTTTGACCTCACCAGAATGCTCTACAGAGGAATGGGAAACATGTAACCTGATGGGTTTCTTTTGAGGAACCTGTGGCAGATCCATGCAGAAACATTGCCATAGCCTCCTTGCTGCAGCGTGAGTAATGTGACAGTGCTGAAGTCAAAACTGTTCTGACAGCACCTAGTGAACAAGGGAAATGTGTGGGACAGTGCTGGAAGAAGATTTTAATGGTATAGCATGTTTGTTAATTTCTAGACAAAACAGACTGAAGGTAGGAGAGCCTGAAAACAGGTGTCCTTGGCCTGTAATTCTGCATCTTCTTTAAGAAAAGTTCCCGCTTTTATGAATGGTTCTAGTGGGCTGTGAACACCTTTGGTACGTGATGCAAGGGAGAAATGAAACAGGCCTGCTGTCTGGGCTCTTCTGCCTCGGCTGGGGGAGTTAGTCCCGCATGAGTCATGGCCTGGGATGCCCAGCGTGTGTGCAAGAGGATTGAACACCCCAGGAACTGGGATTGCTCTCATCTTTATTCACACCACTGGCTGAGGAAAGGGCCGCCCCCTCACAGGCTGTAGGCGAGGTGGGTGGCTGATGTGCTGGGTATTTTCAGACCCAGGTGAAGTCCTCTATACAGAGTTAGGAGAAACCAGTCTTTGCAGCTCAAGAATTTGTACCAATGGGTCTCATGTCTGAGCACTACCTGTGACTGCACTGTGATACGTTACGTACAAGTATGCCATAGACCAAAGCAAACTGCTTCAAGAAGTATAAAGAATCAAGTCTGCAGTCCTGCTGAATTTAAGGAGGTGAGGGGTGGTGGTGGTACCCCTTGGGTCTCCAGAGAAGCTTCAGACGTGGGAGTCTGATGGTTGTGCATGTGAGTTGATGTTAGTTAATTTGCTTGGACTCTCGTTTGAGTGCTGCTGCTTCTCTTGAATACAGTATCTCCAAATTTTGGGTTAATTTTCCTGCCTGTCTTCACAACAGGGGTTAACTCAAACTTCATTACTGATGGCCACAAGGAATTAGAAAAAAAAAAAAAAGAGTGACTCTGTATCCTGGGTGCAGGACATGGGTGCCTGTAGTGTGGGTGGTGGGTGCTGACCAGATGCAGGTCGCATGTGTGGCGGAGCTGTTAACACGCAGCCAGTTTGAGGAGAATAGGAGCGGTGCTGGGGGGGTGCTGCTGCTGGAGGTAGCAGGGCTGTTCCGCTGAGAGCGAGGAAATTGGCGGTAAGGAGCAACTACTGGTTGGAGCTGTGGTTGCCTGTGGTGGATAGGTGCCCAGGCTGTTGGCTCTGCAGCAGGGACGCAGCTTTTGCTTGTCCAGACCCAGCAGAGCCAGGGCAGGATGAAGGGAGCAGTTGTGTTGGCAGCCAGAAATGGGTCTGACCCCAGGCTTCTCTGGCTTTCCCATTTCCAGCTGGATAGATGTTTCCAAACACCATTTAACAGCTGGTGTCCACGGGGATTGGCAGGGGAGTTAATGCTCTTACTCTGCCGTTCTCCCGGGCATGTGGAGAGGAGACGCGGGGCGCCCTGCCTGCGCCCTGGGCTGCCCTGCTCTGTCTCTGCTTGAAAGGGGATCAGTCTCTCGGATCCCTGTGGGAGCAGGGATCTGCAGCACTGTCCCCATCAGGGAGGCCCCAGCTTAGGCCCTGAGTGCTGTGCGCAGCCGGGGAAGGGGACAGAAAAACAGATTTTGGCTCTTATCCCGCGCCAGCCGGAGCGGCCGAGGGGCTGCCAAGGGCTGCGCGGCAGGGAGAAGAAAGACGGCGTTCATGGGAGCTGCGTGGCTCCACCGGGCTGGGAGCCAGGCACGTCAGCACCTGATGGGCCAGCCCAGGGAAGGGCTGCTCACTCCTCGACTTCTCCAGCTGAGCCCAGGGCTTCTTCAGGTGAGCCCTACTAAGGGGTCCCGGTGTAGCGAGGCCTCTCTTGCCCCCCTGCCCTGCCTGGGCTGGGCGCTCTCCTGCGTGGGGCATTGCTTTGGCACCAGTGTGCTGGGGGGATGGGGCTCTCTCCTAGGAGCCTGACTCCTGCACTGCTGGGCTGGACCACACTGAGGCAGCTGCCTGGGGTCCCTCCCGCTTGCCTGTGTCCCCCAGCCTGCATCAGTTTGTGGGGGCAGCCCTGGGGGACCTGGGTCCGTCTCTTGCCCAGCGGCGCTGGCCGTGCGGAGGCTGCAGGTTGGCTCCCAGTGAGAGGTGCAGGGCTGCGGGCCGTGGGGGCAATCTCTGGGGGCTGGGCTGTCCTCGCCCCTCGCAGCAGATCCCCACCACTTCTCCAGGCAGGCTGGAGCACCTCAATCCTTCATCTAGGAGCTGCTGGGCAGAAGAGCCCTTTTAGGGGGTGCCTGGTGCCTGCTGGGGAGACCTTCCCCTTCCTCGGGAGCGGGTGCCTGGCGGTGGCAGGGCCCTGCTTGGTCCCTCAGAGGAGTTTCAGCCTTGGCCGCCTCCCAGCACAACCTGTCCCGCAGCCCTGCGAGCAGGTGAAGTTGCTCAGGGCTCTGATCCATGGGGATGGCTCCACGCGGGCTCTGGGAGCTGCCGAGGATCCCGTGCGGGGAGTGGTGAGACGGGTCTGCGTCGGGAGCGTGTCCCTCTGGGAGGTGCCACACAGGCAGCGTGGTCTTGGCCCTGGGTCACCAGGGACATGCTATAGTGGTGGGCTTGGCAGTGCAAGGTTAACGGTTGGACTTGAGGTCTTTTCCAACCTAAACAATTCTATGAAAGCAGAGCACAGGGTGGGGGTGAGTAGGTGGCACTTCAGGTTTGGGTTCAAGGATGCTGGTGACATCCCGGGGGCAGCAGCCAGGTTGGGATGAAATCAGTGTGGGCTGCCCGCGGGCTGGAGCAGCAGGCAGTTCCTCTTGGATGGCACAGCACCGGGGGCATCCAGATGAGTGGGGTTCGTGGCAGTCATGCTGCCCGGGGACTAGGGGGGTGCACATGGCAGGTCTCCCAGCACCTGGCAGCAGTGGTGACGGCGCTGTTGGCTGCAATGGGCCCTTGGGGTGGTATCCTGGAGGCCAGAGGAACTTGCTCGAGATGTGTGCACACTGCCAGAAGGGATGCTGCAGCAGAGGGCAGGGCTGTCCTGAGCCCTCTTCTTCCACAGTCCCTGCAGCCACTCACAAGCTGGCAGAGGGCCCGTGTGGGTGCTGACACGCTCTATGCACCCAGCACAGTCACACGCAGCAGTGGCAAGTGCAGAGGGTGCTTAAGGTCTAGTGGCTGAAAGCATGTGAAATGCATCCTGAAGGCGAGCGGGGGTGGGGGGGGCTCATTAGCTTCAGAGGGCTGTGGGATGCTGGGCTGGGCAGTAAGATCTTGTGCCTTATGTGCTGTTGGTTCGGGAGGACAGTGGGCAGGTGTTTTGCTGACCAGCTCTGGAGCAAGAGAGGAGATGGCTGCAGAGGGTTGACACAGCTGCTTGTGGGATTGGGGCGCGAGGACGTATCTGATGGCAGCTGGCGCAGGAGCTGGGCGGGAGCTCATCGTCCACTGCGTGATCCTGGGCATAGGGCTGGACCTTGAAGAAGCCTGTTGCAAAGGCAGTGCTGTGGGGCTGGTGTTTACCCTGCCATGGTGTGCTCTGCCCTGACCATGGGCTCCTCCTGGGCAATGGTTCTCCTGGGAATGCTGGGCTGGTAGGGGGCCAGCCTGGGGAGGGGTTGGTGAGCCTGCCCCGCTGCGTCGGGCAGCTCTGACGGGGCTGTACTTGCCTTCCCCAAGCAGCCCTACCTCCTGCCCCGACCCGCTGACCTCCTCGGGGCAGGGCGGCCGTGAGTCTGTGTCAGAGCCAGAGCCTCTGCTTGGGGCTGGATTTGTGCTCTTACCCTGTCAGCCATTCCTGCGAGAGCTGGTGCATCGCTCCTGGCCACTCCAGCAGTGTCTGCTCCTTTTCCCACTGTCACGTTTATTGGGTGGACGGTTGCCCGAGGCTCAGCGACAGCAGCCAGCTTGCTGTCAGGCCCTGTGGATTTGGGACATGCAGGGATGGGGAGGGAGGAGCTGACGGCTTTACCCTTTGCCGGCGTGTTGCCGGGCACGATGCCAGCCCTCTTCCTGGGCACGCTGCAGGCTTGGCCGTGCTCTTCGGCTTCTCTGGCTTTTCCTGAGGGTTGTGCCTGCTCTCCTGCTGCGGCTGCTCCGCTGGCTTGCCTTCCAGCTCCCTGTCTAGCTGCACTTGCACCCACAGTGCTGTCAGCTGAGCTGGCTGGGTGCACTTTGGATTTGTCCTGGGCTGTCTGGGCAGCACCCTGTTTCATCATTGTTAGAGGTTCGTGGCAGTGGGCTGTGAAACCCCTGCCCTGCTTGGTCCCGTGCACCCGGGAGGGACGATGCTGGTGGAGCTGCCTGTCTCCCCCGGCTGGGACAGCCCCAGCAGTGGTGCTGTGCCTGCCTGGGGTGCTGTGTACCGTTCTCTGCCCCTGCTATGCCTACACTACAGGGGCTACTGAGGCGCAGCACAGGATCCCGATACCCCGTGCTGGTGCGGGGTGGAGGAGCTGGCGCTGCCCCGGGCACTCTGGCAGGGACCAGCCATTTCCATCTGTGTAACGGACACTGTAGCACAACCACCATCGGCCCACTCTTAGGATATTTTTAGGCCTGGCTGTGCGGATGAGGGAGAGATGACAGGCTCGCTCTGCACCAGGACCACGAGATGCCTCTCCCAGCTGCAGCTGCCTGGTGTGATGGGAGGAGCGTGGGCCTCCAACAAGGCTGCTTAGGGCCACAGTGTGCTGGGGGCTGGAGCCGAGCCATCCCCCCAGGAAAGGCTGCGCTTGTGTGTCTTGTGTGCCTGTGTGCTGTGGCTAGGCACTTGCTGGGAGCAGCTGCTGGTGTAGGATACCTCCATCCTTCTTCCTCTGGATTCACACAGCTTCACTGGTCTTGAGAGAGCAGGTTAATGAATCCCCCAGATCTCACTGGTTCATGAGCTTGATGGCATTTCCTGACTTGTGAAGAAGAGGAGGGACGTATCTGAGCAGATGATGCTGTGGGACTGAAGTGTGGGCAGCAATGTGCCTGCACGTGGTCCACTGCTGTCACAGAAATGGAGACCCCCTTTCGGCTGAGGAGCTTTTCTGCTCTGTGGAGCCTGAGGCTCAGGAAAGCATTATGGGGGAAGGGATCAAAACCTTCCCTTTTGGGCAGACCCCTGGGTGGGGATGCAGTTGGCAGAGAGAAAAAAGTGGCAAGTCAGAGGTGACTCTGGGGTGAGATGCTGGAGGACAGGAGGCCTGGGGCAGGGGGCTGTCCCTCCTGGCCAGGCTTGCCTGCAGCTAGTCCCCCAGCATCACTGGGGATGCCTGGCATGAAGTGGGTGCCTGATGCTCTGGGCACATGCAGTGACACGTTGCTGCTGGGAGGTGACAGTGCCAAGCCATGGCTGTGCCCTGGGTGCTGGTGGAGGGGGGAAGAGCCCAATGCTCCCAGCAGTGCCAGGGTCTGTGGCTGGGTTGGAGGTGAGCTGGGCTGGGGCAGGCTGCTCTGTTCAGCTTCACACTGGGGCTCATGCCCCAGCCCAGGTATGTTGTAGGTGCTGGACTCTGAACACAGGACCTGTCTGGGTGGCTGTGCAAATGAGTGATGCTGATCTACCCCATCCACCAGGAACCAGTCTGTCAGGGAGGATGTCATCGGTACCAACACCTCGCTGTGGTGAGCTTCCCCCATCCCTGCGTTGGAAGGACCAGTCCTGTCGCAGGTGCAAACCTCCCACGACAGGGTGCTGGGCACTGGAAAGCTCCAGCCCTGAGCAGCAGCCTCTGCTGGCCCTGTGTGCAGGTGGTGGGATGCTGCAAAGAGCGTCCTCACTTTGGGCACACAGCCCTGCACCCTGGGAGGTTTTGCTGTCCCTTGGTGCATCGCAGAGGGTTTCAAGGAGGGGCACTCACCCACCCAGGGGTACAGCTTGCACCTCTGCAGACAAGACGGGTCCTGGGAGCTGCTTACCATGGCAGCATGGCCCAGCATCCCACAGTACAACCTGCACAGGCCATGTTGCAAAATCAATGTTTTGTAACAAATCATGCAAGAAATGGGGCCAGCAAAGGTGATGTGAAATGACTGATGCCAAAGAAATGCGCTCATACCCATGCTATCTGTTCTGCCCCAGCCTGGCAAAAAAAAAAGGGGAACTTGTCCACAAGTCATGTCTGAAATCATGACAAATGACATCACGAAATTTCAAGCAGGGCACAACTCAGCTGTTGCAGGAGTGCAGCTCACCCAGGACCAACACTGGCTTGCAGCCTGTTCCTTGGGGCATGTGGGGAAGAGATCAGAGCAACGCAAAGGGGGGAGATTTGTAAATCCAAAATGGGGACTGAGCCAGCAGAGCTGTGGACTACAGTGCTTATGCTGGGGGCTTTGGCACCAGCTCACTTGGGCACGTGTGGCAGAGACCACCAGTACAAACAACAAGGCTGTTTGCTGTGTTGTGTGAAGGTCACTGGTGTGTTACTCTGGTTCAGAAGCTTCAGTTCACCAGGCATCAGGGAACACTGGAGATAAGATGGGGTTTGGCTTGAAAAGGCTGAAAAGAGGAGCCCTTGGCCATGTGGCTCCATCACCCTAACGGACCAACTGAAGGTGCCCAGGGGCTGGTTTATTCCAGTGCAATTAAGTAAGTACTAGAACTCTAGGCTGGAAACGTGGCGTTCCCTGGGTAAAGAGCTGGCAATGTGCGCTGCTGCAGGCAGCTTGCCTGCCTGCCCTAAGAGCAGTGTAACGTCCTGGAGCTGGCTCAGGCTGTCATGCCTGGTTTTAGAAAAACATGTGCATGATCTGGAAGAGCAGGTGAAGAAGACTGTCCTCAGGCTAAGCCTCTCCGTTCTCTCCCCGCTGCCTTCTCGGACACACGGGAATCAGTCCTGGCCTCCTCTTTGCTGCTGGAGCTGTTTGGACAGATCAGGAGGCGTATGGATCGGGACGAAACAGCGAGCACAACCATGTGGCAGCCCTTCCTCATGCCTGAGCCACATGTATAAAAAAATTAAACTAAAAGCTGAGACCATCTAATCTTATCTGCAAGCTGCTGTGCAGTGGAGATAGCTACCCCTGAAGCCTTTAGCAACAATGCTGCAATATACTTAATTTCAAGTGTGAGTTCTTCCAACTTCAACTCCTTACCTTTGGACCCTGCACTTCCCTGTGCGCGGCTGACACACTGCCCCTAGCCGTGCTTGGTTCCCCCATCAGCCAGGTGATGTTCTCCTGGGGCCATGGAGTAGCCCATGCTCCTCGCACCTCACACAGCCTTATTTGCCACAGTTCCAAGCCTTAGCTCCTTTTTTGCAGTGGTGTTGCTGCTCCTCAGGATTTCTGTGTCCATTTTGAAGTTTGGAGAGCTGGACCAGGTGTCAGGTAGGCTTTGCCAGACCTGTAGAGGCATGAGCGCTGCTGTGCATCTGCTCGGAAGTCCCCTCTGTGTGCCTCTGGCTTTCAGAGCCAAGGCACTGTGATGCAGGCTTATATCAGCAGTCATGTGTGGGGACAGCTTTCTTTTTCGGCTTTTTTTCCTTAATTCCACTCCCTGCTTTCCAGGAGATCCCCTACGCTGCGGTAAAGCCTGTCCTCGCTGTTCCCAAGAACCTTCCTTTGCAGCCGGTTACTGTAGCAGCAAGCAGCCTGTTCAGTATTTTATCAGCCACAAACATAAGGCTTCATCTCAGCATCTAGCCAACTGATTTTAAAAATGATTAAATGGCACTGGATCAGGAAAACGCCACTGGGGGTCTAGGTATGCTCCCCCTTGCTGATGTCTCCTCATTAAGACCTGGCTCACTGACAGACCTCAAAACATAGCTGTTAAAGCCCGTAGTTGTTAATCTATCGTGAGCCTTACTAATTCTTTATAATACATACTTTTAATTAAAATCCTACGTCATTGTTGATAGCCGTGGAGAAAGCAAAGTGTGCTCCTGCTCTCACCCGCCAGACCTTCCCTTTTGCCCAGGGAGGATCTTCCCTGCAGGGTCCATGCTGTGGAACCCAGCACTCAGGATGCCCTTAGCTGTGCTTCTACTTCCCTAGCAGCAGTCTGGGTCTCTCTGCTGTTTCTCTGCCCATTGCTTTGGCTCTTTAAATTAACTTGGCCTCCCACCAGCCAGGTTTTGTTAAAAATGAATGTGCGTGTTTAGAAGAGGCCACGACTATGTCATCAAAATATTGTTTGCGAATTACCTGGGCCTGTGGCATGAACATGGCCAGTTTGGGGAGCTTGTGTCACTGCCGAGACAAATTCCCTCCCCTCCGCAACAGCACATGAGATGGGGTCACTCCTGCCATTCCTGTTTGAGAGGAGGTAGTGGCTGGACGGTACCTGCCTGCTCTGCCTGCCTCTTTCAGCTGGTTTTAGGGCACAAAAGGGAACAGGGAAGTGCCTGGCTGGAAGGCTTGGGATGAGCCCGTCGGGGTTCGTGGTCATCACAGCTCTAATAATCTCTGAAATTCAGGTTTATTCAGCAATCATCTCAGAAAGTCAAGGGCAGCAGTCTGGTTGTGCACTCCTGGATCCAGAGAGGCAGCGCGGGCACAGCTGGAGCTGGGCTTCTCCCAGGTTCCTGCCGCAGCGGCACAAGGAAGCACACTGTGCTATCTGGTGATGGCGTGTGGGCTGGGAAAGATTCCCCATTTCACTACCAGGTCTCAGGTAGGCTTCATCAAGGGGGTTGCTGGGGAGAGAGAAAACCCTTCAAATGGCAAATATACAAAGGCTATTTCAGCTGGTTTCTTTAAGGGGCAGAATTAAAGAAAAAAATCCACCCAGTTTATTATTTTTGAGGGGCTGTTCTCACGGCGTGCGGGCCAGTAACTAGGTAGTGACCCGGGTTCTTCAGTGACTGCTGTTACTGAGAGCAGGTTTGGTAAAACGTTAAGAGGCATCGTGAAATATTTCCCTGGCATCACACTCAAGCCAGCCTGGATGGCAGCAGGCACCACTCGGTTCTGTGCAGTCCTCTATTTCACAGGACAGTGACCTACCGAGAGCCGAGCTGTCCGCTCCTGGAGAGCTCACTGGGGCTCAGCAAACCTTGCTCCCACCTGCCAGGCTCAGTTCCCTAAGACCCCCAAACATGGCACCCCTCTCCTCCACGGTGGGGTCTGTCTGCATCCAGCCCTGGACAGGCAACTTGCACCTGCAGCAGCATGCTGGGAAGAGGAGGCACTGGCCGCCCAGGTAAAACAACCAGCAGCTGGAGGGAAATCCCACCAGACAGTGCCTGCAGGCAGTCTCTTGGCTCCCCAAGGACCTGCGGGCATGGTGCCCTGCGTTATGCGCACGGCAGGTGCAAGCCCACCTTTGCAGACTGCTCTGGGATGCTGCTGGAGAGGCAACTGTGACATCTGTGATCCTGGGACAGGGAGAGGGCAAGGAGGGTGTGTGGGAGTCGAGATGTCCCTCACCACCCAACTCCACGCATCAGGGTCCTGGATGTGCAGCTGAGACACATGCTGGCCAGCCCAGCTGGCTCTAACCTGCCAGGGGCAGGTCTGGAAAAAATTTGGGACGATCCTGCCTGAATGCTTAGTCTGATGCTATAGCAGAAAGGAGCAACACAGCCCTCTGAGACAGAGAACAGGAAAAAGCAGATTTAATCTCTGTGTCAAAGCATTAGGGAGGCTCACTGTGGGATTCTAAATCTTGAAAAGGATTCAGGAAAATCAGAGAGGCTGTGTAGAGCAGAAATGCAAAAAATGGCTTGAGGGTGGGAGGAAAAGCCTGGCAGTAAGAGAATTAAGCAACTCAGTATATTTAGCTTATCAGAAAGATGGATGAGACGGGGTTTGCTTGCAGCATATGTGTGGTGTCACAAAGAGAAAATGCCAGGCTCTGAAAGGCTCTTTAATCAAGCAGAAGGCAGAACAAAATGGTATGTCTGCAAGCTGAAGCCAGACGCAGGGATGTGGGATGCTCTTCTGAACGTGAGGGTGAGGGACTCCTGAAACAGACCCAGAAAGGTGGGAGTCTCCAATGCTTGTCTTCAAATCAAGCCTACCTCCGTTCTTGGCAAATAATGCGTGAACCAAACATAGTGTATTGGAATTAACGCAAGGGGATGAATCGCTGAGTGGTGTGCTGGCCGGCTGCTCGCACTCGCACAGCTGCCTGTCCGGCAGGACCGCTGGATCATTTCATCTGAGGAAGATCCTGGGAATCCCGGTCCAGTTGGGCAGAGTGCTTGGAGAGCCAGGCCGGCAGGCTCTGCGTGTTTACCTGCACCCACAGTGGTAAGTGTGACTCTTTGCTGTTGAAAACGTCTGGAGGGTGGCAGAATTTTTCTGTCAAGTTGAGCTTGTTTTAAATTGTTTTGTGAGGGCCTGCTGACAATGATGCTTAACATTTCTGTTCTTAGCGTAGCCAGATCACCAGAAATGTAAAGTGCTCTCCACAGACTAATCACACTCAGAGCCTGCGTTTAGGAATAATATGTAGTGAGTGTGTGCAATGAAACAAGTTTGACCAGAGAGATAAAGGCAAAATACGAGTGTGTTACAGCCCAGATTGCATTCCCTGAGCCTGTGCATCAGCAGAGGTAATCTCTACCTAGCCATTACTGGAAAGAGATCTGTGCTGAGGTATTTAGTGGTATTTAATTAATAATCAAATATTGCATTAATTAGATCAGGTCTGATTTGATGGCATGTAATTTGGGGGGAAGGATTACAGTGTGAGTATTAGAATGAGAATTTTTGTAGAGCAGAGGGTCAAAATGAGATTAGCAGTCTTGCTACGGAGGAAGCCCGGAGGCTGGTGTGTGTGTGTGTGTGTTTGGCAACCGATGCAGATAGTTACAGCATAACTTTATTTACTAATTGGAAAAGTACCCGTAGCTGTTATTTACCTTTATGTGTCACCCTGTATAATGTGTGGCTCAGTCACCATGAAAGAAAAAAGCAAGCGGGTGTCACTTCAGCAGGAACACCCTGTAGTGCCCGGCACCACGCGAGCTGCCTTTGCAGAGCAATTCTGGTGTGCCCCAGGCAGGCTCCTCCGGGAGGAAGGAGGACACTTTGCTGATGGTCACCCTGATGTGCCCAAGCTCCACCGGGGATGTGAACGGCTGAACCAGCGCCTGGCCCCTTGCACAGTTCTAAGCCAGGCATGCTATTTGTGCCACATATATGCCACTATGTGCCATGCCCTCTGCCACAACTTCTTTTGTCCCTGCTTGTGGCCAGCGTTGCGGCAGGAAACGCTCTGCAGCCACGTGGGCAGCCACAAGCTCAGCGGGGCAGCCACAAGTGGGTTTTGTTGAGCAGGATGGGCTGCTGCCCTGCCCTTTTATTTGGTCAGTTTGGCTTTGAAAAGCTCCAGAGCATTCTGGAAAGCGGCATGGCAATATGATAGGATTTGATCAGACTCAATTATTCCCCTGCTGTTGATCTCCTAGCAACATCCAGCTTGACATCTGCCTGCGAATGGAACATGTAAGCTAAGTAGGAACATGTTCAGACTAAAGTCCTGCTACTCGAACCAAATCACTTCACTAATCATTGCCTTAATACATCTCATGGCCGTTAGACGGATGCTGGGAGCTGGTACCTGATTTCCATACATTCACGGCACTCACCTGCTGAGTTTTTTCCAGGCTGGCAAGGAGTGTGGCTTTATCCTGGGCTCTTTCCAGCGCACTGACACCTGATAATGGTGGGTAGAGTTTCCTGAGTGACAAACACGGGCTCAGGAGCAAGCCCCAGCCTTGTCACTATCTGGCTTCATGCTGAAGGTCCCCGCTTATCTCATCATCAAAATCAGATCACGATCACCCGCTACGCCTGCAGACCGCGGGGTTTCAACTCTGAGCGTGCAAGCGGTAAAGTCGAGGTGGTTTAGGTGAGGTTTGAGGACAGTCAGAGCAGATGTGGTGTGGGGGTGGCAAGGCATCGCAGGCAGCTCTGTGTGGCTGGGGCATGGGGGCTTGGAGCAGGGAAAAGAGACCTGGCTTACGTGGATGGAGGGATGAAGGAGCGAAGAGAGGAGCAGACATAAAGCAAGTTTTTGTAAAGCAAAACTGGCCTTCAGCCAAATGCAACACGTCAGTGGGGTTATGGGAAGAAATGAGCCCAGCAGCTGAGCCAGGGCTGGCAGAGGAGGGTGCCCAGCCCGGCCCTGGGGTTCCTGGCTCGGCATGAGGCCAGAGGGAAGGGAGCTGCCTCGGCAGGGTGAGAGCAGCCAGTGTCCTGAGCGCGTCAGCTCTGGGGAGCTGGGGGTCAGTGTGGGCAGCAGCGCAGGGTGGGAGACCTGTAGGTGGGCAGGGCTGCGGCGATGCGGTTGTGGCACCTCCCCACGCACATCCTCAGGGGGTATTGTGGTACCTGGTTGTTGGCATGAGTCTGTTTGTCTCCTGTGCTGCACCTAGACGTTGTCACTGGCATCCAAAAAGCCTAACGGGATGTTAGTGTGGTACATGTCTCCCTTGTGTATCCACGGAGGAGGGTGGCAGCCCTGCAAGCCCCGCTGTGTGTGCGCCACACTTGCAGCCACAAGACACTGACACTGTGCTGAGGACAAAGAGGGGTTTCTGGTTGTGACAGCGGGGTCGGGTGAGCCCCCACCAGCTCTCCTGCAACCCGTGTGGGCTTTGCCTCTCGGCGACAGCTGGGGCACAGGCTTGAGCAGTGCTCAGCCGGCACTGCACCATCCATGGCAGTGTCTGCCTGTCGGCATTGGCACCTGGGCTGGTTGCAGTGGGAGCTGCCACCACGCTGGACGTGATCCTACTTAGTTTCCCTTAAACTCATGTGGCTTTTTTGTTTTCCTTGTGTTATCAGTGACTCATGGAGGGTGGAAATAGGAAATGATTTGGCTGCTTTGCTGTCCTGAAGATGCATGTTTATTCCTTACAGTCTCTTTCCTTTTAGATGACTTTTCCCCTCGTGCCTAGTAATTCCTCTCTTTCTCATTCCCTCCCTGTGCCGCCTTATACTTGTGTTTCTCGCTTGCCCTGTGCCTAACGAGCGTTAGGGTGTACCCAGCAAGGCTGTGGGGCCAGCAGCAAGGAGGGTAATGCTGCAGGAAGGGCGAGGTGTGGGCTGGCCCCACTGCGGCAGTGCTCCTGGGGCAGGTGTGCAGTGATAAGGTGGGGACCATAATGTAGCGGGAGCTGCGCTGGAAGCGTTGCCAGCTCCATGTTGCTGGCTGCATGGCACCTGCTGCATGGTTTGAGCTGTGCTGTGCTGCAGGAGGGCAACTGGTGTGCTCTGTGCAGCCCGGCATGGTCCTCGCAGCCTGGTGTGGTCCCGTGGTGGAGGCTGTGCCACTCTGGGAAGCCTGTGCAGAGGCTGGGCACGGCCTTGCTGGGTGTGCAGTGGTGTGAGGATCTGCAGAAGCTGGAAGACAGCGTGAAGGCAGTGGCCGGGGGCACTTGACTGGGTGCTAAACTGGACGGTGTGGCGTGGCTGGATGCAGCGTCGTAGGGATGGGAAGCAAGGCAGGGCTGGGCTGCGCTGTGCGGCGGCTGTGGGCCAGGCTGGGCAGGGCGGGGGGGGGGGTGTGGAGGTACCGTGCGGCCGCTGCGAGACCCAGGGGTGCCTCAGCTGGGGGCAGCAGCAGCGAGGCACTGCGGAGCGGAACAGCCGGTGCAGTGTCGCAGGGGCCCCGCAGCGCCATGGCCGGAGGCGGGAGCGGCGCGGCGGAGCGCCCGAGGGCCCTGCAGCGGCTCGGGGTGCCGCTCGCAAGCCGCGCAGGAGGAGCGGTGCGCGGGGCAGCGACCGGGAGCCACGGGCCGGGAGAGCCCCGCCAGGGCGGGGGGCGCTGGGGGCTCCGCGCATGCGCGCCGCCGCCCTGCCGCAGCGCCCCTCCGGCGGCGACCCCCTGCCGCCGGCCGCCATTGGCTGCGGGCGCCTCCCGCGATAGGCTGCGGGCGCGGCCCCCCGCACCGCCCCATTGGCCGGCGGCGGCCGCTATGCGGGCGGGTCGGCGGCGCGGCGACCCGCCCCGGCGCCCCATTGGCGGCCGCCGTGCCCCTCAGCGCCGCGGCGGCCGGTCCCGCTGCGCTGCGCCCGGCATGGCGGCGCCCGCAGCCCCGCGCCCGGGGGCCGCAGCCGGCGGCCGAGCGCCCAGCGCCGGCGGCGGCCGGGTGAGGAGGGGCGGGGGGCGCGGGGGGGGCGAGCGAGCGGGGCCGGCCCCGGCGGCCGCCGCCGTTTCGGCCGGCGGGGCCCGGCGGGGCGGGGGCGGGCGGCGGGGTGTCCGGCCGGCAGCTGGGCGGCGGTGCCGCTGCCCGTTCAAAGCCAGCCGCCGGCGGCGAGCGGCCGGTCCTGCAGGGGCCGGTCCTGCAGGGGCCGGGCGGGCCCCGCTCTTCCCGGGCGCGTCCCCGCCGTCAGGGCAGCGCGTTTCCTCACCGCGGCGTGCCCGGAGCTGCCGGCGGGCTCCGGCCGGGACCTGCGCAGCCCCCGCGGGCGGCGGCCCGGCCCCGTGGAGTCCCGGGCGCTGTGGCCGTGCCCGTGGCGCGCTGGGCTGCCCTGCGCCTGGCGGGAGCGCGGTGTTCGTCAGGCCTCGCCGGCCGCGGCCCTTCTGGGTCTGATCATCTGGAGCGGGCTGGGGCGTAGCGGCGAGCAGGGCGCAGGGCTGCGGCACCCTCCGGCCTCCCCGGAGCGGCGTTTGCCCTTGTGACAGAAAAAGGGCAGCGGCTGAGGTGGCGGTTGTCCCTTCACTGGTGCCGCTTGGGCCACGGGCGTGCTTTACCTTGCGGGTTGGGTCTGTGGGTGTGGGATCGCGTGTTTGGGAAGGATGGCTGTCGGAGAAGGTGGCTCCAACCTCAAGGTGGTTCTTTTTTTCCACAGGTCATGTAGAAGAGCAGATTTCATGTGAAGATGGGACTGTTGGTGTTTATGCGTAACCTGCTGCTAGCCCTCTGCCTCTTTCTGGTACTGGGATTTCTCTACTATTCTGCTTGGAAGTTGCACCTTCTCAGATGGGAGGATTCAAGTAAGTATGAGCACCGTGTGACTGCTCCTGGGCTCCCGAAACGTCTGTCAGAGAGTTGCAGTAGCACTAAGGTGGTTCTGATTTAGTAGTATTAGAGGGATGTGATTAAGCCCAATCAAATACTGGAGCTTTTAGTATGCTTAAGGGGTTGAATTTATGATTACCTAATGCTCTTTATGGCTTTGCTTTTATTACTGGGTATGAAAGCAGGTTCACACTTTATAAATCTACTATTAGAGACTTTGGTTCTTAGAATTTTCTCTGTTAGTTTATGATTCCTAATTGTCAAAATAAAGAGTTTGTGCGCTGATACTTTTTGTTTCCTGACTTTTTCTGTACGTTTGAAAACACCTGAAATAAGGGGGTTTTCCGTGGTGGATTTTGATTTCTTTCTGTAATCATATATGCTGGTTATCTCATCATCTTACTTTGTCCTTCAGAAATCCTCAGCTTCCATTTATCTTCCATGTTATCATCTGCCAATTATCTGTCATCTGAAAGGATGTGTCTCAACCTTTTTAAGTCCAAAGAGACATCTGACCTCATTGAATACAATCTGAGGATTGTACTATGTGGTAATGTCATGGGAGGTTTTAGTTGCAATGAGATACAAACTAGGCTGAGGTTTGATTGCTCAGTTACTGCTCTTATTTTTGCTTGTGTTGATTGCTTTCTTGCTTGCATGTGAGAATTGTTTATTGAAAATATAAAAACAGGAAAACAATTCCCCCTCCCACCCAAAATGCAAGCCAGCCTTCTCTGCAGCTGTTCCATGGGCTATTTCAGATGTCTCACAGCCGACCGTTGCTCCCTGGATCAAGCGGCTGAGAAACACTGATCCAGGATTGTTTTTCTGTCTGACAAAAAGCCATCGGTCAAATTCCATCTTCGCTGTATTGTGTTTCTTTGCATGCTGTGCGAGGTTTCTACTGCAGTGCTTATTAAACTTAATATTTTTCTACCTCTGCATGCTTTACTTACATGCTCTAAGTAAAGTTTTACATGATGCCAGATGATGACTTGGATGTGACATTTGCACTGATACAGTGATTTTGACAGGAGGACTGCTAAGGTGTCTTGCACTAGAACAGATATTGTAAGACTGAATTTGTAAAAGGAGATGCATAATGTCTTTCTGAGCAGGGATTGTTTCTTTAGGTTTGTGCTTCAGAGAGGGAGTAAAAAATCTTGATTGTGACCTAAAACTAGCACTTTTGTCGATGAGGTATAGAAAATTCTTCCTGCATGCAAATAAGCACAGAATATAGTTAAGTAAAGTTTTGCCATATCTGCTACTACATAAAGATGTGTATGAAATTATACTACCTGCCATCCTTTGCTTCCTTCGTACCACCAGAAATTGTGTTGGAACTTACCCAGGCCTGCAAAAAAGCCCTTCAGGCCACAACTTCATGTATGAACTTAGTCAAGCGTGGAGGAGAAGCTTTGTGTTTGTGTGACGTATACCAAGGTGCTGGCATGGTTTCTAAATTTCTTCAGGTTTCACTTCTTTGGGTTTTGTGTCTGTAGTTTTGCATGCCATTTGTTATTTTATGTCATGTCAGTCCCTGGGGAGTTTTGTGGCAAGTTTTGTGATGTGATGTTGCAAATATATATGCAAACATTGTGGATTTCTATAAATGGAACCTTAAAAGATGAGTTTAAGTGCCAGCCTAATCAGAATAATTTCTGTTGAGTGAACTGGCTGCTTTTGGGTCCCCAGGATGTTGTGATAGCACTGTGAGGTGATGTCACGGACTTTTTGTTAGATGTGTGTCTCCTTTTTTCTAATCTTGTGTGTAAAATGTGTTCTTCATTTATTCTTGTAAGATGCAGTGCTTGCATTAAGCTTCTTCAGTGTGTACAAAGCAATGATGGTATTGATGCTTATTGATTTTATCAGCTGTCACAACTGATACAGGCTGTACCAATGTTGCTTTTCTTCTAGATGCTTTTATGAGTTGTGTATTAAATATCAGATGAAGCACCTTGAAATATTAGTGTGAACAGTCCTCTAGTGTAAGAAGGCAAAATTTTATGTGATTGCTTTTGAAAACAGTTAAGGTGGTACCAGTTTTTAGTTGATCTTCAGAGTTTTGTATGTATCAAAAAATGTTTTATTTACCATGTAATTTTATGCATGAGGAACTTAACGCAGATTTAAAATACAAATTTAAAAGCCTGTATTGTGAAACTTGATACGAAGAGTTAATGTTAAGCTTCTATAAATAGGCATTTGAAAGTTAACAAATGACAGAATTGAAGTTGCTCATTTAACCATGATTAGGGTTCCTTGAGCATGGGTAATGTGATACAATGTATAATGGTGCAATTATACTTTCTATTTTCTGAAAGGGAGCTTTGCTTAGTTCAGTGCACAGGACAGGTGGTGCTTGATAACTGTTTGTGGTTTTATTTCCTGAATTACAATTTGGCGTGTGACCTTGTAAATTTCCTTAAGATGGATACGATAATGCTCATGTCCCCAAAGGCAAAAACTAAGTTAATGTGTTAAATTTTGGGGTGCTTAATACTCTTAAGATTTTTTTATTATTATTTTTATGTGTAAGTTATCTTATTAAATTATTTTCTCTTTTCTTGTGACCAGTGTCTTTATTCTGTGTGACTCCCTAGCTTCAGTGGTCACATTCATCTTTTCTCTGTTCCATTCTTTATGCTAGAGGAGGCACCGAACTAAGCTATTCCTGACATCTGACACCCTTGCAATATTTTCAGAGACTCCTTTCGGTAAACTTGACACCTGTGCTTAGTATCAGACACAAACAAATTTGTCATAGAGTATGGTGAAAAATATTTGATCTGCTTACTTGCTGCTCGTGTAGTTTGTTCATTTAATGTTTTAGAAAATGCCTGTGTATGTTGTTGTTATGGATGAATTTGATGGTAACTGTAAGGAATCTAGTCAAGCTGAGACTTCAATGTTTGTGTATTTAGCTGCTAAAGTAAATGAATAAATGAAAAGCGTTTGTTTATTTGTACTTCTGACATCTCCAAGAAAGGAGGCTAAACTTCTGCATAGACTGAAAGATACACATCAGTGTTTCTTTAACTGTCTCCATTTGACTTTAAATCTGTCCTCCTGGAGTGATGCCTTAGTGAGTTCTGAGAGATTGTTCTCCTTACTGTGTGACTCTACACCTTGCCAAAATACAAAGGAGAATAGGAAAGAATTAATTCTCTAAGGCTTATCTTTCCTGTGACAAGAATAGATTGAATTCAACTAATGTGAACTAATTAAGGTGAATTAAATTCAACTGCTTCTTGCATTCAAGACGAATCTCCTGTGACTGCTACCCCTCTCTCATCCTTTTAGTGAGTATCATGGCTGGCTACTCTTCCTCGAGCCTTGTCTCATGTCGGTGGCAATATATTGTTAGTTCTCAGAGCAGTAGCAAAGTGCAGAGAAGTGGTATGTAACGCTGTGTGAATGCAGGAGAGCGTTTGAATTCTGGTGATCATTGGGAGTATCTGCACAGTGTTTAGGACAGAGGTAAGCTTTCCTTTTTCTTTCCTGATTTCTGTAATGCAGCTTCAGCCTCTGACAGTAATGGTAAGAGATGTACGCCATCCTTGCACGTTCTTCCCAGACAGGCAATAATGATGGATGCTGCAGCCCTCTGGTTAAGAGTGTTGAGTTGCATGGAGGTGTGTTAAGCATGTAGTACTGATAATGCGGTGTGGGAGACAAAAAGAAGTAAAAGTTTGGCATCAGTTTAGCTGACCTGTACATTCTAGAAGGACCTTGCAGCAGCAGATAATCGTAACTGTTCATTGTGTTTCTGGACACCTGAGTTGTTGGGGAATTCTTATATAGTGATAGGTAGCGATAGGTGCAAGCTTTGAAGGTCTGATATGTGCACTGCGGGCTCTTTCCTAACAACTGCCTGTCCTTTCCTTTCTGCCTTCCCTGATGCATTTGACTCTGGGGAGGAAGGAAGGTGTTATCTGTCCAAGTGTGAAGAAGACAGCAGGTGGGAAGGTGCCCCATTATCTTTGAAAAGTACAATGGGAGATGGAGTCCTGCTGACAGTGCCTCTTAGATTTGTTTTATCGCCTTGGAGGAATGCATTTTTACCTGTAACTGAAGGACAGAATATAGTAATGTTAAAATTCAATACTGATGCTTGCTACTTAACCTAGTATGTGTATAGCTGATTTTGCAACTTAAAAATTAATGTGTTGTAAGGAAGGAATGATTCCATTTAAAAATGTCCTGGCTATGGAAATATTGGACTCAATACCCCAAGGCAGCTTTTTTCTTTTCTTTTGTCTCCCCTCCCCCCCCCCCCCCCCCCCCAGCATTGAAATATACTTGGGAAAAAGTGTGACGCTATTTTCCTGTTCTCTATTGTATTTCTGTCTACATTAGCATTGAATTAATTTGAAGAAATATATACTCTACTTCAGGTACTTTTGCCAAAACGTAAGTTAATACAATTTGTAGCTATAGATTTTGAGCTTGTCGGTTTGAATGTAGCTTTTGAAACATCTCCAGGTATGTTCTGTTGATGTCTCCATAAAGAAATCAAGTCACTACTCTGTCATCTGTTGCTCTGTGTTATTTTCAACTCTAATTCTGGAAAGGCAGCCAAAGAGATAAAGCTCTGGGAAGAGATTTTCTGAAGGTATTTCAGGACCCTTATCCTTTTTATTCATTTTTCTTTTAATGTCTGTTTCCATGGGAACTGAGGAGACATAAACAGGCAAAACTGACTCACTTCTGGTTGCAGGTTTTTGGTCTGCTTGCATTTCCATGGAAACTAGTCTTGCAGCAGTAAAAGGCTAAATTAATCAAAAGCAATCAAACCTTTATCTTTAATATAAATACTGATTCCTCTCTTTCAAAGTGAAGTGGTATTTTTGTCAGTTCTTGTATTAGGGACGAAAAATGTACAGAAGAAATGGATCTTTTTACAAGAGTTTGGAACATGCATGTTCTTCCTCATGTGGCTAAAGCCTCCTGGTATGTGTGGTGGTATGTAGTGCGGGTACAACTGTTGTATCGAGTTACTAGGGGTGTCATTTATTCTGTTAAGGGAGTGGATCTTGCATACACTGACATCTGACTTCTTTCCGTTCTGTCGTTTAATGAAAAACGAATGAAAATACATTCAGTCCATGTGTGATCAACTAGGCCACAGAGACAAACTTGTCCCCTTTGTGGAGAAAGGCGTGTAATAGTTTCGTGTTCAGACCATTATCTCTGGGAGTTACTACCCTACTTGCCTTTGCCAGAAGAGGGAAATGCAAGAGTGCTCGTATAAAAAATAACATCTCTGGGCCAGCTCAACTTGGCACTGGGAGCATAAATCTCTCATGAAGGGGGTTTGAGCTATGCTGGCTGAATTTTTCGTTAGGTGGATGAGGGAGCATATCCTTTTTTTACTGTAGAATGACAAGGCACTCATGCCTCTGTTGTGAAGGGTGGCAAGCAAATGGTGGTGGTAACCGTATCTGTCTGTGGCCTTGGCTTGAGGGGGGTGTGTGTGTCTGTTTCTCTGTGTGTGTGTGTGTGTTTTCGTGCTTTGTTTAAGGTGAATTTATTCCTGTTGCTGTTGCTCCCCAGGCTGAAAAGCCTGAGAGACTTTAACCTTGTGGTCATTACCTTTTTTTTTTTTTAAAAAAAAAGTGGTTTGGAGAGTATTATGCAGCAGTGTTAAGTGTTCTTTGCATTGCAGGAAGAAACTGGGAACATTATTGAGACAGATCATTGTGAATTTACGAACGTTTCAGTTATTAGTAACTTCAAGGTTTGTTTCATCTACTCAGCTGTTCTGTAGTCTGTCTTAGTGCTATACTTATTGCACCAAAATTGAGAACAAATGTTCAGAAAGTTCTCATAACATGGATCCAGCTACAGATTTAAGGGAACTCTTTGCTACTTTTCAGATGCTTTAGGGATTTGAGGATTACAACTGATGCTTTGAAGTGTTAAAAATAGGAAGTAATGTTATCAAGGCAGCAGTGATTATTAGAAAAAAAATGTAAAAATAGGAGTTAAAACAACAGTTGTCTGGTAAAGTAGCCTAACTTTTCTAAGAATTCTGTTGGACTAAAATATTCCACTTGTGTTCAGCTTGAAACTGAAACCTGTAGTGTACTAGCTGTGGTGGATGGTTCTCTTATATGCGTAGAACACAGAAAAAATGGATTTAGTGCCCAGAAATTGTTATCACTGTTCAAGTTATTTTGTGCTCCCTGTTAATCTGCCAGAATAAGGAGCATGGCTAAACTTAAACTCCTGTAACTCAGGACATTCAGTTGTGGTAATATGTTCCACGGCTGTAATTGTGCCAGCTACTTTTTGCTTGGCTGGAGACAGATATATGTAAGGTCCTGGTTCCTCTTGCTCTGGCTGTTTTGATGCAACCGCACAGGGCTGCCCACCCTTTTCGCCAGAGGCAGCTGCCTGTCTGCCACTAGGACAGAAGAGACTGTCTACTCAACGAATATGAATGAGAACTTTTAAGGTGTATGAAAAAGTTCAAAACAAAATTAACAGAAAAATCACGAGTGCCTCTCTGTCCTTTAGAAGGCAGCATTTCACAAGGAAGGCTAAAGAAACAGGAGAATGAAAGTGTTTCATCTTTTTCTGACCTGTTACTAAATATTTAGTGAGATACCCAATGTTGCTTTACAACCTTGCTGTTCTAGGGACCTCGCTGTCTCTCCAGGAATTTCTAGTGCTGCTGTAACGTTACCAGTGCAGGACAAAACTCTGCTGGGGCAAGGAGAAATGATGCATGACAGAGGTGTTGAGGGAGGGAGCAAGCATAATATTGCCTCGCCCTAGGGATTTCTTCAGAGGAGGAAAACTCCCCGAGCACTTCAGCCTTTAGGAACCTATAGGGGCAGGTTTAGGGAAGGGTGTTAAGAGCATAGCGCCCTAAGCACTTTGTGGATCAAGGAGTGATTGTTACACTGTGCTTGTACTCATCTTGATTTTGTCTTCATTTTAGCTTTTTCAGCCCTGGGTTACTGTTTTAGTTCTGGGCTAATGTTGACTTCTTAGTGAGATAGAAAAGCAAGGTGCAAGAATACTTCTCCATCCCCCTACACACAGCTGGGTCTGAGCTTTGCATCCTAAAATAGTAAAGTGCTCTTGCTTGTCTTGACAACAGCAGTCTTGTTGCTGTTGGAGTCCCTGTTCAAGCCTTTGTATTTCCCGCTCCCCCCATTTGTGTGGCGAGCGGCTGGTGCAGCTGAAGGAACTTGTCCAGTTTAAAACAGGGTGTGGTTTTATTTGTTTTGCCCAGTTGACCTTAAGCTAACTTAGGGTTTCACTTGCTCAGCCCTTGTGCATTTTCTCCCAGTCCCCTCCAAGTTTGGGAAGGATAAGTCCCTGTGACATTTGATAAGTGGATGGGGACAGTGTTTGTAAGGGGCGGCACTCAGTGTCCTACCTGCAGCTGGAGCTGTGTCCTCTGATAGTTTTTCAGAGGTCAAAGTCAGCAGCTTTCTGTATTCCGGAAGGTACAATGCAGTGAAAGCACTTTACCTCTCTTAGCAATTGCTCTGCAGCTGAGTGCTTTCAGAGGTGAAAGGACTTACTCAGCTGACTGTGAACCCCTTAGCAATGAGTTCAGCTGGAAACAATACCTCCCTGCGAGGGCCGCCTCATCTGCGTTAGTAAGTGGTTCTCTGCCTTTCCTCCATTTTGTGCTGTACATCCCCTTGGTGCGCGAAGTGCACGCCTCTGACCTGTAGCCATTGCAGCAGCAACGGCTGTCGTGCCTTCAGATGTTACCAGCCTTAATGGAAGCTCCACCCTATCGCTCATTTGAATGATCACACGGACTTTCTCCGCTGGCTTTAATACAGGCAAGGCTGGCTTTTGGGCACCTTTCATGCCCACTTCAATTCTGCTTCATGTCAGTTCTGCTGATGTTGTTGGGGCAGTAACTTCTGGCGCAAAAGATGTGTGATTTGTTTCGAGTTGGACGGCTGTTGCTGCTGTGATCTTCTGACTGTGGCCTTAGTACCGATTGTGACCATGTCTGTCACACTTAGGGATGTTTTGCAGAGGAGATTTTTCCTAGATTGTTTTCTTCTGCCAACCTTTTCGGTGCTCTTGTCACTATAACAACTCATTTTTTCTCATTGCAGTCTGGGTTTATATCCCTGTGTCAGGCTTAGGCAATAAAACAGCCAAACGTGGGTATGACTTGCAAGGGCAAGTACAATTGGGCCATGAGGCATAGCTCCGTATGAATTATGTATCTCTTCTGCACTTCAGAAGGTACGTAATTGTGCACCCAGGCATCCAGCAAAAAGTAATTTGTACTGAGTGTGCATATCCTGAATATATGTTTGAACCTGAGATAGCTGTTTTCAAGTGGTTGCTCCTTCATGGCACCACATGATTATATTGGTCTTGTATGCATTGCTTTCTTGAGGCAGTAATAGTGTGTGAGGATAGTGCCAGGATTCTAGTCAGGTACAGAAACTACAGGATGTTTCTTAACCAGTTCTTGGTATTTTGAGTAACCAAATGCCTAGACAATCCATGTATCTGTCTGTCTCTGAGAGTCGGAATTAAGCATTTCTTGCTCTGTTCCAAAAAAGAAAAATCAGACTGTGGTAAAATCAGGTATTTTATTTTTTTGCAGCTATTATCTGGTGGATTTCAGTGTTAGGGAGACTGATTAAACGTGAGGTTCATCTGAGCTGCAACGGTGCAGGAAGTATGCCACTGAATAGCTCCTGGAACAAAAAGAGTTAACACAGTGTAAATACCGAAAAGTTTAACTGCTATCTTTTCTAGCTACAGTGACTGTGCATGTTTTGAGGAGTATCTGTTCAAAATGTTATGCGTAGATACACGTGTGCTTTAAAAGAAGTAATAAAAATGAGATGGCACAGATATCAGTAAGAGTTGAGTTTTCCCAACAGGTAAGTAGATGGTTCCTATGTATGAAGGCTTACTCTAAAATAAAGTGTTGACAAAGTTAATAATTTATAAGTGCAATTGCATCTTTTTATCTTTGTCACAAATTAATCAATCTCAGAATACCTTAAATACTATATAGATACTGATTTTCAGCTGTGATGGTGTCTAGTGTCCAGTTGGCCAAACAAGGGTCGCTCTCCTGTGATTATGCATTCTACATCTGTGAAGTTCAGGAGAGCAGTAGTATGCTGAAGTTGCTTGCTTGGGGCAGAGATCATCTGCTGATGTTTGTGAAAACACAGCAGTATTTCAAAGTACGTATTGATGATAACAAAACTGGTGATGGTCTGCATGGGCAGCGCTGGCGGCCTGATGTAGGTACTGTAATTGGGGTACCATGTGGCTAGTGTATGTTGATGCTAGAAGTTGCCTCAGATGCCACTGTGGAAGTACCTCAAGAACGAAGTGTACAACCTGAACAGTTGTGAATGCTGGTTTGGGGTTTTTCAACATTCAGATTCACCACATCAAAGGCACTGTACTTCATGCTTTCCAGCTGCATGAATACCGCAACTGCCTTTTTCTTTTTAAAGGTAGTAATTTATTTTTTTGTGTAATGGAAAAGTTTAATTTTTCTCTCCATACTCAAACACAGAATTCTCTTTTCTATTTAAACTTTAAAAAAAAATTATGTTCAGGCACAGACTAAGCTTCTAGAATTTCTGCTCAAGGGATGCGAAACTGAGCTTTTGAAAGGAGGGGAATAATGGAACAGTTCAGGCAGTTTTAACCATAGCAATCACTAATGCTCTAGGTATAATTAGAAATCTAATTACCGTGAATTTAGTTGCTAAGACTTTTCTGCCTTTTGAGACTTGCCCCACACAATTCTATCAGGTTCCAAATAGAGCATAGGCGGTTCTCCATTATACTGCTAGGAAATTAGTAATGCTGCTTTTCTCTTTTAGCACTGTTGCCATAATCTCTGTTCAGAAGTGCCTTATCTGAACATTGGAAAAGCTTTTATTATTTTTAAATAAGATGTATTATAACATTAATTTCTGTATATTTGAGTTCAGAGCTTTTGTGTTTGAGTCCAGTACTTCATTAGAAGCAGAATCCTGAGTTAATACAATGTAAAGACTGCAAATTGAATTCTAGTGAAAAAATGTGTTAATTCTGATTGAATTTTCTAAATTTGCCTCCTCCTTAGAGGTGCTTCAGATGTAGATTGAATATTTCTAAACTTCTGAAAGATAAATTTGCACATTGAAAAATAAGCCTTATTTGCATTACAAAAAATATGAAAGCTTCCGTACTGTATAATAATATATTACTTCTGCTTACTGCGTATTTTGTTTCCCACAAAGTTAGTTTTATAATTACAGCATATTGTATTATTTGGGAAATAGTTTGTGCTTCTATGAATAGAGACCATGCCATTATATGAAGGGACTGCCTTTAGGCTGGTATTTCCTAACCTTTGAATGCTTTAAGCTTCTTGATATAGTTACTAAAACTTTTCTTTTTTCAAGAATTAAAAATAGCTCATAACTAGGGCTAAGTACTCTTTATGATGTACTCTCCTATGTAAGTTACACTTCCTGCTTCAAAGGGTGGACGGATAAAGGACTAGAGAGAACTGCTGTTGTCTGGCGATTTGCTGCTTTTCTGACACAGCCTTGATGCAGAATTCCTTCCTATAATTAACTGTAAGTTTGGCTTCAGAAATGCAGTTGAGAAGTAAGAGGAACCATTAGTTGAAGAACAAAAACCTTGGTATTTGGAAGTTCACTTTTTTCTAGCAAACTTTATAATTCTTACATAAAAAAGAGCAAAGGTAAGACATTTTTCTACAGTCTTCAATGTGATTTCAGGAAGTTAGGGCTAATTTGATTTTTATTTAATACTGAACAGTGTAGCCAAAAGGTTTTAAAAATCCCTCTCAGTTGTTGTGTATTAATTGCTATTTTTGACACAATGCTGCACTAGTATAAGCACGCCTTGTTCAGCGGCCCTGTATTTGTTTGTGCCTTTGCAGGGATGGAATTACCCACTAAGTAGCTTTCCTTATCCTTGTCCCTGTTCACGGTGTTAACTAATCTTGTGGCGGTTTCTTTCTTGAAGGACCTGTTTATAAAAATGTTTGAGATATCTGTATAATTAATTTTTAATTTTTCCATTGTTTGGCTGGAAGAGCCAGACAAAACATGCAAGATGATTTATTCAGCAGCCAGCTTTTCTGCCTGTGTTGTGGACCAGCGGGATTTGAAGAGTTGTTCCCATTTGTGTGAAAGTGTTCTACTAAGTGTGGTATCTACTGTCAAATCTCTCTCCCTGAGAGCTCTATATAATGTACCTGGAACTGCCTGCAACAATATCCCTATTACCTCTTCCTGCGTGAGCAGTTCCTTTTTTTTCCTTGTTTTATGCTTGTCTGTTTCTATATAGCAACGATTTTTTTAAAAAGGCACTTTGTTTCGCATGCTTGAAGAAGTGAAAGTTGCATGGGATACTGTGGGGTTTTTTTCTTTCTCTTTCTGAGGAATGAAGTTTTTTGCTTGGTTCTCTCATTTAATTTTTTTTTTTTTAAATGCTTTAATCTTTTTAAGGAGTAAATAGCATGGTAGGGTAAGTAATGTGAAACGAATTCTGGACTTGCTTTACTGGAAAAGTTTCTGCTGAGCCCACGACTAAGCAGCTTCTGCTCCTCTGGCTCGTGTTCAGATATGCTGGAAAACTGGTTTGTATAGTGGATGGGACCAGGAAACTGATACAGTGTGAAAACAGAGGCCTTCTCTTCCCTCTCCCTCCAGCTCTTTAGATGTTATTTTTAATCCATACCTGGCAGGCTGAGATGCTTAAACCAATATTTTTACTAAAATACTCTTGCAGGGTCGAGCCGGGAAGGTCTGTGGCTTGTGGCAGCGTGCGGTTGCGGCGGGTACCGCGTGGGGGCAGCAGATGTCTTCTGCTTCGTCATCCCAGCACCCCCCTGCCGCGGGAAAACCCAGGGCAAGCTCAATAAACGGTATTTAAAAAACCCCGGCAAACCAACCCACAAAGAAATGCCTAAAACAAACCAACAAGCACAGCATTCTTCTTTCCTTTGCAGTTACAAAGTGGCAGCTGGATGAACTTTAGTAAATACCACATCAAAAAAAGCTTCTATAGAGTAGTTCGGGTTTAGAGTAACTTAACTTAGAGGAGCCTTGCTATTCATATCCAGTCCACCACTGTTGCCAGTTGCTATTTTAATAATCTGATCAAGTCCCATCTTGTGACAAGTTTCTAGTTTTGCCTCCTGACACTCCTGTTCAGAAGGTCTTTTAGTGCCTTATCCTAATAGCTGGAATTTTTGTTTAATTCAGTTAAAATTATGCATATGCCCAAAGAACCTGGGGAGAGTGGAAGACATGACGCAGGGATGTCAGGTTTTGAGTACCATGCTTGTGTTATTGCAGGGGGAAGAAAATCTAGACAAATGTAAAATTCTTAAGAAACCAGGCTTTGTTACTTCAGTTATTGACAGAACAGCTCATTTTATTTGAAGAGCTTTTGCTAGTTGAGGAGAAAGAGGAAAAGGAAGGAAAGGTCTATGTAATCTTATCTCATGGGTTGGTGCTGTGGTGAAAATCTGAATGCTTCTAATCCTGAGATCTTTCTTGCAGATATTTTAACAGAGAAGGAGAGTAAAGAATGAAAGACACACTTGATAATTTGAATTGCTTTTCACTGGGTAGAATTTATATGAGAACTGAAGACCAAGAAATGCTGAAGTCCTCTGCCAAGTGATGATGACATGCTTAAAATTTTTAAAAGAACTACTGCTGTTAATTTCACACGCTTTAAAGAGAGAAGCAAAGTAAAATTGGGGGGAACAGGTTTGTGTTAAGAAGCACACCTGTTGTATATTTCTTTCATGTTGCATGGCAAAATCTGTATGGGTAAGTTCTGCCCCTTCCGTCACTGGTCACGGTCTCATGTAGGAAACGCGGTGTCTTAGAAAACCCTCACTGGGGTTAGCATTTACTGCTGTTTCTCCCTTCCCACTTTCCTATCTTCCTACCATGTGTGACCTTAGATTTCCTGAGACAGACGTGTTGTCTCTTCATGTCATAGTGCCTGCTAAGATTTTTTTGACATAAGCTTGTCTGACTACTTTTCAAACTTACATACAAGCATCTGCTACAGTCTTTCCATGATATTGAGCTTCCCAAACTAATGGAGCTGTGTGAAAAAGCACCCCTAAAGCCTAGTTAAAACATAAATGAATTAAGAAGATGGGGAAATAATTTAGTTCTTCTAGAAATATTTTGTAAAATTGCCCTAAATGAATGGCAAAATGTTTTATTTGTTTGTTTGTTTTGTTTGGGGTTTTTTTGTTTTGTTTGGGTTTTTTTGTGTGTTCGTTTGTTTTGGTTTTTTTTTAAAGAGATTAAGAAGATAGCATAGTGAATGTTTAATTCTGGTTAGAAATGACAGTGAGAGTCTAAAAATTTATTTGGGTTCAGGAAAGAATTTAATACCTATATAGAGGCTGGAAAAACTAAAGATGTCTGACTAACCAAGATTTTTGGAAGGAAAATGAATCTTAATTCAAGATATTAAACTTCTTTATGTGAACTTACTAGGAAAAAAACATACTCTGATTGAAGGTTTTCGTTTAAGGCTGCCTCAGATATGATTGAATAGAGGCATATTCCTTTCCTGTGAATTTTTGTTCTTATCTCATAGTGGATGCTCTCAACAGAGGAATTCCTGTGTATTGACATCTGATGATTTTAGGTCCAAATCTAGCCTTTCAGAAAACCTATCCCAAATAGCTGTGCTTTCCAATGTTTCCTATGTTGTAAGCACCTAAAAATATTAAGTACAGATGCTTTATTTCTTTGAAAGCGACTAGTCTTTGTATTTGTTAGGTTCACATGTGATAACTATTGATAGGAGATCAGCTTGAAGATGAAAGGTTTATTCTAGCAAAGCAGGTTAAATTTGGGATTAGGCTTGTGAAATATTCGGAATTAGTCTGTGGTTGATGCTGGTTTCTTCTCTGTAACTTTCTTACATTGTTGTCCTGAAACTCAGAAAAGCTTAATGATGCTCTGTCTTCTGGCTCAGGTTCATTTGGAGAAGTAAATTAAGGCTAATTTGGAGTTACCGATCAATCTACTGCTGCTTGATTTGCTTTTCTAGCAAATTAAGAAGGCAGTGTTTTTCTGGAGCAGAATCTCTATCTTTATTCTGTTGTTTAAAACAGAATCCTTTTTGCTTCTCTCACTTGAGTTTATATTATTTTTTTTTTCTGTGTCCCTTTAGCCATTATTCTTGCAGGCTTAGTAGTAAAAAGAGTGCTTTTACTAAATGTAACTGCAGTATATGCTCACATTTGTGTGTATACATGTGTAATGTGCAAAAAGTGGGGAAAAAACAGTTTTCATCTTGTATTAGGTGTCCAAATACAGAAATACAGAGGAAAATACACATACCTTTGTTAGTCTTAATGTGCCCCCCTTACTGTCCAATTCTTTCTGGCTTAAAACATCTTCCAAAATTTTTCAGTGTTTTTAAGAACAGAGCAAGACCTTGCAAAATTATAGGATAACACTAGTTGAAAGGAATGTAAGGAGGTCTGTAGTCCAACCTTGTGTTCAAAGCAGCATCAATTATTAGGTGAGACCAGGTCTTTCTGCAGTCAGGTTTTGAAAACCTCCAAGAATGGAGACTGCACAACCTCTCTGTACATCACGGTGAACAGACTTTTCTTTTACACCCAGTCCAAACCTGTCTTCTTTCAACTTATGCCCACTGCCTCTCATCATCCCACCATGCAACAATTCAGGCTCTGTTTTCCTGGTAATCTTCCTGCAGGTGCTGGAGGGCTGCTGTTTTGTCTCCCCAGAGCTTTGGCTTGTGCAGGCTAAGCAAGCCTCGTTTCCTCAGTCTCTCCACACAGGTCTTGTGTTAGCACCCTAGTATTTGATCATCTGCACAATCCCTTGCTTGTCTGTAGCCTTCCCTAGGCACCACGCATGATGCATTAAGACAGAGAGCTCATTGTCATTTGGGTGGGTTCGTATTTTGTTGGGCCCCCCCCCCCCTTTTTTTTTTTTTTTTTTTTACTGCTTCATCAGTTAAATCATTCCATATACTTTCTGGTATTTCACGTTCTGTTTTAAATACCTCTTTATTGTGCATTTGTTACACTGAAGGTGCCTGGTGCCTGTATTGGAGCTTGCTGAAGAAATGCCAGATCAATGAAGGGGCACAATGTTGAATGTACAATACTGAATGTATTTAAGACACATGATGATACAGGTAATGCTGTTGCTGCCACAGAGAACAGATTGATGAGCAGAAGAACAGATTTCAGGCAGCAGACACCCCCTCTAGGCAACCTGTTCCATGGTGCTCTAGCAGAGAAATTTTTCTTTGTCCAGTCTGAATGTCCTAATCTGTAACTTGTGGCTGTTGTCACTTCCCTCCTCTGAAAGGCTCACAGGATGGTGTGGGCATATTGAGTATGTTTTCCATATGCCTACTGTTCTTTTTTTTTTTTTTTTTTTTTACTTTTATAAATTTGAATGTAGGTAGAAAGTGAAGTCCTGAAGGCAGTTTGAGAAGTGGGGTATTCCAAGATAATCAGAGCACTCTCTTGGAATTCCAGAGCTCAACAGATGAGAAAGTCAGTGAGGAAAGGCAGTGAGTGTTTGTGCAATACTACTAATTTAGGCTCTGAGTACTTGACGCGCAGCTATTTATTAATCTCAGAATAACAACTATTTGGAAGAGGATGGCTGTTACAGACTGCTATGTAATCAGATGTCAGGGACTGGTGTGAAGATGACGGTTGCAAGGAAAGCCATGCATGTGGTAATTGGCTCCTGCTGGAGAAGACAGTGCTGCTGAAAATAGCTGGATTGGGTGTGAATACTGCTGCATTTGAACTGCTTCTGCTGCTGCCAGCTATTAACGATAGGCATGCCTGGGTTGTGACTAAAAATGTGGAGACGCTTGGAGTGTTGAACACAGGCTTGATCTTCACTGAAGTGACTACAAAGTTGGTTTGCAACCAGATTTGAGGGGAGTTGGGTGACTGCAGTGTGTTGCATCCAAAAGGAGTAGCGCCCATAATGTCTCACTTGTGTACTTGTGTTTGTTTTTTCTAATCCTTTTGAAGATTTGTATTGCTTATTCTGTCATGTTTCAACTACCTGGACTTCTTTCTTCAACTCCTTCTACTGTTTCCGATATAGAGCAGATGTTATTTTCCAAACTTTTCTTGAGGTAGTTTATTTTCTTAGTCAGGCACACAAACTAAGCTGTTTTAAAACTCTGCCATGAATTGCTTCATTGATTCAAAACTCTCTGTGGTATAGAACACCTCAGGTGTTCCCTTAGTTGTGCAATAAGATGTGTGCTGGTGGCGACCATAGTCTAGCATGTTGCTGATTGATCTACCTTTTGAGTCCTTTTAGCCATTGCACGCAATTGTCTGACTTTGTCTGCAGTGACTGCACCAACAGTGACAGTTATCTCTTTCATAGCAGCTCCACTTGTCCTTCAAAGATAAGATATCCAAGCATGCAAGCTAATAATCGGTGAGAAATACCATAACCTCTTTTCTTTCAGTAAGAGTATATTCCACTTCTAAGCTATTTTCTCTTAAAATGACTTTCATCAGTTCCTCTTACCATGTGCCAGTGTACACTTCATGAAACATTTTAATTAAAAAACATTATTTGTGGTATTTCCTTTGTCGATGTCCAGTGGGAGCTATTGGGATGAATGTTTCCAGAAGGCTTCATTTTGCATTGATTGCTGAGTGGTTCCCTTCCGACATCCTGTACAGGGTGAAGCCTCATCTCTGGAATGTCTGTCTGGTCCAATAAAATGCTTGGGAAAATGTGGTTATATGCTGTCATGTGAGGTATAAATCCCTTGCAATTTCATGTTGTATGCTGTACTCTCAGACAGGATTATAAACACATGGAGGTGCTTGTATATTAGAAGTTTCATCTTGAAGATAGGAGCAAATCCAAGTTAATTTTTAATTTCACTTTCCCCTCATGTTGTTTCTCCGTCAAGGCAAATGCTTTTGGCTTCTCTTAAACAACACTCTTGGAAGTGCGTCAGATTTCTAGATGAATGTAGGGCAATTGTGCTGAGAAAGAAGTTATGTTGTTGTGATTGTAGCCATCTTGGGACTTGGGCTGTATTGAAAAATAATGTACTGATGTTAAAAATGGGGTGAAACTTAATCAATTTTTTTTTAAAAAAAACCACTAACATCAGAAAGACGTTAGAATAGCAACCCTGTAGGTAAGGAAGGGATGGTGTTAAACTTAAATACGTATTTTGGAATTTAAAAATTATAATTTTTAGTTTTAACTGCTAAAAATCTCACTTATTTTCCTATTTGTTAGGTATCTCACTGCCATTATTTTGCATTTCTGTACTCCTGGTGCTGACCTTTAGCCTAGCTATATCACTGGTGTTTAAGAAAAACAACTGGGAGTGAGCTGGAACTGCAAGGCAGTTTCTTTTTCTGTTGGATAATTTAGTTACTTTCTAAGATACTTGAGTAAATATTTAATTTTTAAGCTGATTGTCCTGCTTTTTTTTTAGTGTAGATTAATATACTTCATTTCTAGTACTGTTTATTTTGTTGATTATCTGATCTTAAATATTGCTGCTTATTTTAGAAGTTGTATTTTTTAATAGTGACCACGCCAAATGTTTTCCTTTGTAGGAAATTGTAGAAAATAGGCTTGGAAAGAACTGCAGGGGGTCTTTCTTCAGGCCTTTAGAAACAGTATTTTTAACATCATTTTATGCCAACATATGTCAGAAGTACTCTATAAAATCTGATGATGGAAACTTGGACAATCTATCCCAGTGCTTAATTATTCTTCCCTGTAGACAGATTTTTCCTGATGTCTACTCTAAATCACTTTGGCCACAATCAAGTCAATTGTAGGCTCCTCTGATCCTTACTGCCCACCCCCCCCCCCCCCCACCCCAAGCATGTGTTTCTGTATTTTAGGCTTGTTGATAGGTTTTTTCCAGTCTTATTTTCTTCAGATTTGGGATTTTTAATCGTTTTAGTGGAAAAAAGTTTTTGGAGTCTGATCATTCTTACTTTCCAAACTCTCTACAACTTGTGTGTATGTTTCTTGGGGTGTGGTACTCCAGAAGGTATTCCTTTGGAGGCTCTGTCTGAATGAGTGGGGTAGAAAAATGTGGCTTGCAGTTATGTTCCAGCTAATGCTTTTCAGTGCAGAAACACCGGGGTTTCAGTATTGTGGTGCCGATTCAGATCAGCTTGCTGTTCGCTATAACTCCTTATAACACAGTTATGTCGGTTCACTTAGAAGTACTGTGTTCCCTTGCCAAGATTCAAATATTTGTATACTTGCCGTATACTTGGAAGTCTTGTTGCTGTTGCTATGGAATGTATAAAAATGTGGTTCCGAGCCTGCTCTTATGGAAAGACACGAAACCGTCTTTAAAGCTTGAAAGTTGTATCTTTTGGTCAAAGGCAACTGACTGCTGTCTCCCGTCTCTTCAGAAAAAGACACAGAACTGGGTGGAAGTGTCTTGTTGACAGTATCATTATGGACAATATGTTTTTTGGGATTTCTTTCAGTTTCAAGCTCTGTAGACATTTTCTGTCATGTGTATCCCTACCCTGAGATGCTTTCTAGATCAGGAAGTATAAGGTTCTTTTCTATTGCAAGTTGTACATTTTTTTCTCTTTTCTGTACGGAAGGATTTTTCTCTTTTTTTTCTTTCTTTCTTTTGAAGACAGGTGGTGTGTACATCTGGATCATACTTTGGTGTATTTGTTCACAGTTCAAATTTGCAACAGTGATCTTAAGCCACATAATCTAGATAGAGCATTCCTTGCTCTTGTATGTCCTTTCCTCCTTGCTGCTTGTTCATACAGGCATTCTGTGATGAATATGCCTGTGCTTCAAGCTCAGGCGCATTTTTTTGCCCTGTAGGACTCACCTAGTCTGTGCTTATCCTCTGTCCTCTTGCTTTCCACATGATGAGAGAAGAACAGTGTGCATACCCAGTTCCTGAATTTCTCTGCTGATAAAGATCATCAGCGAGACACTGTGAGAGCAGTGTTTCCTGAAGTTCATGGCTTGTGCTGAGGCTTCTGTGAATGGGTCTGGAAACTCCATCCCAAGGAGAAGCTAAGGGACTCTTATGACCTCTCGGTTTCTGCTCTTGCCATGCTGAATTTGCAATGTGATGGTCCTTCCAGCATGGGGATGGTGGGTGGTCGTAGGATATCAGAAGTAGAGGAGTCTGCCTGTGTTGTTACCTCTGGGGCCATTTGCAGATGGGATGCAGCCTTCAAGTTGCTTTTTGAGGAACGTTCTAATAGAATAGTTGGATTTCTCTGTATGTGGCTGGTGGATGATGCACTGATTTTAAAATCTGAAGGCCACTTTTGGCTTTGCAGAAGACATCCAGAAAATATTACTGTAGTGTTGACTGGCTTTGGTCTTCCTTAGAAGATTGTTTTAATATTATTCTTTTAAATGTTAAACTTATTTTTAAGGCTAAAACTATGTAATTTTCCAATGACTGAAAAGGTCTTGGAAAAAATAAATAGATTAACATCATAAGTAACCCAAAACCTGTTTGTACTGGGAAGACACAAACAAACTGGGAACATCTTTACAGGAAATTAGGCAGGTAATGAGTAAAGCTAGGTAGGTGTTCGTGGTGCGTCGGGTGTTTCTCATGCTCAGGACTGGGCTTCATCTTATGCTATGCTGCTTTGTAACAGTAGAGGGTACTGTTGGTGTAAGATAAAAAATTAGTTTTTTCACACAGAGCTTCGCTGGTTTTTTTTTTTGTTTGTTTTTCTTTTCTTTTGTTCCTAATATATTAGTCATTGGAACTGTTGACATGTTATTACATAGTCATCATTGGATCGCCACCTCGTCTTCATTCCATCCACTTACGGATTTATTAAGTAGTTTTGCGGACAGCCCCCTAATTAAGTGTAAATGTTTTCTTCTTATTTTTTGCTGTCACAAGTGCTTCAAAGACATGTCTTCTGATACAGCTTGTTTTTCCGTCAGTGTTCTGGAAAGAATGTTCCCTCCTTGTTCTAAATTGAGGTGTTGATTATGCTGGTCAGCTTTCCAGAGAGTTTTTCTTCCGGAGATAAAGTATACAAAAGAACAGTAATGGTTTGGGGAGAAAGTTGCAATTATTCCATCTTTTTTGTTGGACAGCCTTACAACAATCTCTCCTTCTCAGCTTTATTTACCACATTCTTACATAGTCTCTGGCTGCTGTTCACCACAGACTTGTGTTTTATTTGAATGTTGACAGGTGTGCAAGTTATTTAAGACATGCTTTTAAGGAATGTTACTGCTTTGCCAGGGATCATTTCAGTTCTGTGGAAAGGACCTGAGCTTTCCAAATCTATGTTTTGGAGGGTATAGTTGCATGGTATGTTGATTTTGGTAGCAAATCTGATGTAAGTAACTGGGTAGTAGCATTTTCAAGGAGTATTTTTGGTGGGTTTTGTCCCATACTTCTTCAGTGATCTGGTTTACAACCACCCCCCACCCTGTTGAGCAGCTGTGCTGGGGGGAGTTGCAGTGATGTGCTGGACCACACAGGACGGGAAAATTTCCTTAATTTTGCTTTGCTTTCAAAGTACTGTGTAAGTACACCTTGAGGCTGGTGTTAATTCGGGGTTGGAATTGGTAATCCTTATGGGAGTGAGACACCTTCACTTTGGTCACTGCAGTATTCTAACTGTAGTGTAACGTACTTATGCTGTTGGAAATCCTAATATGGGTTGATTTGATATTATGCTGGCAAAAAGTACTGCCTTGTGAATAAAGTTTTCCACTTGGCAAACTGATTTAAGCCATAATGCCAGATTCAAATCATAATGCCCTTGTAGGTACAAGACATAGTAGGTATAGTAGCAAGCTCATTGAAGCCCCAGGTTCTTCAGCTGTTGAGTCTGCCTTTCATTATGGCTTGTCCACATGGATCATTTTGCTGGAATTACTGTCATTTCATTGGGAGAAGAACTTACGCAGACAAGCTTGAAAGACATTTATTTTTTCCCCAATCTGTCTTCATTCTTCTGCGTGTTTCTGGGATGGTAGGGTAGTTTTTAGTGATGGAGTCAGTTGGGAGCAGAAAAGAGAAGAGAGATGTCTGGGAGGGGTTGAGCTAAGATGGAAGAGGAGTGAAAGGTATTGGTGTGCTTTTGGGCTTTGACTACCAGAAACACTGCTAGCACTGATTGTAACATGAGTGATGTTTCAAAACGTATTTCTTTGAGCTTCAACCCTAACCCTTGTTTCTATTGCTTACCTGGAGCCAGCTTTTTCTGTTTGACTGATTGCATGGCAAACAATGCCAGCTTACTCCAAAACAGCAGAAGATCAAAGGGGAAAGGTATTTTGCTAGTTTGACCTTTCAGTGTCATGTCAAATGAAGGGACATGGGGGAATGGATTCAGGGGCTGTTTGGGGCTGCGTTGTGAAGCTGTGCCTTCTGTGGCATCACTGTTTAAATTTTCACTAGCATAATGTAGAGCGTTAATAATCCATCTGCTTGAAATCTTCTGATGGGTGAATTTTGATGGGGAAAGTTGTCAGTGCAGGACACTTCAGTCAGTTTAGTATATTGACCAACTGCAGAGAAACTGCCTGGATCTTGCAAGTTAACTCGGGTAACTCCTGGCCAGAACACTCCAGTTTGCACACTGTTGTGTTTAAGTGGCTGCTCCTCTTGTGAGAGTCAGTAGTAAAGAACAGTTTATTATGCATACTAGTCATGACCTCAGCAAGATCTTCTTGGATTTTCACTCCTGGACTCTAGTAGCCTTAAGAATACGCTTCATTATTTTGGGAAGGAAATTCTTTAAGTGAACCCTAACCTTATAGTTATTACATTTATCCTGTGCTCAACTCGGGATAAATTCAGTTCTCACTTTGAAATGGATTATTAAGACTTCTTGCCTGGCAGAGTATCACTGGCAGACTGGAAAGTTTGTATTTTTTGCAGTTGACTCTGCATGTAGTTTGTTCTGAATCAGTCTAACATGAAGGGAAGTACTTGCCCTAAAACCCTGAGAGCAATGCTGATTTAGAGCAAGGATGTTTCACAGAATCACAAAATAGTTGAAACTAGAAGGCATCTCTGGAGATCTTCTTCACCCTCACAGTAGGATTGTGGTTTTTTTCTTATGTTTAAATAGAATTACAGTTTGTTCCCATTACCTCTTATCCTTTCACTGGGCACCTCTGAGAAGAGTCCATCTCTGCCTTCCTCATTCCTTCCCATCAGATTATATTACTAAGATCCTCCTGAGCCTTTTCTGCTCAAGGCTAAACAATCTCAGCTCTCTCAGATTCTCAGAGTATGGCAGATGCTCCGATCCTTTAATCGTCTTAGCTTGTTGGACTTGCTCCAACATCTCTCTCTCTTGCAGTGGGGAGCCCAGGTTGGGACCCAGCCTTCCAGCAGCGCCTCCCCAGTGCTGAGCATCGGTGCAGGCTCCCCTCCCTCGCCGTGCTGGCAGCCCTCTGCCCAGTGCAGCCCAGGATGCTGTTGGCCACCTTTGCTGTGAGGGAGCAATGATGGCTCAGTTAAGCTGCTCCACCAGGACTCCCAGGTCCTTCTCTGCAAAGCTGCTTTACAGTAGGTTGGCACCCAGCCTCTACAGTATAGAGTTATTCCTCCCCAGGAGCAGGACTTAGCATTTCCCTTTGCTGAACTTCATGAGATCTGTCTGGCCCATTTCTCCAGGCCTTTTCCATACTTTTTGTCAGCAGGAGGCCCATGTTTTTCTTCCTTTTGCTGCTAAATTACTGTAGAAGCACTTCTTGTTGCCCTTCATGCCAGCCACCATTTTCAACTCCGGGTAGGCTTTGACCTCCTAAGTCTGTCTTTGCACACTAGGGCAGTGTCTCTGCACTCATCCTGGCTCACCTGACCCTGCTCCCAACTCTTGTGTGCATTCTTTTTATGTTTAAGTTTTGTCAGAAGCTCTTTGTTGATCCATGCAGGTCTCCTGGTGTCTGCTTGATTTCTTGCATGTTGGGCTTAATGATTCTTGAGCTTGGAGGAAGTCATCCTTCACAGTCAACCAACTCCCCTGCACCAGTCCTCTCTCCAGGCCCATATCCTATGGGTTTCTCTGAAGCAGGTCCCTGAATAAGCTGAATCCTGTTATCCTGAAGCCCAGACTTATGATCCTGCAATTTGCCTTTTTTCCTTTGCCTTGGTTGTGACTTCAGGCTTGGTTCTGTGACTTCCCTGACTTGAACATCAGTTGCATTAATACCTCAGCCTGCATTTGTGGTGAGCTGGCTAGGCTGTATGTCTTAATCTGAAGTAGAGATTTTTGTATCTGAAATTCCTATCTTGAGTGAACCAGGCAGGCCAGTTCTGGGTAAATGCTAAATGTTCCTGCAGGAGGCTGTTGTTTCTTCTGGCATGTTCTTAACTCATATTTACTGGTACATCTGTTCCTTATGTGTGTCGGTCTTATGTACCAGTGCTAGTACTGATGCCGTAAGTCTCTCTTGTTTCCGATTGCTGGACACAGGTTTACCTTAGAAGAACTTCCATCTAGATAGATGTCATTAAAATGACTTTCTTGCTAGACCCATTTCCACCTTGTTATGTGTGCCTGGAAACGGGACTTAAATTTGCCCAGTCTAGCCATGCCCTGGGTTGTTTGAGATCATGGTGTGAACCAAAGCGTTTCTTCATGGTAAAGATACCCTATCCTGTATGTATCCACAAAGAAGAACTGGCCTAGAGGAGCTGACTGCACAACTAGCCTAGGAATTATATAGGCTGTTCTGTTTCTTACAGCTCCGAAATCTATACAATATCCACATGGTCATTAACAAGTTGAATGTAGCATGTGTATGGCCAAGGTGTAATGGGATTCTGGTAGGTGATTCACCTGCCTTCTCAACAGTGGTTTTCTTGGTATAGTTTGTCTGGTACCTTTCTTTTAAGTTCTGCATCTTCTCCCCACACCCGGTTACCTGTAAGCAGTGGCTGTACCAGCTGATGCTTAAGGGGGGTGAATGCACCACTTTTAAATGCTGTACCTCAGACAGAACTGCAGAATAACACCCTACTTAGTATCTAGTATTCCTGGTCAGCACAGATGGTGAAGTGCTGGCAAAAATACTTGCAAAGTGATTTGAGAAGGGTCTGCTTGCTGTTAGTCACTACCACCAAATTAGCTAAATTAAAACCAGCTGTGGGAAAGTGGTCTGCTGCAACTGATAAATCTCATTTCCTTCTCAAGTGTCTGTGGACCTGGAGCGGGTGATAACTGCCTGCTTGGATGCAGTGAGGATCTAGAGGTGGTTGCAGTTCTCTTCCATATGTGCAATTTTGAAGTTGGCCTTAAATTCTGCTTTCGGCTCACATTTCTCCATATGGAGTCCTTGGCCTTGAGATGCTGGGGTTTGCGTATCACATTGAATAGCATCTATTATGGTTGGTGTTGCCGTTACTTGATTTGGTTTGAGAGAACTAGTGGACGTGTTTGTTTTACTGTGGTTTAGAAAGAATGTCAGGGTTATCTAGCCTGAGAGAGACACTGTTTTATTAAAGTTTAGAAACCTCACAAACCCAAAAGAACCCTTTCCCCCACTACTAAACCCTGACTTCAAAACCCAACAGCTTAACCATTTAGAGAAAGCAAACTGTGTGTTTCTGATGACCAGCAGTCCTTTGTGTTTTGTGAACTGACATCTCAGGCTTCTGCAGTATTCTTTATTCACAGAATGCCCTGCTCGTTGCTGTCTCGCTTCACTTAATCCTCTCCTCTCTTTTGCTATCATCTGTTCAGTTGTGCAGGCAATTTCACAGTCAAGCTTACGGCCAAAAAGTTGCCTATGTTGATGGCTTGTCACAAACCAAGAAGAGGCCATTTTCCATTTCTGAATTGATCCCAGATCTGCCAACATCAAGCTGTTGGATTTTTTTTTTGCCAGTCAGATGAAGTTGTGTTAGATGAAGCAGCTGTTTTAGAATAAGGTTAATAAAATGACTGTTGCCTTTTATAAGGAGTTCTGCTAGTGGAATAATCCGCAAATGGCGAAACTAAAATTTGTGAATCCCGATGAGCCTGTGAAATCCTGACTGGGAGTGTACTTCAGCAGGTGGCTGGAAATGCTAATAAGGAATGGGATCTGTCATGGAGTGCTGTGGAAGGTTGGTCTTTCTGAGATTACAGTGGGTTTTCTTTGTGGAAATTGAATTAATCCAAGAATGGAGTGGCTCTTGGCAGCTCTCAATTTCTGAAGTTCCAGCTTTTGGTGAAGTAGAGTTGGCAGTTTCACATGATCTTCATCAAAACCATTTGATGTTCCAGTGATGCTGGTACTGTGGGATTACTGTTCTTAGGCAAGCTGTTCCATTGTCTTGATATTTTGATTAAAGTAGTCTGTTGATCTAGGTTGTTTTTTGCTTTCTGTTACTGGGGTGTGTTGTTTTGTGTTATGGTGTTGGGGTTTTTTCTGTTTGTTTTGGTTTTTTTTTTTTAAAATCAGAGGCCCTGCAAGTCCTCTGAAAGTCTACATGGCTGCTCAAAAGAGCAAAGCTAGTATGGGTGTTTCAGAGGCCTGACTGAACAGTGTAGATCATTGCACATTGCATCGTGGCAGAGAGGAGAAAAATGGATGTGACCAAACTTTGTTGGAGTTGCATCAATAAACACCTTTCTACTGAACTTGTAAAAATTTAGTTTCTTTTCTGCAATATTGTTATAGCATATAATGATGTTATCTGTTATGTGTGCTTGTTGCCATCATGCAAGAGACTTAGTGGTTTTCCCAAATAGGGTCATCCAAGATTTTTGGATGCAGTATAGCAGGTGAGCCTGGTCACACCACTCATCTGCATGCAGTTCCCTGGTAATTGACTGCCTACGTCATTTCTGCACACGAGCTCTGTATCACTATAAGCTTTATTTCTGACAGACAGGGATCTTTCAGTACAATTTATGCTTGAACAGTAAGTGTTCTTGTAGCTGGAGGTGAAACTGGCCTTTTTTTCAAGCCCTTTCATTCCTTGGGGGAATGGCAGCTTGGTTGTGTTTTTAGCCACTGGAAACCACACTGAGTTACTTTTTAAAGGGAGGCTTGCTTGCTCTGTGAAACAATTTCGTTAGGTGCTCAGCAGTTCAAGTCCCTTCATCCTGTACTGGAACCAGTGTTTCTTAGGACACTAAGTGGTGTGCCTTGGAGTTTTTCTCACTGACTTGTTTCTCTGCCAAGTGTAACTTAAAGGGATTCATTGTATTTTTGTACGTGGTGTGATAGGAGGAACACTTTTTCTTTAGATTGTCTCCAGCTGTATTTGTCCAGGAGCTGGGTGCTGTGGTGATCAACTTCCGCTTCTGCTGCTGCTGCTATTTGAATTAGTTGTTCATTGTCCTGCAATTTCTGCACACAGAAATGAAGCACTGTTGGCAGTATTTAGTCCATCTCTGGGTTATTTTTCTTATGTTTTTATGAACCAATGTTGTTTTTTTTTTCTTCAAACACAAATAAGAAAATATTAGGGAATAATAAACTGTATATGCAGTGTTCAAAGTTACTGTGGTTTTGTTTTTCTGTTTTGGGAGCTTTTTTTGTTTGCTTTTTCCTCAGAGTATGGGAGCTTTCATAATCAAGTAGATACTCTGGGAACAGAATAACATTTGTCTTTTGCATCCTTCTGGGATGCACAGATGATTTCTGGAACATCTTTATTTCAGGTTTGCATGTGTCAATGTATGTTTGGTTTAAGATGATGCAAGGCTTTTGTGTAGACATAATGCCCTTTGTAGACCAGTTACTGTGACTGGAAGGTAAGGAGAAGCCAAAAGCACACAAGCTTCAAGACATTTGTCTTTGAAAGAACATATGCTCTTTTATTTTTTTTAGTACATAAAAAATAATGTACTGTGTAGAACCTCTCAAATCCAAATTTTAGTGCATGTTTTGGAAACTTAATGAGTTTTAGGATGTGATGGGCCAGAAAGCTCTTCAGGTTTTGGAATCAGTTGTGGTAATGTTAAAAACCAAATAAAAACCCCAAACTTGCCCCTGGCTCCAAACTGCAAAAACCATGAGTGAAAAATGGATGTAACAGACTTTCTATTCAGTATCACCTTTTGTGTTAATAAATGGTCTGGGTCCTTGTCATGCAAAAAGTAGAGCGCTGCCATTTTCTAGAGAAGATGCCTATAAAGCACTTGTATTCAGGAGATGTTTACGTTCATATGCTTTTCTTGTACCTTACTCCTTCCTGTCATTTGTTTGTGTTCTAGGCAGACACAGGAGAGAGGAGAAGCGTTACTATAAAGCTGTACATATGGACTTGTTGGCAGTTATTCTGCCAGATGGGCCAGATATGGTGTGCTTTAAGGTTTTGGGAGGTTTTTGACTACTGGCTTAACATCATAAGCAGTCGATCACGTTCAATCAAACTTAAGGATGTGAGTTTCCTGATGAAAGTACTTATATTTCTGCTTTTGAGGAAGGAGAGGTTTCTGAGAGCTTAGCTTGTAAAAGCCACCACACAGAAAAAGTTTTTTCCATACCAGAGACAAGGAGGAAAACAAAAAAAGGTTAAATATCTCCAGTAGGCATAAAAACAAGACCAGGCTATTAAAATCATTGTCCTAATTGCCATTAATTGCATGTAGGGACTTTTATTTACGTAAAACAAAGATAAGGTACAGCAGCCTTCCAGAGCTCTCTGATAGTGGTGTGAGTATGTGTAAGTTTAAGGCACTGTTACTAATACAGTTCTTACTGTGCTTTGTTAAGGTGAAAAGCTCATGTCCATGTTTAATAAAAATGTTATAAAAAATAAAAAAAAGACACAAAGCATTCATAATTAGAACTACATTGCTTTAATTTTATAATATCTAAGGTAACAATACATATTTTGTTTGCACTGTGAAAATACAGAATTCATTTTCCTTGTGCCACTGCTGTGCAATAACCTAATCCAGAAATTTTAGTGTATTTGTCTTTAGTTTGAAACTGAACCTTTTAAAGACAAATTTAAAGGTATTTTGCTTTCTTTGTAGTTTCAGGCTGCTAGTATGTAGTGAAGAGCAGTAAGGTTTGAATGTTTTGAGTGGGTTTTTTTTGATATGGAAATTGCTTGGTATTCCAAAAATTATGTGGAGTGTCATTGAAAGCAATGAGAGCACATTGGCCAATTAATTTTCATTTACATCTGTTTTGCATCACCAAAATATTATGTTGAGTCTGGCCCTTAGTTTGCAAATGACATATTAGAGTATTTTCAAGGATTTACATCCAAATGAGCATTGTTAAGTGCTTTAATTAAAGAAAAAAAAATTTTAAAATTAGTTATGATCTGTAACCTTCCTGTCCGGTATTCTTGGCTGAACTAAATAATGGCTGTGCTAATATTAGACACGTTCCACACAGACACGAGATTTACTGTAAATTTGGTAGTTTTCTGTCTTATGTCAGTGGTTAAACTGGTCTATCCTCTAAATATTCCTAATAGTTAGATCCAACAGTCATATACAGGTAAGTCTAAATACAACTGCTTCTGTGCCCCTGATATATCCAGTGTACAAGTTTGCTGTTAATTTTAATAATAGACAGCTGCAGTGTTGTTTTGTTACTGAGATTATCTAGGAAATACTAGTAGTGACCCTTTTGAAAGAAATGTGTTAAAGAATTCATAATTTTGAAGTATTAGCTGGAGGGACACATTCAGAAGAAGATACATATTCTGAACCTAAAGCAAGTGCTTTATATTTGAGTGCATAAATACTGTATTTCTAGATGAAAGGAGTGAATCTTTTATTCAGAAACAAAATATGGTTTCGCTTCATATTGCGTACTACCACTGATGCTCAAGAAAATTTCTTGAACTGAGTTGGTACTATCTTACTGTCCCATGTTTTTGCATTTGTTCCTGTGTAATTCCCTAGCTGCCAATATGCATTTTCTGTCTTGCCACGTGGATTGTAAGCTTAGAAGAGAGCAGTTTTACTGTTCTGTAATTTATTGCGTGTTCCACTATGGAATTTGGGTGTATGACAGAGTGCTACAATAATAATTGAAACCAAAATACAAGACTTGGCTTAGGAGATCTTGAGCTCCTTAAAATACTGAGGCGCTGCTTGGGATTAATTAAAGGATTTCTCTCTGTCAAGAGAAAAACCTCTCAGGTACCAGCTTTGTTGGTACAGTTGGGTGTGTTTGGTTTTGTAGCCTTATGGCAGATCTGGACCTTCTCTACAGCTGCCTTCCTCAAAGCCAAGTATATTTTCACTGAACTTCTGCAGCACCTTGGTCTCCCCTTCTCCTTTGCGCTTGGGACTGTTTGCCCACCTCTTGTGGTGGTTGGTCTTCCCCTGCTTAGGGAGCTGTGGCAGGCACTGAGGAGCTACACGTACTGGATGCTTGGAGTGAAGCACCGTGTTCCCTTGTGCCCAGAGTTTTGTTGGTCATGGTGATGCAAAGTTATGTAGTAGATCCAGATAATACTGATCTTACGAGCAAAACATACCAGCCCTTCCTGCTACCAAACTGTTATTTGAGCACTGCTGAAGACAATAGCAATGTAATATCCCTCTGAAGCATTTGCCAGCTGGCGCAGGACACCACATCTTTTCATTCAGTTCATTCATTGCAGAACAAAGAAAATTGGCATGCTTAGAACATCTTAAAAATACATCTGTTCAGAACATGAGTGTTGTTTCTTGCTTAGTTAATTTGCAGCTTCATTATGAACGCCTTGATGGAAAAGGAGCAATGTGCACAACAGCAAGTGTAGAAGTTGGTTAAGTTCCATGAAATTCATAAATGTTCGTGGAAGAAATACTGCTACGTCTTTCAACTTCTGTATCGCTAAGGGAGTTGTAGTTTCAATTAAATGACAGGAAATTGAGAGCTGATAGAGAATTACTTTGCAGTTTACAATGTAACCGTTAGATCTTGATGCCACATAAAACTGAGGCAAGTGATAATACTTTGCTATATCCATTCTTAGCTCTCAAGCCTTTTTTTCCAAGGTTCTTTGAAAAAAAAGCAGGTTGTTTATTTTTACAGATGAGAAACACTTAATTTCATCAGAGGATTTGTTCAGGGTTGCACAGGTAATAGCCAGATCACCGTACTGGCTGAGGTTTAGTTTGGTGATGAGCTTGCAGACAAGAGCTCTGAACCAGCTGTGTCTGCGCTCCCTGGGGCACAGCCTGTGCCTGAGCCTCCTCGCTCTGTCGAGTCTCCGTGTGGCAACTGGCTGGTTCCGGGCTGAAGCAAAAAAGGGACCTGACATCTGGGCAGAGTGGATGGCCAAGGAATTTGGGTGCAACTCTAAGCTTGGCTGTGAAGTCATCTGTCAATATAAAGATGTGGTTGGGTCAGCCACAGAAATGGAGAGAGAACCTGCGTAGCCTTCTTCAGTACAGTATGCTTTAAAAGTTAGTACTATATAAGTGAGACTAGTATTTAAAGAGATGCTGGCTAGAGCAGCAATGCAGAAACTTTTCAACTTTGTACAGTGCATAAGTAAATTAATATTTAGATCAGAATGATTTTTTTCCATCTTTATGGCATTCTCAAGTGAGAGTGAACCTTCCCCCACAGGTGTTACACAAAACAAGCACCAGCCTGCACCCACATCTTCATACTAACACAAATATAGCCAGGTGGCACACAGGACAGGCATTCAGATTTAGTGCAACAGGAACACTGTAATACAGCCTTATTTTAAGACAATTTTAAAAAGTAGAAAATCCAGAGTTTTCTGGAAGCGTTCTTTATTATCAGATGTTTCCTGTTGCTGAGTGACTTTTCCCTTCCCATAAAGGCAATAAGTTTGAACTTTGAACCTGGGTCTCCTATCAGTTGCAGGCAGCACTGGACTGAAGTCTTCATCCAGTGTGCTTGCCAAAACTTGCAGTGCCTGTATTTACTGCTGTTACTTTGCACGCCTGTGGTTAGGAAGTGCGCCTGTGCTGTGTGTGTGTCATCTTTATGTATTCCTCACCTTGGGTTTTGAAAGTGTTAGAATAGCACTACTCAAACAGTACACGTGAGACTGTTAAGTTCTTGTGGTATCTAAGCATGGGAACACTACTGACTGTTTTTTGCAGAGTATCTAGGTAGAAGCTGATGTTACTAGTAAGAGTTATGTTACATAGGTTTTCTTTGACCTTCACTGATGCTGTGTGAAGTGGTGCATAGAGGATGTCATAATTAGTGCCTTGAGTTTTGAATTAAAAGTATGAGTAACTCAGAGCATCGTTGAAGCTGTGATATAGATGTTCCTGTAGTGACCACTGCTTTTAGCACAGAGCCATCTCATTCTGTTCAGAAAAAGTTGGAGAAGTAGGAAAATCAGTTGTACTATGGAAGAAAGAGCTTAATAAAGTGGAATAAACCAAGCAGTGGGGAGGGAATGCAACATTAATACAAAAGTAGGATACTTAATGAATTTGTAGGGTGGCATTTATCATTAGACTGAATAAATTACTTAGCCCTTCCCTAAACTGGTCTTCAGAGGGTAAACCAAAGCATTAGGAAGTGAAGGATGCCCTGTTGAGTAATTCGTAAGTGCAGGCAGTTCTTCTGTTTTACGAAGTCTGAGGAAAGATGTTCATGCTTTAGATACCTAAGCAAGATATCTGTGAAATAGAACTGGAATTACTTAATTCCCTTCGATTCCTTGGATATAAGAATTATTCGGAGTGTTCTGTAGTCATGATGAGAGTGAAGGGTTTTCCAAATTTTTTTATTTTAAGGCAGGGAATGTTCCAAGACAGGTCTTCTTGCCAAATGAATCCTGACAGTAGCATGTTTTCTGACAGTGGCACTGCTTTTGTGAACCTTGTTTTCTGACTAGATGAAATATAAGGATAGTTTTTGTTATTACTGGCCTTCTTGTCACTAAGTTATGAAGTGTTTTGTGCATTGTGTTCCTACTCTGGTATATGTCATCTTATAGAATACAGATCTCAGAAAAAAAATTTTGATGGCCATTGGGGTGTTTGATCCTATCCTTTTCAGTACTCAGCTGAAAAAGAGAAACAGCTGAATGACAGACCCTTTTTTTATGAATGGTTTAATTTTGTGGTAAAAAAGCAGCACCTAAAATCTTTTCATTCTGATTAAAATCAAAATGTTATTATTTAATGTTATTACTACAGTTGCCATCCCCAGTCCAGGTGATGGACCTCTGCAGGATATCTGGTCTCTGATCAAGCTCTGGAGGTAGAAATTACATTGAATGTTACTAAATACAGGTTCCAGTTCTGCAGGAGTCCATCAGAGTATCTGGAGAAGCAGGGGTATGAAATGAGAAACTTAGCAGTGATTATGCGTAGAAGAAAGCAATACAGACCTCAGAGCTTCAGTCTCTGTACGAGGATGTGCCAAATTACAGCCTTATGTTGGGATGTATTATTGTATTCCCTGTTTGGCTTGGTCTGTGGAGTATATTACTGTAATGGTATGTGGTATCGAGGCTGTGTTAAGCCTTTATTATTAAACTCTTATAACTCCTGTGGGACTGATGGTTTGTGGTTTCTCAGGACCACTTCCAAAGCAGCATGCAATCATTTTTTTACTGACTTTTCTCCTACCCACCCCCTCAGGGAAGTTGGTTTATTGCTGAAGTCTGGTTTTGTGTTTTGTTTGTATTTTTTTTTAAATGAAAAAGGATAAGAGAAGTTACTGGTTCAGCTTCTTTGGTTTCCAATAGAATGAGACAAATATCTATAAATCCTTGCAGGGACGATCTGTAGAAAGCAAAAAAAGTTTGTGGCTTCTCGGAGGGACTTACTGTAAAAGTCCTAACTGAAATTCTGAAACAGCACTTAGGTAAACATATAGGTTATACACCGGTCTTGATTAAAAGTGGATTATATTTGCTGTTCTTCTTCTGTATTGCCACTGTTTGTTTTCAGTTTGTATATTGCATTTTCATCAATGATGAAATCAAAGCAAGGACAATATTTGCATTGGAAGTTGGTCCATGTATTTGCTTTTACATGATTTCAGGAACTTGACACAACTGGGCTTGAAGACCTGTTTCCACACACCTCTTGAGTGCAGTACCCAGCATGATATTGAATGTTTATCGTGTGGTGTCCATATCTCTTTTTTGGAGTATGAAACTTAAGGTGTTTTCCAACATGGCCTTGTTTCTCTGTCTCATACAAATCTGCATCTTTTGGTCAGGACCATCGCTCCTTTATGAAGACCCAAACCTTCATTTGTTTTTCTGTTCAGAGACTAGAGTAGTGGAAAAAACACGGCAATCTGTAAGGAATAGTAGTTCAATGCTTTTCTGGTGTCCAGAAATGCCTAGATCTAAGGCACATAATATATGCAGCGAGATAATTTAATTTGCCTGTGCTGGGGACAGGGTAGCGCGGCGCAGAGTTACCCAGACCCTGAGAAAGATCATGGCTAACAAAACAAACAGGAGGAAGGATTTGCAGGAGATCTAAGATGGGGACATTGAAGTGGAAAGGGATGTGTGTACGTGAAGAGGTAAGGGGTTAGCAACACTTGAAGTGCCTCCCTTGTCTTGAAATAAACCACCCAGGTATGAGGATTGATTCTATCTGGATTGTGGTGTAAGTGCAGCCACAGATGTAGCACCTCAGATTTGCAGGGTTTTTTTAACTTCAGGACAGAACTATGTAAATCCAATTGTGTTCTTTTGAAGTTAAGTTCAGCTCTATCTCCAGTATGGAGCACTGTTGGAACAGTTTACATTTGTTCCCGGAGCAGCTTGAGTCTACCTGCACAGCCTGTCTTGGAGCTCCTGGTTCCTGAACCAAATGGGATCCTTGTGTTTGTTCCATAGGAGTGAACTCTCCTGGAAGAGGAGTCTCATACAGCACTCCTCCACACTCCAAAAAGGCTGTGATGGAGCACATTCAGGTAGCCCTGGACAGCACTGGTTTTTGGGGGATGATGGGGCAGATTCATGTGTTGGTCCAATTTTTGGCGGTCTAGCTGGAGGGTGGGTGGGAGGGGAAAGTAACCCAGAACATAGGTCTCAGTGCAACTCTAACCCAAAGTTGACACAAAGTGACCCAAAGCAGCTTTGCACTTTGGCTGGTGAGGTCTCAGCCATTGTTATTCCTGGCACTGAGTGCCTTCTAAATAAGTATTTCTGCTGTCTTTACTTCTTCTGATGGATTGGATCAGATCCAGAATTGCATTTGGATTTTGCTGTATCTTGTTTGATTCCCCCCCCCCCCCCCCTTTTCCTTTTTAAACTGCTGCAGCCCTTGAAAAATGATTGTAGCTAACATGAAAACAGATGTAAAAGGCTGGCATTGTGATGTGTGTGGCTTTAAGCTGTGCGTACTGGCAACTTGTTGGGTGTCAGACTTCATGATTTGGCCATAAAGACTGCCCTTCCAGTTAAGAAGGCAGGAGGAGAACATTTTGGATGCTTTATGGAAGTAGGTAGCTGAAAGGTTAGAGACTGCTCCTTCAGACATAAATGCTTCTTGGCACTTAAAGCAAGGGCACATGTGAGTGAATATGTTTTACATTGTGTCTTACTAAGTTTTGAAAGATGGAGCCTTTGAAGGTTGCCTTTGTGAGAGGGAAGGCACTGGGCACAGACTGAGCAGCCACTTTGTCTCTGCAAAAAAATGTCTAGAAAGCCAGGAGGACTTTGAACTGAGTGATGACTGGAAGAGATTTGAAGCTAGAAGCGAACTTTTCTTTTGGTTTTGGAAGCAGGACTCAGTGTATTTGCAAATAAATCTGGCTTGCCTCAAGGAAATGGTTATCTTCATCAACTTCTGAGAAAAATAACCTGTAGCTCTGAATTTGGCTGAATGTGAATAGCTGTCTGGGTGGAAGAAAGGTGACATATTATCTTCTCAGCCTTTTTCAAATTTATAGCTTTTTAACTTCTGAAGTTTTAATGCCAGAAATAAACACAGTGGTTTAATAAAGGTCTGTGGTTTGTGAAATTACTTGTGGGGACAGAGGGGGAAATTGACTGTAATACAGGTTATTCACTGTGAGTTTGAGGTTGAAACTGTGAAACTAATAGTCATGTGGAGGACTGGACTGGAACAGGGAGCTCACATGTTTGCTCTGCTTGTAATTTTTTTGTTTATATGAGGAAGATAGCATTCTCAGTTAAAGGAATGAAACATTATACTATTTTTGTGGGCTGCAAGAGTGGTATTAATTTGGTGCTTGCAATGCTTTTCAGCCATTCTTGGATAGGTCCTAATATTTCATGCGCAGTGTTTGAGTGCAAAATATATTGCAGGAAAATGAACAACATATAAATTTGGCAATAACTACAAAGTAATAGTTAATGTTGATAAAAATCTCAACAGTTTTTTAAAAGTACAACCCCACAGAGATACTTCAGAATTAATTGATGGCAGATTAATTTAACACAGTTAAAATGAATTAAACCCCTTGCTATTTAGAATAATATAAGGATGTCTGAATTTTATCCCCAAAAGAGGAAATACAGTTGTTAAGTCCAGATGGATTTTTATTTTTATTGGAATAAGTTTTGAGACTAGTAATATCTATCTTTTTTTGTTACTACTATAATTTTGGACATGGGACAGCACAGACCTACTTTTAAAATTGTTTTAAATCCAGTTAAATGAACAGTTTTAGTCTGTTTATTTTGAAAATTAGCACTTTCTTACTGAATTTGTAAGAATGGGAAAATAAGCGTGAAGGTGATATACAGTATAGAAAAGCCAAGGGCTCAGTCCTATGTCAAGTTATTGTCAGCTGAAAGGTGGTAACTGTCAACGTCTGTGATTGTAGCCTGCTGAAACGTAAGGTGATGCAGTAGGAGCTTAACCTCTTTTCAGCACAGTAAATCTGACTGTGCTTGGGCTTTCTGCCTTGTGCCGAGGGCTTGTATTGAGGCAGCTGCTGTGGTGCTGCCAAGGATGTGTGATAAGCTGGCAGCATCTGAGGCCTTAAGTTACAAAGAGAAACTTTAAGGGATTCAATCTATTAATTTAGCTGAAGGTGAAAGGCAGTTCTGCTATTGCTGTGTAAGTTTAAAGCTTCTCATTCCATAAAATTATTAAACCTATTGTGGCGGTTTGTTCTTTGCTGTCTTTTACCCATTGGCAAGTTGCCTTGAAGTTCTGGGCTCAATTCTGCTCCACTGGTGGTGGAGTAGAGTTCAGTAACTTCCTCCTTCAGCTGGGATTGGCATCAGAATGGATGGCAAACCAGGAGGCTTACTACCAAAAGAATGGTTGGTTTGTCTTAAGTAGGAATAAAGCTGGAAAAAACGCCCACCATTGAGCATGGTACCATATTGCAGCTCCACTTGGAACAAAATATTGAATTACTACTAATAAATTTTGCAAACAGGTTCTAGGCTGGGAGAGTGGTATATGAGGAAAGTGAATGACTAATAAAGGGGTCTGGATCATGCGGTAAGCTAAGTGCAAGCAGGCAATAAAGGTTTCTATGTGGCCAAAAGTCAAGTTGCATATAAAAACCTGGGGACTGTAATCTACAATTGAAGCAAAGTGTGCCCTATCATATGAAACGGTGACTAAAAGTACTAGGCTTTAAAGGGTGAGCAAGAGTTGTCATTGCGATCGTGGATAAAAGCACTATTGTGATCCCCAGATGGCAAAATAAAAGGCTATCAAGTAGAGACGTTGTATTTTCTTGATACTTGGCAAATGTGCTGCATGTAGTACAAAGGTGAAGGATATTCATAGATTGAGAAGCCATTAGTGTGAGTAAAGATGTGGAAAACACGGTGAGAACTGCAAGAGCCACGAAATACTTTGCTTAGCAAATAGTGTCAAGGAAGAGCTGATTGTAACAGATGAGTCCCCTAAGTGGGGACAAAATATTGATAACGCATTTGATAAGAAAAAGCTCTCCAGGCTAGCAGTCCAAAGCATATCATGATTCCATTTTGGTAAGGTTGACCAAACTGGTCAGGCATAAAAGGAAATTATTTTCAATAAATTGTAGCTACTTTAGGTAATGACGTTGTGATTTGTTGCGTACTGCAGAGTTTGCCTTTGCTAGATGCCTGTTGTTTTGCCTGGCTGGTGAAGTTGTTCTGCTTCCTGGCAGAAGGGAGCATAAGGAGGTATTTAAGCAAAATAACAAGAAAATGATACAGCAAGAAATGGTGCTAAGAAAATGGGGAAAATGAACTTGTACTCTTGTGTTACAGATTCAGTGGTTCTTTCCTTTGACTCCGTTGGACATACAATAGGCTCAGGTACAACATTGCCTTCTTCTCTATCGCCCACCTCATGACAAGGCTTCTACTTAATTGGACATGGTAGCCATGTTGGGAGGCAGGTCACAGAGCCAGACTTTTGTGGGAATCAACCATCTAGCCAAAGTGGGTAAATAGGTCCTTTCCAAAGTGTGGTGGAACATGAAGGGTCTTAGTGGAACACAAGGATTAACATGTTGGACCCCTTCCATAACCCAGCAAGGCAGGTAACCTGGACACGTTACATGTGTTAGTGATGTGGTTTGTGCTTCTCTTCTCATGTGAAAGGCATTAAGATGATGTCACCCACCAGCTGAAGAAAAACTGTTCCATGCTACTAGGAGTGTTTCTCAGCTAAACAAACAGTTGAGTTATTTGGGGAAAGACATGAGGAATGCTTCCAGGAAGGAGAAGGCAAAAGAGTCGTAGCTAAACAAATAGGGCTGGAAACATTTTTTTGGGTGGAGATTGACCAGCATTATGGAACCCCAGGGCAAATCCTGCCCAATCTAATTTCCTTTGGAACCTGAGCATGACCTTCAATTAAACTGAACCAGAAATCAAAGATTCTTTTGTGTTGGGGGCACTTCTTGAAATCAGTAACTATTCATTTGGCTATTTGTAATATGCGAGCTGTAGCCAAGGCACACCATATGTATGAATAAATGATATATGAAGTACAAGGGAAAGGCTAAGAGTTACTTATAACTTAAAACCCCTTAACACTTTAAAGATGGGGGTATTTGCTGTCTTGCAGAAAAGAAAAAAATATTCCAAGTGGAGATTTTGTATTTTATCTTGCTTACTAGCCTTTCCTCTTAGGTCGCTAGGGAGGGGGAACATGCTGCCTTCCAACATAGCACCTGTCTTCTGCCTGCACAGTCTGAAAGAAAGCCTGCTGCCTGACACTAACAGCAAAGCTTGAACATAGATTTCTGATTTACTAACCCCCGAGCTAGTGGTAGTAACTTGCTTTGTTTACAAGACCCCAAATGCTTTCTGCTTTCCCTGCTTCTTCTCTAAAACTTGTATCTGGAAATGAATCCATTGTGGGTGCATGGTCGGATGTGGGGACATTTCAAGGGTGCTGAGTGCAGAGTGGAAATGTTGTGTTTATGGGGGGAAGAGACCCTCTATTAACTCCCTTCTACTAATTCATACCAGTCATAACTGAAGTGTGTTGTTGCCTTGCCTCCTTCTGTATTGGGTGGTGGTTTCTTTAGTCTGCAGAAGTAGGGGGGAAGTTGCATAGGTTTTAGATACAAAAATCTGTGAGTAAAATTCAGGGATATATTTTGATTACAGCTGAGTATGTCTGACTCAGCATACCTACACTGGAGTTATGCTGGATTGATGTTGGTACAGATAAGACCGGGATTTGTCCTGGAGCAAAACTTCTGAATATTGCCTACTATGGATTTTTTTTTCCCCTAATACTATTTTGGCTTCTAGCTGATGTGAAAGCAGTTAACCCTGTGGATAGTTCCCAGTGGAGGGCATCTATGGAGTTAATCATAAATGTTGTATTATGATACTACCGATAGGGTGGTAAATGTACTTGTGAAAACAGTTCAACTGTTCTGTGTCTTTTGGAGTTCTGTTAATACGGAGGGTGGGAGACAAGCTAATGGAAGCCAACAGACTGCCTGGGTCTGTTTTAAAAGCACTGATCTTTGTTCTGCTTGTATATTGCAACTCAAGCTTGGATTGGGTAGGAGTAAGACAGTAAAATTTGATCTTTTGTAAACCCTTCCACTGCAACAAGGTTGAGTTTTTTCATTGAAGAAACGTGAAGAAAACTCATATATTTGAGAAGGGAGGCTCAGAAACCTCCAAGAGAGCTGTATGTTTATTGCTTTCATATTTAGTACTTTGCATTCGCTGTGCTGCAATCTTTAACTTGCTCTAAACTGATAACGTGTAATAAAATGTCAAGATGCGTGATGCCTATCCAACTGAGGGATAGCTTTCCTTGTTGAACAGGAAGGAGAGAGAGAAAAACTGTGGCTATTGTGCTTCCGCTGTCCATCCCATCTCACCTTGCTGCAGACCCAGGAAAAGACAGAGCCCAGAAAGAACCCACAGAAACAATGGCAGCTCCAGGCCCCGCCATTCCTAGTAGGTGATGTTTCAGGTTGGGGTAAGAAGGGGCTTAAGTTATGTACTTTGAAACATAAAAATACATACACTTTTCTCTTTATTAGTCAGAATTAAACAGCTGTGAGTAACAGTCTCCCTGTTAAGATTTCATGGTCCTTAAAACTAGTACTCATTGACTTGTTTTTGCGTATTAAACAGCTGCTTAGAATTGCTCTTTCATAGTTGTTAATCATGCCATGTGAAGGGCAGTGTCTTGTTGCAGCCTCTGTATTTTGAGTTGTCTTTATCTTGGTTTTCCCCTTAACTCTTTGTCCAATGCACAAATCTCAGTTTCCGGGGAGACTGGAAATCAGTTCTTGTGCATCTCAGGTTAGTGACACTCTCTAGGTTATGCTTGATGGCTTTCTGAGCTGAGTGTTCAGAAGATCATCTGGCTATGGAGCCTTAAAGTACTGCCTCATAGAAGATTATTAACTTAGAGAACGTGAGAATCAAATATGCTTGGAGTGAGACTGAACCGTCTAAGGTTCACACTGCAGTCTGGCCTTCACAAGTCCAGATGTTTTTGTGATTCTTTTCACGACTGCCCCTTCCCTTGAAGGATAAAGTTTGAGCAGCAAAGATAAATGTTTGAGGGGATGTCTAGGCCAGCGTTTCAGATGAAACCAGTTCAGAAAGGAGGGTGTCATGCTCTGAACTTGAGAAACATTAAGCAGGACACAGGGTGTTTGAGGAGATCTGGACTTCATTTGCTTGCCATAGACAGCTTGTATTCCTTCCCCCTGCCTTCCCTCTCTGGTTGCTTTGTTTTACTTCGTTGCTAGCAAATCAAACATTGGACCTTTAAAGTCAGATTTATACCCCTGCTATTTTTGTTCAAGACTTTTTCTACCTCCTGTGCCTGAGAGCGTGCAAGTTAAATTTTTCTTCTCTAAGCCTCTTCAGGATAAAAGTGCACTGAATGTGCAACTTTCCCATCTGCTAATGTGCTTGCTGGAAATACTGTGGTTCTAAATACCTTTTGGCTGTAGGCTTATGCTGTTCTTAGACATGTTGCTATACAACCAACAGGTTGTATAGCAGTTGTTCTCACTGCAGGTTTAAAATCTCAAGCAACCCAGTGTTATTTAGGTCTTCCTCAAATTGCTTGAATATTTTAACTTGTTGTTGCTTTCTTCAGTTTATTTCTTAACCCTTATCAAAAGTTTGGCTTGATATATGCAAAGAAAATGGAGCTTTTAAAACTTGGAGTACTGTATCTGCTGCAGCTTATGTGCTTGAGAAAGCCCACATTCAATCCCATGCTTCCAGATGCTGACTTCACAATGATAGTGGAGTAATCATCTGAGAGTTTAAACCCATGCTTATTTGGGAGTTTGCTGTTAGTAATTCCTTATGGTAGAGTTCTTAACTGTTTTGGGAACTATGAAGGAAACTTTTTCTGTTTCCTTCAGCTGCTGAAGATGGTTAGCTAACTATTTTGTGAAGGACAAGAAGAACCTTGTGTCCATTCTCCTAAATACAACTCGAGAGTGAATTTGTGATTTTGCTTATGTTTTGGATGGAGGGCAGGAATAGGAATACAACGGAAATCATCAGGTGTCAAATTGGTAGAACTGCTAGCATGAGAGAAAAACATTGGTGACTTGCAGAAGATCACTCGCTGTTCTTTGGCGTCCATGAGGCGTATGGTATAGGTGACTACAGTTACAAACTCTGATCTTCCCCAGATTTCTAGATTAGTGGTAATTAATTAAGATGTTATGTTATATAATAGAATTTCTGAGGCTCTGGTAGATGTTCTTCGAGGAGAACAATTTTAATTTACATTTGGAGCTGATGTGGTTCTAGTGTGTTGGCGTTTTTGTGTTGTTTTTTTCCCCCAATGTGTATTTCTGGCTGCCTAATGCTACGTGTTAGTGATGGGAAAGGAGAGGTGAACTTACTGTGCTGCATTTTTCTGCATTCCTGTAAAGCAGTATGTAAATGGGAAAGATTATTTCTTTTCTGCTGGTTTTAGTGGCTTTATTCTGCAAAAACGCTTTTTTCTTTTAATTTTTGATTAATGAAGTTCTACTTCATTCTTTCTGTGAGCTGTAGACCATGGGAGCTGCTTGAATCTTTGCCAGTGACTGTCATGAATCGGTTGCATAGTCCTTATGTGACTTTGCCAGCATGTTCAGTATCATCATCTGTCGTCTTATAAACGCTGTATTCCTCCAATTGAAAATACAGCTGTGGATGAGTTTAGGTGCAAATGCCAAGAAGTGGCTTAAAAAATACCCTGAAATAGAAGTACTTTAGTGGGATTTTTCTCTGTCATATGGCATCTGTCTTCATCAAGTCAGTGCATCTTGTAAGTCACTAAAAGCCAATATAGATTACTGTTTTTTTAATATTGTTCTTGACTTTTACTAGGAAATTTGATACAATTTCTAAAATAAAGAATATGTCAGAAGAATCAGTAGGGCAGCATTACCTCCCATTAGCCAAGTGTATACATGGTAGTAAATGAAACAACTGTTTAGCAAAGGTTGCAGTCTGGCTTTAAACAGATGACTCTCTGGGAAAAGAAAAAGGGCATATGCAGTTCATGGGAGGAAATTTTTCATCTTCCTATTGGAGTCTTTCATAAATTCAGCTTAAAGCAGTCAGTTGCTTTTCTGCCATTGGACGTTGCTCTGATTTCATTAGGAAAAAAATGGTAAGGAATTACACAGTCCACGTTAAGGTAACCAGAGCGTTTTAAAATGTAATATGCTAAATGACCCCTTTTTGGTCAAAAGGCCGTCCTGGTGGATGATCTATACAGCGCTATCAGCAAGTGATTACTTATTTGTTCTTTCTGTGCCTGAGGAATGAATAATGTAGTTGCAGTGTCTGATGAAGGAAACCCCTCTGGTGTACTGCTTTTCTCAAGCTGTAAAGCTGGGCCAGATGTCTTTGGGGGCCCCCATAAAGAATTACAGGGGGGAGAAAACCACCTTGAAGGTATAGAGCTGAAAATTACTGCCTTTTGCTGTTAAATCTGAAACAATAAATAGTATCCTCCTGTTTTTAGGTGTCACCAGGGCATGCAGGGTTTTGTGAGACAGAGTTCTCCCTTCCCCACTTTAAACTCACAGGTTTGTATTTTAGTTGTGCTTATAGTGCTTGGCATATCCATTTCCATCAAATACGGCTGTTCTGATCAGGTGCAGTATGTGGAAAATGAATGTTGAGCTCAGTGCACTGGAACTGGTCTCTTTAGATCAGTTTGCACAGTGTGAGAATGTTTTTAATAGATGTGAAATTCCAAGTTTTGCTGAAGGAGTATTATTGTTAAGGAAGTTCTTTTGTTCCCCCCTCAAAAAAGGGAAGCCTAAGTGAGGCTACATTGAATGTTGTTGAAGAATCATGGTTTTTTTTGCACGCGTGGTGGAAATGTCAAATGGACAGATAGTTCTATGTAGACGTAGATTAACAAGGCATGCTTCTAGTACTGGGCTGCAAGGGCTAAGCAGTTGTCTTTACAGATGTCAGTTCTACTTCTTCTGTGTATTTTTACAGAGCAAGGAAAGGCACCAGGGACTGGACTTTGTCTTACCAGTATACTCAGGGTTCTCCCTGATGTCATTTGGACAACCTGGAGAAAAAGCCTGTTCAACTTGTATGCAAAAAGAGTAAATGGAGGTGAGGAGGAAACCAGAATATAGACATGAGGCAGTCTATGCAGGACAGTGCTGAGGAGCCCAGGTGGCTTTGCAATCTTTTTCCACCCTCAGTTATTCAATTGCCTCAGAAAAGAATGCTTTCATCAGTAAGTTCCGTCACTGAAGAGGTTAAAGTGAAAATGCTAAGGAAAGGATGCAACATTAATTCCTTGTTTGTCCAATACTTTCGTTGTTGCTCACTAGTCCTGAGTGGTATTTTTTTAACCCTGAAAGAAAACCTTTCTTTTGTCCTTCTCAGTTGATCCATTGCATATGACTTTTTTTTTTTTCATTAATTATTTCCTGTCTCTTGAGTTCTAGCAGAATTGTTTTACATCAGCTGAACTTTTATAACTGTCCATATGTGTTTTCTTAGTCCAAGGTGAATGTGAGGGGTTTGACCGTTTTCATTGCAGGGTAAGTCATTTTACCTGGCCTTTGCCATAGATGTAGAACTTAGATGTGGACAGGGACCAAGGCTCAACTTAGTTGGAGCCGCAGTTCCACAGAGACCAAGCTGCACTGGACAGGATGAAATGTGTCAGGGTGGTCTGAGCTGTTCTTGATAGGACTCCTCTGTCTCTTGAGTGTCATACTGATTTCTTTGACAAACACAAACATTTTGAATAAAATACCTAAAACTGAACCTTCTGTCTTCCCTCCTATACTTGCCTTTACCAATTAAAACACAGAGAGAACTATAACTACATATAGCCCATGTTAAAATTAATTTTCTATTTCTGTGGGTAAAGTTATTTGTACTGTGCTTCTATATAGCTAGCTGCTAAAGGAATAGTATTCAAGCCAGCAGTGAAATCAGTTATGGGTAGTTTGGAAGGATAAAACCAGTGAGCCAAGTTAATTCCTGGATTGTTGATTTCAGATTAGTAGCATAAGGGGAAAATTTTGCCCATTTTGTTTGTATATAGCTATATTGGCTACAGATGCAAAATGCAATTTGAAAACTTGATAGTTACTGTACACTGAGCTTTATGGCTTTTTGGGTGGTCTGTATGAAGTTTATAGACATTACACAATGCATTTCTCACTTACTGCCTGGTAGCTGGATTTCTGTTGGATACTTGTGGGAAATTTCCATGATAATGTCGACATTGAATTTGGCACAGGATTTGTATCATTTTTACAAATTGCTGTGCTTGGCTGTACTTCTATTCATATAATCCTAATTACATGCTTTATTATGAAATCATTGTCAGTTATTAGATTCTTATTCAATTCCGATCTTCGTGGAAATGTAGAAGTGCATTTTATTTCTGACCTAAAAAGACCTCTTGTTTTTATGGGGCATGATGAAACTTCATTTCCCATGTTTGTTCCTTTCTGCTTCTGTACACTACTGTACCATTAACTGCTGAGATCTGTAGCTTCCCAGCACAAGTGAATGTGGTCCTTGGATTGCTTTGCTCTCAGTGCTGTTGTTTTTATCCCTCATGAGCCTTTCAGTCTCTTACGGGCTAAGAATGTAAAGCCTTGTTCGGACTCCTCCACGATGATCTTCTAGTGGGTGCAGAATAAGTTCTTTGTTACCTTTACTATTTCTGGCTTAAAAAAAAAATATCCTATTTCACACAACCATATAAATGCCTTGCCTGAAATTGCTGGGTCAGACGTGGCCTGAGCTGGATCAGACCTACCAGCCTGGTTAGATCTGAAGGGACTTCTCCAGCACCACACCTGCTGGTGGCTCTGCATTGTACTTCAGTGCAGAGATGCCCTGATGGGGGGGTCATCATGATGATGCTGGCAGAGGGCAACATCAAACCGCAGTTACCATGGCCAACTGGTCCAAGCCAGTTCTTGGTGGAGATGCTGGAGTATTTCTACCTTGTTCTGTCTGATTGTTTTGTTCCATTTTCTCTAATATTCTAGCACTTCTCTATCCCACTGTGTGAAAAAGAGGAGCAATATTGTTGCATATTAGCTGGTGAACTTGGTGAGTAAGGCTTTAAACTAAGGTGATGGGGGGTGAAAGCAACCTGTAGGCTAGAGCACGGAGAGGTCCCATGAGTGCCAAGGCAGGCTTTTGCAGCCAGTGTTTTCAAGGGAGGAAAGGGTAGGAGTAGGATTGCCCCTTTCTTTAGCAGTGAGCTGTGTGGCCACTCAGTCCATCCCTGTAATCATCACACCCTGACCATACTGTATTTTATATTCATTTGTACTTGTCTTTTGTCTAGTTGGGTATGTGTTTTATTTTGTTTTAAATCAAATACATAATTTCAGACAAGGATTTTTTTTTTTTTCTTGCAGCTGGGCTCTGTGTGTTTGGCTTTTTCCAAGTGTTTGGGGTTTTATCTGTCTTTTGAGAATCCGGACCGCTTCCAGCCAACATGTGAGCTACACTTTTGTGTGTCGCACTGACTTTCAGCCTCTGTATTTGTAATGATACAGCTAAATAACACAGGAAAATCTGTAACAAGAATCTGTTTTTTGATAAAAAAGGAAGCTAACTTCCTCTAAATCTGTAATTTAGAGACTCCTAGTGTCTTTCCAGGGGGAGCAGCATGTGGTGATAGAGGTTAACTTCCAAGCCAATAGTAATGCTGTGACTCCCAGGACTCCCCGTGGGTGTGAGATGGCCCGTGATGAGGGCAGCGTTTCAGTAGTTTGCACATTTCACCAGCTAGTGAGAGGAAGGAGCATAGATGCTTCTGGTTTGATGTTACAGCCTGAAAGGATGATTTACACCCTACTGAAAATCAAGAACACACCTGTGCTTCTAGTTTCAAACCAGAAATGTTATTTTGTTTTGCTGTACTTCATTATTTTTTTTTGAAAGTGTCTTTTGCCAAGGTAGTTGCCGTATATAATTTTACAAGATTGCTTAATATCTCTGTTAGTAATCATCAGTGAATGTCAAAAGCAACCACTTTAAACCTAGGGAAATTGAAATGCATGTGACAAACAGAAGGTAAATCTTATGATACATTGCAGTGGAGGTACGGCATCTGTGGCACTTAGCATTTAAGTAGTGTTTTCTGGTGCTTTGGTTGAGAAGTTGTGCTGAGTTAGTAGAAAGCCCAGGGTAATGTTGTACTTAGGAGGTGATGTATCTTTTACTGCATTTCCTTTTCTTGTATTTCCCATTGGGAAGAAGGGAATGTTAGCTCAAATGGCATAAGACTGATGACAGGTTGATCAGTGACTGTAGATGTTAAAAAATATATATATATATATATATCCCTGTTGCTGTTTACTCAATAGGGATGTCGGTTTTGGAACGAGGAAGGGTTAATGAAAATTGAAGGCATATTTCTTTTTCTGGAATTAATACCTTCCCATGCGGATCCTACATGCGGAGGAGGTAAAGTTGGACAGGGAATAAATTCTTGTAGGAGGAATAAACTGAGAGGAAGTTACAAGGAAAGCAGCACACGGGGGAAACGCAGCGATCAGTGTGTGGAAGGTGGAAGGGAGATGCACAGGTGCATTTCTAACATCAAGTACAACAGGGATGGTGGGTGGTACGTGGGTGCTGTCAGAGAACAGATAGTAGTGCCAATATCAAGTGCACACATGTTCTGCAACTTCTGTTACCTAAGTTATGTCAAAAATAATGCTTCCCTTGGCTTGGGAATTAAATTTTGATGGGATTGAAATCAATGGCAGAGTTTATACTGACTTATCTGATGCAATCCTTTTGTCTTAAGCACATGTTTAGGCTTTCCTAAGTTGTGCTGGTAACTGGGTAGCATGAAAAGCTTGTGATCTTGTTAGGTATATTACTGCTGCAGAAATTGTGGTGGTGTTTCGTAAAGAAAACAAACCTCTATTTCCACTGAGCTCTTTTGAAAAGGCTATGAGAATTATTTTTTTTCTTCTTGTTTCTTTTAATTTATCCTGATCGTTAAGCTTCGGAGGAATTATCTTTTACTTCTCTCTTTGTATTGCTTTTCATTAAAAAAAAAAAATTGGTAGTGAGACCCAGCGGTTCTCAGCGCGAGGAGGCCCCCAAGCTTAACCCAATGCAAGGACACTGCACCTTTTAGATTTTTCTGTGAATTCTAATAGTTTTATTTTTTTGTATCAAGTATCTGATTTACAAGATCACAATGTATTCAAAGAGACCGAGTGCAAAGTTCACTTTATACAGGAGTTACAGGTGTTCTGAGTGATAACTTTGTTTCTGTAGCTGTTCCCTGTTTGTGGCATAAACTGTGACTTTGCAGTTTCCTATTGGACAGCATCACCTGAACTTAGAGCATTTCTGTCATCATGAATGACTTTCTTTCAAAGAAGGGCTGCTTGGTTATGAGGCTGTGGGTTGCAATAGACAAGGAATCCAGAAAAATTTCAAAGTTTTACCACATCGGGACCTAGGAGGAGTGTTTGTCATGCAAATTACTGGCAAAATTGTTTTACTCCAAGCAGGAAAGCTTTGTATATTACTGCGTGTATGGTTTCAGTAGTGCTTTGGTTTTATGACTGAAGATATCGTGGCTAATTCTAGTGATTTCTGAATTGATTACCCCTACATTATCTTGCTTTAGTATTTCCTGGAGATTCACAAATGTTTATTTAGAAATACCTTGAAGTAACAATAATCTGTGATAACAGCTGCTAGTGACTGGAAATTACAATATAGCTATTTTCAGTTAGAAATAATTATTGCCCTTCCATAAGGACTTGCTGATTTTGGGTTTGGTGCCTTTTGCAGAGGAGACACTTGCAGTTTTTATGATAACTGTTCCTTGCTTTTGTTTTCCAGAATATGACAAACTGGGCTTTCTCCTGAACCTGGACTCAAAATTGTAAGTAGAACAGTAGGACTCTTCTTTGTTTCTGTAGTTACAGATTTCTGTTGTAAGCAACTTTTGTGTCACCTGGACAGCTGGCTCACTGGACTGTACATTGCTACCAGAGACAGCCAAGTCCTGCAGCAACCTGGCAATTACAGCTTCTTTCCTTACACTAGGCTTTGCTGGCCAGCCCAGATTGTGGTTCACTGTCATTAATTCCCTAATGACTGATCAGGAGGCTATAAACGTCCACCTGAAGCCATGACTGTCAGTCTGCTCTAGATACCCTACTGTTAATCTTCCGAGTGAGGAAAAATGCATTAAACACTTGCAAGCAGGAAGAATGTCAATCTGCAATTTACTGGGATGCTTAGAAGTTTGTATTTCCTTTCCACTTCTTTTTTTAAAAATAGATACTGCTCTTTTTGTTTGTAAACTGGAGCAGAAAGTACATCAACACAAGGCAGTGACTATTTGCTATGTCAGAAGAACAAAAAAAGTGCTGAAGGGTGGTGCTGGTGCTTTTTGCCAGATCAGTCAAATTGAGACTGAACTTCTTAACACTAGGGGTCACCAGCGACTCTGTTTCTGATGTCAACAGCCTTGTGAAAATTGTGGAACTGGGAGCCAAAAGAGTACTGAAAACTTTCTGCCTCTGCTACTTAAAAAGGCACCGAAGCAATCTAGTGGCTTTGAATGAATTGAGGATGCATCCCCTGTACAATGTAACAAGTTAATATAAAAACTATTCTTAATATTATTAAGTTTCATTGTACTGATAGGGTGTAACATTAAAGTTTTGAGTTTAGTCTTGCTGAGCAGCTTGGGAGCATCCATAATAAAATAAACCCCTCATAAATATGTTGGGAACTGCTTTTTGCAGGAAATGAGAAAGTCTCTAGGTATGAGCTGCTTTTGCAGAAGCAGCTGGGTACATAAACTCAACTATAGTAACTGATCTGGCAAAAAAAAAGGTGCTGGAGAAGAACACGTATGAGAAAAAAGGAATATTGTGGGGGTTTTAGTGTTGTGTTCCCACCCCCAGGGTCTATCTTGTTCAGTGTGCAGGAAGGATGGCATTTACTGTATGAATAACTGGTCAAGGTTTCTTTCTGGTCTTATTTAATACAGTGTTCTCTGCACTTTTTGTTGCATGCTGTCTGGAACCCATGCTGGTTGCAGTTACCGATATTCTTTATCGCATTTTCTGTATTGGGACTTCCTTGCGATTTAGAGACAGTAGTCTATGTACCCTTACAGTACTGTGGGATGAGATGATACATTATCTTCAATTTATACATGTACAAGCCAAAGCAAAGAGATTAGTCCAGAATTGTGAAGTGGGTAAATAACCTTTGAATTAACATCCTAGTGTTGGTTAAGGAAAATATAGCTTTTAAAGTTTTTAAGTAGTCTTCAATTTTGTGGGTTTTTTTTTTTTTTCCAGACTACTTTGCTTATTTTGTAATCACCAATTTATTGAACATGCCCATGACTGTCCACACACTTCTGGCATACCAGCCTGTGCTGTGTCCACACCATTGCTTCAATCGTCCTTCTGTGTTCACTGTCCTTTTCTTTGTTGCTTTTAGCAAGTCCCGTTGAGTCTTCCTTCTCCTCAAGCCTCTATTGCATCCCTTTTCCACCCTCCTCTTTACAGAGTTATCTGCTTCGATTGCAGCTCTCGGACGGAGCCTGCTCATTCTTATACTTTAGTATGAGGCCAAGTGAAGGTTTTATCTGCTAAAGGGCTTCCAAAACCCTAAAATTTTTTACTAAATCCTACGCGTGATAAAAACTCACTTATTTTTGATTAAAGAAATAATTTGTTGACTACTTTAAAATAAATAAATAAACAAAATATATAATCCTAAATGTGTATGTTTGCTTTTCAAAGAAATAAAGTTAGCTCCTGGAAAGGCTTGTAACAAAATCAGCATGATTAAAATAAATACTATGAGGTGAGTTTAAGGTAAGGAGCAAAGAAAGCAAGTACTATACATAGGTGAAATAATTTTTTTTCCCTATAATTGTCCTTTGTTGGATTTAAGTTGGAGGTGGTTTTCCCTTGTTGTTGTTGTTGTTTATTTGTTTCTTCTGTGGAAGTAAAGCTGGCCCTGCTTTGCGAATAGGCCTGATGACCTGCAGAGTTCCCTTCCAGCCTGAATTATTCTGTGATTATTTTATTTTTTTTTTTAATAACAAGGGAGCTATGAAAAAAGCTGAGAATACTGTAAAGCATACTAAATAAATTTTGAAAGAAGAACGGGTGACAGCCTAGAGGAATTTGCATCAGTTCCACAAGTTCACTGTGTGTGGTCAGGGTACCAAGTACGTTTTCTAAGTACACACTGAATTTAGTGGAACTTGGTAGCTAAAAATGCTTTCTGTGACTCAATCAAGATGGTACCATTGTAGAAGCCATTTCTGGTTAAAAAAGATTTGCTTAGATTTGAAAGGGGTAATATGTTCTGCACTGATGACTTTATTGGCAGAAATAATTTAATGATGTCTGTTGTGATATAATCATTCTGGTGGAATTTTGCCATGGATCATAACTTTATAGGGTTCACTTAATTGATAGCATGTGAGAACCTTGGGTGACTTGAAGCACTTGAGGCAACAATTAATTTTCTATTTTCTCTCTCTCTCTCTCTGCCCGCTCCACCCCCCCCACCCCCCCCCACCCCCCCCATCTTTACTCAAAATCTGTTCCTGGCTGTGTTAGTTGGTGTCATTTAAACTAATGACCTGGAGAACTAACCTTTTCTACAAATGTAGATCTGCATTAAAACTTCTGATAGTAATGTGTTGATTTGCCTTTGCATCTTTAATTTTTTCAGGTATTACTACTTTTTAGCATCCTCTACCCTGTAGATGCCCAGGGCATGTTATTCAAGTATAATTCATTCTGTTGTGGTTACAGCAATGTAATGATTCTGTTCACTGGTTCTCTTTGAGTTCCTGGAAATGGTAATGAAACCAGATTTGTTCACTCTGGAAAGAAAAATCTGTCAGAAGCGCTTGAAAAGTGTTTTCTGTGTGAACTGTATGCGTGCCTGATGCATGCCTTGCTGTAGCGTTAGGGAGGCTGGTATGGCCAGGAATCTCACCTGGAAGGGGATGGCCAGTTTTAAAGATACTGTACAGATGCTTCATGGAGATGACTGGTTCTGACCAGAAGTCTTGTTGCTCTGAGTTTGTCAGGAGAGTATCAAGAAGGAAGATGCTTCCTTTCTGTTGCCTGTGCTTAGGCTAACTCTTCTTTAGGAAGTCTTTTAAAAAGCAGGATGGTGTCCGGGTGGGGGTTGTTAATGAAATACAGGATGAATATAAAGCTGGGGACTTCTGTAGGCAACATAGTTTGTTAATTATGAATTAGTCAAAACAAGACCTAAGGCTCCTTAGGACCAGATTGGTGAAAAAGATCTGTTGCAAGAGGAGTTCATCTTTTAGTTATGCTTGTACCAACCATAAGGTCACTACCAAGATGAGAATATCAAAACAAAATGTGCACAAAGTACAGAAACTTGCCGGTTGCATCAGTTTCTCGCAGGTAGGGACTTCCCAAGCAACAGAGCCACGTACTGTTTTAAAACCTTTGAGAAAAAAAATCCAACATTTACTGGTTGTGTAGAGAAAAGCACTTACACAAAAAATATGATATGATTTGCAGGTCTTAATTCTTGGAAAGGCCAGTAGTTCCTGAACAACTTAAGGCCATCAATCACGTTAGCGACTCAGCCAATGGATTGCTGGGTGCCACCATATGCCAAGATTTGCAGTCACTTTCTAACATCTGTGCTTGGCAAAGGGTTGCATGCTTTTATTATTATTAAATATAAATATTGTAGTAGTTCTTTGAGACTGGCCAGGTTCTAGAAATGAGAGTTTCTACAACTGCAAATTCTGAATCATTCTGTAACCAGAATCTATGTTTGTATTGAATTACATGAGATTTCTGTAGGAGGATCAGCATATGATCATGGAGTTAATTATAGCCTGTATCTTACTGCGTATTTAGTGGGCCCAGGTGAAGGTTGTGTGGTCATTCTTCATTCTGTCACTTAACTACTCTGTGAATGCTTGGTTTAGTCACCTTAACAATTACTTTGAGTATGCCTTGGCATGTTACAAGTGTAGATTCACTTGTCTTGGCATGTGAAAAGCTCCTTTTTTGTAATAATCCCTGTGATTTGGCGGCTGTTCCCTTGTGGTGTTGCCCTCATGCTTCCATACCAGCTTTCTTTACTCTGCTGGCATGCCACTTGGTGAGATGGAAGCTAGTGACTGCTGCTTCTGTCCTCGTTTCAAACTTACCTTTCAAAAGCTGTTTTCAAAGGTGCTTCAGCAGTTAGATTGGTGATTTGATGCTTCTAAACAACAGCCAGAAAAAAGTTCCCTTTGGCTGATGGTGGATCTTTTCACCTGCTGCTACAGTCAGCTCAAAACCTTGGATGTTAAAATCTAGATGATGTATGATGGAGGAAGCGTCTCAGAGCTTGACTATGACTGGGGAAGAACCACTCTCTCAGAGCTTTGCAAATATTCAAGATGTGCTTGAGCTTACTAGAATCATTCTTCACTTAAACAAAAAGATAAGTGGATATTACAATGTGTTAACTTGAGAGAGAAAGTAATTTTTTTTTAAAGGTAGAAACAGGCAAAAGAAATCGCTACCCCTCTCAGTTAGAAAAATTACTATGAGATCAGTATGGTTGATCACAATAACTAATACTAACATAGTTAATATACTGTATTTATACAATATATGGTGTGTATTTTGTATTGTGTACTTTGGGAATTTTTAGGCTGTACTTAATTGAAAGGAGGAATATTTTTTCCAGTGGGCTCTGTGCTTTGCTAGACATTTTGTGATGCTGTATGTTTACATGTTTTTCCAATATTACAGAGTAGATTTGGGAGGTGCAACAAAGATTTTTTTGAATATTCATGGTAATTTCAAACTCCGCTTTAGAAAGAGATTGAGTTGGGGAGGTGGGGGGTGGAGCCAGAAATAACAATCTTCACCCTGCAAACTCAAATGAAACTTGATCTAGATTTTGAAAAGACCGTAAAAATGGAGGGAGTTTGGGCTAGGGAAACACACAGATTGGGTTACTTGTGTTTGTTGAAATGTCTTTACTTCAGAGCTTTAATAATGAAGAATTGAAATGGAACCCCTTCCCCTTATTTTGTTTCTAGGGTGGGAGGTTGCTTTGAAAGTGTTTGTGTCTGTGTGGTACTTCACCATTAAGCATTGTAAAAACAAGCAATAAATGTGTTGGAATGCTGGACTTTCCCTGTGCCTGCTGCTGTGGCATTTCTTTTTGTCCCGTTTTCCTTCCCATTTGTCGTCTTGTATTTCTGTGGTCCTGAGGCGGGTAAAAAGAAGTGAGAAGTCCCAATGATCTCCCATCTTGCCTAGGCAGGGGTAAGAATGTGTCTTGTGGGCTAAATGGAGGGATCCTGACGATCACAATCAAGAGCATCCTGATGCTTTTTCTGAAAGATTATTTCAAGGCTTAGCATACTTTACAACATTGGTATTTTCCTGGCAGTCGGTTATTTATTTCTCTTTCATTTCAGATTTTTTTTTTTTTTTACTTTTAATTCATGTCCTTCTACCTAATCTCTTCAAATCTATACTAATTGTCTGAGCACTTCAAATATTTAAGAAAATGAACCCTAGCTATTCACAACAATTCAGTTACTGGGCTATTTGTTGTTCATCCATCAAACCTCCCACAGTTGGGTGGGATGTAACTGCCATCCCGGTTTTTTTTGTTTGTTTTGCTGCTCTTAGTTCATTTCAGTTTTTTCTCAATTTTGAACCTTTGGAATTGTCATAAGGATTCCTCATGTGAGTCTCCGTTATCTAACTTGGGGGATTCCTGTGTTAGACACAGCCTCAATTGATGAAGAAGTTAAAGATTTTAGAACTCAGAATTACTAGCTACTTAGATAGAACTGATTTGTTACTTGATTTGTTAAGTACAAACAAAGTCAAAAACTTATGTTTGGTACTTCTAAAAGGGCCAGTTTCCTGAAGCTGGAAGTAATTATGAGCCAAACCATGTGGGAAAAGAATGTAAAACAAAAAATATGAATGGCTGGGCATTGTTTAGAGCAGTTTTATACTGTCTGCCCCAAGTTCAGTTTCACAAGAAAGAAATGTTAATGGAAAAACAGTTTTACTGAGAGTATAACGCAAAATAGTAATAATGTATTTATAGAAGATGTAGAAGTGTGCAGTAAATACATCAAGTTTTGTTCAGTTTGGATGAGGGGAAAAAGTGTTTTCCTTAACAGCAAAAATTCAAGCAATCGATACCTAAGTTTGTGGTTTAGAACGGGTACGTCTGGACAACATTCTTGCAGGAATTTCTAAAGAATTTCTGAGGACTTTTTGGACTGTTAGGGATTATTAATAAATCTTCAAACACTAGGGGATCTCCATATTCTTGGCAGAAAGTTGATGTACAAATATTTTAAAAGCAAAAAGGAATGACTCATAAGCATTTCAACCCGTTTTTGATTCGGAGTACAATACATAATGGTGAATATGAGTTTCCACAAAAAAAAACCAACAAAAAAACCCATACAGTTCCAATTAGTGTAAATATTGAATAGGAAACACTTTTTGTTAGGTGGACTTGTTCACATGGATGGTCCATGAAGGTGCCTGGTATGCGTGAAATTGATCTCTTCCTTGGTATGTTCCTCTCAGGACTGGGTTTGCACATCTTGTGTTCTTTTAACCAGACAGATTAGTTGTATAAAAACTGAGAACTCTATGAAGAAAAGGTTCAGTAAGGTGGAACGCTTACTTTACTTGTAGTTCTTCACCCCAGTAGCATTAACCTAATTAAATATGTATTTGTTTTCCTGGGGTGGATGTGGTTACAACTACTTAACTTTACAAGTCTCTATTAACTGTTGTTTGAGCAAAAATTTTTACAGTGGTTTCATTCACAGAAGGCTAAATTTACTTTAGTTAGTAAAACCCAATTCAGGGTTTATCTATAAACTCATAAATGACATGAGGCTTTCCTGTTGCTTTATCCTCTTGGGAGAAGAGCATATAAAAACCTACGCTTCATGTTCTTCCTTCAGAAAACTGTTCAAAAGCTCAGAGATAAGTTACTTTAGTTTTGGCCAGCTTCTGCAATGGTAAGCTTGTTGGTTACTGAATATCCTCCTACAAAGACCTTCTTGATCTCTGAATAACTTACGAAAATTGAATGGATTGGGCTATCTAAGTATTGATCATTCCCAAAACTTCAGCTAAACACATTAGAAATACTGCATTAAGACCATTAAAGGAATTAGTCTCATTCTAATTCTAAGTGATAATCCAGTTTACTGCAAGGGCTAAACATTCTGTGGGATCATGGGTTTTGATACAGATTTATGTTAAAACATAGATGTTTATCATTGTTCACTATGACCAATATCAAGGATACAAAGTGCTAGCACACATTGTGGAAACAGGTGATTTGTTGCTGCCTGTCCTGAATGAAAGCATTTGTGAGCTTATCATGAAACTGATGGAAGTGTTGCCTCTGTTTGAAATCCCAAAGGCATGTATGTCATCACACAGCATCAACTCTTCGGCACCTTCCTGGCTTGACATAGATCCCTCTTGCAGGCCAGTGCTGTTCCACCTCCAAAGAGAAATCTACTTTCCTTTTGTTTTCCCTTGGAAGTGTTTTAGGGAATCCTCATCTGATGGCTGAATGGAAATCAAGTGTATTCCAGCAAAGGAACGTTACAGTGTTTATCAAGCCTGCCTCTGAAGCATGTCACTTGCTCTGAAGAACACTTTTCTATGGTATCTAGACACAGCTTAGTTGTCAGCTCCTAATTTATACTTTTTTGATTGTAGCTGGTTGTGAGGAGGTTTTTTGTAAATGGCGTGCATGGGAGGAGACAACTTACTTTAGTCAGTCTGCCTCTAAATTTGTCTTCTGCATTGCTGTAACGTGACCAGAGACGTCAAAGTTTTTCTGTCTCTATGTGCTAAGAATGCCGTACATAAATTTTAAGAATATGTAGTAGGTCATCAAGGCAGAGAAGAGTATATGTGTTTGTTCCACCAAAGACTTTTTGCACGCTGGGGAAGGGCATTAAAACCAAGACATACTTTTAACAGCTGTGATTATAATCTGTTAGGTAAGAAAACAATATTTCATTTATGCTGAAAGACAGCAGGAAGCCTTTTTGCTGTGCTTGAGAAGAATTGCCTAGCAGAAGGGAGGATGGTGGTCTGCCCAGTAGTGACATGCTGTGAAACCATGATGCTTAGCTTTCTACAGAGATGGTAGGCTGGAGAAACTCTTAGGTGAGAGAGACTGAAGGAACCCTGTTAAATATAATCCAGAGGTGTATCTTATTTCAGTTGTTCCATTCCCAATCTTATGACTGCAAACCTGACAGTAAGTCTTGCTTAGTAAAAATCTGTCTCGCTCTCTCTTTTTTTAAAAATTATTTGTACTGTTTAAAATTGTCCTAGGACTGAAGGACAGGTTAAGCTTTGATTAGGCTAATAAATTTAGAATATGTTTTTTTTCCTTGAGGAAGCATGACATTGCTGCTAGCATCCTTGGCAAATCTGTACTGGAGAAGTACTCTGCAGGACCCCAGACCTGACAAGGGCTGGTGAGGGAGCTGGTGGTGTGTGGTGCCCATTGCAATGAACACAACACGATGAAGGCTACTTTGCAGGAGGAAGGTTACTTACAGCTGTGTCGTCTGTGCCATGCCAGGGAGGAAGTCATGTAGCAGTTGTTGCTGTAAGATGTTTTTGAGGCTATGGATGTTTGAATTGTGAGGCTCAGATAAGGTTTTCTCTAGCTGTTTTTGAGAAAACCAAACAATTAAATTAACTTCTATGAGATACTTTGTACTCTTACATTACACAAAAGCCCCTGTGATTCTTTCTCAGCTCACAGCAGAAATGAAAACAGGCAGAAATGCTACTCCTGACACTAGCTGCAGCCCCAAGTCCTGCTCTCAGCAATGACAGTCATGACTACAAAGGGAGGGATGGAAAACTGACAGACCACGTATGTGCTGTTTCTTCCTTGTCTGCCTTGCAATCTGTTCCAGCTCGTTAAAGAAGGATAAACTGAAAAGCCAACAAAAAAAAAAAAAAAAAAGTTTTTGATTTGCATATTGAATGTGTTTGGATACTTCTGTTTGATTTCAGACCTTTAAATTCCTACTTAGAAATATCTTCCCCCTGGTTCTTGAAAGGGTTTAATCTTAAAGACCTGAAAAATGTGAGCAGTGTCCTATACAGCAGCAAAACTTCATCCTCTTCTAGTCGTGCTTTCTTACATCACTGAAGGAAAAATCCCCAACAGGGGTTGTGTCATTCGACTGTTTGTTTGTGACTCAGATGTGTACAGGAATCAAAGCTGCATTTTAACATCGTGAAACTTGGGCTCAGGTGATCTTGTGAAGTGTTGCTCTTTTGATGAATTAGCAAGGAGGAAAGGAGAGGATTTGTCCTGTTGAAAAGTGAAACTTATTTCAGTGCTCAGCCTTGGAGCTCTCCGTTAGCCTGTGCACCAGACATCTTAGAATACCACTTCTTTCTCTCTCTCTCTTTTGGAGAGCCATGAATAACCTTCTGATGTTCAGTGAAGTTAAGGGTGATACCAGATGGACGAAGGTCTGATTAATTGGGCTGCTCACAGTTCTTCGAGGCAAACTTTATTCTGTTCTCTGACTCACTGCGGTTACATATGTCAGTTTGGATGTTGGTTGGATGGTCTTTTCAGACAAGCAGCTGCTCTTTGAAGGGTGGGGGAGGGGGGGGAAAGAGGTTACCTTAGCAGAAGAGCATTCACTAGACCAATGTGTGGAGTACACAGGGAAGTTTTTTGGTCTGGGTCACTCTGCAGATGTTCTTACTGCTAAGAGTTCTGACTATTCTTAATTATTTGTCCTAAAGCAGTTTGAATTTTTGGTAGTTTCATAGGGGCATGCTCAGTTAGGGTACCCACAAGGGTTCCTCCAGGTCAGCATTATGGTCTCTATTTACAGCAAAGTTTCTGGAGGAAACATTTTCTTCCCGATATGTAGCCTTCCTCTTCTTACAACTTCAGTGTGTTACTTATTAGAATAATTGATTTCTGTTTGAATTCATGACATCTATCTATAATACAGGTCAGCAGACAGCTTTTTTTTGAACTGCTGCTTCAGAGGAGTAAGAAAAATTCAGAGCCTTGTGACTACCTATAGCATTTTGTAAAACTACTGTTAAACCGTACTGCCTGATTGTGAGGTCACCTCTGCGTACAATCTAAAGCAAGTTATGCACTGGGCAGTGGGTTTTTTCCCTCAATTTCAGTCCAGCCCAGGAAAAAAGAAAAAAATCTAAAAGGCCTTGCTATATCCAGCGTCTTTTTTTTCTTTAGTTAAGAGGAGTTGATTTGTTGTTCCCTCCCTGGCTGTCCATATTTTCCAATGAAAAGTTTAAAGGGCAACCTTCATCACCCTCACCCCTGCAAAATTATAGAGGAAACTGGAAAGGGAGGGTCTTGTGAACTGTTCTTGTTAAAGATTGGCTGTCAGGTACCTGAGAGAATTTTTTCCAAGTGGGATTTAATCCCCTGAGGTTTGGTCGCTGCCAGTTGCATGTGCAATAGATCTGCCGCTACTACAACAGAAAGGGTTGGGCTTCCTTTGCAGAGAAAATAAAAATGGCCAGACCAAAGGCTCACCGGCCCCAGTATCTTTTCTCAAAGTGCTCCCTGGAATTGTTTAGTGAAGGAGAAAAATATACCAGTGTGAAGCAATCCTTGCTCCAGTGTCTTCCGTGGAGAGGAAGCTTTGGTATTCCCAAGTCTGGGAGACTGTTGGACCTCTTAATGGCTTTTGAGCCCATCTATACATCTGGCTTATATAACATACCAACTTTAAAGATTTCTTCTTTAAAGAAATCTACTGATTAACTGCATATTATATGAAAGAAGTGCTTCCTTCTGTCAGTGTTTTACTGTCTTTAGGACATTTAGGATAATTTTGGTTGACGTTCCAATGATAGGGGAAATAGTGAATAATAAATCACTGTTGTTCTGCTGTGCCAGTGTGCTGTCACACCTAGCTAAACAATGTGAATTTCTCTGAAATTAATTGTTCCATAGCCTGGCTGTGTTCTGCAATGAAATTACCTATGTTTTTCAGAAGGAAGATTTGGTCATTAAAACCTTAGTGTAACTGATTTTCTCGTTTGGCTTTTAAAACTGCAAAGTGCTGGATTTGGACATTCAAATCTAGTAAACTGTGGTATCCACAGATGTAAAACTGTTACTTCAGCTATGATGCTCAGGAATTCTTAGTTGATCTTTTTTTTTCCCCACAGCTTAGGCTTTGGGGGAGTATCTTTGGTTTTAGATGTACCGATTCCTACTAGTCTAGGCAGAGGATTCCTGGGTTCTAATTGCATTGAATTATTTATTCTCATCTCTTTAGCAACTTGCTTGTCTCTTCTGGACCTACACTACTGGATTCATTACACTACAAATAGAAAAACGTTGCTCCTGATCTGAAGAAAGTGTTGCCCATTTGTAGATGTAACAGATAAGGGTTGATGAAGACTTAAGGGTTACAGCAAAAAAACTACATCTTTTCGATTTATCTTCTTGCTTTTCTTTGTTTGGCCAAAAATGGATGAGATAGGTAAGCATTTTATTTCACATTAGACTTTTAATTTGCTCACTTTTTATGGCCCTTGTGCTAAAAGTGAGTTTTGAGAGCTATTTAAGTAGAAAATCGCAGCATTTAATTTTTTCCAAGTTTTGAGAATTACAGGTTCTAATATTAGGGAGCATTATCATTTCTGACTTTGAAGAAATAGAGTTTATTTAGACATTCTTTAGACAGTTCAGTTTGTTCAGAACGCAGCTCGGATAGGAATCCCAATTGATTGCTGAGAGAGGTTTTTATTGACAACAAAGTTGAGTCCTAACATGTCCCATCTTCAAAAAAGCGTCTGTCCTCCATTAGGTCATCCTTGTCTCTTATCTGTAAAACCAGAATGTTGATACTTACTACTGAGGATGGAAACCAGTAATTTTGGGTCTATGGAAACTAGAATAGATAAAAGTCCAATAATACGTATTCAGGAATTATGTTGACTATCAGCAAGTTACTTCCTCATTCAGTTACAAGTTTCTTTGTCCAAAGATTAGTAAATAATCGAAAACTGCAGGAGCAGTCATCTTCACTTTTTTTATTTATTTTCTTTCTTTCTTTGGTAAACAGCTGCCTTCTGGGAAAATAAAATTTCTGTATCTCATGCTTTTTGTTTAGTCTAACAATTGGGATTTCAGCCAGTTGTTTTCTCCTTTCCTTGTTTCTTCAAGAACACAAACCCTCAAATGGACTGTTTTCTTTGTTCCTTATTTGTGTCTATTTGAACACAATTCTGCTTTTCCTCTGTGCTACTAGTCTTAAAGATAAGTTGTAGCAGAAACAGAAATTTTTTAAAAAGGGGAAAGTTTATAAAAACGAAAGGAGATCAGGAGATATTACTCAATTTTTGGAGGAGTATGCAGCATTAGGTCACATAGAAAATGTGCCATGGACTTTTCTTGGATTTTTTAATCTGCATCCTTTGAATCTGGTTTTATAAAGTCAGCATTCAAACAAAAACTTTCTAGCTTGAAAACTTCCAATTCGTTTGTCCACAAGGATCCCAACACTTTTTAGAAGTTGATAAAAGGTTATTGGATTCTGTGAACTGTAAGAAGTGGTGCAATGATACAGTCCTTTCTGATAGAGAAATCACTTACAGCTGTGTTTCTGTATTTAGCATTGCTGAGACTAACCTGAAATTCCTTATTCTACCTAGTGATCTAATTCCTAGTATGTCAAAGGGCAGGAATGGAGTTTAGTAAGGAAGTAGGATCCTTGTGCCGCCTTTGAGGATGGAAACCTCTTTGGTGTGTGTGTGCAAAGATGACATTTCACACGGGATGAATGGCATTGCCAGCGTTCGTGGTCTTCAGCCGGCAGCACCCCCTCCTAGCGTGCATTTCCCAAAGGGCAGCATTGACTTTGCATCGTGTCTTCATTCAGGGCTGTGGAGGTGGGTCATGGGTTTTAGTGGGATGGCTTTTAAACTTTGTTTTCCTGGGCTAGTTCAGTGTAACCTAATCTTCTTCAGCTGGTGTTCTTGAGTAGTCCAAATAAATAAATAAAAGTATGTGTTGATTATCTTTGCAGTTAAGAAATTAATTTCACGAGAAGCCACAATTCTTAGTGGAGAAGCAGAACAGGACATTTCTTCTAGTGTGCATCACATCTTTTCAGAAAAAGGGATTTGGGCCATCTTTCCTCGTATTTGGTCATACAGCCTCCTTGAAGAATTTGCTTACATACTGAAGTAACTTTTGAAAATATTTACATCTGTTTAGCTGGCAATACTGTGATAGATGCATTTCCTGTCTCTTTCAGTGTAAGCATTCTGCTTTTCCTCTTCTTTCTATCTCCTCATTCCTTTCTTTTGTTTGTTTAGTTTTTCCTCAGCTGGAACTAGAAAAATAGCAAGTATCACATGATCAGGCTGTGCAATTCTTTGAACCAAAGTTTGGAAACTTCTAACAGAGCTGTAATCAGAGTTCCTTAAACTTCTGTTTCAGTTTTCCTAACCTGTGCTGCCCTCCTGTTGAACATGGAGTTCCAGCCATGTACCAAGAGAAGGGTTCATCAGCTCATCTTGTTTCCATAGTGTCTTGCACTCAAGGAGATTCCGCCTGTCAAAATGACATGATGATCATGACTCTACTTATAAAAATCAGATGTGAAAATACTTTTTTCTTTTTTTCTTCTTTAAGCCCCTTGCTGTTACCGGTGTATGGGAATTGACTACAATATAGGTGAAGGCTGCTGTTGTTAATGACCTGTGGTGTTAATGACTTTTCTTTCTCTGACTGAATAGCAGTAACTGAAGGAGAGTAAAAAAGCTGCATCCCCAGACCTGCTAAAGGTGTTCTCCCATGTTTTTAAGTGAATTGGTAGTTGGTGTGAGGCTGACAGTCTTTAATGAAGGGGAGAGTTGATGTGACACTTACTTTCCCATCCATCTCTTTAACAGAAGTCCTTGCCAGTTAGGAAGGGAAAGCTGGTTTATGGTTCTGTTTCAGGGTGTTTTTTCCCCCCTCAAATGGGATTTGTTGCTTTACAAGTTTATGAGATACTATGAAAAAAGCATATTGAGGACTGGAAGCTGTCCATTTATTAGGCTACAACTAATGTATAAAACAAATACCTTCAAAGATCTGTGACCCTTTGATATTAATTAAAATATAAACCAATGCACTTCCTAGCCACTCTGGTTTTGTCTTCTTCAGTGTCTTGTTTGGTGCAGTCCTGGAATTTTGAAGCAAATCCCATAATTGTTTCTTACTGTATGCTGATTGAAATGTAGCCCTGGGCTTATTTGGGGGAAACCAAACTGAAAGCTTGTTGCATTTCATAGACTCCTGGAATAAATATTTGATTTGGACATAAGAGTCCAAACTAAGACTTGTCTTTTTGGCCAGTGCTGTGCCTTGTATGTATGTGGTGGATACATCTGGCCTAGGGAATCTGACAGGAGTCCAGTCTAAAATAAAATGCCCTGAATCTCATATGATGTCGATACGGGGTCTCAGTATTAACCGCTTTGATTTAGCAATCTGCTCTTTTTTTGTGTGTGCCAAATTACTTGCTAATAGTATTTCATTAGTACTTCATAATAACCACTGTGTTTTATGTGCCTTTCATTTCATGTTCTCATCACATTTCCTATTCATTCTTTAGCTATCATGACATACACTTTGTAGAGCTGCTGTATGGGTATAAGACTCAGGTTATTTTGGACCAAAGAGAAAGAAACCCCAAGGTGAAGGGTCAACCTAGAGAGCACATTGCCAAAGAACTCCTTTTTCTTGTTTCAGAAATATTACATGTATTTTATGTGCAAGAGTAACAGCAAGAGAAATCAGTCCTCAAATAAGACAATTCAAGATGATTAAGTTTTTCAATTTTTACAATCCACAATTTAAATTCCATGTGGAGGTCAAAGTGGCAAAATCTGTCTCTTTAAGTAGGTTTTGTAATATTCAATTACGTGAGCTTAGTTATGGTCAATTTTTTTTAGTAGTCCAAACACTTGAGTTTGTATTACTAATTTTTTTAAATGGATTTAGATTCCAGTCCTATGAGGATGACATGCTGTCCCTGATTAAGACATGATGAAGGAATTAACCATGATGACATTTTCATATTTGAGATTAAAGAAGGCACACATCTGCCAAATAGAAGCAGAAAGAAAAATCTTGTTACTTTTCCTAAACCTCTGAAAGCAGCTGGATTTTTAACTTACCTAAATTGTGAAATTTTGTTGACTGATGTCCACATAACTGTAGAGAAGCACAGAAAGTCTTAAGAATTCTTAAGAATTCAGGTTGTGTGCTAGTCTTACAGGAGAAAAGTCAGGAAAAAAAACAACCAAGAATGCGTTTTCTTTTTAGTGGAATAATAGAATTACTTCCCTCTGACTTCACCCTCATGCAGGCACTTGTTTAAAAATTGCAGATGTTTACAGTTATGACTCTTCAATTGTTTTCCTCATTTATTCTGAATAAATTTATTATCTTACTGTTTTTTCTCCTGCACAAAATTTGAGCAGAATTAAAGGGTCTGCAGTGTCACCTAATTCTGTACTTTCTGCCGTCTCGACAAGCTCTTTACCTACCTCAACCCAACTGATTTTTTCACTGTAACAAGGAGCATGAGGATCAGGAGCTGGAGTAACGTGGTTGGACCTGGAAGATGCAGAGGGGATTTGCACCTTTGTGATATAACAGTCATGATAGCCCTGGCTGGCTTACCACAACAGCTTTCTGTGGGATCAGGATAGCCTTGGTTTCCAGGCACAGAAATGGAGCTGATGAGATGAAGCTATTTACTAGTAGAGCATTAAGAGAGTAATATTGTTTGGTTTGGTGCATAGTTCTTGACCCATCTCTTGTAAGCAGCATTCAGGACTATAAAATGAGAATTAAACATAAGCTCTGTTTTGGTAATTTGTCAGGCAGCCTCTGCAGAAGGTACTTCCAGTAATACTGCTGCTTCCATTTGGAAGTAAGAAACATAATCAAAGCAGCAGCAATATATGCGTCACTGTAATAAGTACACTGTCATCAGATGTGAACGAGGTGCTTATTCATACACTTTTTTTGTTACAGAACTGTATACCTGCTAACAGCAGTGTGATTTTACAAAGCTGGATTTGTTTGAAAAATGTGTACTTCTACATGGGATACTTCATGCAGGATATTTTGCAGTCTGATTTATGGAAGAACAATCTCTGCGAGATCTGTGAATCTTGCAGGAAAAAAAAACACAAAGCAAATTTATGTTATCTAAAATGATGGTAGCTTGGATAGCTTCATGTGGTAGCAGAATGGTAGACAGCAAGGCTGTATTCAGCCTTACTCTAAATGTTTCCCTTCGAGTTACACCTAATGTAGGCTTATCGTTATGAGCATGCTGGCAGTGACAGCGTGTAATGTGTAATCTGAAGAAATCAAACAAACAAAATGGGTCCCTAAAAGGATTTAAAACATAGACTGCCCATTTCTAGTTTTCTGTAGCCTGCTGACTCAATATGTGGCTAGAAGAACGGAGATAAGCAAATGTTGAATGATGCGAGATGGCAGCTTCGGTTGGCTTACGAGAATTGTTCTGCCTCTGGCACTCTGGATCATGAACTTCATCACATCCAAGAAATGTTAACAACTCTGCCCCTCAGGCTTCAGCAGCTCTGACTATCTTTGTGGGTTTTGTGATTGACAGCTCCACCATCAGTATGCAGCTCAGATTGGCATTCTGTGCCACTCGCATGCATGAGGGCTTCAGCCTGCTATTCTTTTGCAGAAACACCATGATGGGCATCTGAGGGACATTTTAATTTGATAATGAAAGCGCCATTAAATCAGAAAAGAGAAAAATGCCTGTGTTTGTGGCACAAGATACTTTGTATGACCACTGAGGTCATTTGAGAAAGGCCTGCTGTTGAAATAGTTATACAAGTTTGCCAGCAATGACTCACTACCGTGGTGCCTGCAGATAAATTCCAGTTGCTTTCTACTTGTTTTTGAAGATTTTGGTATTAGGGGTTTCTGTATGTTGCTTAAACAATAAAAATCCAGCAACCCTTAAGTTTGCTTGATAGAAATTAAGATTTCCCACATTTCTTCATATCTGAAGTGCTGCAACAAGCTGTGATCTGTACACCCTGCTGTCCTTTTTGGCTATGTCAGAAGGTGATGTATTTTAACACCATTAAAACCTTCTGTTTTGTCAGCAACAGGCCGTTCCTTCCTGTGCCTATTTCTAAAGAGATTCTGACTGGAGTCAGAACAAAAGTAATTCAGTGCCACTCTTTGGCATTCAGAATTCTAGGTGTTCACATCTTGGATGCTTTCTCATCTCTGTCATTCAGAGATACATATTGTAATGCCACCTGTGGAAACTGAGCTCAGGGATGTGGGTTGTACTAGACGGTGTTATGTCTGTATCTGTCTCTCCATGTCTATATAATGTATTTTAGAGAAATCTAAACTTTGCTGTAAATAATTGACAATTTATATGTAAATAGCCAAATGTATTGTTGTGCCATCCTATAGATGAGGAATTGTGATAGTTTTGGTCAAAACGTGTAACATTTTACTATGCAGGAATTCCATGGCAGAATTAGAACTGGGTCAATGTTCTTAAGATTTTTTGGTTCTTTTCCTCCGCAAAAGTCTTAAGAAATTATATACTTATAGTAACTTTTTATTTTCTCCAGTTTATTTCCTCTTCTAGCTGTTGAAGGTTTAGATTTTTATTCAGAAAAAGGGATTTATTTTTTTTCTTTAAGAACTATAAATTTTTAGGAGGTTTTGTACTGTATACAGTTAATTGTGAAATGAACTCTCCATCTTTTGATCACCCACCTGCAAGGCTAGTGGTCTCTCAGGATGTGATGCCAGGACCAGTACAAGGACAGTTACTACCATTTCAGCATGGAGTTACTTTCATTCAGATACGTAATTTTGCCAGCCAGGGTTCTGTTTGCATCACTGCTCACAGTCCCTCCAGGACCTAGTCTTCAGCTCAGGGATCCACTTAGTCGAAACCCTCTGAATCCATGCTCGTTACATTTAGCAGTAGTTTACTACTTCAGTGTTATTGGTGATGTACATGTTGGTGATGCCTGGAAAAGAAAGCACGGTTGTGATAATAACGGGCTCTTGAAAATTATTTTTGTGGATCTACTATGCGGATTTGTACTCTCATCTTCATTTGACTCCCTACTGTTGACCTGTAGGGCAAAAACCTTTCTTTCATTACTTGCCTACTGCTAACAAAATGGTGTAGCAAATACAGTATTATTGATCAACTCTGCAGTAGTTAACACTTGCAACTTCCACTGAATGTTGAACATGTAACTGTAAATGCTTTTTTTTGGAAGCAATATTGATAATTCTCATTCTGTGACTGACAATAAAGTATCTAGTGTTACTCTGAAAGCACAAGTGAGTTAACCTGTGGAATGTTTTTGTGAAATGGATGAATGTAAAAATTTTGCAGGTGGTGAATAGGGGCATGAATTGCTTGGTTTTTCCAGGTCACTCGGTAGATCTATGGTAAAAGTATGTACTGGACTTAAGTATCTTTTCTTGAGTTGCTAATCTTGTTTCTATATGAAAACTAAGTGGAACACACCCCCCCCCCCCCCCCCCCCCCCCCAATATTCTAAATTTGGCCCCGAAATAACTATGCAAGCTGAATTAAGATACAGATCAACAGAACAGCAGCAATGTCATCTGTTCCAAATACTGAAAGCATGCATCCCCTGATGGTAGCCTGTCAGAATTGCTGCTCAGCAGTTTGTTTCAAATGCTTGAAAGGTATTTTCTAAATAATACTTTTCTATAATTTTAACTTTGATCATACTTTAGCATTATAGCCAAAACAAAGTGCTGTTTATGTTTTCTTCCTTTTGAAAGGTTGAAATCTTGATATTTTTCTTCCATGAGCTTTACCTTCCTAGGTATGAAAACCTTTCAGTAAAACTAGTGGTTTAGTGCTAATTCAGATATCTTTAACTCTGCCCTTTGTTGGTTGTTCTCCTGTGATGCTGTATTGCAACAAATAGATACCTGTCTGTGTTGGCAATAATTCCTCACAGCTGTTTTTCATAAAAGCCATAAGGAAAAAAAAAGACTTGGATGATTGCAAAACCCAGTCCATAGCCAGGAGAGTCGTGACTCTCTGCTTATTTTTTTTCACAGGCCTCCAGAATTGGCATCAAAGTATGCAAATTTCTCTGAGGGAGTATGCAAGCCTGGTTATGCATCAGCGCTCATGACTCTCATCTTCCCAAAGTAAGTAATTCACCGGGTTTTTTTCCCCTCTTCCCCTGATGATTTCTCATCCCTCAAGGTGGGTGATCTGCAGATTGTTTTGAAAAATTTCATCGCTCTGTCGCTTGATCAGTTCAAAGGGAGACTGGTGTTGAAATTCTGGGCTTGAGTGGTCACTGGCAATGGCTTAATTGGTTTCAGTCTGACTAGGAGCTTGTTCAAAGGGTAGAGTGTTGTCTGTGTTGAATAATAAAACAAATTGTATTGTTAGTGCATGATACAGACGTGTGGCCAAGCTCACAGGTGGTACCAGATGATGCAGTCTTTAGGAAGTTCCAGTCATGAAGTAACAGCTAAGTTATCTGGAGTAGTAAACTGTGTGTGGGTTTTTTGGGTGTGTGGTTTGCTTTTTTTCAGGGTTTTTTTTTGTGGGGTTTTTTTGGTTTGGTGGTTTTTTTTGTTTTTTTTTTTTTTTTTTTTTTGAGAAAGCATCCTTGAGGTGCCAGGAGGCTTTGCAACAGTGTTTTCCAAAGAGTCTAAGACATGTTATTAACAAGTTATGCATCTTACTGTGTTGAGAAGTTACTGTTAGCTGAAGTGTTACTAGTTTCTTCAGAATTTTTTTCCCTCTGAAAGGGTGGAACGTTGCTGTACTATTTCATAGTTCTCGGCAAAACTTACCTTTAAATTTGGCTAACGGCTTTCTCTAATGCACCATGCAGCTTCTGCATTTCAAGGAGTTTGTAGAATGGCTGGAAGACAGTTCAGAAGATAGATTGGCAAGAACTTTATACTGTTGAGGCTCAAGGATCTTAATTTGGTTTGTCAAATGGAAAATTTGAATGGTTATATCTGACCTTTGTACAAGCTTTAAATGCATGTGGAAAACATGCTCTAGTGCCGCGATCTCTTTGGCAAAAGAGGCTGTGGACTTCTTAACGTAACTAGTACTTTTCTAAAGATATATTTTATTTCTTTTAAGGAGGGAGTTTCTATGACTTGCACATATAGAGGTTAGGGTGGGTGACCATGGCCTTCAGGTGGTGTATCTCTTTGTTTTTATTGGTAAACGTGGTATCTGCAAACTTGAAAAATTGAAAACAAAGATCTGACATTGCCTTGTAACCAGCAGATACTACAGCCAGGCCTTTCAAACAAAATGCTAGGCATTGAGACTATGTTCTCCATCACCAGTGTAGAACAAACAATTATCAATATTATCTTCTGTGTGAGTTTTGGAACTCTGGTTAGAACATAAATACTAGAACTGAAGGTAGATACCTTACCATCCTCTTTTAAGAACTTTGAATACTTTTAATTCTGTGTCTGTGTACCTATTAAATGTAAATAGTACAGAAGAGGGATACAAGGTAATTTAACTGTGGTAAGATGTCTGCAGCTAAAGCCTTCCTTTCTTTATACAGCTGAAACAAAACTGCCTTTTCCAAGGCATGGCTGTTGTTACATATTGATTCTACAGAGATAAATTATATACACTGAAGAAGGAAGACTGTTTAGTAGTTAGCAAGGCCAGAAATGTACCATTAATGGTCCCTTGTGCAGATTTGTTTCATGACACAGGACACACTTTCTTCCAGTAAAGTCATCATGGATCACAGACTAGTTAGCTTGATTTAAAGATTTAAATTTATGGAGAATCTGGTAATAATGTGCTACATTATTGCTGTGGATAAACTTATTATTGAAAAAATATTAATCTTAATTTCTATAAGACTTTGGCTTCAAGAAGGAAGTTTCTGCCTGCTAGAATCCAAAGTATTATTTATTCTCTGCTTCAGGAGCTACTTACAGATTGCTGTTCAGTCACCTCCTCCTTGTAGCTGACAGCAGTGAACTAATGCCATGCAGAGAGGTAGTAACTTGTCTCTAGCTAGGTGGTTGTTGTCTTGATCATACATTGAAAAATCATATTGATAGTTCTAAAGATAGCCTCTTGCTGGAGATTTATGTTCAGTTACTTCTCTAACATGAACCCTAAACCTTACTAAGGCAAACATTATTTTTCCAGGATGTCCTTTAGTTCTTTATTAGTTAAATTCAGTGTCTGACATTTCATTATTTTACCTAGGATTGGTGTAAGGATGGCTGACCAGTAGTTCTGCAAAGAATTCCATGCTACACTTAAGATTCTTTCTCTTCTGAAACCTCTCTCATACTCAAACTATGCAAAGTTAGTATTACCAAGCCAGGTATCATAATTTAATATATTTAGAACTCTTAAAGCGAAATTAGGTTGCCTGTTGATTTAAGAATTTGAGCTGTATGATTTCTTTTATTATAGCTTTTGTTTTCAGTTGTTTGTGTCATTAGGAAAACATAATCTCTGTGGCTGACGTTTTTCAGGCTTGGTCTTCACCATAAAATGTGTGGGTTTGTTGGGTTTTTTATTATTATTTGGATAAAGTTGGTTTGGCTGTTTTCAAGCATGAATAAAATGGATAAATGTTTTTCTATTCTAAAGGTTCCTGACTTTTTACTGCAATTTTAAATGTAAATAGGCAAAATATGATGGAAATAGTTGGGATAGAATAAATATTTTTCAGAGGATGTAACTCTTCTTGATAAGTGCTGCTTTAATGGTGAAAATGTGAGTTCAGACTTCACCAAGCATAAGCAAGTGCTGGATGGATTAAAGAACAATGCCCTGAGAAATCTCAAAATGTGGTTGCTGGTAAGGAAAGACTAAATTTTTTTTTTTTCATTGTTATGAGGTCTTCAGTTGATCAGTTCTCATTCCAGCAGTGCTCGGTGCCTTCATTAATAAACCTAGCTGGAAAAAAAATCCTAGATCAAGTCTGCAGATGATACACTTATTAGAGAGTACTAAATAAAGGTTTGATTACTTTTAGAGAACAGTCTGGATTGCCTGATTTAAATGGCCACAGTCCAACAAAATATATGTTAATACATCCAATATGAAATAAGACATCTGGGAGGAACAAATGCAGATTATATCTTCAAGATAGAAAACCTTTGTCTTGGAAACAGATGCAGAGAAAGCTTCGTGTAATCTCAACAAATATCATAGCTGAAATCCTATTTCAGGTTCATATGTACACACATAAGTTGAGAAATTTTGTGAGTGGCACTGATTTAAAATTGAAAACCCACCCCCCAACCCACCCCTCCAAAACCCCACAACCCAAGACTTCTAGAATACTGTGTCCAGTTTTGATGGTGAATAGTCCGAGGAGGGAGGGGAAATAAGAGATTGAAGGGAAGCCACAAAAATGGATGAGGACTGGTTTAAACAGTAAAGTAAACAAGGCTCCTAGAAGTAAGTCATCTTTCTGAAGCAGGAGTTGTATCCAAATGAGGAGAATAGGAAAGAGTATTAACTTTGGCAAGTTAAATATAAACCATAATGAGGCAGACAAAAAAAAATGTTGAGGAACAACTTTACAAAGACATAAAAAAATAACATAAAATAAAGCTTTTTGTCTAACTGTCAAAAGCAGAAAGCCTGCCAGAGATCCCAATGGGCTGATAGATGATCATAATATTACATGTGAGCTAAGGGAAGGTAAAGTCGTAGTAGAGAAGTTATTTGCATTGCTATTCAATGTAGAACAGTTCCCCGTGGAGCCTTCCTTTCTGGGGGACCGGCTGGGGGAAGCTGACAGAAGGTTGACGTTTTGGAGCAAATCAGCACAATGAATTGTTAGGAAAAGTTCTCACTTTGTGAAGAGCTCGGTGGTGAAGTTGCCGAGTTACACGCAGTTGTGTATAATCATGGCTTAAATTGGCCTCGGAATGGAAGAATGAAAAGCAGTAAACGTGTCAGGCTTTTCAAGAGGGGCCTGTGGAGCGTTTGGGAAACTGGAAACTAATAGTGAGCCTGGTTTCTGTATCGGGCACTTCGGTAGAAACTATAAAAAAAGAATAAAATTTGTGTTTGTTCACAGGAATAAAAGCGATGATAGAGAGAGGTCAGGTTGTCTTCTGCAGGAGGAAGTCCTGCCTTGTAAATCTGCTCATGTCGTTTGAATGATTGGGTGAGCATTTGCTAAAGGGGATTAAACTTAATACAGTATGTCTGAATTTCTTAAAAAAAACAAACCAAACCACCTAAACAAAGTGAGCCACCAAAAAAATCAACCAAACGGTGTTTTGAAGGTTTTTGGGGAATTAAACTGGTATAATCCTGTAGTGGCTGGGAAGGTAAAGGTTAGAAACCGTATGGAAAAGAGTAAGGTTGGACGGTACAGGGATGTTACCCCTGGGTCCTCTGGAGAATGTGTGCTGGGAGCGCTGCTGCTCCAAGTGCTCATAAACTATCTGGAACGGAGGATGAATAATAAAGCACTGACACATTTTTCTAGGTAGCAAGCCCCAAAACTGACTGTGAAGAATATCAGAGGGATCTCACAGTGCTAAGTGATGGGACAACAAAATAGCAGGCCAAGTTCAGTTCCGACAGACCTAAGGTAGTGTTTGTTGAGAAGATTGATCTGACAGTGTGTACCTGATGGTGGACATCATTATGCCTTACAAATCAGGAAAGAGATCTTGGAATTACTGTGGTTGGTTCTGTGACTTACTGACTAGCGATGGTTAGAAGACCGTGAACATATTGGGAGGTCAGTGCAGAAAGCCCAAGAATGTTATGGCACTGTATAAATACCCACTTGTGCCTCTGTCTTGACTAACACACCTAATTCTCTTCAACTAATTCTTGAAACAGATCTAAAAGCATTAGGTATATATAGTGGTAATAAAGACTAAACAAAAACATGGAAACCCATGCTCAGAAAGATTGTATAGACTTAGACTTCCCAGTTTGAGGTAGAGCAAGCAGAAAGTATTCACAAGTACGTGTAACATGTTGAATGGCATGGAGAAGGTGTTTAGATGATTGTTTCTCTATTCAGAGAGATGTAATCATGTACCTCAAGATTTGGAGGTTTTAAATGTAAATATTATGCACCAGGTTTAAAATAAACAAAAGGAATTGCTATTTCATGCTATTTCCAGTTACGTTTTTCTGAGAATGACTTCCATAGCGGGCAAAAGATTAACAAAAATAGAGACAGACAGTCAGGTTCTATTGACCTGCAGTACTCAGAAACAGGCATGGAAAACTCCTAAGGTACAAGAGGCTGGAACCTAAATGGATGTTGAAGGCAGAGTGTGTAGCTTCATATATTCCCTGTTTCTTAGGCTTTTTACTGAAATATTGGGCAATGGATACAAACAGCAAGTATTGGGCAAAATGGATGTTTGGTCTCATCCATTGTGTCCATGCCTGTGTTTTTGTTTTGTTCGGTTCTGGGTTTTGCACTTATTATGCCTTAGAGGGAGACTGGCATAGCTTCAGAAGAATATGCTGTAATCTGAATCGTGACAGTGGCTCCCCACCAAGAGAAATGGATGCATGATCTCAGACCTGCATCTCAGTGTAGGAGCTGGCTAGCTGGGCTGCATCTGCTGCTCACTGTAAATGAAGGAGTTATCCAATTCTTCACTTTCTAGGACAATATGATTCTGCCTCTTGCAAATCTCCCAACAGCAGATAATGACTCAAAGTGCCTGAAGTAAGGTTACTGGTTTTGGAATGGCACAAAGAAAATGACAAGTGGCTTCCGTAAAATGGTCCGTGAATTAGACTACTATGTTCAGTGAATTAGGCTATTTTTAGTAGGTCTGAGGTCACCTACAAGTCTGGAGCTAATGCTTTGACCTTTTTGTAGAAGGCACTAACTTGTGTTTGCAGTGGTAACACTGCAGTCTCCTGCGTGTCTGGCCTTACTGTGGAAACGATGCTGCCTGTGTACAGTTCTTTCTATGCCCTATTCTTTATCAAATGAGAAAGGGGACCTCTGCCCACGGTTTGTGGCTGACATGCCAGCCTGGGACAGTTCAGCTACTGACAATTTTCCAACCACAAGCTCTTGTAAGTTGGCAGCTAATACCAGAAATTAGAGGAGGTGGTAAATAGAGCAGCAATGTCTGCAGCCTGCAGACTTGCAAATCTGTCTGGTAGGAGAACATGGGAATGAAGGGAAAGGGGAAATTCAATATGCAACAGATCTGTAGGTGTTGTGATCTCAATGGTGAATTTTACATTTATGATTAAGATACATAAGACTATTTTTAGCACCAAGGGTATGATCATAACCATCTCTTTCTAGTCAATGGGTACTAAGAAATATTCTTATATGAATCATAAGTTTCTTTAAATCAGTTCAGAAACAAAATTAGTTTGTTTTTTTTATTATCTGGTGCAAACTTTCTATTGATGAGCAATTGGTGTTTTCTTCTCTGTGTGTGTGTGTGTGTGTGTGCTTATTTTTCAATACTGCAGCATGTTCCTCTGCTCAGGAAAAACAGCTTTCCTGTAAACTCTTCTGGGTTTATATTTTCATGCTGAATTGTGTCTTTGTACATAAAGTTCAAAATTTTTTAAGCTTTCATATCAGCAGAGAATGCATGACATGGATTTATGCAAGCCATAGAGATTTCAGTGGCTTTCTCTCAAGTCATTCTTCTGTCTCCCCCTTCCCCCCCATGTTTAGTTCCCCCTTGATATTGTAGGTCATAGGCTCCTGTGCATTTCTTTGCTTCCACAGGCCAGTGGTGTGTAGCTGGGACAGCTCTAGAATGCCTGTCTCTGGAGGGTGCAGGGTAGACCCCTGTCTCCTTGATACCAGAGCTTGGCAAAAATTCCTTTGCCATGGCTGTCTTGCAGGTATGGTTTATGCAGCTTTTATACTTCAGAAAAAAACCTGTTGCATACATTCTTACATGCAAATGGGGGACAGGCTTCAGATGGAACCGGAGCTTTAGCAAGGGGGTTAGCAGGGGTCAGGATAATTTAAAAATGTGGTCCCCTCATCCCAAATATTTCCCCATTAGTTTCCATGTGCCCTTCCAGGAAGCTGTGCCTCTTATAATAAGCACTCAAGAGCATCTTTCCATTCCATGCTTTTTTGTTGCTTAGCTATTCAGAAAAAAACATTTTTTAAAAGAGAATTTTTAATCCTCTGCTTAAAACTGACTTTATTTACATTTGGCTGTCTCTGTGCCTCATGAATTCCTGCCATACCCAGCATGGGCTTGTACTGAAGTGACAGGGAGGGCATGAGCTCAGTGCATAGAGACTGTCAGTGCAGGTGGCTGCTTCCTTTGTGATTAACTATTTAAGGAGAGCAGAGGAAGCCAAAGGATGGCAGCTTCACGCAGTTTGTGAGAGCTCACTGAAGAAATAGGCTGGATAATTAGTTTGCCACTGAGGATTGCTATGGGAATTCAAAACTATTCCCTGACTGTAACGTGATCCATCTGCTGCATATTTTGTGGTCTCTTCAGGTACAGTGGGTAGTATCTTAATTTTTTAAGATATATAAAATTGTATATATACCCTGAATTAGTTATTATAGGGGTTTTTTTGGTCTTCTAAATATATGTATAATGTACATCTCTCTTTGAAATACACTGAAGTGGTTCATTTTGTTAATTTGAACTGTGAAAACAGTTTGTGTTCAATGAAAGAGTGGACACTTCTCGAGGCTCCCACTGAAGTCAGGGTCCCTGTGTCCCAGACACTGCTGTGAGAAAGGCTTTCTGCTTTCCTTCAGAACAAGATCACTGCTGTTGTAGGAATGGGGAGTACTATTCTGTTTTCCAGAATAATACAGTTATTTCTAAGTTGTGAACTTCAACAACAACAAAAAAGGACAGCTTTGCAAATGTACAAATAAATAACCATATTTGTATGAGCATGTATGATTGTAATGGAAACAATAAACTTAATCCATGCCACCAAATAAGCATATTTTATTGTGCATGTGTGTTTGGGCTGTTGCTGTGGCCCATCTGCTCTTAAAATTATACCAATAAGAATGTTTAACTTTCAGGAAAAATCTTGCAGCAAAGATTGCTTGAGTATCTAAATGCATTTGAGTGAATGAAAATATCGGTGAGCCTGAAATGAAACGAATGAAAAATATCAGTGAGCTTGAAAGTTCCACTGTGTATGTAATATCACTGTGGTTTTGAGACACGTCTTACCTTCTTTTCTTTTCCTTGCATTCCCCAAAGAAAGTGGTTTTGGGTATCTCACTTTTCATTAAAACTCTGACTTCGACCCTCTGAAGGTTCATCTTTATTGGTGCAGCCCATCATCAGCGCAGAGCCCGAAGAAGTTCCCTGGTATCTCTGAGGCTGTGTATGTCACTGGTGATTTCCACTTGCCGTAGAGAAGAGTGCAGCTTCCCTCAAGAGTTTTGTAAATTGGGTTCAAGAGTGGATAATTGTTCTTTCTGAAGTCCCTACTGGTGTTTTTCATCAAGATTCCTATCTTGGGGTAGATTTCAAGTCAATCTGTTTTCCTCTTCTACCTTTGCTGCCTCCTTTCTTACTGTCACACTGTTCTATGATTGAAAAATTTCAAGAGTGTCAGTGCATGCAAATGCTGGCACCGAGCAAATGTACGTTAGCTAAGAATATGGATGAAAAGCAAGTCTGATAATTTATGCAAGATTATTAGACCAAATTAGAAACAGTCTGGGGAACCCTCCAACTCTACATTAGGCAAATGAAGGTAAAAACGGGAAAGATTGAAAATTCTCTTTGTAGCAATGTGAGAAGTCACTTGAGAATGTTGTTCAGATAATACTGTAGAAGCTCTGAGTCCAGTGCAGTGTGAGAAGCCGAAGCTCCTTTGGCAGTTATTTTCTTGGTACCTTTTACTATAATTCTGAGCTAACTATCCAGCAAAATAAAATCCGTAAATTAATTGCTAAATACTGTGGAAGAAATGTTGTAGCTGTTTTGATAGTGTCAGGGATGAAAGTAGCTTGGTGAAGTTCCTGTAATTTCCCAAGGACACTTGTTCACTGGTTCAACCCAACCCAAATCACGTGAAATGCTGGAAACCAAGGTAAGAGCATTACCACGTACTGCAGTGAAGCTGACTGTGGGGGGATGGCATACTTCACTCATATTACTCACCTTGGTTTTTTAATTCTGCTTCTATTTTGCGAAATTCGGAAGATTTACACATTCAGAAAAAAGTTGCTTCCTTTTTGTGTCATCTGCCGCACCTTTAAGAACAATCACGTCTTTTTCTCTCCTGAAGCAATTTTGAGTCATTGATTTACTTGCACAGGAACTTTTCTGTGTGCAAGTCAGGGTTTACTGCTTTACAGGTTACTCCACTGTCCAGCTTACAAACCAGAAAAACTGTGTCTGAGTCTCATAAGTGTTTTGTTGTGATTTTCCTGAAAATCATGGCATCTGCCATGATAATTTGTTTTTCTTCCAAGCTTAAACAACTGATGTAAGCTTCAGAATTGTGTACAGTTCAGGTAACATCTATCGTACTGTTCTTGGAAAAAAGAAGGGGAAAAAAAGATTTAGAGATTTATGTGGTTTCCCCTTTCTAAATTGATACTTGTTTCACACCAATTTTAGCATGTTTCTAATCTGTTTACCAGCAGGTTCATGTTTATACCAGGGCATACCTAGGAACAGATACAGAATTGCAGTGCTGAAAGTGATGCCAGTGTGATAAAGATATTCCTGAGAAACGAACTGATTTATCTGGGAATGAAACAGATTATCTGTAACCTTCCGTGGGGTCGCAAAGAACCTGAATCCAGAAGAATATATAAATAAACCAGTGCACAATCCCATAATGCTTTACTTATTGCCCTCCTAAATAACTTACTAAATTTACTTAGGGGCTGATGCTCTTAGGGAACCTCTGCTGTCTTTAATGGAAAGTGATGCTGTTTTAGCCACCAGAAGTGTTTATTTCTGGCCTTGGGTCTTTTTTTTATTACAGAAGGTTTACACTGAGAGTGAAAACTGGCCCATGGATGAGCTGTTCCAAATATAAACAGTTCCCACGAATGCTTCAGGAAAGGTGAAATAGTGTTAGCTCACCTAACAATGACAAGCAAGGGAAAGCTGTTTGGGACATGATGGCTTTCCCTGTCCCTGCAGCCATCATTGGGGTCCGTGATGTGCTGTTCTGGGTTGGCCGGGCACGGCTGGCCCTGAACCCGCAGCATGAGCAAGGCCACAGCACAGCAGCTGTTGCGGTGGGAGAGTCTCCAGCTCCATTTTGGAGAGAAAACGCCAACTCTGGAACGGTCCCAGGGATATTCAGAGCTATACCAGATGCTTCACCAGGCGGTGAATTAGGGATAAGTAGCACAGCGTATATCTGTTCTGCAGGTTTTGTTTATATTTTAAGAATTTGTTTGTAAACGTGTAACCTGATAGATGGGTAGGTATTTAAAGCTACAGCAGTCTTAACGTAACCTGTGGCAAAACAGGCAACTCCTTAGGGCCAGTGGGGCCAGCATTTTTTTGCTTTCGCTTTGTTTCTTAATCAGTGTCTGTGGAGTTCAGGCATCTGCAGAGGAAGATGCCGATCCCAAGGCTCTGATTAAACAGGCCAATGTGTAGTCTGTCGTCACTGGACTTGTTCCTGCTGCTCTTGGAACAGTTGAGAAAGGATGTCCAGAATTTGAAGGAGGCAAAGCATGCTTACAGGTCCTGGTTTAAGCAAAGAAAACTAAAATAAGAAAACCACAAACTTTCTCTGTTTTTTTCCCTTGTTGGGGATTTTAGTCAGCATATGTACCAAGCATTTCTTTTCCTTTGGACAAATCTGATCTCCTGGGTAATAATAACTATTTCTGGAACAACAGGATACTGAACAGTTTATAAACACTAGGCTTGTTTACTTCTGCTCTGTGACTGCTCATTTCACATAGGGGTTTCCTCATCTGTCAAGGGTAAAGAAACTTGGCTGAGTAGACACATCTGTAAAGAAGTAGTTGCCCTTGCCACTGCCATGGTGTCCTGGCAGATCATCTGTCGCACTCAGCCAGCAAAATGTTCCACCTGTGCTCAGTAAGGAAAGTATTTTAGCAGGAAAGTAGTCGTCTCATATTTTCTGGGAGGAAAGGAGGAACCATTCTGCTTCGCTTCTCCCAGGTCTGGCACCTGCTGCTCATGCTGGGTGTGGGTTTGAAGTGCTGATCTTCTCTGTCTCCTGAGAAGCAGGTTCTTCATTCTTCAGTATTGCACTATTAGGGTTTGCTATAGCTGGGGGACTCTTAAACCATATCCAGACAGGAAATAGGGCTAATAGGGTGGGTTTTTTCTCTTCATATTAATAGGACTTGATTTCCAGTGTTTTGCCATCTCATGTGGGTTGTTGGACAGACACCACAGAGGGGAAGCAGCAGTTCATTCTGTGTAATTAGATGCCAGACATTGCACCCTCTGAGGAGGAGGGAACAGTGATGGTTTCAGGCTGGCCAGGAGGAAGAGGAGAGAAATGCTGTGAAACAAGCCATGTCTGGAGTGCTCTGAGATACAGAATAATTCACTTAGAAGTTTAGAGCTGTGTGAGATTTGCAGTGCTGGCTGTTGCACATTCAGACTCTATCTGAGCGGTGGCTGTGTGATGATGAACTGCTGAGATGTTTTGACAGATGCCAGTTAGAAGGATGTTTTTGACAGATTTTTGGTAATGATTAATGTCACTCTAAGCAGTTGTTTGTGTTTCTGCATGTTTGTTTTCATTCATCTCCTATTTGTTTCCCTTTCACAGCAGTGCCCAGTTTACCATAATGAGATTGAGGAAGCTGAAATCAGTCGCAATTAGTGAGACTACTGTAAATATTTTCACTGACAGAACTGTCTTTATTCAGTTAAGATCTCAAAATATTTGAATGTTGTTATATGATAAAGTTAGAAGATCCAGTAATTCAAATAAAGTGATACTAGGAGGGCAGTTTATTCTGAGATAATCCCGTCTTTAGTTTATCTAAAGAAATTGTGCAAGATGCAAGAACACCAGTAAAAGGCAGAGGAGGTAAGAAGCGTGAGAGGAACTGGAAGAGGAAAAAGTTCCTGCAAACAAATTATTACTTGATGTAACTTTTTTTAACAAAGTTGTCTGGCCTGTCTGGAAGTGCACAAGGCATTGTTGCCTGCAGTTGATAAACTGAGTAATGATCTGAGTTGCCAGTGTCTGGAGAGTGTGAAGCAGCCATCACTGACAAGCCCCTCTGCCCTTGTAGAGGAGAGGACCCATAAGTATCCAAGACATCTGGCCTAGGAAGAGTCTTCAACAGCTTGTTTGCAGTGACCGCTCTGCAGCTGTTAAGGAGTAAAAAAAAATAAGTGGAAAAATCAGTGTTAAGTATTGGGGCAGTTAAGGTTTTCCTAGAGTTGTGGGAATCTCTCACTTCTGAAAGTTATGTTTTTAGCATGGCTCTGGCTTTCAGCTGCTGCTGAGTTTTCTTCCTAATACCAAAGACCCGGCATGTCAGCCTGCCTAAAGAGTTAGACACGCAAGAGCAGAGGTTTCCAAACTTGTCCCAGTTTGCTGGTGTTGAGAGGGTTTGTCTGCTACATTTCCATTCCTGTTTTGGGATTTTTTGTAGATTACAATGCACCTTCTGCTTGTCAGGCCACTAAACAAAATTAAAAAAAAACCCAGACAAACCGAAAACCAACCTAATTTCTCTAGGAAATCGCAGTTTAAATTCTTGATCAGTAGCTTGGCAATAGCTACAAACCATAAGCATAAAATTAACCAGATGCAAACTTCTGAATATACCTGGCATTGATGTCTTCATTTCATCAGCTGCTAGAAGATTTTGGAGGTTTGTCTTGACTGTGGAAGCCAAGTGTCAACTCTACAGTACCCTGACTCCATAATGCTGCTTTTCACAGCTGTCCTAGGGAGGGAGGTGCTTGCTCCGTGTCTCCACCTTCCAGGGTTTGCTCCATGCCACTGCCTTGGGCTGGTTTCTGTCCCATGCAAGATATTTGCTTCCCTCCCTCTCCCCTTGAGTTTGTCCTCAGAGCACTCCTCTTGGCTCCTTCTGCCTTTTCAGGTGGATGGAGCACACAGATTGCGTGGGACGTGGCCCTCCTTTACCCCTCTTGGGTTACATTTCTGTTTACTTTTTTAACAAATAAAATAGTAACCTTTGTTGCTCACAGCACTTTTAAGTCTTCTACAACACGTCATAAATCCTGTATCGGGAAGCATTTATGGTATGTGTATGTTCTAGTCGTAGTGCTTCCTAGCTGAGCTTAGCTGCCTGTAGGCTCCCCAAAGCACAGTGGTGGTACAGATGAGAACCTGAGGCAGGTCTGTCTTCTCAACTTTTTTGGGGAGTTTTGGATCTCCAGCTATCCCATTTTGAAACAGCTGGTTCTAGATGGCACGTGCCTACTCAAACCTTAAGTTGAAAACAAGGTAAGAGGGCCTAAAAAAGTAGAAAGTCACTTCCAGTCTTGAACTCACTAGAACTTGAAGATAGCAGGACTAAGTGTATTAGAAGGTGATGTAACCAAATTGTGGGTATGTGGCTTTCATGTTTAAATGTGAGTACAGCCATTTCAGAGGAGAGTGGTGGTGAAAAGAGCCGGGAGAGGATTAAGTTGTGAGATGTAGTTATGTTTTGTGTTTGTTCATTGTGTGCGTTCTATATTTCTACCTTTGTATCTAAAACCCTGACTTTATGTGAGGTTTGATAGATTTTTCACTTTACAAATTCTCTAGTTTTAGGAAGCAAGGAGGAATGGGATGGGACAGGCAGACTGGGAGGCACTAGATAAGACTGAGAGAGCATGTGCTGGTGGACCAGAGGGTTCTGGCTTTCTGGGGTGTTTTAAGGGAGCACGAGGGCTGGTGGGGGAGTACTTCGGTGATTTGTAGCCAGCCAGTGCAAAGCTTTGCATCCCAGGCCCCGAACTCTCTCAGTTCCCTCTGACAGGTACAAACTGGTGGGCTTCCAGTAAGGATCGCTCAGGAAAAGACCCCACAGTTCACATCACCCCTGGAGCATGGCAGCCACCTTTACTCTGCTGAAATGAATGAGCTAATCTGTTTTCCAGCAGACTAATTGCTCGTGGTTTATTATAGAGGCTATTTGGTACCCTGTTCTGAAGACTGTTTGTTCCGGACAGCATGTTTTAGAATATGTTTGTATGTGCTGGCAAATTTTTCAGGGTTTTTTTTTTTTTTGTTGGGTTTTTTTTTTAAAGGTCACCTTGGGTTTAGGAAAGTTTAAAGAGCTGCAACAGCTAAATAGATACAAGAAATTCAAACAAATCCTGAAGGTGGTTAGACTGTGGAACTCTTTTCAGCTTTTCAATCTGAACTTCCTTAAATTTGCCAGATTACTGAACTGACTCATTTACATCTGTATTCCAAGGCCTTCCTGTCTTTATTGCCTCTAGCTGCCTTAGAACTTCCCAGGTTTTCTTAATTTACAGTATTTCATTAAAATTATCCTTGTAGTATTGCCTTGGTTTCTTCATACTATTTGACCTAAACCTGTTTCTCAAATTCTGGAGCTAAAACAACTACCGCTGTTGTGTAGTTCCCTCTGCTTGTGAGATTTGTGTTGCCTTTCCCTTATCTGCCTAAATGGATGACAGATATTTTTGCAAGGGCTGGTCAGTGGTTTTATGCTGCATAGCACAATAGGACCTCAGCTTTGGTCCTCAGGCTCTGCCGTGATTAACTAATGTTGTGAGTAACGTTCTTGGAGGCCACTGGATTATTCTGCTAGCAAAAGATTATTCTGCCTTTTCTGTGCCGAGTCTTTCTGCCTGTTCTGCAGTTCTGCACACTCTCCTCCCTGGGTAGCCGGGGGGTCATGGGCCACTGCCTCATCTATCTGGTTCCTTCCATGGTAAAATCCTCTATTTGTCCTGTAGACCACCATGTCTCCCACTAAGTTGTGATGATATAGTGTGATACTACAAGTGTGAAAACACATGTCAGCTCATTCTGGTGAACGACTGTTCGTGATTTCTATTACTCTCTGCCTCTGAACCTGTAGGAACTGTTTGGCAGCTGGATGATAACAATCTTACTTTAACATTTGATGTGGTGCCATGTTTTTTGTGTTTGGAATGTACATTGGAAACAGCAGAAATGAGTTTTGGCTGGAACTTCAGTGCAATCTCGCAGGCAGTAAATAACAAAGACTTTAACAGGAAAAGAGAACCCAAACACTTCGTGTTCTGGGTTGGCTTGTGTGAATCAGCAAGCCCTGCATGTGTTGCTGAATAACAAGACCCAACTGCTAAATGTAACCCAAATAGTATACCCATGTAGAGGCATAACCCATGGGATTCTGCTCCAAAACTGATCTACAAAAAACATCAAACTGCCTCCTCTTCCCATAGCTGAGCCCTGAGCTGGGACTTTCTCTTTTTAGTAGTATTCCAGTAATGTGCTACTTTCTCCTCTTGTTTACGCTTGTATTGCTTCTTTTAGTCTGTTGTAAAACTGCTGCTAACTTCATCCTCCTCATTTGTCATACTTTCAGTGACAAGTTCTGCCTCCTTTTGCTAACTCCCTCTTTCCCACTCTATTAAATTCAGGCTCACTGGCCTCTGCAGGACTCTGTGGACAGTTACTGCCAGCCACTTAACTGTGGGCTGATTTAAACATAAAATCTTTTTATCTTTCCAAGCAAATCTGGGAACACTGACAGCTCATACAAGGTATTTGCAAGTCTATAGTGGATTTAATTGCAAAAATAAATTATTAAATGATACTTTCCTGTAAAATACTTAGAATTATTTAGACTTTGGATCTGGTACCCGAGCCTAGGGAGAAAACCAAGATGAAGCAGAAAAAAGCTCATATGTCTGGCAGAAGGAAAGGAAACTCTATTTGAATTGCTTACTCCTTGTCCGCCAGATGTTGCCACAAACTACCCGGCGAGTGTCAATGTGGTAAGTCTGAGCGGCATGTTATGTAGTGCATACACTAGGTGTAAAATGGTGTAGATGAACCTGTCTTTGGAAGGAGGAGCTTACCTGTGGCTCTTGAGCCAGAGCCTATGGGTCTCGTGGGTAGCTTTATTCTCTCTGAGATGGCCCTACTGCTTTTGGGACCACACTCTTACCTGAGCGCCGTGTGCTGCTGTGCATGCATGGCAGGTTGGCTCAGCAGTAGCTTGAGGTCATGGCACAATGTTGTGTTATGCAGTGTGGATGTGCTGTAAGGTCTCTGACTGCAAGGGTGGGTTACAGCATCCATCGTTTTATTAATTGGAGGAAGGTGGAGTCAATCTAATGCATTGTGACTATCGTGAAGGACAGCTCTATGCATTGCAGAAGAGTAAAACCACATTTTATTAATAAATGACAGAAATGCACGATGATGGAAATCACTGTAAAGTGACTGTATTACTAACGTAATGGAGGCGATGAATGTTAAAGATCAGTCTCGTGGGAGATTTCTAAATGTCGAATCCTTTTGCTGCCTTTGCTGTTTCTTCTTGGAATTTTCATTTACAGATGCTCTGAATTATGTTGATGAGGAGGGAAGAGAGGGTCTGTCTTTGTTGTTGTTCAGTGTGCAGACAACTGGCAAAGCATTTTGGCCACAGGGATAACGAAGAGACTTTCTTCTCGCCTGTGTTGGTTAACCATAGTGTTTTAGTCCTCTAGTTTGGAACTGGGTGGGAAATTAAAAGAGTAATAATGGGAATTCTTATAAGGTGCTAATTTAGTGTGGTTTGTCAGTGTTCTCTGCAGTGCTTGTTTGTAGCATCTGAGCTTAGTTGATGCAACTCTGAATTTACTGTCTTGGTTTGCCTACAGTTGAGAGTGTATAAAAAAAAAAAGAAAAACAAGCAAAAAAAAAAAAAGCCCAGTAGTTATGCCTGTAGCTTGGTATCTGGAAGACTGAAGGAGAAGCTAGAATAATCCAATTACAAGCATAAGAGCTCTGCCTGCTGGGACCCATGCCACAGAAAAGTATAGATTTCTTTCTAAAGAAGCACATCTTCTGCAAGTGCTGTAAAAAGTAGTTACAGATGGAAGGAAACCAGTGGAGGAACCAGAGCAATATTCAAAGTGCGTGTGTCATGTTCTTGCAAGCACTAGGAATTACGTATGTAAATAAGCATTAGCACAGCTACGTGGAAGCAGTCCGTATATTTCATGGCAGACATTTAATAGTCCATTAGTACTTCTGGTGACATTTCCACAATGCCTCAGGTGCTTGTTAAAAGCTCATCCATTATGGATTATGCTTCATAAGGGGGGCATTTGTGGGCATGGATCCCCCACTGCAATGTAATATTAATGTTAGTTTTTAAAATTTATTTTAAAAGAGAGAGAAGAATGGGCCAAATGAAGCCTTATAGCAATAATTCTTTGCTGTGTGTGTGATGCTTTATATTGCAGTGGCATAAATGTGCTAAGAAAAAATGCGTAGAAAGTATTTTCACGAGCTGGCTCTGGTTTCTCTTGTGATCAGTTTCAAATCTTTGACTTTAAACCAACGTTTCTGAAGTTTAGTCTATATCCATGATTTATGTACCTTAAAGTCTGATTTTTTTTTTTAGCTGTATGAGCTACAGAGCTGTGAGAGCTTGAATGCATTCAATACCTCTGAAATTTGGCCGAAGCTTTTTAGACTTACTTTACTTAAATTGATATAGAAAACTGAACTCTGGGTGTCTTACCTTGAAAGTGTTGACCTCAATCACTGAAAGTTACTAAAGCACAAAATTTCACACAGAGGTGGAAAGGCATCCTTCATGCGGCCCATCCCTTCAAATGATGTAATGGGGTAATGATTGAACTGTTCGGATAAAACTTATCAAAATAACTTCTGAGTCAGTCTTGTCGTAGGACTATTCAAGAGAAAATAGATGGCTTAGGAATTAATTGTAACAGGCTTGGTGCCTACTTCACAAGCAGGCAGAGGATTAACTTCGGCTTTTCTTTCTCTTTCATTTGGATAAGAAAGGTAATGAAGTAAGGGCTAAGCAGACTCAGGTGCTTCCAGACGAAGCTCTAGGATGGCTGCTGGTCAGGGATGAATCTCCAGATGAAGGGTAGTTCCGTGCCCTGCGAATTATAGAAGCAGCAGCGGTTTGTGGGTTTGACAGCCTTTGCTAAATCACTGAAATGTGTTCGTGTAGTTGGGAAACTTAGCTTCATCAGAAGGATTCTGCCTGGGATTGTTACAGTCCTAAGTGAGCTGCACACTTTTTGGATGTCCACAGGCTCTTTCATGCCTGGGAGGCTCTGACCTCCAAGACCTTTTTGGACTCAGGTTTTGATAGTACTTCTGGAGAATAAAACCTGCCATCTAGCTGCCAGTGTAACCCAAGTGCTGACTGCTATTTCTTTTTTTCCAGTCTCTTGCTTAATACCTTTGTCAGATCATGTGGCTTGATGCTGAAGTGATGTAGAAATGAAACCTCAGATCAAATAAACTGAAGTCCTGACTGCTCCCGTGGTGTGTTTGGATTCAGGAAACGTCCTGCTTTGTGCTGGCCGAGATGGTTCTTGGGTACAAATTATGAAATGAGATCACGTGTCTGAGCTGCATCATTTACAAATTTCTGACCTCTCTGCTAATCGCTCCATGTTTCAGAAGGTTATTGGGAGCTATGACTGATAGAGAAATCAACAGATTGTTGCATTATTAATTTGACTTGAGGACAAAAGTGAAGCAGCTTCCCTATTTACACTTAGTTGTGTAAGTTTCTGGTTATATTGGTTTATAAGTTGCACAGTTTCTGTAGTTTGTCAGAGGACTATGCTGAAAAGTAGCTTAAAAAAATCATCAAAACGTCAGAGAGGAGTAGTTGTCTCTTTTACTATCCATTTCCTTTACAATACAACTTAACATTTTGCAGTAATCCATAATGTGCACACTTGCCGGACGTGCTGGGCTTTCTTGTTCTTTTAATCTCTGCTCTGTCACTGTCCTTTCGTCCTTGCCTGCAGCAGCACTGCTGGCTGTATGATAGTCCTGAGTCTCCCGACACAGTTCCCCACTGTGTCACAGAGCTCTGATGTTAACTTATTTATCAGTCCTACTGCTTCACTTAAACTGCAGAGGTGTTAAATGGTGTGGATAGACACTGGGCATTCAGGAGACTTTTGACTAAACTGTAAATACTGAGACTCACACTTCCCCATTTTGGTTAATTAATTTCTCTTCTTCAGCATCAACTGAAAGGAGTAGTTCATTGCTTTCTTTATATCTGTTCTGCAGGGGTCATCAGATTTGCATGGGCACTCTCAGTTTGGAGTAGGAGTCTAGGGATTTACACTTGAACATGCTCCTCGATTGGTCAAATTTTCCTTGGGTATTTTATGCCAGGTAAATGTACCCATATGCACCGGGATGGCATTAAAGCTACAGATTTCCAGGTTTGTTGAATGGCAAATTTAAGCTGTGATTTCCAGAGGATGAGATCCTGCAGTCATGCATTAGTCCAGTTTTCACAAGCTCTCTCTGACTAAGCATTGGATCAGCAGAATGGCTACTGGTATTGAGCAAATTAAATGCCCTTTTTTCCATTTTGTAATCTTAGCACTTGATTAGGCTGATTGAGATCAGCAAGAGTTACATCATTTGTATAAAATGGAGTTTTAGCAGACCCTTGTTTCTGAGATTTCACCTGCATAGGAATTGAGCTTACGCAACTTCAGTGTTCCTTGCTTCGTGGTGAGAAGGGTCATGGAATCACGAACCAGGTGGGGTGGGCAGGGACCTCTGGAGCTGGTCTAGTCCAACCCCCCTGCTCAAAGCAGGGTCACCTTGGGGACCCTGCAACCTGTTCCCATGCTTGACCACCTTTGCAATAAAAGTTGTTTTTATTTTGAATGGAATTTCTTGTGTTTCAGTTTTTCCTCTTGCCTGGTACTTTGGGCACCACTGAAAAGAAGTCTTTCTGCCCAGACTGCCCCCATCAGGTATTTATGCACATTGGTAGGAGCTGCCTGAGTCTTCTCTGCTCAAGGCTAAACAATCCCAGCAATCACTTTCCCCTCGTATGGCAGATGTTCCAGTCCCTTAACCTTCTTGGTTCATTGGACTTACTCCAACATGTCCATCTCTCTCTTGCAGTGGGGAGCCCAGGATAGGACCCAGCCCTCCAGCAGCGCCTCCCCAGTGCTGAGCATTGGTGCAGGCTCCCCTCCCTCACCGTGCTGGCAGCCCTCTGCCCAGTGCAGCCCGGGATGCTGTTGGCCACCTTTGCTGCGAGGGAGCAATGATGGCTCGCGTTGAACTTGTCCACCAGGACCCTCATCTTTGCTTGTCTTAGTCTCTGCTCCTTCTCAGAGATACCTTGAATAAAGGTCTCATTCATCCTTGGGTTATCTTTCTTCCTTTGGTTACATCCTTGCTAATAAGGATTAAAAAAATCCCCACTGATCAAGAGTTAGAGTACCACGGGAGCTATCAGTAAAACTAGTTGGAGGGCTTATTCTTCTTCATGCTCCTGCAGCAAGTATTTTTTGAAAGTTAAATAGAGACATCTTGTACAGACAGGAAGGAGGCGGAGGGTAGACTGTAACTGATTCAAGCCTTAGCTCTCCTCAGTGGTGTGAGTTTGTAAATCTGCCCTCCTACCTTTTTGCTTTCCAGCCCCATATGCTTGGGAACCAGCTTCAGAACAGTAACATCTCTCTGAAGCAGTGTCTCCGGTCCCTCTCACAGCTAAACTAATGAGTGCTAAATCACCTGTGCTGGACTCTGTACATCTAGGAATTTTGAAGAGGCTTAAGAATGTAAGGACTGAGCTGCTAACCAAAATGTGGAATCTCTCATTAAAATCAGACTTTCGGCTGTAGGAACGGAAGGAGCAAATGTATTACCTAAACTTGTAAAGGGACTTGAGAAACCACAACATAATAAACTTGCTTACCAGGAAAACTCTTTAAAAGGAATGTTAAAAATAGACTTGTAAACGTTTAGATGACCATGGTGTGACACAGACCAGCACAACTCCTATAACTGAAAATCATGCAATGTGAACGTATTTGAAGTTTTACTGCATACATAGTGGCACAAATCTCACAATTCATTGCCCATTTTCTCATTTTTTTTCTGTGACCCGTTGCATGACTTATGACAACTCATTTGCTTTCCTTATATTACCTTATATCAGTTTCTTTTCCTCCACTGACAAGTGTTTTGTTCTCCCTGTCCTCTTTTTACTGGCTACTTACTTGTTTGCCTCTCTTGTCTTCCAGCTGACTCAACCCACAGTGTACTCCTGTTCTTACCCTGCCAGAAATCTGGGACCAGTCTGACCTGTCCTGTGTTAAAAATGGATTCTCCCTTCCTTTGGTTTTGTACTCCTTATGGTGAAATGGTTCTGACTACCTGCTGTGGCCACAGAGATAAATGCCTTGTTGTTTGTGACCTGCCCTTGAGTCCTTTTCAGTTATTTGTTGCCCATAGTCTCACTGCTCCCCATTCCAAATGAGAGAGAATGACGATACGCAGCACAACGTTTTTGCCTTCTCGTTCCCCAACTTGCTTTCTTTTCCTTTTCCTCAATTTTTTTCTCATTCCTTGACAGGTCTTTTCCAGAAATTTCTGCTCTTCTGCTTGCTTGTCTCTTCCCTTACAATACTTCAGGATCTGAAGTTTACCTCTCCACCTCAGAGAATACTTGTCTGTTATCCTATTGCCCTGGTGGTTGCCCTCCTCTCTTCATCTCTGTGCTCAGGGATAATACTTCATTCATGTCCGCAAGCTCCTCTTCTCCAGTTCCATCCTAGGGTGCTTCCAGTATTGCTTACAGCTTTCGAAGGCCCCTGGAAACTTCTAGACAGAGGTTCTGGTGGCTTCTTTGTAGGCAGAGTCTTTGACTTCTTCACTGCTAAGCTGCAAAGACTGATCTCGGATGGGTTCCAAGCTGAATTTAGAGGTGCAACTCTGAAATAATGGTTTTTAAAAAGAGAATTCTGTAGTCCTAGTCACCAGATATCCTGTCCTGTGGTCCGCATAATACTGCATTTACCATTTCCTTGTTGTGTCTTCTTAGTTCTTCAGATCACAAACCAGTGTCCAGCCTCACTTGTCACTGTACCATACTCTGGCAGCTCTGTGTTCTGCCCTGTCGTATACCCTGACCTGCACAGACCAGCATCCTTATCCCATACTTCTAAACACCATAAGCGTGTTTTCCCCACTGCCCTTTTCCAGTACCTTCCACTTTTCCCAGCTGTGGTGCTCATTCCCTGTGTCCTAAGCTTCTCTTGCCTTTTCCCTACCTGGAAGAGCAAATTCTGGCATGACATTCAGTGCCACTCGGGTGCGGTACAGCAGGAGCTGCCTTGATGCAGTAGTGCTTTGGTGAATATCAGCAGATCCCCAGGAATTGTGGTGTGTAGGCAGTGTTTCAGGCAGCTGCTGGAGATGAGCTGATGTGATGTGACTTTACAGGAGGGGGTGGAAGAAGCAGCGTGACAAGTGATTGCTTAAAACTGGTTGCCTTTTAGGTTTTCCAGCCAACAGCCTTTACCACAGTCAAGCTGGTTCTTCTCAAAATGTTGTTTTTCCCTTACTTATTTGTCCCCTCTCTTGTTCCCTCACTGGAGCACTCCTCCACAGGTCCTTCAGAAACTCTCTCACACCCAGCTCTACCAAGCGTCCTCTAGAAGGAGGCCCATGGAGCTCAGACCTTGGTCCTCTGCTCTTCCTCTTTAACTCCTTGCTAAGAAGAGGCAGTGGTAGAGAAGACCTGCATGTCTGCATACCTCCTTCTGACCTGCTTTCCAATCTAGTCCAAAATAAACTCGTAGCCTGTCTCTCTAGGAAAGATGCGTTCTGTATGAGTGAAAATGTGATGTGTTTATTTGCAGAGAGAACGCCATAGGTGTGGGCAATTTAGTGAATGGCAGAAAAGTAGTAAATTGCATTAATATTAACCCTTCTTGGCTCTCAATTAAATGGAGACAGACCATGTTTCAAACTGGTTTAAGCTTGTAGACTTTACGGAGACAGGATCTGAATAAAAGATGTGTCATCATGTACTAATACAAGTAATAAAACAGCTACAGTAACAGTAGATTTTTTTAAAAAAGTAAGAATACGAATTCTTGCTCTGTAAGGCATTGATTCTGAAGCTGATCACAGATGGGTAGAAACTGTATTTCTGGTCAGTTTATTCCACTGGCTGAGTACAAAGTTATTTTTCTTTTGTGGGAATATGTGGCAGCTGTTTGTTTTAGGTGGGATTGCTTATCTGATTCAGTGTAGCCTTGATGCTTGAAGTAATACATGTCCTACTGTCATGTGATTGAGTAAAAACATGTGCAGCTGCACGCACCTTATTCATAGTATTTTTCCAAACGCACTAGCTAATCTAATCTTGCTTAATTGGTTGAGTGATTTCAGTGTCTACCAGAGGTAATTCGTCAACGCTTCCTACACAAGACTGGATCTTAAGTCACTTGCTGGATGCAAGCGTACATACTGCTGTGCTTCCTGCAGGTTAGTAGAGGTGACGTGTGAACGTCCAAGGCAAAGGTGTAGGGAAGGTGGAATGGGAGAGTATCTCTGTGGTCACCTACTTTCGTGCTGTCATGTCGAGACTCTGAAATTGCGCAGTTGGCCAGGGTTGCAGTAGCACTTCTCTTCTTCCTGTGCCTGACTTGTTCGCATGCCAACTCTTTGACAGCTGCAGGACATTACTACAGAGGCAGTTATCCTGTGTCTGAGCTTTATTCCCACGCTAGCTAGTGGGTAAAGAGGAGTAATGTGGCTGTTTGTCATTTATGTCTGGACAGACCTCATCTCCTTATGAAATACATCTTTTTGAAAGCTAGTGTTTGACTCCTTGTGCGCAGCTGCTGGAGAACATTGGCCGGCTCAAAAGAGCAGGAGAATAATCTCCTTGAAGCGGTTGATAGCTGCCATAATTACTGCTTCTTGTGCAGTGCAGTCTGTGGAAGTAGTGCCTTCATGTTCCTTACCAGCTGGAAGCCCAGAGCACTTCCCGAGCGTGCCATGGTTTCTGTGCACTGTTTCCCGGAAGGCAGAGGGTCTTGTACGTGTATGGCTTTTCAGTCCTTTACAGATACTTCCATTTCTGGTGTTCCTGAACTACGTTGTGCAGAGAGAGATTTTCAGTCATATGCAACAAATCTGAAACTTCCCAGCCATCTACAACTACCAGACATCTCTGGGAAAGCTGTCCTGTGTGAACACAGGAGGAGGCTGGGCTCCCTATGCGGTGGGAGAGGGACTACTGCCTGCAGTACTCCCTGATCTTAAAAGTTACAAAGTGGTCTGCCAGGCCAAAAAGGGGTAGTTACTCATCTAGTAGGTGAGAGCAAGTGGCTTGAGGTAGGCACCAGGAAACCCAGTGGAGAGCTTTGGGAGATACAGTCTGAGCAGCACAAGAAATGGATTTGAAGGCTTCTACTGCACAGAGGTAGTGTGCTTCCCAGATGAGAGCTGTACGAGACGAAACTTCAAGCTTGGTAGCATCAAATCCCAAAAGCAGAATAAGGGGAGACCTTGAGGGCAAAGGGCAATTGAGAAGTAGGAGGCAATGTGATTGCTGAGGCAGCTGGACGTGTAACAAACAGGATAAAAACATATGTCCCTGTTAACGTCTGAGGGGAAGGAAGCAAGAGAGCAGAGGGAGATCTGATCTTCTGTGGTGGGTCTTCTGGCTGAGCTGCGCTGAACTCTCCCTTGGCTTTTACTACAAGGAAGAAAGGTAGAAAAAACACTGATACAGTCTTTCTGCGTAATGTGTTTCTACTTCCAGGTATCAGAACAAAAAGGATTCAGTTCTTTGTGCATCAGGTCCTATATACCTGGGCAGCTCCTTGCCAAAGCGTGTGACGGCTGCAAAATATCTGTACAAATTCCAGGGGAGTCTGGACAAACATTTGGAGGCGAGATCCATTGCTGGGAGGGAAAGGGGGGTTTCTGATTAGACAAACCACATCAAGCTCAGGAAATCCACAGCTGAGAATGTTTGAAAGCTGTGTGAATGTTAGGGAGGAAATATTTTATCTCTTTGCCCTGTTCTTGCTTCACCTTAGACATCCATTTATTGCCATTTTTGGAAAAGAGATTTTGAACTCTGATCTGACCCAGCACAGTCTCACTCGCATCCTTAGGTAGGATTTTCCTTACTGCTGGGCAGGCAAGGTGATGAACTCTTAAAAAAATAATCCCAAGCTAAAAATCAAGCAACACTTCTCTCCCTGCCCCCCTGCTTCAGAAACAACCGGTTCTGATGCAGTAACTGTAATTACCAAGAAAGAGCGCATCTCTAATCCCCGTACCTCTGTTCTGGGGTCAGTGCTGGTGGTTAACACTTGCCCAGCTCCGTGCCTTGGGATCACTGCCCTCAGAGCCCAGGCTGTTCACGTGTGTTTCAAGAAATGCCCCTGATAGCTTTCCATGGGTGATAACAGTAAGCAAAGGAGGCAAAGTTTGTTCAGATTTGTGCTTTGCAACCTTATGCACACTCTTGGTATGAAAAGAAGTAAGAAGCCATGGAAGAAAAGCTCACACTGTTGCAGATTCTCCAAAGCTGTGCTGGCTACAGGCAGGTTTAGAAGCAATTTGTTGATTCTGCTGCATGTCAGCCAGTTCTTACTTCTGCTAGAGCTGCCCTTGTGTTTTAACTCCTAATTCCTATTCTGGTTGTAGGAGATACTAATCCCTATAACTAGGCATGCCATTTTTCAAAGGTTAGCTGATAAAACTTGACAGGAGGGGAGGGGACCTGTTTGGTTGCCTCTAAAGCTTGGTATCACCAGAGGGGCTGTCGATTTGATTCATTTCATGACTGGCCAGGATACTAAAATGGAAACCATTGCTGCAGGGCATGTATCAGGCTGTTATGGTGGAAAAATGTGTACTGGGGAATATTCAGAAGTAATTAGTGGAAGATAAGTATGGTTACATGGGTGACCTGATTTTTTCAGAAGACAGGTTACTATGCAGTTTCTGTTAAATTCAACAAAGTGCCGATTGTCTCTGAAAACCTTTTCTTCAGTCATTTGTAGGTTGAACTTTAGATGGTGATGTTTATACAGCATTGACATGAGAATCTGCAGGTTTTATAATTGTGTTGCTTGTGAACTTCACTGCCAAGTACACTTAGCCTGCAGCTCAGGAAAAGCAAAATGTCCAACAGAAAGGTACGGTTCAGGAGGGCTGAGCAGGAGCATTACAGAGGCAGAGAGAGTAATGTGGGATGATATTGTACTGTTTCCTCGCTCCGTGGTTGTCTGTTTGGGGTCTGTTTGAACGCTTGTCCAAAGAGCACCCATAAATACATGTGGGAAGTTCTCCTTTCGGCCAACAGCATTGCTCTTTGCTGGTTAATGAAAATCTGCTGCTTCTCTGACATTGAGATCAAGGGATACTTAGCTAAAGTAGTTCTTCAACTTTTCTCTTTAGACAGGGAAATGTAAGAGTATCCTGAATTAGATGGGGTTGTGGGCTTTAACTTTTTAAACTGCTCTAAGCTGATACGTGGAAATTGTTTTTTAGAAAAAATAACTACTTGGGAAAAATTTGGAAGCGCAGTCAATGTTTTCTGGGCTCTTTTTTTTTTTACAGCTTTGAATAATAATTTTTTTTAAGGAACATTATTTGGTAGCTTGAACCATAACTTTCTTGTTTTTTCTTGTTATTCTGTTCAACTTCAGTAAGTTCAAAGAACTGACTACGCATTTGCTGATTTATTGGAGGGTAGAAGTACTTAAGATGATAAGATAGTAGAAATAGCTAGTCATTAAGATTAGTCATTATTTATTAATTTTCTTTTGCCAGTGCATTCCAAAGCTTTCACTCTTTAGGCTGTGAGCTTTCATCGCTTTTTCCAGTTTTTCTTACCGAGGTGATTGTTTTGTTTAAGATTGAACGAGAACAAAATGACTGCAATTTGTCACTGTAACCAAGAGATTTCTTGCACTGTCACGCCAAGTATGTCTACTTCCAAAATGTCTGCAGCAAAAATTTTAATACCTTCATGGAATTAGTTTTAAAACTTTCAAGAAGTGGAATGAAAACAAGAACACCTTCTCTGTGACAGGTGTAAATTGTAAGTAATTGTTTGTGGAGCGCTTGAATACTGTAATGGTTGTGTGGGCCAGATAAGTGGTTAGACAAACATAGGTGGGCAAACAAAAGAATGAGAGAATAAACCAAAACCGGATGAAGCTAAGAAAATACAGTGAATAGACTGAATTCCTGGCTGAGGTGGAGAGTAAGTTACTTCTTTTGTGGCTCCCTGATGGAACTGTGGAGATGCTGGGTTACAGGGTCACTCTGTACTTTGTTCCACCCACTCACTTCACTAAGGGTATGGAAAAACTCCCGGGTGTGGCAGGATTTCTGTGTCAACTAGCAGTGCTGCACACTGAAACTACTTAATACTGGGTTGCCTGAGGGGGTCACTGGGAGAATATCAATGGTAGGAGTGAACTTACTGATGCTTTCTATAAAGGCTGAATGCAGTTCACGCAATTAAATGTTGCTGCTGGGACAAAAGTAGTGGATCAGCAATGTTCGCTGCTCTTTGTAATATTCAGGAGCAAATACAAATGCTGATGATGAATATGCCTGCAGCATTTCTTTGGTTTGGAACTTGGGATCACTCAGACTGCACTGTGTCCGTGTGCTATGGCTCCCCTTGATAACAGCCAAAAGACCCGTAATTTTAACTTTCACTGTTACATCTTGTTTTCTTTCCCACAGCTATAGGAAAAGCACTTTCTTTATCAAGGCTACGGAAAGAGAAGGCGTATTTCTGGTTGTTTTTTTTTTTATCCCCTCATCTTCACCATAACCATTTCCTTTAGTAGCTAATAATACTTAGTATTTATTTCAGTGACTTACATAAATCTCAAATGCATAAACCAGCAGCATCCTTTTTTTCTACTGGCTTTTCTTGTGGGAACTTGTTGAAATTAACCATCTCATTGAAAAGCTCCATTCCTGGAACCAGGAAGACTGTTGTACAGTTCTTCAGGTGATGTGATAATAATTGGGAAGGTCTCTCTGCTTTGATTAGAGAATCAGGGGGGATATAAGTTCCTCCAAAAGGTTTATAGCGTTTTGGAGAGCAGGCTTTTAAGAACGTACCTTGGTCTTCAGGTTTCCATCAAGCCTCAGAGCACAGTCCTGCCATGGGTGCCATTGTTGCTGCACAGTCTCTTGCCAGATGCAGTTGAACTTTGATTTGTTCACAGTCAAAGTTCTTGGACACAAAGACTTGGACACAGCAGAACATAGGACCCTGGTTGGAGGAGGCCAGTAGGTGTGCTGGCTGGAAGCATGTCTTATTTTTTGCACCTGTTTTGTAGGTAGGACAGGAGAGGTCAGCATGGTTCATGGTTCTTTTCTTTGTCAGAGTAGTCAGGTTGCACTTCCAGTCCCTTCTTCTCTGCCTAATCAAGTCAGACACTTTCTGTGTGGGATGATGAGGAAAGGATATAGCTGTCTAAGCTGTCAACCGTTAGCAGTTTTCTCCACTGCACCCACTTGCTCCTTGAGTCAGTAAATCCTTTTGATTTTGTCAGGTGGCCTCTTACATGGAAACTTTCTTCAGTGTCCAGTCTCTATGCCTTATCTCTGGAAGCAGTACCCAGAAAGGTTTTACAAGCTCCATGTCATGTGCTTTTAAAATACTTGTTTATTTTTAAAACCATGGGACCAAAGGAGAGAGGCTTATATTAAACAGTACTGATATTATCTGGAAGATTGTAATGCATGTTGCTTTACAGATCACTCTTAGGCTAAGGGCTGGAATTAATAAGGTGACAGAGGAGATGGAGAATTACATGAAACTGGGCACAGGGTCCATGTCTCCCATATCAAACATTCTTTACAGTTATAGAAGGACCTGCTGGCACTGTCACCGCTGGGGAAAAGACCCCTCTGAAAACACTTCTCCCACCTGGGGTACATGATTTGGCCTTTTTTTGTCTAGATTCCTAGTCAGAGCCTGTGAGATGCAAAAATCCTTGGAGATTTTTGCATCTGGTTAAAGGAAGAAAAAAGCCTCTGTCTGAACCTTAAATAGTAACAACTGGCTGCCCCCAGTTCATCCTGCACTACAGTGTGAAGTCTATTGTGCAGCAGAGTAACAGAAACACATCTGGAATTTTTCCTGTTGGGCTGGATATGGCTCTCATTAATAGCAGCTTTGTAATTTATCGGTAACTGTTTTTCAGTAGGTTATACTATTCTGACAGTAGTGATTTTTTTGGTGTGTGTTGTACAAATGCACTTCAGGTGGCTGTACCTGGGAGGTGGCACCTAAGGCACCTATAGCTATATTATCCTGTTTCACTGAATAGAAGAAAAAAGCTTATTCTCTGGCTGGGTGAATTACACTGCTTCGATTACTAGGCAAACTTGAAAATCTCACAACTGTTTTTTGAACAACTCCCTACAAGAAGGAGCATGCCAAGGTAAATTGTTTAGGCATTAGGAATTTGTGCAATGGAGAACATTTCCACCCTCACTGTCTTTTTTGTTAAGATGTCCATTTTCTGGATGGTGCAAATTATGGCATGGATTCCAACCAAAAAGCCTTGTCCAATTTCATAATGTTCGGAGAGAGCAGCTCTTGCCCAGCATCTCCCATACTTTCAGTCCCTTCTTGTTTTCGCTGCAGATTTCATTCTTGGTTTTAGTTCGTATCTTCCTGTTTTTTCAACAAAACTAGATTTGTATTGTGATTGCTATGCCAGTTTTTGTCAAACCTAGATTGTGATGACTTTAAAAAACCCAAACAAACTCTAAGAAACATCACAGTGGGCTATCTGTGTGATTGTCTTTGAGCATCAGTTTGTGTAGTGTACAAAGAAGACGAACAACTTCTTGTCTTTGTTTCTTTGCATTTTATGATCTGCCTGTCTTGTGTGCTTGTAGGCAACTGTTGGTGCAATAGCTTCTCCAGACTTTTTTCCCCTCCTCAGTTTTACGGTTTTACTTTCATTTCCTGTTTGTGTCTGAAAGCAGGCTTGTCCTTTGCCTGCATTTTCATTGGGGAGGCTTTCTCTGGAACACCTTAAAGTCACTGTAGGGAGTTGCACTGATGAGAATTGCAACCTACAGTCAGGAATAATGAGTCAGAACAGAAAATGCATGCAGTTTGAAAGTAATGGTTTCTTTTTATTTAATTATTTAGTTCTTAGTCTTTGTTAGTTATTGAGGTCTCATTTCCAACTGTAAGGCTAGGGAAATATTTTTTATTTGCTTTGGGTATTTTAACATGAAAGCAGAGTTTATCCCAGTAGTATGGTATAAGGAACTGCGTCTCATAGAAGTTTTCAGAAGATTGCACTATACGTAAGAAAATCAGAAGAGCTGACAATACCACTGTAATGCCATGATGTGTACTTCACAGCAGATTAATAATTTCAGTATCATCATAATACAATTTTTTTGTTGTTTAGGTCCTGCAGTAGCATTGATCATTCTGGAAATATATGAGCCTTGAAAAAGTTAAGGCTATTTTCTCTCAGAACACCCATCTGTTTCAGTAACAATGTTTGAAACATTGACATTTCTTCTGCCAGCATCCTCACTCCAGTAGGACTTCGCAGGAAAGATTCCTGACCTGGGTAAGAGCAATATGCCGGAGGTCAAGGCACATCAGCCATTCGGGAACAGAATGAATTATGAAGTCCAGTCCCCTGCCTGTGAGACACCTAATAGTACAACCCTTTTAATGAACTGACCAAGCTTCAGCTCAGGTCATTTGTTTTGCACTTTCCTGTCTTCCTCAGCTTCCATCACAAGGCTGTTTTGGAGCTTACCCACTTTAAACATTAGTGACCTTATTTTCATCTTCAGCTGGCTATATCACGGTCAGGTCGTGCTCATTTGTCTTTTGTGCCTATTTGTTCATTAATTTCAATAGCTTTTTCCCTTCTGTGCTGTATCCCCTGTGCTGTACATCAACAGAGCAGTCACATCTGTTCTGTGCTTGTGCTTGGCTGTGCTCAACAACATGTGCATTTTTGGTTTTGCTGATGGTGGAAGGCTCTTTTTCATCATTGTCCTGTTCCCTGAATATCTACTGATTTCTTTTCAGCTTTCTTGATGTCCATGCACAAAAAAAATTACGTGCTTTTTGTTCTAGATGGAATACTTAATTCTTCCAGGCTCCTTCTGCAACGGCATTATTGCTTGTTACAAAGACCACTAAAAATTTTACTATTCCTTTCAAGGCTTTCAAGTCTGAAAATTGGTTTGATACAGTAGGATAATGTCAGGATAGATAGATACATGAAATAACGTGGTAGGAGGGAACAAGATCAGAGGCTTTTGAAACAATTAAGTGCTGTTTGATTTGCTGTACAATAACACTGCCAGCAGCTCAGGATGGTCAACCATGCCAGTGGTGGCAGGAATGAGCAGAGGGTGGGGAGATTTCTGGCAATGGCATGGCTGTGGATCTGTAGTCTTCTGGAATGTATATTAGCTCTTCACCAGGAACAACAGATACTCTGCCTTTTAGGAATGCAATGTTCTACAGCAGCAATTAGCCTGGATGACTGCTCTCCTTTTTCATTAGAAACAGAGATCTCCTTTCTGTCCCAGTGGCATGTAATTGTGCAAAACTTTGGCCAACTGTCATTGTTGCTGGCTGGCATCTTCCATGTGAGCTAACTCTTTCTACTAGGGAGAAGGATTGGACCTTTTTTCCTTACCTCCTCATCTCATTTTTGTATTTGCACAGGAATTTGACAACTCTGGCAGTAATTGCAGCCTGCTTTTGCTCACCTTCATCATGTTTCCAAATACCGTGTATTACCATGTAATCTCATCTATTTGGCTCAGTGTTCCCTCAGAGGCCTTGAACACCCCACCTGGCTTTTGGTAGGAAAAACTAGATGTAATTCAATCTTGCATCTTTGACAATAACACATGAAAAACAAACTATGACATTGAAAGTATGTTAGGAGACTGGTTTTTAAACTAACATCATTCTACACTGTCTAGAAGTCCGCTTTTTCACCCTTGCATAATTGTGTTTTGGTATTAAAGGGTTTGGTGAACAATGACAAATTTTGTGTGTTGTCTTATGTGCTGCACCACGAGGCAGGTCAGAACAAAGTTTCTGCCTCATCTGAATTTTATAGCTTTTTTTTTATTATTTTCCCGAAAGGAAGCCAACCTTTAACCGAAGCTTCTTGTTATTTTTGTGTGTGCATGTGTGGTTTTGTCTGAAATGTTTGGAGAACGAGTAGGAAAGTTTGAAGATTTTGTTAGAGCAGGCAAACTGAATTTTTTTTGGTCTTTATTATATTTTATTATATTTATAGTTTATCTCGAAACTTCCCAGTCCCCATAATGATGATTTGCATTATATTGGTAAAAAAAAGCTGTTCGGGACATTTTGGTGGACTTCATGCATGTCAGAACGTAGTCAGTTAGCAGGAGGGACGAGGCTGATATTAAATCAGTCTTTGATTTTGTGCATAAGCCCAAGATATTAATGACTGCAGAAAGGTTAAACTTTACGTGTCTTCCTGTTTATCACAAAGGTACAGAGTACAAACAGAAAGCAGTCTTGGCAGGCAACAGGCTTGCAAAATCCATGTGTTGCTTATCTACAGTTGTGTTTGTACTGAAATTTGATTACCATATATGAAGGTAAATACTTAAGAAGCACAAGAAGTCTGAAGAGTAGCTGTTGATTCCCAACTACAGCTGACTGTAGCTTGGGTACTTGGTCACCTCCTAGAAATGTTAGCCCAGTGTGAAAATGGTTTTAAAAGAAATAGACCTGTGCAGAGCTTCAAAAGATCATATCTTTAATTTTCCCTCTTAAAAGTAGGCACATGGCTAACGCATGCTAAATGTCAACCTGTTCTTAAAAATAATACAATAAAATCAGAAACCAATGTAGTTGATGCAAGTTCTGTAACCCATATCCAGGCAATAGATGTCAATGTGTAATAATAATCCCAAGCATAAGAAACCTTCTTCTAATGTTTAATTTCAGTTCCTTTGCATTTTAGGCCCCTTTTTTTTCTAATAGAATTTACTTCTATTTACCAGGGATTTGGAGATACTACCTTTTTCTTTTGCAGCAGCCTTGTAATATCTAATGACTTATCATGTCCTCTTTCAATTTCTCTTCTCTAGACTGAACAAATTCATTTCTTTCTAGCTTTCCTCAGAGGTCATGTTTTCTAGACCTCATATCTTTTCCACAACTCTCCCACAGCCTTTTTCCAGTCTGTTTGTGTTTTCCACATGAGGCCGGAACCAGCATGGTCGTTGAGCTGATGTTTTCTGATCCTGAACGAAGTAGAGTACTCCACAGGTTTTACAGATGTTACAGATAGTTACATTTTTCAGTCATGATAGGATGTTTATCTTTCTGCAGTAATGTGACAGTGTTCTGTGTATGAACCAGAGCATGGAGGCCCTTTAAGATATGTTGGAGCAGCTGGTCTGGCTCTAAGTAGAGCAGCGAGCAGGCAATGGGAAAATGCCTGCATTGCTGAGTTTAAACACCTACTAGGTGATGGAGAGCAAAGAGGGCAAACAAGAAGGCTGGTGATGCTCCAGGGTACCCCAAAGGTACAGAGCAATCACTCCCAGGGAAGGAGGCTGGGATAACTGCTACACAGCCCGTGGGTGGGTAGCGGGTTTTTTTTGTTCCGTGGATCCCTTCCTTTCTTCATGGAATAAAGCCTGTTCAAAGGCATTTTTTTTTTTTTTTGAGTGGCTGTGGCATTTATTGCCCCTTCCTGTCAGAAAGAAGGACCGTAGTTTTACACCTCAGGGTCCTTCGTGCAGGTCTGCGAGGGAGCAAGTGATTCTATCAGCTTAGAAGTAGACAAAACCCAAATGGCAGGGTTACTGGGAAAGGGCAGAGAACAAAGCCAGAGTGTTGTGCCGCTGCGTAATTCAGAGGCATCTGTACAGGGAACAGCCAAGTAGATGATGACTTTTCAGGTGAAAGGGGCAACTGTAGGTACACTCGGGGTCTGTAGGCATGAATAACTTGGGAGAAGATGGGTAAGGATCAGTGGCTCACTGTCTCTTCCAAAGGAAGAACTAGGGGGCTCAAACGGTAGTGGCAGGGTGCGCTGACCAACCGTTCTTCAATGTTAAGTTATCTTTATCATATTGTCTGATTTTATTTTAGACTGTTCCTGCAGTTTTCCAAGATCAGCTTAATTTTTGACCTGATCTTTACTTTTGAAGATTTTCTTCTTGCAGCCATCTATTTTTTTGGCTCATTTGTTTGCCGTTTTAGGAAAAGAAGTGTGTTGGTTGTAGGATGGGGTTAATCCTTATTAATGCCATTTCTTAAATTTTTCAGCTGCTTGAGGAATCTTTGAACTGCTGGGATTTTTGACAGAGGATTAATGTCAATAAGAAATGTGAAATCAGGACATCACAAACGTCCTCATTTCCTACGCTGTCACACCATGCTGCTCCCCAGAGAAGGGAGGCAAGGGAGAGAACACACATCTAGGTCTCGCTAGGGAAAAAGGAAAAGGTTAGTTTAGATTTTCTCTCGGTACTTTTACAAATGCCTCTATTAGAGCTCATTATTCAGTGCTAGAGTGCTTCGGTTTGTATTTTGGCCATTTTATTTATAAAATGGGTAGATTTTGTGCCTTCTGTCTAACTGTGGATGTGTTTGAACATAAGCAAACAAAAGACAGTAGTCATCACAGGAAAAATAAGGCATTCTTTTCTGTATTTAAAAAAAAAAAAAAAAGAAGGTTGTTCATGCCCTTTTACAAACGCAACGTGCAAGTTGTGTCCAACATTAGGTTCTAGCACGGTCTGCTGTTTTTTTCTTCAGCTTCCAATTTTCGTTCACTGCTAATTCTCCCTAACTAAAGAAGAAACAAAACAGCAGGGTGGCTTAAGGAGGTGGGGGGAAGGAAGGAAATATCTAAGAAATAAACCCACGTTGGAGCTTAGTGGCTGCCAACCTGCCTTTCCTTAGTGTCATGATTTCTAGAAATGTGGTGCCATCTACTCTTTTCAGGGACTTGGCCTTGTCTTCCTCCCTTCTCGTTGAAGCTAAAGACTATCAATCGGTTTATTTATTTTACTTTTTCTCAGGTCTTGCTTACTGTTCTACACGTTTATGTATTAATTGTCTTGAAAGCAGCAGGTAGGAGTAGGAAGCAGATTCTAGTCAAGATTAAATGCCTGAAATTTTTCAATAGCTGCCTTGAATAGTGGCAGTGCTAATCTGGGATTTGCAAGACACTTTGGGAAGTTAGTGCTGCTGATTTTGAATGCCTCAGCACACATCAAAGAGGAGTAGCTGTGAATGGATCAGTGCATCAAGGACAGAATGGAAAAGGTCGGAAAACTTGGCTGGAGAGCTGCTGGCAGGCTAGTTCAGCATCCCAGGTAGAAATGTTTGAGGTCAAAACTCTTCTTACTTGTCAGGGATAAAATAACTGCAAATGTAATTTTTTTGTTGTGTAAGCCAGAAATCCCCTAGTCACAAATATATATCACACTTTCTTCCATATATAGATTCCTGTTTAAGAATAGTTTTCTGGCAGCACACTTCCTTTTGCTGTGTGCAGTGACAAATTGTGTTAGAGGTTTTACTAATGTCTTTGTATAAGGAATGCAAACTTGAGAGCTGGGAGAGATTTCAACTGTACCTCATAATTATCATATCCAGCATTTGGTCTATTCAGATGTCATTTGCTGTTTTATCAGGGTATGCCATTCAAACTAGAGATTTTAGATGCTTGGCATTCCTCTCCCAAATCATGCAGGTCCTAAGTGTGTGCCACAAACACTGAAATTTCTCATCTTTTCATGGCTGTCATGTGCTATGAGGCTGCATTATGTCTGTTCTGTAATTTAGGATGAGGTGGAGAGGAAGTGCTTAAAGTTTAAATCTGAAAAATTCAGACTCCCATTGCATGCTGTTTGCCCATAGAGCGCAAGCCCATTTCAGTTCTGGAGCTGTGTCTGCTGGTGAAGCTAACCTGCCTTTAGGTAGCCGTGACAGATGACTAGGGTAAAATGCAGCGTTCGGTAGGCAAGCGGCTCAGTAGATACAAAATGTAACATCATTCAGAAACGTTTACTTTTTCTGTTTGACAAACTCCCACGCATTCCTTGGAATGTATTTTAGGTGCTCTGCAGAGAGCATTCCCATGGCCTGTTTGAGGCATATCCTGATATTTCCTGAAGGGTCCTAGAATACACCAGACGCACTTCAGAGCCGAGACAGAACAGCCGTGCTCCTGGAGAGGTCTGGCAGACAGCGTTTCCCTGTCACTGCTGGACATCGGTTCTGGCCTGCTCTGATTTATTGAGGTGGCAACGTGTTTTTCATAGATCATGAGCTTATAGCATTCATGATTTCTTAATATTTCCAAAATGGAATTAGCTTCAAGATTTATGGGACCTAAATATCCTCTAGTTTGCTCCTTTTTTCCCCATATGAATATAGTATTTCCCTCCAAGCCATTCCTCCCTCCTCTTAAATGAAGCCAAAGTATGAATTGAAAGTGTCCCTAGGTCTGTGTACAGTAGTGTTAAATGTTACCAAATAATAGTAGGTGGTCTAAGGCTATTATGTTATTTGCTAGAAAAATCCCTAAGTTAACTTGTAGCAAATACAAGAAAAAAAGCCAATGGCCACTTCACACTTCTCTTTGGGCATCACTTTGATCCCCTGGTTGTCACATGCAGAAGGGACACCACAGAGCACCAGATCGCTCCTGCTAGTGCTTCACCTGAGTTTGGGGACTCCCCTTGGGGCCCAGGGAGTCCCAGGAGAGGATCTGACCTTCCTCCTGGTTTTACGGTGCACCTTGGAAAGGGATTGCATGAGGGAGAGACACTCCACACTCCATGTCAGACTACTATAAACTGTCTTTTACTGGTATATGACTTGCAAATAGGCCAGTTAATTGCATCGATAAATAATACCAACTTCTGAGTTAGGCCCGACCTTACAGCCTGTACCTTCTTTCTCGTGCAGTGCTCTTGAACAGGCAACTGAACTGGCTAAGTTTTTTATTTACACTGCCCTACTTTGTAGCGTTACTGTAGGGGATCCTTTTGATTCTGGAGAGGAGAACAAAACCTGCTCATATATGCATTTTCTGAAGCATCCAAAATTTTCCTGAAGATTGCATGTCACAGCAGGGACCAGAGTAGCTCGGTGACCTAACAAACCAGCCCAAAGATGCTGGTGACTCCCAGGCAATGCGGTCCTCCTTCACTGCAGCTGCCACTTAGGGAGAACACGAACCATTCTGTGGGACCTGGCTTCTGCTGTTAGTTCAAGTGGTAGCTCTAAAGTGAGAGCTGTGAACATCTGTGCTGTAGCCATTCAGGTTATGAAAGCTCTCGCATTGTATGAAAATCCTGCAAAGATTCCTTCTATTGATTTTGGAAAGAGGTGGAGATAATTCCTTAGAGACCCACCGGTGTAACACAATACTTGCATTTCAGTGCACCAAGATGCTTGAAAAAACATAGAACTAATTTGTCAGGTTATTGAAGTTTTTTAGGATATTTTGAGAGTATTACTGTATCCTGGGGTTTTTTTTTTTTGTGTTTTTTTTTTTTTTTTAATTAGGCCTCTGTGTGTGTTTGTTTTTTAATTAAGATCTTCAGAAGCTTTAATATATCTAACGCATCTTCCCCACCTTTTCCCAGGTAAAGTTATATAGAACCTTTCATATCTTCAGCTCTGGAAAAACATCCTTTTCCTTCTAGATCAGCCACATTCTGTACCTGGCTCTGTTGTAGTGTAGATGAGTTTATCTTCAATCAGGTAGTTCAAGTCCAAAAGTTATCTGATTGCAGTAGCATGGAGTCACACGCTGAGTGCAAAATAGCTTGAAGGGAGGATTAAACTGGTGCGTTACATCTATCCCACTACTACTACCTAGGTTAGCCAGGCTGTGTCTGTTTCAGGTATGTGTACGTTGCACTTGCAGTATGGCTGTAGTGGAGCCATTGCCTAGCGGTGATCTTGGTACACTCAGAAGTGGTCCCATATGAAAGTTAATATTTCTGTACTTTCTTCTGCTAATGGTTTCCTTCTATCTGGCCACTGAACTGATTGTTTCTAGAAGAGACAAATTTTTAGTAGCTGCTGTGTTTGTGTGCTGAGGGTGTAATTAGGACAATAAATTCACATAATGACATGGTTTAGAAGGACTAGTTCTCTCTTTTGTAAGTGATTTTGGATACATCACAACTGTTTGGTTTGGCAGGGACCTCTCTTGAATCATTTGTATGTTAATGAATGCAAAAGAAAACACCTACATCTGTACTGAATTTCCATTCTCTGTAAACTAAGTCCTGCTTCATGATCTCCTGAGCTATTTCCTTTCTTGCCTGTGTTGTGATGGTCTGTGCGTATGAGCAAGGCAGGAGCAGCCGTGACAGCAGATAAGCACCCAGCCTTGCCCTCCGCATGCATTTGCCCAGTGCATTCACGCCTGCACAAAGCAGCAGGCTTATATGTAATGAATGATATAAAGGCAACTCTGCACCCCTTCCTCACATGCTGGCATGGACAGCACATAAATTGGCTTGTGCTTACAAAGCTGGAAGTAAAACTGCCTAAACTCTGGATGCAATTTAAAACTTATTTTAGCTAAATTAATAGCCAAACAATAGCGGGGAAGCTCTAAACTGTTGAGTGGAAATGATTGCCAGGCTCATAACTTGAATGATTTGGGTGGCCTCGTGGCACGAATTCTGACAGATTTGTTCCACTGCAGGCACCTTTGGGTAAAAGTAAAATCTTCCATGTTACTATATTGCCAGTGATAATGTAGAATCAGCACTTAGGTACGGATTCTTTCAACCTCCCTACAGAAATGTATCCTTCCTAGTACAGGAGTTAATTTCTCTCTCAATTTGGTTTTCTCAGGTTCTCGAAGCCGGCACCAATGTTCTTGGATGATTCCTTCAGGAAATGGGCACGTATCAGGGACTTTGTACCCCCCTTTGGAATTAAAGGACAAGGTATGAGAAAACTGTGCAGCTGTTGAAAAGAAGGTGGTTCTGCAGATGCTTGCCCCTTTTTGGTTTTCCATTTTGAAAGCTCAGGTGGTCCCCGGGCTCAGCTTTTGTCCCCTGTTCAAGAAAAATATTGTACATGTAGCTCTCAGAGATCCAGAAGGATTTTAACCGCCGGAATGTGGACCTTAGAGGCTGGTCTTAGGGAGGATGGTTTAGTATGTGCAAAGAGTCAGTGCAACAATGGCAATTTAGACCTACTACCATGTTCTGGAAGAAGCATTTTGACATTCACTGCCATAACATCTTGTAGCATCTTTGCTGACAGCAGAGAGAGTCCAAAATGATTTAAAATATCTTTGAGTCAGTAATTCTCCAAAGAACAGGAAAGACTTCTCTTTCTGGGTTTCGGAGCCTTGGGGTTGACCACTGATACAAATCTTCATTTTCTTCTCATAGCATTTGGTAATATAATTCTTCTATAGGTGTGCTACTTGTCGACTTGTATAACAAACAGGAAAAAGATTCATTCAGGTGCTTTGGTGATGATTTATTATATGCTGGAGTGTGGCAGCAAGGGCTGCGTCTCAGGTATGCTGTGGCAGAGCAGGGGTGGTGATGAGGTGGAAGCCAGTAGTCCGCGCAGCAGATGATACATTTTGCAGGTGACACAAGCTCCTAACTATCCCACATGTGCTACAAAAGGCCTCTTTGGGTGAATGATGGTGGAGCAGAAGGCTTATGCACACTGCAGTGATTTGCTGCAGACTTCCTGAAGTCTGATGCATTTATTAAGAAGCGTTTGTGGTATTGCATCAACTTCAAAGGTTTGAATTTTTTTTCCCCACTGACAAACTCAAGATTATAGATGGTACCCGCAGGAACTGAAATACCTGGTAAAGATTGCGGCCACAATAGGCTTGGAGTCTGTCTCTCTCCCTGGAAGCAGGTGTGGCAGTTGTCAGAGCAGTCTTGGATCAACTCAGAGCTCTACTGACAAATTTATTTTGGCTTGCATCAGTTCCCTTCTTTGTTTTGTGTATGTCCATCCCTTGTCCAGTTGGTCTTTTGCAGCTCAATAGGCAACTAATTACTGTCCTCTAGATCAGCCAGCAGAATTTGCAGCAAAGAAATAACAGTGACGGCACAAGTGGAAGGCTGCATTGACCACAGGAGGGCTTGTCCCCTTCTAAGAGGCACATAAGGTGTACAAAGCTAGGGCAAGCTGCCTGACCAGCGTGGAGGTGGGATTTGTAGATTACAGATGATGTCAGCTAGACCTAATAAAAATCATTCCGTTAAACTGAATCCAAATGGAGAAATTCACCAAAAGGGGATGACGGAACGGCTCTGGCAGCCTGCTTCCTGGGTTTGTTGCCAGCTTGTATCACCACTGCAATGTTATGTAAATCTGGTGTTTTATATTGGATTTCCTCAGTTAAAAAGAGAAATGAGAAATTGTCGTTATTTAAATGGCTGTGAGCTGAAGCCATGGGACAGAAACCGTTGAATGGGTTATTTTTTTTAATGCCCTCCTGGGACTGAAATTTGTGCCAAGTTTCAGTCTGGAGCAAGTTCTCTGTGTGGGAGGGTTGAATTATAAATCTCTGTAGCCCAGCATTTCTAATGGCCATGCTGACAGGCTGTGAGTCCTAGCGATGCGAATGGCGCCCTTTCATGTTACACATCACTCGGAATTCTTGCATCAGTCTTTTCTGGCTGTCCCACGGGATGCATTCTGGCTCAGCTGAGTGATGGGATGATGGGATCAACACCTCATTAGGGCTTTCAGTCAGGGCAATCTAATGATATCCAAACAACTAACCCAGGCAGGCAGCGTGGAGCTCAGTCACGTGCTGGTGTGAGATGAAGGCTATCAGAGCTGGGTTGTGCATGGGAAAAAGAGCACTCGGGGTGGCTGAGAAAGTGTAGAGAGATGTACCAGTGGTGAAACAGACGGGGCAGGAGTTTTGCTCTGTGCATTAGGCAGCCCTGTGACACCATCAGCTGGGATTTCTGACGTGCGTCACACTAGGGAAGGCGGCCGGTGTTTATAGATACTGTCTGTAGCTGGGTTGGTAATGGGAAGATTTTGCTGAGAACTTCAGTGAATATCACCCAGTGTTTTCTAGTCCAAGTGCAAAATGGCTTCTTGTTTGGTGTGAAATATAGTTGCAGGATGAGCTCCCTTTCAGTAAAGCTGCATGTTCCAAGAAACTCCCAGAAACTAATCTGTGGTAGCTTGAAAGTACTCAAGTTATGAAATCAAGAGATTCTCGGCAGCTTGGAGGCTCATCCACCATTTCTGCTTTCTCTTGTTCAAGTTTCTCTGTATTCTTCAGACTTTTAGCTAAGTTTCTCTTTGCTTTTTCTCAGCAAAAAATTTGAAAGAAGTCCTTTTTCATCCATCGCTTGGTGTTTACAGGTCCAAGAAAGAACAATTCCAAGATTGCAAGAGCAAATCTTGGAATCTTTAGGGGAAAGCAGCTTTTGAGGAGCATTGTCTACAAAGCTAATTGCTACTACACTACTTTGGAGTGACAAGTCTGTATAAATTATATGTAAAAAAGTAGAAATGGCTCAGAAATTCTCAGGACAGGACGGTGATCATATCAAGGAGAAGGCAATATGCTGATCATTTTGACACAGTTCATCAGGGATCTTAATTTTCTTCAAAAAGAATTGGATTGTAAAGGCAGTCTCCCATCTCCAGATGCTAAGAAGTACTCATTATAATATAAAAAGCTTAACAGTGTGCCTTCATGAAAGAATGCGCGCTTCTTTTCTCCATTGGTCATTTTCTGATTTGGCCATTAGCCTGCGCAAGGGGATTTTATGACCAGAGTGCTCCACTCTCTCCAAGAGCATTTGTGTGTATGAGTCCTTAAGGTGAATATGGTTCTTAATATGAACGTTTTTTGACTTTCCCCCAAATGATGCTGGTTCTGAAATGGACTATTGCAGTAGGAACAATGCACATCTCATGTCAGACTGGAAACTGCTGCTATCACTAGTTAACTGCCTTAGTCATTACTTGTCTGCTAAATGAAACAAACACGTGAGTAAGCAGGTGGTGACCTTACTGCTTTATGAACAGGATTTTCTGAGAAGAGGCACACAGTAGGAGGCCTTGTGCAAGCTCTTTTTGAACAGTGGTCTTCCAAGAGCCCTCTGCAAGGTATTGGAAGTAGATGAAGAGGAGTTTATGAGGAGCAGTTGTATCTTTTCCTTAACCCGTCTTAAATGGGCAGAGTTTTAGTACATGTTGTACTTGTTGACTCTGCCTCTGTTCACCAAAGTTCTGGACCAGGGATTGATCCGAATTGCTTGATCCCAATACCCCGGCAGCCTGGGATAAAAGTGGAGCTGATGTCAGGAGTTTTGCAGCTGATACAGCAGATTGAAGGTCTCATTGCACTCATTGCCGGTGTCTGTAGGCCTTTGTGGGAACTCTTGCTTTCTCTGTGTGAACAGGGAAAGAAACAGGTATGTCATATTTCTGAAGAGGTGTGAGTACATTAGGTTTTGGCACCACAAAGTGTCACTACCAGTATCTAGATGGCCTTTTGTGTAACAGTGGTTCTAGGTTTCACCCAGTGAATTCTGCCGCTGGCTATAAACATATAAGGTTGCCTTTCAGAATCTGAATCAGGATTTTTTAAACGATAAGGAATGACCATGTTGTCAAACAGGTCAGTGTCATACTTGACTGCACTTACTCTTAAAAATGAGACTGTTAGTGCCACGTTGAGCTTGTTGTCTCCCACCGTGTGACTTGACAGAGTCTACAAATGGGGTGTGCCCCTGTCAGCACCTGGAAATGACGCCTCCATCTCAGTTAAATGAAACGGTTGTCCTCAGGTCCCGCAGGCAGCCAGGCTCATTGTTCAAACAGGTTAACTCCCTCCCCGCCCCCCCAGCAAAAGGGTGGCTCTATCCGGGCTTCCTATCGGGAAAGGTCACTGGCCGGTGTTAGCCTGTGACCCTCTGAGTGCGTGAGAATTGGAGAGGAGAATATTAGTTGGTCCTGGTGAAAACCATCGGGGACTGTGCTAACGCTTTAGTGGTATGGGCTCGTGTAGGACAGTGTGAGCCCGTGCCCCGCTGCCGGTTTGTTTATTGGTGTGTATATAGCCAAAGCGAGGGGTGTTGTTCAGGAACGTGGTGAAATTAGACAACTTGAAGAGTTGTGGAGAAGATCAAACTGTAACAAGAAGTTGGAACTCTAAAAGCTACAAATGCCAAGATGTCCTCTGGGGGACAGCTCAGGCTGCCAAGCACTCTCCCGTGTCCCAGGCTATTGTTTCGGCATTAACTGGGATGTTGGAGTGCCTCCCATGTTTCACCATTTGTCAGGGCCTAATTTGCTTGTAGGAATTCTTTCCTAGCACCCACCAAGCCTGCTCTTGCAGCTTTTTCAGTGAAGAGCAAGGAGAAATCTCAGGCTCTTAAATGAGTTACATGGAAACTGTTTTTTGAAATTGAAACTTCTTTTGTATTTGCACACTTTTCTACCAGAGCTAGAAAAGTGTAACGTACGGAGGTATGAATACGCACATGCTGTCCATACTGTTGCAGAGATCCTCTGGCATGTGCATTGCTTTTGGGGCTAAATTGGTCAATGAATAAGCAATGGAAACATTGTTTATAGTTTAGTGAGATTATTAATCCCAGAGGGCCTCCTCCCCAAATTTACCTCTGTAGCTAAAGCAAAAGGAAAGAGTTACTTGGAGAAGGGCAACAAACAAGACTGGAGAAATACCTGACTATTAATAGAATTTCTCAGTACATGTGGCTTAAAGAATATAAAAGGCTTTCTTAAGAAAGAGTAGCTAGTATCTGGCATTCTCTGTGTAATGAGGACGGCAGAGTTGGTGCAGTTTTTTTATTGAACTTAAGTGAAAACATATGGCACGGCACACACTAAAAAACTAAACAGACGTGATCCATGTAATACCTCTTCCATGCATTTAGTCAGTAATTGTGTCATTGCTTAGCAGTAATTACAGGTCTTCACTTCTACCTTTGTGCCTGCTAGACTGCTTTAAGCAGAGGGGCTGCTTTGTTGGCCCTAATGCAGTTTGTCTTTGAAGGTGATACTTATTTCTTAGGGAGTGACTGTCTTGTCACTACCTCAGAATTTGCCTCCCACCAGGAATCTAGGAAGCAATTTTTCCCCATGGTGATAAAAGGATATTAAGAACATGTTTGAAGTGCTACAGTTTTATCAAATGTAGTGTGTACTAATGGCCAGGAGACTTCATATTTTCATCTGATAGAGGGGCATCTGGAATTGGTGACACATTTGGTGGCAACGAAATTAGTTCTTTACCCAGAGCACCAGTGCTAATGAGATGTATTGTGCAATGGTTAATTGTTCTTGTACTTGGTTTTATTTGGATGTTTTCTTCTGTGTTAGTGCTTCTGGGAAGAACCGTGGTTCAGTGCTGCGTAGCAGTGGTTTCATCAGTCTCATGGGGGAGAGGTCATTCATCTTCAGTGAAAATGTTGAGTTTTCAGGCATGCCGAAGATGGCATATCAAAATGTTATTGGGAGAAGATCTCGTCTCTTCATGCATGTTCTTTTCTTGCATAGCTTTTTCTTCCACATCAACTTTCTTGGCATAAGCAATACTTTATCTGTGAGAAAACATACTCACTTGGGCATCACAACTGAAATTTACAACTGACCCAAAGAAAAACTATCAGAAAAGTAGGTCTTTTCTGACCTGCTCTTCCAGCTCTTTATAAAGGCTGGAGTATCACATGCAGACACACATTCCCTACATTTGACTGGGTCTGCTTGACAATGAGGTGTTCCTTTTCCACTTTAATTCTCTAACTTTGTCCTTATTTTGTTAGCTGTACTCTGTTGTACAGATGATTTTCCTACTGTGAGCATTTTTTTGTTCTTCGCATGTTCTTCCTTTAACAAATAAGCAAGAAGCACAAGCGTGTATAGCTGTTAGCTGTGTTCAGAATAGGTACTAACACTAGACTGTTGTTTCTTCTTGAGTTTGAGGCAGATTTCTGAACTAGTTTTCACTAGAATTTTACATTTGACCAAAATTGGTAATAGTTGCAATTATCACATGGGAATATAGCTGTAAAAACGTTGCTGTTTCCCCGGGGAATCTAGCTGATTTTATAACCTCAGGAAATTAAATGAGAGGTTTGAAGGGGGGAAAAATTAAAAGCTTCAGAAGAGGTAGAGAATCAGCTTTTCATTACTGAATAAAGCCTCTGAAGGAAGTTATACTGTGAATTTTGAAGTTAAATCAGCTCACTCTTGAGCTCTCTTGATGAAAGTACAACCCTCCAGTGCAGTTGCTTACTTCAATCAAAATTGATGCTTTGCTGTTGAATGTGCTTAAAGAATAGCCTTTCTCCCAACCCACTGTGAAGGGAAAGGTGCCCCAGGGAGATCTCAGCCCCCAAGTTTGCGGTTAATTGGATGACTCCGTATTGGAGTTCTTCCCAGAATTTTTGGAAGTGCAATTGAGATATGGATGTTATTCCTGCCTTTTACCTCCTAGAAGGAAGAGCAGGTCGTCTCTGGCAGTTGTGTTTTGAAGTGCTACGTCTTAATGCTTTTGCAAGGGTCAGAAGAATTAGAAATCACTGTAGTAGTTACTGATTTTTTTGCCTGGGAAGGCATTGCCTGGCCACTTGTGAAGGGGCTTCAGAAATGCAGAAACAAAGGGAAGAACAGCACTGTATAAGACTGCATTTATTTTTCCACTTGTCTTTGGACAGCACATTGTGAGTCTGTCAAGACCATTTTTATTTGGCATGAATTAGCCTGTTTCTACAGGTTTTATTGCTTCCTGTGTATCAAACTTGAGTTTGGATCAAAATGGTTAATGCATGGTTATTGCAAAATGTTGCCCATTTTTTTGGCATATTTTTTTTTTAATTAATGTTCCAACTTTGCAAGCCCTGGGATTATGTTGGGAACTAAGCTTGTACTCTGAAAAAACAAACTCTTGGTTGTGAAGAAAAGCTTGGAAAAAAATATCCCTGAAGGCTCCAAAACTACGATGTAAATGAAGAGGCCAAATGTTATGTATTTTATTTATATCTTGTTATAAAAAAAGGCCTTAAGGGCTTTCTGGAGCTTACATTTAATACATGCCAGGTTTTCCTGAAATTCTTAGGGAGGTACCATGCATCTTCAGTTTTGGGGTTTTTTTTTCCTGTTGTGTATTGTATCTGTGCAACACTATATGCTATTTGTCTTAATACCATTAAAATGGTAATGGAAATATTGGGATGTTGGAAGTAGTGGCAGTTTTAAGTCCTGTTGTTAGTAAGGTGTATCTCAAGTAAACCACCTAAATCTGGTACAGCTAATGACCAAAGGAAACCATTCTCTTGTATTTGCACATAAGAGGTGATTTGGGGACAGATTCTTGCAGTTTGCAGTTAACTGCCTTGACTGTCTTTGAGAGCCAGTTCATGTGTTCGTTATTTGCTTCAAAGTTCTGGAAGTCTTTGTAGCTGCTTTCTCCTGCAGAGATCTCATATAGTTAGCTAATCAATAATAAAAGGAGGTGGTGCAGAGAATTTCAGACTCATTTTGATACCTGTTGTACTCACTGGTTTCCCAGCTTCACTAAGATACGATAATGATGTGTGTCTGCAGCTGGACACAGTATTTCTGGGAGAGAGCTGGGGGATGGAATATGTGGTGGGACTTGGGTCCATGGCCTCATGCTAGGCACCAGGGTGGTAAATCCTTCTGTACAACATCGATCCTCGTATTCTGTATGGAGCGAGATCTTAAGGAAAAAATGCGGACGAAGGAACTTTATACAGAGCTGAACTTTTGGGTAGTATTAAAAAAAAAGGGGGGGCGGGGGGGATTGAAAAAAGTATGCAAAGTATGCACTGGGGTTGTGCTTACAGCTTGTTTGTAAATATTGTGATTTGTTTAATCCATGCATTGGTAGTGTTTCACTTACTCTCCCCACGAAGCTGACACACGCGTGGCATCCTGTTGTCATGGGACAGGGACCCATATGCAGAGGAGACTGCTGGCATGCTGCGGGGATGTCTATCAACATCACTCCAGTCAGTGTATTCTCAAAAGCTGAAGCTGATGCGCGGGGCCCTGCAGAAGGGGTGGCTGGGTGACCAGCTGCCGAGATGGGCACTGACTGCGGCTCGACGGGCAGACGTGAACAACTGCAGCAGCACACGGTTCCCTGAGCCTAGCGTGTGGTATTCAAATACTTGCTGCTGGCAGTAAGGGCATGTAGACTTGCTGATTTTTAAGGAAGGTGGCTGGTATGCACAACGTGAAAAATGACAGCCTCTTCTCTTGGCCACTCGAGAGTGCATGAACAGCCTGATTTGCCTACTTTCAAGGCAGGCACAAGGTAGACCCTGTGAGATGCCTGCAGTAAGCCCTGTGGAAAGGTCTCCCATCTTTTTTTTTTAAGGGTACAAGCAAGAAGCTTATGCGTTAGAAATAACAATGTTAAGTGCTGTTGACATTCACAGTGAAGGTCTCCACTCTTCCACATAAATAACAGAGAAAAAGGCTGGAATTGAGACTTAGGCTGGTTCTCACTGTGTGGTCACTGCTCGCCTAATTTCTAACTATTTACTTTTAGTTTTTCCAAATGTCTGAAAATTTTAGGGTCAACCTGAAGTCAAGATGTACTTGTATTCAGAGAAATCATGCAGTCCAGAGCTGCTTTTGAATCTTCTGATGTTATAAGGCAAAACAGATAGAATATGTCATGATAACTCAGAATTCTTAGATAAATGTAGTCAACTCCTCCTCTAGATAGGAGGAAAATGTGCTTGCTTTGTTTGTACAGTAATAGTGTGTGCATAGTGCTTGATAGATGAATGGGTTAAGTAATCTCCCGCTCTCCTCCCCAGTAATCTAAATTCTCCATGACAAGAAAAAAATAGAATAAACAAGCTGTGGCTGCAGAAAACTGCGGTAGATTGCTTGCCCTGGTGATGTGTTCATTATTTAAAAATGGGAGAAAGTGAGGGTGAAAATGCAGGATATTGGGGTTCGTTTCCATTAATTTATCATTAAAGGATGGTAGCAGACCCATGCGAAGACCATGTAAGTCAGAGGGCTACTTGAAGGTGAAAACCTTTGCAGACGGCTCTTCATCTAGGAGTCAGAGGCATTATTCTGTTCCTAGTTATGTCACTTACTTGCCTTGTGCCTTCAGTAAGTTTGATCCTCTCAGAGTATAAAGACATTTACTGCTTTTAGAAATGAGGAGAGCAGATGGAGGACCCAAGAAGGGTGAGTTCAGGAATATGCATATATGTTTATATATGCGTGTATATGTATCACCTTATAGCCTTTGACTTGAAGGAGCTGTATAAAAGCCACATGTTTTTACTGTTGGAATAAGTTCACTTCAGCTAGGCTTAAACAGCACAAACATTCCTCCCTATAGATAATAAATGTATGTACACTGTGTTCTTATGCCTACTGTATGGATGGTTTCAGGTAAGCAGAACCACTGCATTGCAATTTGCTCTTTCTGATGTGAACCGTTGGAGTTAACTATTGGAGGAGGCTGGCACTGAGCTGCTGCCCAGACATCTGCCACTCCCAAGAAGCTAACATCTGTAGCCCTAAGGATGATGGCACTGCCATTGCCATTTAAACATCAGTGTTTGATGGAGAAAGGCTTTAGTATTAGTAAAGTCTGCCATCAGTCTCGTGGGGGTGAATAGAAGGAACAGTACACAGGGAGCAATGTTGCTGTTAGTAGTTTACTCAGCCTTCAAGCGCTTACCAAAACTGTGGCCGCTGAATGGCTGTTGGAGAATCTGAATGAGTCAGGTTTGATGTTTGAATTTGGTTTCCAGCGGGAAGTTTGTATTTCACAAAACGTGCAGCCAGTTAGCACCTGCCGGGCTGCCTGTTTGGCAGCCGGGAAGAGGCCAAAGATTAAATGCTTTTCGAAGATGAATCCACCTCTTCTCCATACCGGTTAGGGGAGGAGAGTGACAGGGAAGAAGTGCATGGGTTTGCCAAGCTGTTCTGTTCCTGCCTGCTTAGTATGTCCAAAGGATTTCATGCAGAGTGCAAGGCAGCCATGGTGCAGTGCTACCAGCTCTCCTTGTCCGGGGTAAAAATGATGTAGAGCTGCTGGAGCTGCAGGAGCCACCTCTGTGCCAGCAATGAATGGCAGGTAATAAGTTCTGCTTGGTCTGAGCTGAGCTTCCATGAAGCCCTGCGGGTCTCTGCACCGTGCTCTCCATGGTTCATGTTTCAGGGCATATGTGCTGCCCCATGTCTGCTGGGCTGATTTGCTGGTGTTCTGAGTTGAACAAAAATAGCTGAAACTTTTACAGACTGGAAGTGGCCCTCAAAAAATGAGAGACCTGTTTGAATGGGGATGCGTCTGAGCTAATGAGTTCTGTTACACCTGAGCTGGCTGTGTGCCTGAGCCCTGGAAGCAAGAGATGAGTGCACACATACCTGTTGCTTGTAACAGGAAGGATTTTTTTTCCTTTGTAGTACTCGGAACATGTATGCTCAGGCCCCTCCTTGGTGTACAGGTATACAAGGCAGAGCACACCCACCACTATGTCTGTTCTTGTCGCTTGCCAAGCACAAGAGGAGTTGTGCCTAGGCTAGCATTGTGTCTGCATCCATGCCATGGTTTCTTCACAACCTGGGTAAACCAGCTGGGGGGGGGGGGGGGGGGAGGAATTAAAACAAATTGTTTGCATAGCTGTTGCCCTAGTAAAACAATCTTTCCTTTAAGCATGGGTTCATGTTAAAGCAAGGGCTGTATACAGCTGGTGCCTTTTAAAAAAATCCCAGAAAATAAAATCAGTGGATGAATGGAGAAAAGCTGACAGTTATCAGGAACAGAATGTGCTCCCCTGAAACACTGATTTTGGGTTGCTGTCGTCTTTGTTCTTTGCTGTGGTCAATGCAAGTAGGTCCCAGTCACGAGCTTTATCCCTCTCCCTTAAGAATATGCATATGCTGGAGAAACTTGCTGCCCTGGGTACCAGCTGTTCCCACTGCTGTCCCACCCCATTGAAGGGATTCTGTGGACAAGGTGCAGCGTACCAGGTCTGCTGCTGATCAGATTTGTTACTAAATCAGGTAATGGTTTAGTGGAAGTTGTGTAGAAGTTTAGTGTATGATGATGTGTGCGACATCAAAACTGGGTTGGTAGCCTTTCTGGCACTGTTCTTTAGAACATTTTTTTTTTTTTAATCTTCCCAGAAGCTACTGCATGAAGATAGAACATGTCAATTATTGCCTAGATCATGAGGATACCGACCTTGTTGTACGTACACTGGTATGCAGTCTCAGTGGCTCAGGTCTTGAAGACTTGGCCTTTCTTTTATCCCTGCAAAACTCACTTTCAGTCCGTGATAGATCAGTATTCAGCCAGTTACAAATAGCACAAATCCTGTTACTTGAAACAGGAAGAAATTTTTCTTTGTAGCATTTGTAACATGTACTGGCATCTATTATCACTTAGTACATAGATATCTAATGCAGACTGCGCTCATCGCCCCTTCTGTTTCTCTTACCCTGAAGAAAGCATGCTCCATCAATTAACTTTACATACTGCACTTGCTTCCCTGTGCCTGCTTTTCTTTACTTATAGTCTGGAGATGAACACTGTTCTGTGTCCTGCAGATCGCTGTCTGTGACAGTAGTCTTTGCAGTGCTGATTTCAAGTGACCCTCCACCCTGACCCAGCTGTGCTAAAAGATCCTGCCAGTGGTTCCCTGTGCGGGTATCTTCATTGTCTTGTGGAAGGTTGCAGATCAGCCACAGCAGCATCTGCTGATCTTTCAGACTTTGCCTCAAGAAGATACAGAAGCTCCTTCTGAAGGAGGTCTTGTCCTTCCATCCTGGTGCCAGTGAGCAAGGCGCCAAATGCAAGTGCTCACCTCAGCAGCAGTGTCTTATCTTCTAGTAGAGTTCCAGCTCAATCAAAAAGCTCTAGTATCTCTCCCCTGCCCAGGCTGGTAGCTTTTCCTGATAGTGCTGGTGGCTCCTGCTCCTGGCTTCTGATGAGGGTGCTAGACTAGACGAACTGGCACTGAGGGCATCTGTGCTATCTTCGTTCCTTCTGCAAGTCAACGCTTGGTGGTGAAGTACTTTGTCTTTTATTGAGCTTCATTCACCAGTTTTAAATAATAACGCTGTGATTTGTACAACTTCCAAACCTCTTGGGTGCCATGTGTTGTTGGACCCCCCACCGTGTGGGGGCTGTTAAAGAGATATCCCGTTTGGCCATTCATAATCTGTACTGAGTGTCCTGTATTGTTGTTTGGTTTTTTGTATTTTCTCTCTGCATGATGGGAATGGGGAGCATCCCCACCCCAAATTCTGCCATATCCAGTCCTACAAGTAGTCGTATTTCATTCCAGAGCATTCACTATGAAGGCATTACTAATTAGCTGGCAGGATGAGAAAAACATAATTATTTGAGTGTATTAGTCAACTGTATTCTTTTAATGTGCCTTTTAATATCGTATCACGGATGGCCTCCAAGTAGTGCGAGGTGTTAACTTGTGGGTGGTAGAGCAAACCTGGCATAAGAAGAGCTTGGTAGATGGGAGGCTGCAGCCCTTGACATGCAATCTTTTGGTCTCTTTTCTGAGAGTGTGGGAAAACAACCAGGGTAATGTATACTGTCCAGCAAAAGTCAATGTATGAGACAGGCCAAGGAGAGGACTGTGGCATGGTGCCATTAGAGGTCACAACAACCTACTGCTGTTGCAGCAGACTTAGGGAAATAGCATTCCTGTTGGAGAGGGAGCCTGCTGCCAATGTGTCAAAAGAAATTCTGCAGATGAAGGAAAATTAAACAAAAACACTATTTTGTTAGCAAAGCTGGTTTACCCTACAAATTTCCTCTTTCCTTACTCTACTCCAAATACAATCTTGTGAAAGTAATCCCAGTTCCCAGCTTGTAATGGTTGGCAGGGCTGTCAGTAGTGCCCTGTCAAAAATTTCTCCAAATCTAGAAGTAACCATCAGAGTTTGCTGTTTATCACCTTTGTTTGTCTGCCTTGTGTCCCACTAGCTTGTTATCAGGTTCAGAGCTGTTTGGCACATGGGCTGCCTCGAGCTTGTGTGTTTGCCCCACAGCCTTGTCCTGTAATTTTTGCAGAGGGACATAATAAATAAGAACATAACTCTCTATTTGAAAGGGAGTCCCCTAACTGTGCTGATGGCAGTAAGTAGTGTTTATTAGGAAAACTATTTATGTTCACTGTAAACAATCGCTTGATGTCAGTCGTCTTTATGTTCCTGTGTCACTTTTAATCTTTTGTAAAGAAATGAGACTTATTTATTCCTTTTAGCTGGGTTGTTTCCTAACAGCTTTTGGACTAGGTGACCAATATATTTAAGGGAAGAATATGATAGGTATTTATTATCTCCCAAGGGAGGTGGAAGGGGACTAATCGTTCACAAGCAGTATAAATGAAGCTCGAGGAAGACATACGCAAAACCAGGAAAGGGAAATGATTGAAGGTCCGTATGGATCCAGAAGGATTCTGAGCTCATGGGAGAGAAACCACTGAGGGTTGCAAGATACATAGAAGCTATACCTGACACGTGAAATCCCTGATTTGAAAACAATTAAATGTTAGAAGAGAATTTCAGGGAAATATTATGTCTGTTTGCTTGGCTCTCATGCTCTTCTTAGGCATCTGCTTAAGGCCACAGTTAGTTAAGAGCTGGGATTTGGAGGCAGATGGACTTTTTGTCAGACCCAGTACAGCCATTCTGAAGTTACTGGTGCATTTGTAAATTCAGACTAGCCCAAGCATTGCTGCTTCTTGGCCCTGGACAGGTCATGGTAAAGGAGTTTGGACCTTTATGAGGGAGAGAGGTGGAAAAATGAGGGACAAAGGACAAAATCTAGAAGGAAGCAGACTCAAAAATTTCCATAGTCGATATAATTGCTCATGTGTAATCATTGTGCTTGTACAATTTAATTCACTTAATTTGTATGTGTGTCTGCGCTTGCATAACTTCCACCATCTGGTTGCTGCACTGTTCACTGGCTATCAGTGTAGGTTGTGGTTCCGTGGGCATTTCTTTAAGTAACTGTGATGGTTTAATTCCATTCTGCCTTGAAGAAAGCCAGACTGAAGAATGGAATCTAAACTAAAAGTAACCCAGGGAAATAAAAAGCACCAGTTTTAACCTGGTTCTGTTCCTGCATCCAGTACGCAGCTCAGCTGCATAAAAGCCTGTCTGAAAAGAAGAACTGCCAGTGACTTTTTCATGTCTGAAGCATTTGTGAAACTGCAGTCTCAGGGAAGTGGGTATGAAACCACTACCCTAATCTGTACTGTGTTTGTTCCCTGTCACACTCTGTGCAAGGCATTTGCATGCCACATCAGAATTTGGCACATAACATGTCTTTGCAGGCAGTGTGTGAAGGTCATTGGCCAGAGAAAATAGGAATATGCAAGTTTAAGTGTTTATTGCTGATGTGAACCTTATTTCAGTTCCTCCAAGTAACTGCTTCAGATGCTTTAGATCACTTTGTTTTTCATTTCCATTAGAAATGAGAACTTGTTCGTAATATCTTCTTCCTTTCTTCCCAGATAATCTGATCAAAGCCATCCTGTCAGCAACCAAAGATTACCGTTTAACTCCAGCTCTTGACAGGTAAGATGAGACCTTTAGACTAGGGGGAGTAGAAGTGATTATGTCCCACATCCTAAATAAATCTTATTAGATATTTTTGCCAGAAATTATTGCAAATACATTTGGCTGTGCTTGGGAGGTAGATCGGGAACCAGAAACTGAATCCTCTTTCCAGTAAATCTGTAAACTCTGGAGACCTCTGTTAAGTCAAACATGAGTAGAAAAAAGCATTTACCTTTTGACTATTTCCTAATCTTTTGTTTCATATAGTGTTACAGTATACCTCTTGCCCCTTTTTCAAAGAAGTAAATAGCAGGTTTTCAGTAAACACATGACTCTTTTTCAGCCTTTCTGACAAAGCAACAGGATCAAGAGAAACTCGTAAGAGGGAAAGAAGGGACTGGCCTGTTTTAACATTTCACTAATAACGTCACTCTTGAAGCAGGAATGTGCGGTTGTGTTGGCCAAGCCCATGCCAGGGCAATCTCCTGGGTCGCGTGGTATTTGAATTGATGCCTTTAGAAGAAGCTCCTTTGATTCTTCGGTTCTGTTGTAGAGGTTGCTTCTGAAACTCACTGCCATGTTTACAATCAGCTTCCTAATGATAGTCCTTTAGCCTTTCCTATCCTTGCTTTTTTGTCATTCCTTCCCTTTGCCCTGCAATTTTGGTTTAGTGCCACCTTCTGGATTAGAGGTACTTTATTCCAGAAGCTGTTGGAGGTTTTTAGTGGGACATGGTCTCTTTTCAAAGTCCTGGTACTACTTCTTTCCAGGTAGTGATACTTCCTTGAACGTGGGCTAACACCACAGTTCCTGCTTTCTAAACACATTGGGTTTATTTCCTGGCCCAGCTCCCCTTCTGCCCACTTTTCCATGACAAAGCTCATAAGCTTTTCCAGCCTTTTCGTAGGTCTCTGCATCTCTCATGTTGACTGTAGAGCTTGGCCACTGCAGTTAGAGTTGGGAGTTACTCTCGATGTGAAAGTTTATTTTTAGCTTTTTTGCAATCTTTTGTGCTAATTTAGGTTGCTTTGAAGTTTGCCTTGCCCTCACAGCAGTGCCCGATAGGGTTAGCCGTCAGAGTTTGGATTAATTTGAGAAAGATGTCCAGAAAGCAAAATCATTTTACAAATGACCTTCTCAGAGATTTTGCACACAACTGAGTTTCACCCATAGGGTTTTATCTCAGCTCTGGTTGGAGAGTTAAGATTTTAATCTGTTGAAAAATCCACATATAGATTATTTCAGAAAGTTGCTTATGAGAAATTAGTATTAATGGCAGAGGGCAGGTGGAAGATCCTTGCAGTGAAGGTTAATGTAATTGTGACCCTTGCTGCTCACCTGTTTTTTGAGGAGTAGAATGTTTTGGGTTTTTTAAAAGTCATCTCTCAGGAGGTTGTGAAACAGCCACTCAAGGATGAGCTGCTCACTTTGGATTTACGTTCTTTTTAATGGGTTTGGTGCAGAGATAAAAACCACCTGACTCTCAAACCTTCATGGAACATATACAGAGTCCCTGAGATATCAAGTACAAGTAAGACCTAAGGAATGAGCTAAAAATGTATTTCTATAGTATTGCAGTAACAAGGTTTGGTAGTGTGTAAATGCACAGGTATCTTGGGGAAGTACTGTTGTCTTGGGAATTTTTGTAATAAATGCAAAGCAGATGATGTTGATTGTGTGGTACATGTGCCTCACAGACAAAATACCTCGCAGAGCCCTTCCAAGTGAGCAGGTCTTAGGAAAGATTAAAATTGAAACTGATGTGGGAGAAAGGGACAAGAAAGACTTGGGGTAACAAGCCGCAAAGCAAGAGCCTAAAGCAGTAGGTGGATGGAGTTGCAACAGAGCGGTTGTTATGAGAGAGAGCCTGGGTACTGTAAGAGGTGTTAAGGCTACCACAGTGCTGCTCTTGAAAACCTGCTTGGTGAGTAGGACATAGATGAAGACTTGGCTATGCTTCCAGAAATGTTCTTCAGCCATGATCATCAATGAATTACAGTGCTGGCAGCAGTGGGTTATCTGCCATTTTGGATTCCAGAAGAGCTGATGGAGCAGACTGGTGAGGGAAGGTTAGTTACTTTGTCATCTTGTCTCAGGCTCAAAGGAGAGCCCAACAGTTTGTTCTTCTGTGGCAGCTCCAGTGTGCTGGGAGCAGGGCCTTGGGGTCTGGCTCACTCCCTTGCTGTTCACTGGTCATCACCTTGGAGCAACTGGAGAGGGCCTGACCTGAGGGACCTTTAAAGGTCCCCATCAACCCAAACCATTCTGTGATTCTATGATTAAGGGCTGAAAAAATGTCTTAGTGTGAAAGAGTTAGCTAAGAGACACAGCTAAAGTATGTGAGGTACAAGGAGTCAGACTTAAGAGATCTTGTGAACCCTTCCACTTGTAAGCTCTCAGAAGTCTAGTGGGCTGATTCTAGCAGCAGGTTCACTTTCTCTTCAGGATGGAGTTACACCAACATTTTCTTGCTTGGCAAGGCCAAGCTGAGAAGCTGTATTTGCTGCTGCCTGCTCTCAGACTGTAGCTCCCTGCAGTCTCCTTGTGCTGCTGCTGTTGTCTGAATAGGGGCTTTAAAGTGGGTCACTGAAATGATTCCAGTTTAGTTTTTCTCTTGAAGTCACTGGAATGACCCAAGTTATTTACAGAGCTCTGCTCCCACTGAAGAGTTGGGCTGGCACAGCGCTGCGGTGGCAGCACAAGAAGCAGGGGCCGGGAGGGGGTGGGGCTGGGGAGGGTGGGTGCTGCCGAGCCTGTTGACACCAGCGTTCGTGTAACCATCCGCTGAATGCAGATTTCCCAGGGGAAGGGTGGGAGAGGCAGGAGAGGTGGGCTCAGGGCAACGCATGAGAGGATAGGAAGGAAAGGGGATTAGAGTTGTACGGTGGGGAGTCTACACAAAGCCTTTGGTCTTGTCCCCACCCAAGCTTCTCCATTTTTGTCCTCCTTCACAAAGCTGTCCCTTGAGATGTTACGTTCACTTGCCTCCTGCAAGCCCTGGAAATGAACTTGTTTGTTTGATTATCCCTGTGCCAAAAGGGTGTCCTGATGCACCTTTCCTGACACAATGTACCGACATGGTGCTGAAATGAGGCAAACTCAATCCTTCTGGGTATGCCTACGCCTTTCATCATCCCAAAGCAGCTTTGCCAACTCACTCCAACTAATCCCTCTGTTGTGAATAGAGTTGTGTTAATAACTAGCAGCAGCTGGAGGGCATGTGAACAAATGTTCATGCCTGTAACGTAGTGCGAGTGATGCCGTGCTTTCTTAGTTTTCTTCATGACTATTATCGCACCTTTGTGTTGAACTGCTTACAGCAACCACCTTCTGCTCCAGGGCAGGAGGTAAAGCTGCAGCTGTGATTGCGAGAGTAGTTGCAACTCAGCTCTGAGCTTTTCTGGAAAAGATTGGAGATCTAGGAGACTTTCTCTAGAATTGGTGTCCTCTTCCTTCAGAGCTGGCATGACTTTCTCCCTGATGTAGATGTCGGTGGGCCTCATCTTTGACACTTTGGAGTTCTTTTGCCCTCTGTTGGCTTATCCAGGCCCATTTATATCACTGACACTTTCACTGCTTGCTTTGGTGGCTCCTCCAGTGGCCTGCCCCTCATTCTGCAAATTGATCAGGGCTTGATTTCTAGTACTATGGCTCTTCTGCTGGCTGGACTTCCGTGGATTTTTGGGTTAAATCTCTGCCATGATGACCTGTAAATTTCCTATGAAAAGGTTTCTGACTGACCATTTTGTGTTGCCTCCAGGTGGTAATGAAGGAAAACTGAAAGTTTGAGCTTGTAACTAACACAGTCTTTACTAATACGGTATAGAAACTAACAAGTGAGGAAGGAATTTGATAGAGCAGGAGAAATGTGTGTTACTCTGGCTCAGGTTGATAGCACCAGTTTAAGTAGCAGCAGCCAGATCAAACCAGAATATGCTAAGCCTCCCTAAGCACCAGTTACCCTAAAGATGTATTTTTTAATTATTCTGTTATATCTTTCCTCAAAGCCTTTAGTTCCAAAGTTGCATAAAGGAAGGCTTTGTGGTTTTTCTCCCCTGACAAATCCCTAAATGCACTTTGATAAGAGCGGAAGAGGAAGTAGCAATTGCTACAATGCATACATGTGTTTACAGTGCTATATTGTTCAGGAAGATCTGTTTGAATCCCAGTTTTGGTATAGATGAACTCAACCTCTGAGCATCTGTGTCAAGAGGCCGTACATCTGGTTGCAGTTCCCAGCTGAGGGCTTTAGGGAAAGTCTGTCTCGTGTGGAAAGTCCATGACCCTCCTTCATACCACCCTGGTTGCAAACTGGAACCTGGGCTGTGTCCGATGTGTTCAGTCCTTGAGCTCTTGTGGAAAAGAAATACAGCTTTGATGTAGTATGTAAGCAAACAAAAAGGTGTTTGGATACTTCTTTGTGGAGAAACAATTGAGCTGTAACTGATGCTGCTTGTACAGTGTGCTTTTACAGCCAGAAACTTGCCTGGAGCCAGCAGTGACTTTGCAGGTTTCCCAGGCTCAGGCACCACCAGTCAGTGCTGACTGTGAAGGAGCCCAGCTACAATGGTATCAAGTCTCCAGACTTCTGGTTGGGATGTGAGGTCAGGTGCCTGATGTCCCTGCCAAATACTTCCCTTTCACAGTTCCATCAGAGTGGCCCTGCAATCCTCTCACTGTCCCACAGTGCAATGGCCAAAGCTGGTGAGACCAAGCCTGCTCACCTTTTTGCTTCTCCTGATCAAAACAGTCTTGGCTGCCCAGACCTGATGTATGTACCTGGTGTGCAGAACCCAGGCAAAGTCCAAGACTCTCTGTATCTGCATCATGTGCACCTGAAGAAAGCAGTCTGCACCTGAGTACTGCCATCTGTGTGTGCAACAGAAACTTCCAGCTTTGCAGTGAGAGTGAACAGAGTACTTTTGAAAGAAATTCAAGAAAAAGTTGCTAAAAGATCAAAGATTAGACCTTAGCGTCAAAAAGATACTAATGAAAAATCTTACCTGCGGACTTAAGGAAACAGGAAGACACATTTAAATATGGCAAGACCACAAGCGCGTAAGAGTGATCCAGGCGTGAAGCTGGGCAAAGGTGATTGACTTGTCAGTTATGATGAGTAAAGGCAAAACCATTCAGTTGAATATTTGTTTCATTTTGAGGGGGAAAGATAGAATGATGTCCTGTTTTACAGCAACAATGAAATACTTTGTGTATTTTCATTAATAACTGTGAGGATGTTAGATGACAATTATATGTCTTTTTAAATTGGTAAGCACTGAAGAGTATTTAAAGAGTTAAATAAAGAATTCTTTTTGTTATCACTGTTTGTTTTTTAAGCCTTCTTGAAAGGTTGGATAGAACAGCAGTTCCTGAAGAAATAAAGGAGAAGATGAACAGATTACTAGCTCGGTTTTGCAGGAAAAGCCTGGAAAGTTATACCTGGGACAGAGATAGGATGGCAGAGTAATTGATGGTGCGTTGTCTTGGGTTTTGTGGAAATGAAATATTGTCATGTAGAGGATATATTTTTTAGCTTGATTGATAAAGGTAACCTTTTAAAGGTAGACATTAGTTACTTGTCTCAATCCATTATATTCTGATTCTACACAACAGTGTTGTAGACATACCCTTTTAGGAATGGGATATGTCACACAGCTGTAAAAAGTTACTGTTAAGAATTAATCCTTTAGTGACACTTCTAGTGTAATCCTGCTGGCAGGTGTTTGCAGTGGTTAAAACCAATCTGGAGGAAATGTGAGATTACACTGGAAAATTTGCCAGAGCCAGAGACCGGGGAAGTAAGGAGCCGGAGGGCCAGGCCAGTCTAGACCTTGTCATAGGGCCCTTCTCTGAACAATCCTTTACTGGAGCCAAATCAAAAGTCAGGCATCTCAGAGGTGACAACGCAGGTCATGCTTACAAGATGAGGATTATGTTCTGCAAAGCAATGACTATAAAAAGAGCATTGGAATGATGTACATAAAGTCTCTGTGTAAAAGGGGCCCTGCTTTGAGCAGCATTAGCTCCGCATGCTGGTCTTCCAGAGTCAGTGCTGCGGAGATCTGGGTTGTGACTCAATGTCTAGGAGAGCTGCCATGCTGTAAGAGATGTGATGAGTTTGCTCCGGTTTATATGGTCAAGAGAAAGTTAAGAATAGGCTTTGATCAGTCTACAAGTACTGTGTGGGAACAGGGCCATGAAGAGAGGCTGCTGGAACAGCTTTGGCTGGTGGAACTGGTTCTTTTATCTCCTATATTGCCAGTCTGACCCGTGACTGATTATCCACCTAGAGGCAGACGTTTACACACGGTGGTTTGTAAGTGGATTGCATGCAGATGTGGAGGGGACTACTGACAGTAGATGGTGCTTTAATTTAGCAGAAAAGGGAAGAATGCGATTAGCCGGTTTGAGACTGAGACAAACATATCTGTATTAAAAATTGGTAAGATCTAGCATCCTAACAGTAAGTGGGAAGGGGATAGAGGCAGGTGTCTGTAGCTTGCAGCCTTTGGATTTCAGCACGGCATCCTTCAAAACATAAAATTAAGGAAAGTCATGGCCCAGAGACAACTGGGTGGAGAAATGGCAGTATTGCACCCAAAAGTCTCCTGTTCAGGAGATAACTTTCTTATCATAATCACCAAAAGATCGTGTTTTCATCTAAAACTTCACCTGGCCAGAACTGACCTATTTCTTTTTCCCCTCCTGCAGCACCTTTTCCCTAAAGGTCTTGACAAAGCTGCTACCATCTCTGTCGCTGAGCTGACTCTTTCCCTTCCCTCCTTGACACAATATACCGCCTGAACCAGATCTTGCCTCTGCTTTCTCCTTGTTGCCAGAACTGTATTTTTTCTGTGCCTTTGTCTATAAAGTTCTCTCTCTGTTGTGATTTGATTATCACAAACATCCACACTTCTTCAGCCCTTAGGCACTCTAGCACTGGGCTAGTATGTCCATCTTCTTGAGGAGGTTTTTTTCTTTTGGAAAGGCTGGGATCTACAGTGAAACTTCATCTGGGCCGGAGAAGCTGTTCCTGAGTGTTTCTTGGTGCCGTTCACTCTGCACATATCTCCAGCTAATGGCTCTGTCAGCAGGGTAACCCTCAGTGGTTTAGCTGAGCCTTTTAAGCGCACTCCAGCCCTGCTCTGCAAAGTCGGACCCCACATAAGCAGAGCTTTCCTCACGCTGGCTCTTTAGATTGATCACAGTGAGGACAGCTTAGAAGAGACCAGTCAACAGTGCCTGGGACTAGGAAGACCGCCTAACCCAGAGATCTGCTCCAGACAACTGATTGCCTTGGACCTTTTCCGAAAAAGGCTCTGCAGACACGTATTCCTTCAGTGAACTACCAGAGATGGAGGCAGGCTGCCAGAAGAGCCAGCTGCGTTTGGGATTAGATGGCTGGAAAGAAGTCCTCTCTCTGTCTCCAAAACAAAATCACTTTTTAACATCTGCTGCAGCGAGTTCTCGTGACTCGTAGTTCCACGAGAAACTGTTCTCTTCTTTCTCTTTCCTGTTTCTTTGTTAATTAAGGTTATTTTCCTTCCCCTTCCTCACCCATTGTGTCTCCATATATGTTTCCTACTGGATGAGGTGGGGGTGGTATCCTTTTTCTACCCATTTAGTGGTTTTCTGTCTCTTGAAGTCTCATGATAACTGCAGCAATTTCGCACTCAGCAAGGTGAGCACACCCCAGATAACCTGGCAAGATATGCCTGCACTCAGAAAATTGCTTGGAGAGAGGACTTCCTCACTAATCCTTTGGTTTATTGTTATTTCAGTGCTAAATGAATAATGAGAAGGTTTAAGTAAACAGATGGGTTTTATTCAAGCCCATCATACCAGGGGTGTGGGGGGAGAGGAGCTGCTTGTCCTGACAGCTCATCTCATTAGGCCACACGTGGTGTGAGGTGTTGAAAGCAGTTTATCACGTGCAATGCCTGGGCATGATGGAGTGACCTGAGGATCAAGTGTATCTCTGTCCTTCCTTTAATTCTTAATATTCCAAAAGGTTTCCTTTAGTTCTCAGATAGGTGCAAACTAAATATGTGCGGCTCGGTGTGTTTGAAGTTATGTTACAAAAATCGCCTCTTTCCTCTGTTTCTTCCACAGTCTCAGCTGCCGGCGATGTATTATTGTGGGAAATGGTGGAGTACTTGCAAATAAGTCGTTGGGGTTAAAAATTGATGACTATGATGTTGTTGTCAGGTGAGTCTTTGGCATTGCAGTTGTTTTGTCACATATTTTGTTTCTGTATCGGTTCACGTGCTGTGCAGGCAAATAAACCTACGCTAGTGACAACATCCATTTGTATGGAAGCATTAACTAATATGGAGGGGAAGAAGACCCAAGAGCATATAAAAGTTATAAGTGGCGATCACATCAAAGGGTAAAAGCACTCTTCAACCATTTCTTTTTCCACAGCTGTTTGGGAATGTGGTATCTCCTATGATCCCACTTGAATCTTCTCTTAGCTCCTTTCTAAAAGCTGCTGCTTTTGCAATGCCCTTAAGTGATGAAGCAGTGAAGCATACTCTTAAATCTGCTCCCAGATATGTCCCCTCGGTAGCTCAGGGAAGTATTATTGGTCATACATGTGTAGTGTTCCCTGCGACCTACACTGCATAGTTAGGATGTGAAGAACTAAGAACGGTGCACCACAGGGTCTTAGGAAGCAGTAAGCCTCCATGGGTAAGGACTCAGTAATGACTAAACACCCACAGGTGTGCCCTAGAAACTGGGAGTAAGTTGCCTGTTTCGCTGTGGATGATGATGTCAAATAACAGGGCAGAAGCAGAGTGGTGTAGGAGTGGAAAGGACCACAAGGTTAGGACTTCTTGCTTTTGCTGAGGACCTGGATCATCGCCATCTCGGAATGCCTCAAAAACGTGCTATGTGAAATCACAGGTCTAGTCATCACTCTCAGTAATAAATCTGTCAAGTCAGGGAGGTGTTCTGGGTGACTGGAGATTAACAAACATAATACCTGTACTAATGGAGAGTGAGAGAGAGTGTGTGTGTAGGAGGGAGGGGAGAACATGCTCTAGGGAGCTACAGACCCATTAGTCTGACTTGAAGAAAAATGCAGAGGTTTATAGCAGGTTCTGAATCATGACTAACAAAATAGTGCAGTGGTAAATAGGAAAAGTAGGATAAACCACGGTATAAGTTTATAAAAACTGGTTTAACATAGTGTAAGTTCGATTTGTTTTTTTCCTTAGTAAGATAACTAATTACATATTTAAGGACATGTAACTGATATCATCTCTCTGAACTTTAGTCAACCGTGGGACGTGGTGGCCAATAGCAAATTCTTAGTTAAGGTGGAAGAAAGGGATTAGTAAAAGAATTTAAGGCACAGTGGAATTATAATGTAGCACGGTCTCCTTTCTCTCCCATGCACTAGTAATGGGCACGTGAAGAAAGAACGGAACGTACATAGAGTAATAAATACCTTCAAACTGTGGACAAAAAGACCAAGAAGATCCCTTTCAGTCCTTTGTTCCTGTGCGCAGTTCCCCGCTTCCCTGGCAGTGCTTTGGACACAGGAATGACTGTCCAGAACAGGGTGAAACTTTTACAGCCCTTCTCCTAGTTTATCCCACCGTCAGTTGTTAGCAAAAAGCTCTTACTGCTCATCATAGTCTGGTGACTTGCAGGTATTTGAGCTGAATTAAAATTCAGTTACAGCCTTTTCTTGGGCTCAGACTGTTCAAAAAGTAGCAAGAGAACAGTTTCAATCCATCTGGACTAAGCCACCCACTAAGATTTACATCAGAAAGTCCACTATTTAATTTCTAAATGAAAAGTTCAACCTTTTCTCTGCACATCAGTAAATCTAAGTCAGTTTGCAAGCTAAGAGGATAAGAGGGCAGCTAAGCACCTGTGCTGTTTGCGGGATGGATAAAGGAGAGAAAAGTCAACTGTAAATTTTAAATGAAGCCAGGTGCCTGAATGTGGGACTCCAGAGATGAGAGCAGACTTCTTAAATGTATCCAACTGCTTCCTTTACTCCAGTGGGAGTTGGGGAAATCCCTTGTGTTATAGCATCCTTTTTTATGGTTGCAAAACTTCTTTGAAGGATCAAATTTGGGAGCTAGGAGGTGAATTTTAAGGGAGAAAACATGGTACGTTTGTGGATAAAGAAATGGTCCAGCAATATGTGGAGATTTTGATGCTCGTGTTACCATGTGAGGGTTGCTAATTACAGCAAGAAATTTTGATCTTATGGTCAAGAGAGCCAGATCAGTTTTGACAGTTCTAAAACAGTTTGGAGTGAGTTAGTTACTGTTTTTCGTTAACTGGATATTATCAGATTTCAGTGCAGATATTATTCCCAGCTGTCATACTGTTAACCTGGCAGGAGCTTCTTGCAGCAGTAAGTTGTCAGTGCTCTGAAATGCCTCCTTAGAAGAGATTGCAGACAGGGGAAAAACAAGTGTGTATCTGAAATTCCTGGTTGGAATGATATAGCGATTCACCTGATGATGATACTTTAGTGCTATTTGAGAAGGTCTTCATGGTGCTAAGGTTAGGAGTTAGTGCCTCTAAGCTCCCTATATCATTAGTAGAGATGGACAGAAAAACACTCTTATGGAGAAAACTGCCTGTCTGTGGGCAATACAAGGAGACCTGGCATCCTAACTGAGGTTTTCTAAGATTCAGCTGTGGTTTATAACCACCAGTGTGTCCTGCCCGAGAAGCGGTTCAAGCTCTGTAGTATGCACCTTCATGAACATTGGTTGTGGCTGCCAGAGCTTTTCCTGGTCCATTGCCTGCGCTGCCCCTGGAGCACTGACCATGGGGCTGACAGTGCTGGCTCGCTAGGACTCCATCAGCAACTCACACTCTGGCCTTTTGCTGGACACCTGAGTTCATTTCACTTGGGGAAATGGTTTGGTTTGTTTCCTATCTAGATACAAAGCAGGGGTCCCAGGTTTTGGGAGCTGTAACAAGGTAAGCATCAAAACAGTGAACCCAGCAGCTAGGGGTGGGGGAAACCCTGCCCAAGAGCTACTCACTGACATTTGAAATAACTGCAGATGGTAGCCTTCCCCTCAACTTCAAGACGTGAGATGAAAATATGTAAAGAAAGCTAGTTATACGTAGTACTTTTTGTATTTATTTCTGTTACCTTTAGGGCCACATGCTTTTACATTACGTAGGATTATCTACCCCGAAGAGACACAATGCCTTGAGGTTTAGGTAACGGCTGTAGCTAAGAGTGAGTGATGTGTGAACACGCTGTCAGCAACAGAGGAAAAAGCAAGGGATCAGGCTGGCTGGGAGCACTGTTTTTGTAGGCAGACAAGTCTCAATACCTCCAAGTCAGGTTACAAAGCGAGGGTTTATAAACTACAAAAAAAGGCTACATCTCCTGTATAAATCATAGTGGTGCTAATTCTTTATATTCCCTTTAATATTTTATTCCTAATGATAAAATAAGTATTTTTATTCAAAATAATAGGAATTTATTCCTTTTAATTCTGAATAGAATTTCAGATTGTATACGGGGATTTTCTTCTGCTAAAAGGTTTCCCACCTAAAATGCTTACCCAGGCTGAAAAAGACAAATCCAGATCCTCATTAACATTCCTACGCGGCAAAATTTGCAGTCCATAAGCACTTTCCAGTATATTGAACTACCCCAAGTCAAGAAGGCTGCAATAATTCAAGCAGGCAATGCTGTTCCATCAGGGGTTGCTGTTTGATGTCAGCAAGATTTGTATTCCAAGTTACTTGAAATTTCCTCAGCTTTGGGTTTCTGGTTTTGAATAGAGGTTCTGAATAACTTTAATGTCATGAAAGTCATCATTGCTGTTAACACCAGAGCAGTTTGTTTTTTGAAGGGAAAAAACTTTGTCCCTGAGGGGTGTTTTAACAAAAGCGCAGCTAAATACATAGCATTCCTTTGGATATCAGTGTGCCCAAGAGCAAAGCTGTGTGCCTGCTTGGGTCTTTTTGGAGTGGGATGCGCTTCCACAGCAGAAACTCCTCCGAGTCCGTGAAACCACAGTGGTGCTGAGCCTTACCCCAGCTGCGCAGCCCAACCCCTTCCTTTGTGTTGGCATTGCAGGGCAGCTCGCCTTCTGGATGGGCCACTTTGGGGAATTAAACCAGGTGGAGATTGTTCTTTCGGGGTTTTTTGAAAATTATTAGCTGGTTTAATTCCCTAAACAGTCTCACTGCAGATAAGATGAGCAGCATAAGCTCTGGACGGTGGTTGGAGCATGAGACCAGTTTGTTTGCTTAAACTGCCGTGGAGCTGTATCCTCTGTTTCAGCACAGTCTTGCAGAATCCAAGTAAGATACCCCAGGAGCAATGGGGTGTTAAAATATTAATGCTTAGTTTGTAACTCTAAATTTGAAAGGACAATATTTTTCAGTTTCCTTTTCCAAAACTTCCAACCCAATTTAAATAACGAGAGTGGATATGCAGAAATTGTTTGCATTATATTGAATGAAATAATTTAAATTGCTTCCAATTAAACTCTTGTCAGTTGGTATAAAGCTTCATAAATATTTGTGATGAGGAATTGCAAGAGTTAACGATTGCTGCTGTAACAGCTGAGTACAGGGAGCTCTTGCCCAACAGTGACTGCTGTATCATCAACTTGCATGAGTGTAAGTGGGATTCCATGACAGTGTCTTCTCTGGTTGCCCTGCAGGCTGAACTCTGCTCCCGTGAAGGGCTTTGAAAAAGATGTGGGTGGCAAGACAACTCTCCGAATCACATATCCTGAAGGTGCAATCCAGAAAATGGAGCAGTATGAGAAGGATTCCCTGTTTGTTCTGGCAGGATTCAAATGGCAGGATTTCAAGTGGCTGAAATACATTGTTTACAAGGAAAAAGTGGTAAGAACACTGTCAGATGACATTGTGAAGGTCACCTAATGGGAAACGGTGGGCAGGCATGACATCACAGTCATATTTGCCACTTTTTGGTCCGAGGAGAGTTCCTCTGTGTGTCCTGCTGCATTTCGGTGTGAAGGCTTTTTTTTACCTCCATGGACTTAAGCTTTAGTTAAATATGTTTTACAAAGACATCTCTCTTCGTAACCTGACCTTGCATCTCAGGTGAGGCTTTCTATTCAAGATTATGTTAGCGTGTACTATGAACAATTAATTCAATTTTTATTTATTTTGAGGAGTATATAAAAGGACTGGCTTTTGCATGGGTTTTATGGACTCTTAGGATTTAAGAACAGAGAAAGGAAAAGAGCACTGACAAGGGGAAGAAATGGGAGTTTGGGGATAAGGATGTGATGGCACAGGAGGGGAGGAGGAGGCATTGCAGCAGTAGTACAACTTGTTGAAAAAACTAGTCTACAGACTTAATGTGACCTCTGGAATAGCACAAGCCTTTATATTTCACTCAGTTATTGCCTGTACTGAGATTCATGCCTTGTGTTTGGCTAAAGTGCCACCCAGAAGAACAGTATCAAGTCTAATTTTAAAGCACTGAAATGGTGAATTCACCACTTTCCCCATGTAAATATTTTGTCCCAATCAATTGCATTAGTGCCCTTCTGAAGTACTATGGACCTGTTACTAGTCAGGGTTGTTCTCTGTAATTCACCCATCCTAAATGAAATCAGATTGTAAGCGATGACTTCTCATTCAGTGGATGGTTTGTCTTTATCTGTCATCATGAAATCCAGGATAAATGCCCTCTATTTGGGTATAGTTCTTGTTTTACAAATTGTATGTATCTGTTTTCAAGTGTTCTTTAATGATTTTTCAACAAATAACCAGAGAAACAGATGAATGTTCAGAGTTTGGGATGTTATATCGTGTGTTTAGAGACAGAGAGAGGAGGTTGGCAGTTCACCATATACAGAACGGAACAGTCTGGCTATATAGTTGTATACAGTTGTCACATAGATGGCCTTAGGAGCCAATACTTTGCTTTTGTCTCACACTGGCACCAACTTGCAGTTCTTTTCCCGATACCAGACAGCTGAAGTTACCTGTCAGCCTCTGGGCCAGCACAAGTGGGCTTCCGTTACATGAACAATTGAGTCAAAAGTAATTTTCTTTGGTTTATGTACACTCTTATTCTTCATTCTGGGCAAGGGAGAGCCCTGGCAATGTCAGTGCACTGCAACCTGAACACAGTTGTAGGGACTCCTACTGCTTAGCTTGAAGTTCAAAGGATGGATTGGTTTGCTTCAAAACAAATTAAATTTCCACCTGATGCTTGCAGTCGTGCAGCAAATAGTTTGTTAAAACTTACTAGAAGATTGGGGAGAGGGATTGCAATAATCTCAACTGAGTGCTTCAGTGCCCAGCTTGGCAGAGGGCAGAAAGAACTTGAGTTTCTTGCATTGCACATTACTTCAGTGCTCTTGTGGTTGGCTTTTATCCTTCATTTCTTTGGAATAAACACTCCATTTTTTTCAGCTCTTGTAGGTCATGTTTTCTAGATCTCTTGCAATATTCCTATTGCTCTTTTGAATGCCTGCAGTTGATTCATCTTTTTCTTGAAGAGCAGTGCCCAAAAATGTACAGAGTACAGCAAATAGAGAGGAGCAAACAGCTGCTCACTAGCCTTGCAGTTCTCATTCTTTATACATCCACTATTCAGCCTTTTCCACAGTGACATGGGACTGAAGGCGAGTGTCCAGCTCCTTGAGACTCCAGGTCTCAGGAAGAGCTGAAGAGCAGTTATCTCCCCAGCTCCACACCCTGTGCTTGTTGCCATTGGCCTTTCCTGCCAAAGACCAGCACCATGCACTTGGCCCTACCAATGCTTTCTTCCAGAGCACTTGTTCAATTTGCCAGGTTCCTCTGGCAAAGCTTTCCAGCGTAGCTGCCTGCCTTGCCAGATTCGTGTCCTCTGCAATTTAATAAACATACTTGTTACTCCATCATCCACATGGACAATGAAAACAAGACCCCAAAGTAGTAACATCCTTCTACAGTGAGCCCACTGAGAACTCCTGGATAGTTTACTTGTATCACAGTAGTATCATTAGTTAACGTTTTTTGGCATGTTTGTGAAAGTGATACGTCAGAAGCCTTACCGAATTTGAGTTCATGTCTTGCTTCTCCCCTATGATTTTTTTTCCTGTATAAAGAAATACTGGGTTTTTTTCTTTTCAGTAGTGTTTCACCCTTGACAAATGGGCCTGGGTTGCTACTCAGTCTTCGTTATTTTTTTCAGGTGCTTACAAATAATTAATCCTGCTGTTCTGAGAAGTGAAATCATAAATCAGCTCTCTTCCCTGTTTTTTGCCTGCTTAAGGCTAGGCACTACTTATGCCCATTTTTCAATCCTTTGACACCCCACCTGTTCTACACGAGTTCCCAAAGGGAATCATTGCTAGTTTTTGAGGCTGCTGAGTCAGTTCATTGAATACTTCAGGATACAGTCTAGGTGACTGGAAAACATCTGGCTTGTCCTCTCTAGTCTGATCTCGATGAGGCTGAGATCCTGCTGTCACTGGCTTTAGCTGCAAGCAGGTGTCTAGCACAGCTGCTTTTTCTGGTGGAAACCAATGCAAAAAGTGCTGCCTCTAGCTAGAAGAAATGACCTGGTGGAGAACTAACAGTGCTGTGGGAATAAGACGTAGGCGTCTGTTTGTTCTGGTAGTGAGTGTTAGTATTTTTACCAGTGTGTGGTAGGTTCAAGATGACAAATGCTTCTCCAGTGCTCTCTGTGGAGAGTTTTTGTTCCACTCTCAGCTGATTTTCCAGAGAAAATGGAGTTTCTTCCTTTCCTGGATTCATCTAGAGGTGCTTCCTTGACCTAGGATCTCTGTAATGCCACTGATGCCTGTTCCTCTGCAAGACTTCATCCCCGCTGCAAAGCAGTGGTTACAGTCAGGAGTCTGATCTCAGGGCAGAAATAAGGGAAATGGAAGCATCCTTCTAAAAAATGTGACTGCTGTGGATATGGACACAATCCTCAAAAAAAAGGGCCAAATTCTGCCCTCTGATGTTTTCTTTGTCCCTGAATGTTGATAGCAACTGCGTGTGTCTGTGATACAGTCACAGGTGGGGTGTGAGACACTCTGAATTTTTTCAGACACCAGACCTGGAGCTGCTTGAACAGAGATTCTGGGCCAGACACTAGGATTATTGCTTAGTCCTCTTTTGGGTAACTCAAATCAAGGGGAGTTTGACTGAAAAAGAGTAAATGAAAGGTGAATGGCTATTTATTGCTGGGGTCAGTGGTCAGATAAGCTTATTCTCCCTGCAGCTGAGAGGGATTTGCTCTGTATTATGTTAGTCTTTTGGCAGCACTTGCATACTAAGGAAGAGATAAGTGCTCTGTAGAGAGGATTGTCAGGAGATGTTATAAGGAAAAAGAATCAGTGTGATGCAGAAGCAGCAGCAAAATGGTGAGGCGTAGGATTTGATGTGTTACATACAGTGTGGTGCAACAGCCTTCTGGAGATCTGGGTGATGCATCAGTGCCCTGGGACACGCTATATCCAGAAAGAGGAACAGTGGAATATTGACCAAAGTGAAGTAAAGAGCAGGAAAAAGTAAAGTAGTAGTAAAGTAAAAGCCCAGCTGCTTTTTATTTCACACTAAAGCAGAAATACCTGCCAGGAAAAAAAAAAAAAGGTGAATCTAGAAAAAGAACAGGTTTGGCTAAATACTCAACATCAGCAGCAAAACAAAGATAGTCTCTGTGGTAGAGTTCTGGGAGAGCTGGCACTCAAAATTGCAAGTCTTCTAGCAAGTTAGGGCAGTACTGTGTCACTGGAGAGCATAGACCTGTCTTTAAGAAAGGGAACTGAGGAACCCTGGTAATCTGATTTCAGTCATTTGACGAGCATTAGAATAAGCTGAAGGAGAAAATAATTGCACTTGTTGCAAGTGATTGGGGGGAAAGGAGTATGGGATGGAGAAAGGGGATATGGCTACAGCAGGAAGCATTGCACCGTGCTGATCTAATATGTCGATGTACAAGTGGAAAGGAAGTGGGTTGGAGTCCCACAGCCTGCAGTTGCATGAACCCGTCATTATCGCTGAAGGGTCACAGATGTGAGTTGTTCGTGCGTCTGTAGTGACTGGTCTGGCGGTGCTGACTTGCAACCATTAATACAAGAGCCTGCTGACACTTCCAGGCACCCCTTCTCTGATGAAAAGGCTGCTGCTAGGGTGTCCCCAGAGGGGGATTACTCATGGACAATCACTCAGAGTAGTTTTGCCAAGAGGTGTTACCCTAGATATACCCATACATACCCATACAAGGTGATCCACCTTGCCACTTCCCACTACCGTACGCTTCTGCCTCACCCTGGGTCTCTCAGTGACAGAAGTTCTTCTACCCGAAGTATCAGAGGAATTATAGGGTGAGGGAGGTTTGGCCATATACTGCTCTTCCCTGTTAAAATAATGGTCAAAAGCTGAAATTTTCTCTATTGTGTGGAGAGTAGGCGCTTCCTGAAACAGAGGAATTTACAAGCACCAGTTATACAAACCAGCCATCACAGCCTGATGCTGAGGCTGGGTCCAGGGTGTTTTTTGCCCATCATTAGTGAATCAGGAAGGAGCTCTCCTGCTTGATAGGGCTCACTGCCCTGAACATCTGGCACATGGTGGTAAAGCAGCCAAGTGAGGACAAAGGTTTCGCCAGGAATTGGCAGCTCACAAGCTTCCTTCTTATGGTAATGAGCCTACGGATGCTTCCAGCAGGAATCTCTTCAGCCTTTACCAGGAGGAGTCACTTGTGCAGTAAGTGCCTGCGGCACCTTGAAGCTCTCTTTGATAGTGAAAGTCATAGGAGCGAGTGAGCACCTGCCTGCGAGTGAGGCCAAGTTTGGTTGCCTGTCCCTTGCAGGGGCATGCCTCTGACAACTTGCACACAGCAGTGATGCCATCTGAAAAGCAGTCATCCTCAAGCAGATGTTGAGACCCCACCAGTGGGCATGACATCATGCCTCCTCGTTCATCACAGCGTGTGGCTGCTGCTTGTGGAGATCTTGTGGGATGTGACAGCAGTGGAGACTGGATTTTTTTTTAACCTTTTATTTGGGAGCTACATTTCTGCTTTAAGTTAACAGGTTACTTCTAGTCCTGCTAAAATGTATGTTACGATACCTTCCTGCCTTGATCAGCTTGTGTTACTGTGCTAGAGCCAAGCCCAAGCTGCTGCCAGAGCCCTCACTGCCTGCTGAACTTTTGTTTAGTGCTTCCCTTCTTCGTTACTTGGTGGCCTTGTCATGCTGCGTGTTTGCTAGGGCAGACTGTGAACGTCACAGTCTCGTAGTACTCTGCGGATTCCTCAGATTCTGAAATAGTCTTGCCTGGGGGCTGTCTTGCATCACTGACAAAAAAAAAAAAAAGTGGAGCCACCATGCTCCTCCTGTCAGCTTGCGGAATATTGTGAGGCTGTGAATCTGTTCCTGCTGCCCAACCTCAAGTAAAGCTTCAGCCACATGCATGTATTTCCAGCTTGGTTGGAACTTCAACCCAGCATGTGAACAGATGGTTTCTTTGGGTCTGGGCTAGGGAGGGAGAACTTGCTTTTTCCAATGCTGTCACTTGCCTTTGGTGACAAATGGAGTGGCCACTGCCACTGGCAGTTTCAGTCCAGAGTCTGCTTCTGGATTGCAAATATTTTCTTTCCCTTTCCTCCTTTCAGGGGCTTGTTGCTTTAAAATATTTTGTATACAGTTGGTCTTTTCAGTTTTTAAAGGATGTGAGAAAGACTCTTCATCTCATTTTGGTGGAGCTGTAGATCCACCGCTGTTTGTCTTCATGCATTACGAATGCAAAGCTCGGTTACAAATTTGTGATGCTCGATCCTGTGCTGAGACAGAGCTCTAGCCCATCTGCTTAGAGATACGCCTGGGTAGGCATTGCCTTGTGTCCTCCTGCTCTCCTTGGGCTTGGGTGGAAGAGGACAGAAGCTGGACTTGCTGCTCCATCATAAATGAGAAGAAGCTTTTGAATTGGGAAGTCACCTTAAGGGTTTTGTCCCATTTCTTTCACAAATTTGAGTTTAAATACCCGTTTATAACTAATCCCTTCAGAAGTATAATATGGGAAGGCATGGCTGGTGAGTAAGGCAGCCAACGTGCATAAAGGACGTGACGAGGCTTGCACTGGGGCAGAGGCAGGAAAGCCTTTTCAGTGGTGCTTGTCCTGTGGTTCTAGCACACGGTGCAAAAGACCATTTCCACGCACAGACCATGGTGGGGTTTTAGGAGGAACTGATAGAGAATACCTTATCACATCATCAGGATGGTTCAGTGCCTCAGTCAAAGCAACTGAACCATTACTAAATGTTGAAGCAGAGAAGATGCCTTATAATAAAGTGAAAACATGATGCAGACTCTTCTGGCTCCTGCCAAGTCTGTGACTGAGAAGAAGAGGTGGGAGAGTCTGCGTGACATGTTCTCTGGAGTATATTCCATATTCCTTTAACAAAGAGTAGCTAGGAGTTAGTTTGCCTTTCTGGGGTGATGCTTGGGACAATGACTTTTTTTTTCCTAGGTTTTCTTCTCTCTGTGGGTGTAGAAGGCTAGTCCATACTGCCTGGGGGGTTCTGCTCCCACAGTCAGGACCTGCTCCCCCAGTGCAGTGCATTGGTGGGAATGGCCTAAGGGAACCAAGGAAGGCTTGCATATGAAAAAAAATCCTTCTCTGTGACTGGCCTAGGAAATCTGAGCCATTTCCAAAACTAAGGAGAAGTATGAACACTGCTGCCCTATGAGAGAAGGTGAGCCAGGTTTTTTTTCCAGTCGTGGTTAGAAGAGAGGCTGGAAAATATATAGGTATGCTATAGAAAATCTTGTCCCTGCTGACCATAAGAGGGAGAAGACCTTAGTTCTGTATTGTATAGTTTTTAACAAGCTTTCAGGTAGCACTGTGATGAGGACCATACAGAAACCTCAGGAGACAAATGACCCAGTTTGCAACATGGGCCCTGGGGGAGACTTCCTGGCCGGATTCCCAAAGAAGGTTGCTGGTATGGAAAGTGCAGGTTGGAGCCTGCCCTTCATACATACCTGCATACAACAGGCGTAATAAGATTAGGCAGGTCACTACATAGCTGAGAGCGGTTCCCACCCAGGCATACTTAGTGCGTCTGTTAGTACACCATCGAGCATCCACTGGTGGCAGGGACTGCTCTGATGCCATTGCAGTGTGCCTTCTTAGTGTTCAATATTATCAGATGGATGCATGCTGGACAGTAATACTTTTCCGCCTGGATTGGATAGTCATCAATATCCACAAGTCTGTAGCCACATTCACCTAAGCTTCTGGGACAGATGAAGAAAATAAAAAATAGCCATAAGTACGCTATTTTCTGGATGAAAACATTCCATCAAATGTATGCAAAAGGTATCAAAAGTATGCAAAGTATCTATATTTGTAGGAATAACATAATTGATGACCCCAATTTTAGACAATTTCACCATAAAATTCAAATAAAAATTGTTGATTTGCCTGTCCCTGCAGTCATTCCCGCACCATGCATGGTTTATGTCCTTTTAGGTTTTTTGTCCCTTGCTTTGCTTGCTATTACCCAATCCAGACTTCCTGGAACTATACTTCCTATTAAAAGATGAGAAGCATTTACTCATGCTGCACTTCTGTAGTCCTTAAAGAACCTTTATCCCACATACACCAAGACAGCATCATCTTCATTTCTGGCTCAGTAATCCTAGCTGTGCCATGGAAATCAGAGAGCTCTGGTTGGATTCTTGTACTTCTTTAGCTCCTTTTTCCTCACATCATTCTTCGATAAAGGGACCCAAGCAGAATTTACCCCCTGAAAAGACTGAATCATTGCCCTAGTAGGACATCCTTTCTGGAATTGCCTCACCATCCTGCTTTATCCCGAGACAATTTCTTCCTAAAATGGTCATCTTCTAATCTCTTCTCATGTCTGCTGCCATCCAACTGTAACAGTCGCTGTCCTTTCCTAGATATTTGATCATTCCTTCCTTCTTCATTCATGGCTCAGGCAAAGTCAAAAAAAGATGGATAATTTAAAGAGTTGCAGTTTTTCCACATCTCTTTTGAAAAGCTAACATGAGTGAGGGCCAAAGACATGTAGATGTGGCACTGAAGGACGTGGTTTAGTGGTGGACTTGGCAATGTTGGGTTAATGGTTGGACTCGATGATCTTAAAGGTCTTTTCCAACCTAAATGAGTCTATGAAGACGTAGCACAACTGTCTTGAAAAAGCATCAGGAGGGTGCTCATACTGTACTCGCCCTCTTTGGCAGGCTCTGGCAATGTGCAGACATCAATATTGTGCAAGTCCTGGTAGGTGCATTTCAAGGTTATAGTGCATGTAAACTCAGGTTATACTGATTAACTGCAGTGATCAAAGATAAACTTGGAATAGCTGAGGGAACATAAAGAAAGTCATTTCGAATCTGATGCTGATCTTAATAAAACACACAATTCTATGAACAGCAGAGCTAATTAAATTGTGTGATGCCTCTGGATTTATGTCCTGCTCCCTCGTGCCTCCATTTTGCACCGCAATACTCTCAGATTTCCCCCAAATCATAAATACCCAGTGTGCTCTGTCCTCCCTTTTATCCCTCACTACTGCCTGGTGGTTGCATGCTGGCTAAGATGTGTGTGTTCACTGGCCCATACGTATGTGATGGGGCACCTGGCAGACCAAATCAGCAAGTGTGTGCTGAGCTCACACGGCATCATCTCCACCTGGCCTCACGTGTAGGTATGTGGGTGTCTCTTTCATCCAGACATACATGGCTTTACCACCCGTGCAGCCAGTGCCTGCTGAGGATATTGCGTTGCCCACGTGTGCGGCAGATGTTCCTCCATACTGGAGCAGAGCTTTGCAAATCCAACACATGAAAGAAGTCAGAGAACATCGTCAACAGCGAAACTGAGACGTCACCCAAAGGGTATCAGCTATTCATGCAAGTGTTAGTAGAATAAAGATGTTCTGTGTTAACACTTCAGTAAAGAACTACAAGAATCATTTGAAGTCTGCAAAGCCTCTCTTAGTCTAAGAGATTTGAGTTCAATTTATTTAGCTTATGCATGAGCTTTTGGGGAGATTTACTTGTAGTGCCTCTCTATCTACCTCGAGGGAACATTTTTCTCAGAAGACTTTTTAATTTAGTAGGAAGGAGCATATCTGAAGCTAGGCAAACAACCAAAAAAGGCAGCACATTTATATCAGTATAATTATTATTGCTACATCTGCCCTACAGGCTTGATGAATTTTCTCTTGAAGTCTTAAAATCGAGACTGGATATCTTAGTAAAGTTCTGCTCAAGCAGTGTGAGAGTAAAGGACTGGAAGGAGTCGTTGCTGATGGAGGGGGCACTGCCCCCTGCTCTGCAGGACATCAAGGAGGATCCTTCTTGGCCTTTCAAGCAGTGCTGATAAGAAATAGCAGAATGTTGTGGCTAGGAGCTGAAGCTAGATAAATTCAGCCTGGACAGACGTCATTTCCTGGAAATATGTGCTTATAATACTTAAATGGCATACTTGCAGAGATGAACGCTGACTGCTGACACCTTCTTCTGAAATACAGACTTGATCCAGAATCTGGGAGAATTCTGTTTCCTAGGAGTAGCCAGGACAGGGCTGCACTCGTGTTGACTTCTCGCCATCCTGTTCTGTGCCTCTGGGAACGCCTGTCCTCCCTTCCTCTGACCCGTTTGTGACTATGAGGAGCAGGATAACTAACTAGTAATACCCTTGACAGCTTTTCATGAAAGTAAGTTATTTGCTTCATCTAGTTGTCTGCAAGGGTCACAGGATTATTTTTTTTTTTCTTCCTGGGGCACAATTAGCTAGATCTGTTTCTGCATCCCAAGGGAGAAGGCTTCGTGGAGCCTCTGAGGTGAGCAACCTCCAACATAATAAAATTCCCCAGAAGAGCCTTTCGGAAAGCATTGCAACACCACAAGATGCTGTGAGTTCACCCATGTGTGGTGTGAAGACTCGCAGAGGAAGGGAAAAACACTGATCTGATTCTGTAAATAAAATCACATGCTTTCTATCAGTGGCTGAAAAGAGACTCCCCTTTCACAGCTCCGGGAATTTTGCTATCTACATTTTTTTCTTTAAACTGAAAAAAAAAATATGTATAAAATAGCCTGAACAGTAAATATTTATCCAAGATGTGTGGTTGTTAATATGATCCAGTCTTCAGTCATTTTGAATGGTGTCACGATGACAGATGTTAATTCAGAAAGGAATAGATTGGACAATTTATGCCTGAAACACATGTGTTCCTTGGCGGGCTCTGTGGATGACTTGCATAGTTAGAGCTGTCTGAGTAATTTGTAACGTTTTCTCTGCCTCGAAGCACCGAAGGCTCCAGGACAGGGGGTTGACCTATATCTCCAGTTTGCTGTAATAAACGTTGAGGTAACTAAACTCCCCGTGTGCTTTTATCTTCCTAAATATATCTCTCCCCCTGTGCTCCAGCTGTGTGTGGTGCTTCTGGTTCTTCCCAAGAAGAATGGCAGCTTCTTTCTGCAAGAGAGGAGGACGCTGCGGTGTGTGAATCCCTGACCACCTCCCTCTCTAGATTCAGCTTCTCTCCTGCTTCAGCACTCACAGCTATTTAATGCAAACACTTGTCCTGACAGCAGGAGTGAAAATAAGCCAAGCCATGTGAAGGTAGTAAGCAAGAGAGATTCTGGGACAATCTCACTTTTTTTTGGTAGTATTTTTATTCTTACAGTTACAAATTTATGGCATGTGTCTAAGGGGAGGTTTCTTTTTTTCTTAGTTAAGACCAGGTTTGTGAAAGTCTTAGTATCTTAATTTTTATTGATTTTTTTAAATCAGAGACATAAAATTGAAAGAAAATGGCTAAGCTGTAGGGTGCATAAGGCTTTTGTTAGATCTACTTGGAATTTTTTTCAGCTGGTCCATCAGTTCGTTGCGTTCTGGCCATTTTCTGTGAGATGAACTATGCCCACAACTGACAAGCAGAGAAAATACTGAGCCTGGCCCAGGCAATCAGCACTTGAATTATTTGGAAAAAAATTGTAAATGTAAATGTTCTGTTTGAATTACAGTTTGTTTAAATTCTCATTGTTTAAGAATATTAAATAATATTACTTTAAAAATCTTTTTTTGTAAAACACCTATTATTAATGCAGGTCTAGAAAACAAAGTAGGGCAGGAGCTTCCTGGCATCTTCCCAGCCTCTTGTTATTTTGACCCTTCTGATTTCTCCTCCTAAAGGATACAGAATAATTTGTATATATTCTATATGAATACTCAGTGAACATCCAAATTATTTGGCTTCTCGTTTCAGCAAAGATGCCAAAATAGGAGAAGACAGATTTTCTGTGTACTCTTGCTGTAAAAACAATGTAAAAAATTTCCCTAGAGACTCACTTTAAGATAACTTCAGAAAGCGATGAGGGTTTCTAGGCCATAATTCTTCCTGTGGTGATCCTTGAGCTTTTTTTGTTGTAATGTGCCAAGAGTTTAGTCTAAATATGTGTTATTTAATGAGTTGTTTGTATTCAAACTCATGAACCAGTTCAGCTCCCTAAAAAAGACTTTGCTCATGGGTGTCCTCAGGCGCCCTGGGATGCCCTCATGCTTTGTCACCAAAGCCTGCAAAGACAGCTTTTATATTGTTTTGATTTTTGGTTTTCTTTCATGCAGGCATACTGTTGTAAGTGGAGCAGGTAGCTGTGTTTATAGTTAGGATCACCTTATGTTTTCTGTTATAAGCAACAGGGAAAATGCTTTACCATTTTATTACGCTCTCATCTTTGAGCTGATGTTTTCCATGCCCTGTGTTTGGCACAGCTGGAAAATTCAGCTAAAATAACTTAGCTGTCTCTCAGGATGAGGCTACTGAAAATCCACCATTTTATCCCTGTTTAAAAAAAAACTAAAAAAAAAAAAAAAAAAAAAGATAATCTCCCACCCTATTTTGCTGAGATTCTCTAATTCTTCAGGACAGTGGCTGGGCATCGGTGAGGCTGTTACCATGGCAGCCTGCTGTGGCTCCTGCTCGAAATCCCATGGCTCGGTCTGGGTTCTGTGGAGGCTGTTAAGACTCTGGCAGTGCAGCGCTGGGCACGGTCCATCCTGCCTGTGCTGCTCAGGTGCCCTCCCTGTACGGCTAGTCGGGATGCAGCATCACCAGGGATGGAAGAACCAAATGGGATTTTCCCTTCAGTTGCTTCTCCACAAAGACATCGGGCCATGGACAACAGAGCTGGGAGCAGGGAATCTCTCCCGGACTCTCGGGAATCCTCTCTTCTCCTGCCAGCCACCTGGGCAACACGAAGGAGCAGTAGCCTGGCCTGGTGCACGGCAAGAGCAGGAGTATTGGAGGCTGAAGGGTGGTGGCTACTGAAGACAGTAGAGAAAGGAAGGAAGGATTTACAACAGCCCGGAACTCCTCAAACACTTGCAGGTTTCTTAGGTGTAAATAGTTCAGGAGCCCTGTAAGAGGGTGCGTTTGTTTTCCCCTCTAAGACTGATCTAGAATACAATAGCTTACCGGAGCTTGTACCTGCACTTAGGGGACTGTGCCCTGGGTTTAATTGCTCCATTTGGTGGAGTTTTTCTTGAGCTGATTTTTTTTGGTTTTAACATATTTAGTTACCCTTTAAGACTTTTTAAAGAGCTTTATGGTTATAAAAATCAAGCTGCCAGAAGTTCAGAAAAGCAAAAAAATAACATTGCATTTTCAAAATTAATTCAGTTCTTCTGTGCAGATGTTATCCTTAATTACATAATTACATCCTGGCTCTTTTTAGAACACAGCCAACTATCTTGTGGAGGGGGAAGACTGAGTTTTAGACTAATTTCTGTAATGCAAGACATTCAGCCTTGGTATGAGTAGCTGCAGAAGCTGTGTAACATGTGGCCAGAAGAGAGGAGAGGAGAAAGAATGGTCTGATTACAGGCACTGAGGGTTTCTCTTGCGGAGGCGGTTTAGTCTTTGACTGACCAATGTGATGCTGGGCAAGTTAGATCAGAATTTCCCAAACACGTTTGAGCCTTGTGGGGCAGATAGGCAGGATAGCTGGGTGTTCAGCAGCAGCAGCCGTGTCAATAGAGTTGTACTGTGAGTTTAACAAATGTTCTAAAAATCCAGCTTAAGGTGTCTGAAGTAGAGCATCAGGAGGCAACGGAAACTGTGGGCATTCATCTTTGTCTGGTTTCTCCCCTGTAAAATGGTGTCATGCATGCCAAATATTGCAGAGATGCTCTAAATATCTAAGTGTTGTTTGTAAAACACTTAGATATATGGTGATATAAGAAAAATCTTGTGGGAAAATTCGAAAGTCACTGTTCACAACAGAAATCCTGAGCAGAAGTTGCAGGGCAGTCCTACTTCAGTGCTTACTAACACATGGGTTTGGCCTTTCAGCCCTGGTATTCTTTTAATAGATGTTATACGAGTATGACATTTCATAAACTATGTCATAAAAATAATAGTGAATAAAGGGGCTATTCCCTTATGGGATTAAATACCCTGGAAGTAATGGTGATACTATAGGGCCTGTTCTTCTTTGGGATTTTTCAGAAACTGTACTACTTTAGATAATTTGCATTGAAGGATGATGATGATGATGATTATTAGTAGTATTATTATTATTTATTATTATTATTATTATTCAGACAAAACCCACAATACAAGTTATCTAAATTCCATCTTTCCTAAGATATTTCAAACCAGGAATATTTCTTCAAATTTTGGTCAAAATCCAGCTTACATTTTGAACAAAAGAGTCTGTAGTACAGTCTATCCATCACCCTGTTTGGACATAGTACAAACATGTCTTCTGACACACCGTATGTGAGCTATCATTTATGTTTTGACTTGTGAAACACAGTATTCATCAGAATAATCTTCAGTGTTCTTCTGCAGCTCATCTGACGTGTTCCAAGTTCCATTTTCTTCACAGAACAATCTCTTTTTCAATGACGTTTTGTTATCTTACAACTGTGAACCATGTTTTCCTCCCAGTTACACGGATAAAACCACAGACATACATTAAAGAAAGGAATTCCTTTTCATTTACAGAATAGCATAAAAATAAATTTGCTCTCCTGACTCTTTAGGGCTGGTCTTGGCCTCGTGACCTAGCCCTGTGAATCTGAAGACGACAGTTGGTATTAGACTAGCAACACAGGAGGCCCATGTCTGTCTGTACTTAGGTTAGCTGTAGCATTCAGTTGTGTAGGTCAAACGAAGTTCGAAATTCAGGAGGCCTATCTGAGCATGCTTTTCTGTTTATTTGTAATATATACTCGCAGGTGAACAGGGCAGAAGGTTCCTGCTGACAGCCATGGGAATGAGCCCGTTGCTGAGTTCTGGCAAACCGATGTGTAAGGCACGAGTGCCACCCTCACATCCCGGCTGGCTTTTGTCACCGTTGAAGGTGCTGATTTCTGAGCCAGGATCTGTGGACAGGGCAGCTTCCAGCTGCGTGTGTAGCCAGGGTGCCGTGGAGGTTACATGTCTGGCACAAAGTTTAAAGTCTGCAACTGCTACTTGGAATGAAGTTTCCCTTCTCTTGTGGTTTTAAACCTTGTTATCAAGCCTAAAGAAACTAACTCTACCCAGTGTAGTGAAGTATTATCAACCTAACTCTACCAACAAAGAAAAATAGTCAGAATTTTGCTTTTAAAAAAAAAAAAGCTTGACTAGTACCATGTATCAAGGTGCTTTTATCTCTATCATACTTTGCCGCTCTTTGCTGCTGAAAGCACTAGTTAGAAAATGTATTTGGGTTTCACACTGAGAAACATTAGTAAAAGCTAAACTTGGGGCATTACAGCCTGTCAGGAGTTCTCTTGGGTGCTGCAGGGTGTTGGGAGATGGGGAATACCGACAGGGGAATGGCCTGGGAAATCACAGCCATTTGATTTTGGACTTGGTCAGTGGGAGAGTATTCAGGGGGAAGAAACAAAAATGATAGAAGAATAAAAGTACCATATTGTTGGATAATCCATCTCTTTTGACAGTGGGACAAAGAGGAGATAACGGAAAGGCTTGAGCACAATCTGCAATGTTCCTGCTTCAGGCAGAGTAAGAACTTTTCAGTGGGGTAGATAAGAGTGGAACAAGTTGACTCTAGAGCATTCCTAGACTACGGAATCTGAAGACGGGAACATTCACAATGAGTGCTGGCCGTTGGAGCTGTGTACGGAGGGTGATGAGGGCTTCTTCATTGCTTTGAGGAAGTTGGGTAAATGTATTGGAAGTGTGGGCTAGTGGGTCTGGCAGTTGACCATCAACCCAGACTGCAGGCTCTCAGCACCTCTGGTTTTTTTGCTAAAAATTCCTTGTTGCTTTGGTAATCGGTGCAAATGATGCAACTTCATTTATATTAACACTTGTAGAAGAGCATTTTCTAGGCCTCCATATCTACTTGACCGCTGAGAAATGCAGCATTGGCTGATAAGATGGTTGTTTTCCAGTGGAAACACACCTTCCACATCTAATCCAGTTATGCCTGAGCAGAAACCTTTCAAAAGCCTCTGCAGATGGATTGCAGCGGTTCTGCTGTACCCTGTGTTTGTGTGCCTGTGAGCGCTTGCGGATGGTGGGTATAGAATAAATGACATTCCAGCCTAGGCAGGGACAGAGATCCCAGTGAACTATGTGCTCCCAGGCACAGAGTGAGGTCTTGTGACTGGTACATCATCCCCTGGCTTTTTCTTTCCTTTATGCCCTTCTTCCTCTCAGTTTCTGATGTTATCAGAGTTTGAAAGAGCAATGATCTCGGTTTACCACAGGTTCTCTCTCCAGTCTTTTCATCTTTCAGCAGCAGAGTATTGGCATACCCAGACTTTATTCAGCTTTGCGTCGCATATAGCTGGCCTTTGCGATCTCCCTGTCCCCTTCCCATCAGACTTAGAAGTCTTCCAGAGCAGTGCTGCTTGTACTCCTAAATCCAGTAGTATCACAGAGGTACGGAAGAGGCAGCATCTGTGTCATCGGGATGCAATGGCATTACCCTTCATTTTCTTAGTATATTAGAAATGTTGTTCTTCTGAGAGACTTAGCCCGCTTCTAGCTGTTTGTGTCTTCTATTGAGGTGTGCTGCTTGGCTGAGGCTCTGAGTTTCCACATTTTATTTTAGCGTATGTTGTGATTCGCTTTGGTAAATCCGAGAACAGGAGATGAAAAACTGAATGGAAACAAAAATAGTTTACAACCGGCTGTGCCTATTACCCTTCAGTATTCTGCAAGTGGACAGAATGAGGAATTACATCTGGATTGTCATCCCTGTAGCTCTTAGTTGAGCCCTGCCATTTTTTATCCGTGCCTCATAACCTGCAGTCTCTGGTCTGTCATGTCTGTGCCCATCTGTTCCTGGAGTGGTGTCTCTGGAGGGGATGTTAATGCCTCTCTCCCTGGATGAGAGCTGTACGAGAGACTGGCTTGAAAGCCCAGGCCCATCTAAATTCCTTCTTTTTAAATAGTCTCCTCTAAAGCCTCTAGTGATGTCGTTTACAATTGTACAATTTTGAAAACACTCCAAGATTACCTAAAAATGACCGTCGTAGACTTGCTCTTCAGTCGTGTTTTCTTGTCTTCCTCTGTGTTGCTTGTTTCTTTACATATATTATAAGCTTTTTTTGGCAGCCCTTGGCACTGTGAATGCTGATCTGTGACTGAGGCTCCAGCCGCACGGTAATACCAACAAATAACAAAGGTGGGAACTTAACACCGGGAAACACAATTTCCAACCTGAACCCTATGGTTTCCACCTTGATGCCAGCAGGTGATGAGGTACTGCGGGAACATTGCCAAAGCAGTTTTCAGACTAATTTTCTGACTTACTGTGATAATCAGGAAGGGAGTTACTGCATCCTCAGACCCGTAAGCACCTCGGGCTTAGTCACCTCAAACTGTGAGTCTGAGCTCCCAGATCTGGCAGGAGAAGTGCGCCTTCCCTCCAGTGCCTGCTGCTCCTCGGGTGGCTGCCTGTCTCCTCTCAGCCTAAAAAGGGACAGAGTTCCCCGACAGGAAATAATTGCTTTGGAAACCTCACCGAACATCTGTGTCCAATCAGTCTGAACATCCACACCCGGTGTAGCGCGGCCGAGCATCAGCAGTAGCGTGGAGCCTTGGAAGGGGCTGCGCTCCTGCCTCTGCCACCGACACCACAGCTCCCGGGGGGGCTGCGTCAGGGGAGCAGCCTCCTGGGGCTCGCAGTTGTGGTGGTGCTGTGCCTTGTAGCTTGCCAGTGTCAAGCTGCAGAACAAAAGCACGAGGCTCAAGATGTAGTTCAAAACTACAGGGTGTCTAGAGCCAAACCACAAGGCTGAGAATTTCACTAATCATAAGCCAGGAAAACAGTTCTTGGTTCTTTAGCCCTAAATGAGGCTTTGCCTGTTGTATAGGTGGAAGTATGAGAGCTGTCTGCTGAGGCTCCGTGTTTCTCCCTACAATTACTGTAGAAACTACAGAGGGAAAATGCACCAAAATGAAAGATTACCCCAGGTGTCCCTCAGTAATCTCAGGGGAACTGCCCAGAAGTTACAGGGAAGAACACGGAGCAAGTAGAAATGAGGCAGAAGAGAGCAACCAGAGCAATTTCAGAGCAGTGTGGTAGCTGAGGAAAATGCTTAGGGAAACAGTCTGGATGAATGACAGGAGAAACAGGCACACAGCAGGGACCAAAGCAGGCAGGTTCTATCCCCAGGTAGCAATAGGGTCCACATTTATTTTGCACTGGCTTTGAACTAGCTGAGACTATGGTCCTGGGGGTTTACTCAGCACTGGGAAAATGGGCAACTGTGGTACATGTAGTTACCTCTTCCTGAGCAGCTCAAGCAACAGGCAAAGAATAAGACTCTCAAATGTTTGTAATCTTGCTTCTTTTTCTTCTCTTTAGTGTTTTGTGTGTAATGTAAAAGCCACATAAAACCTACTTAAATCCTAGAACTTATGTAGAATCTCCTGTGGAGTATGAGTCCAAACAAAAGGCAGCTTTTGTCCACTTTAAATAGCTTGCAGACCTTTGGTTTGAATTGTTTGCAAAATTTAGGCAATGCCATATTTAGAGTTGCATGTGAAATCGTAATTGAACTTATAAATTTATTTTAGTTTCAAGGTCACACGCTATTTTTCCAGGGTGTGCCTGCTTAAACCCATGGTAAGATGGTTTTGCTGAATGAGTAGCTGTTCAAGATTTTTGTTTATCATCTTCACTTCTGTGAGACCTGGAGCGTGCTTAATGCAAGTGGAATCTGTGATATTTTTTTCAATTTAATTTTTTCCCCCTCCTTCCCTGGAACTGAAAGGCCTCTGCTTTACGTGCGCCTTTAGGAAATTCCAAAGGTTTAATATTTATCCAATTTTTAATGAATTTTCACAAGGAGACAAAACTCAGCTGACATTTCAAATCCCTCAAATCCCTTGGTCAAATGGATGTTGAACTTTGTTAACATTTTAAAGTTGATTTTTTTTCTAATTTTTTTTTCAAATGGTGGGATCATTCAGTGGCTGAAAATGTATTATAATGGAAAGTGTTAGACTGCTTTGACACCAAGCATTCTTTCTAATTCAACTACGATGAAAGAACATGAGCGTTAATTAGGATTTCTTTCCATTTAGGGTCCTGAAAGCACTTTGCCGTTGTCAGAATACGAACTTTAACAGGATCCTTGCCCTGGTCAGCAAAAGTGTATTATGTTTGGGCAGCTTTGAGGGGGCACGTGGGATCAAAACAGGATAGCAGTGACATTTAGCTGTCTTAGATTGTTGGTTTGGACAACAGTGTGCATCCTCAGCGAGTTTGCCGTGTTCATGCCTTTCGTAGCAAGAGCCACCTACCAAAGTTTCATTCTTCAGGATCCGAAATTGAGCAGCTAGACACAACCCTGGGATTGTTCCATAAAGAAGTGTCTGTAGTGTGTTTAGCATCCCGTGGCATGAGACTTCATGGGAGCTGTGTGCAGTACAAACAGTGTGTGAAATGTAGCAGGCATCAGCTGTGGCAGAATTAGGGTCAATAATTACAGGGGTAATCACTACTGGGCAGGGGAGGCTCCTGAGGATTTTGCAGAGGATCACCGTCATTTTCAGCAGTGCCTTGAAAGCAACTGTAAAGTCACTGTTAAGCTGCAAGCAACCCACAACTGGTGTAAATAATGACTTCCAAAGCACGTGCTTTTTATGTGGAGTGTAACGTGCTTTTTATGTGGAGTGTAACATCTGCCTCTGCTGCTTGTCGCGGAGATTCCAGGGAAGATGGCTCAGCGCTTTGAGAAGGAGGTGCTCAGATTACCCCACCAAAGCTGTTAGTTAGCAGATTAAAATTCCTGCCATCCTCCCTGTGCCTTGCGCTGAATTTTTAACCCAAACAGAAGCGAAACATTGGAACGTAATTGTTCTGTAAGTGCTGCGAACACAGAGCCTTCGGTTATTTTGAGGGCAGTACGTGCCGTGCCCGCTCACGTCTGGACCCGCAGGAGCAATGACATGAAGTCATGCGGCCGGGAGGCATGACCCCGCTGCAGGGGGGGCTGTCTGCTGGGGCAGCAGTGTTCAAGGCCGGTGCTCTCCCGTGTTTGCAGGGTCAAGACTTTAATTAAAAAACAATCTATTGGGTAAAATAAAGGACATACTTAGCTGTTTTTTCCCTTGTACCATGAACACGCGTGACTGTTCACAAGACAAGATGGCCCCTTTACGAGCTTAGAGCTTAATTCATGTAAAACCTAACAGAAGAGGATAACTCGAGGATAAAGTGGGAAGCACGTAGCTCACACTGGAAGTAGAGCTGTATGGTCATTTTTAGCTCTTTGGATGTTCTTAAAAGCATTTGCTATCCAAAGGTACGTCCCCTTGGAGGCAGGTGGGAGTCATCACAGTGTGTGCTGGAGTGCTTAAGCTGTTAACCAAACCAGCTGAAGTGCCAATGAGAGCGAAAAGATGGCACCAGGGAGGGAGTCATCCACGCTGAAGGCCAGACCTCTCAGTCTTCCTCACAGTTGTCATCCAGAGTAGCTCAAGTGCATCTGCACATGCTGCTGTCACCCCTCCAGGATACACCCCCCAACTACAGCCTTGTACTAGTGCCTTGTGGCAGTGAGCAGGGATGGTGGGAACTGCTGCCAGTAGTGCATTTAAATATTATTAATTTTAAGAATAATAGTATATGCTATCTTTCGTATATAATTGTATTTGTTGTCTTATCTTTCCTTTCCCCCCCCCCCCCCTTTTTTTATTACCAGAGTGCCTCTGATGGCTTTTGGAAGTCAGTGGCAACCCGTGTCCCAAGAGAACCTCATGAGATACGTATCCTGAATCCCTACTTCATCCAGGAGGCAGCTTTCAGCTTCATTGGACTGCCTTTCAACAATGGCCTGATGGGCAGAGGGGTAGGTATAAAGTGAAGCAAGCAAAAGCACAGGGAAGGATGAGAGACCAAGCAGCAGAGTAGGCTTATGCTGTTCTTACTTTCTCTTTGGGTGTCCACTGTTGGACATTGAAGGGAAGGGACTTTGGCTCTGTTACGGTGTTAGCGCTCAGCCTCCCCCAGGCCAAGGCAAGATCTTTTCTTGGAACACACAGAGGATTTTGTGGGGGATCATCAACATTTCAGCAGTGCCTTGAAAGCAACAGTAAAGTTGCATCCCAGGCTTGTAGTAAAAGAGGGTAAAGGTTTGGTTTATGAGGCCTTTGGTAAGGAATTCTGATCTTACAGCGACAAGTTTAGATGTAAAAGTTTACAAAAGAAAACAATGCAAAACACAGTTTTAGGTCATAGTTATTAACAAAATACCTTCATGGCCATTCTGGTATCTCTCACCCCCAGTGCAGCTTTTTGGAGTGTTAGTGGGGAGTAGGTGGTGACTTGGGTTTTCTGGATTATCTCAGAACCTATTTATATTTGCTCTATCTAATATATCAACCATTAGAGAAAGTATTACTTGGGTGGGTAAATTACTCATGTACCCATGTGATACAGTTCTTGATAGAGAGCACATGTGACATTTTTGGGCACATTAGCACAGCTGACAAACCCAGAGAGAAGCACTTTTGCTGGACAAGGACTGTTTGCTCTGCCTCTGGCATTGTCCTTCCGTTGTTAGTACAGGAGATTTGCCATGTTGCAGCATGGGTTTGGACGAGACAGAATCATATCTCATTTTCTGTGTCATATCTCATTTTCTGTGTTCTAATTATATTGTGAAGTCTTGAGAAACTTTAGAGATACTTGTTTTGTGCAGGTCAGCTGGGTGAATGCCTGGACATAAGAAAGTCAGTTCTTATAATGCAGTGTGCAAGATGTGCAGACAGATTCAGCCACACAGAATAGGTCTTTTGTGAAAAGCATTGCTGCATATGTGTGTACAGAAGCTGTCACAGCTTCTGGAAGCATTGGGTTTTTGCATTGTGCTCTGAAGAAATCTTACCCTAAATAATTCCTGTCAGCAAGGATGTAACTTACCTTATCTCTGCATTCTCCAGAACTTACCCTTAGAACGATGTGGTTTTGATTTGTCTTCCAGAAAATCAGGGCTGCTGCCCCAGTGAAGGACAGAAATCAAACTTTTGCCTTTATTTTCTCAAGATTTGTTTTAATTTTTAAGCACGTTATTTTAATACACAAGATATTACTGAAGCTGAGAGGAGAAGAGAGAATCCGGAAATGAAAATGCTGTGAACTGAAGTTTATGAGGTTTTGATAGGTTGTTTAGCACACATCAGATTGGGAAATGAAGGCATCTTAATTGAAACCTGATGTTTCACTCCATGAAAGTCCATTTGAGAATTTAAAAATAGTTTATGGAGCTTTAAGGCAAGCAATCTTTGCCCATGACCCCTGATAGATTGTGTAAATTGTAGTTCATTCCTTCAGATGGGGCAACAGGAGCTCTGCAGGTGCATCTGTGGGGCCAGCACGTCAGTATGCCCTGTGGTGTCTGTGCAAGGACACTCTAATAATAGTGATCCTGTCAGAGTGTAAAAACAGAGAGAGTATTTCTAGCCTGTGAGCACAAATTTTACTGCAGGTATGAGCTATGGACTGCTGTCATGGAGCTGCTGGGACTTCACGCTTTAGTGAATGCTGCTGCATCAGTGCAAAGGCTCCAACAGAAGCTACTGCTGCCAGTGTAAAGAGGGAAGAAGAGTCTGAGTAGGATCCTGGCGATAGAAATTTGCTACAGGCCTTTTTCACTGAGATCTTAAATAGGAAGAGTGGAATTCAGAGCCTGTAGACCAAGAATCCAACTCTCATTAAAGATCTGAGAGAGATCCAGCAGGATGAACGAGACAGCTAGAGCAGGGAGAATTGCCCCACAAAAGACAGTGTGACCCAGCAGCTGCAGAGCATAGCTGGTTGGGTTCAGGGTCACACTTTAGAAATGCAAGGCAGTCTGGAAAACTTTACTCCAGAAAGAAGCATACGAACATGGAAAAGGAAAATGCTGAGATCTAGTAAGCAAAAGCACAGCAAACAGTATCTGTCCCGAGTTTCTCCTGGGGAACCGGAACGGGGGTAGATTAGTGCCCCTGTGCTTGCAGTGGGCTGTGGTATGTTGGGCAGGCTACACACAGGAGGATCAAGGCTGGGGATGCCTTAGTAATCAAGGCCAACATGAAATCCTCATAAAGAGCAGTAATATTCCACTCTTCTTTGGTTCTGATGCCTAAATAAACTTCAGTGCTTCTCCTACACACCACATATGGTAACAATGTGCTACCAATTAACTTTGTAATTTGGGGGCTTTTTCAGCAAGGTTGAGAAGAGCTAGTAAAATAGTTCGGGGCTGATCTGAAAGTGTTTTTCCCAGGATTCAATAAAGGGTGAATGTAGTAACAGCCTCTGCTTTGATAATATAATTTGGGCCAGATGGTTCTGGAGGATAGTAGGGGTACCCGATGGGCATTTTGATTACACTTGTGGCATTAGTAACCAAAAGTCTGAGCAAGGAGCAAAACTGGTCACCCACAATGAACAGTGACTTCTCTCTGGGACCGGTACAGCTTTTCAGGAGTTTCCTTAGTCCATTTACTGAAGTCTTTAGAAGAGGGAGAGCTGTTTCCTACTACATGTGGACTTCTCTTTTCTTGGGATAAGCTGATGATAAAGAAAAAACTTTAGTTTAGGATCCTAGCAATGTCTGGGGAAAATTAAATGTTAACGTCTGAGGATGGTTTAGTGTAAAACAAACGACCTAGTAAAATCCTCTCTTTGATTAAAGAATCCTCTTAAGGTGTGGATGTGTGGATGCAGGCTTGGCTGTCTTGCTAACTAAAGGTGTATGTATGTGATTTATGTTTAAGTGGAAGTTCTGTGTATACAGGTCTTTAGGGCTTGGAACCAGACATCACTGGTGTTGCAGCTGACAATTTAGGCATGCGATAACCTACATTACACTGCAGCTTACTGGGGGACAAGCATGAACACTGGTTTAGAGGCATCATTGCCTGTTGCATGTACAACACTAAGGATGGTTATCGCCATGGTGCTTTTTGCTGTGTAGTGAATAGTCCTGTCAGCTCAGTAGTGGCTCAGAGCCATTGGAGCAGTGGCTTTCTGGCTCCTGTGGAAACCCTAAGCATGGTGCGAGGTGGCCAGAAGAACATTTCAGATTATACAAATTGTCAGGACTCTGATGACTCCAGTGCAGGCTGTGGTGTTGGTTTCTGTATCTCTGCTGGTGCTGTGCATCCATGGAACTGTTATGATTTAACTAGTGAGATTAAGCTCTGCTGCCCAAAACTAAACCTTTGGTTTGTTTGTGTAATGAAAATGGCTGAATCCATAGACCTCTTATTAAAGAGATAAGGCGTCCTTCCCTGGACTTCACCCAGCCTCAGCAGAAACTTAGTGAAGGAGGAGCCGGGTGCAGGAGGTGTTACGAGGCTGCGTCAGGCGCTGGGCCATGGATTAGCACCTCTGCAGAGTGCTGACAGCCCTCCTGCACCCGGGGATTAAGCTCTAATGCTGCAGTGTTAGCCCGTCCTGCCCCAGGGCTTCCCTTTGCAGTTATGCAGTTTTGACCGTAGGCAGGCAGCCTTTCTGGAGATGCCACTGGTGACCCTTTGCTCCTTAGGCAGTTTTCAGCTCCTCTAGCTGATCATAATGACCCTTTCTCTCATTAGTACTAGGTTGCCCTGGTATTAGCAAGCTTTTGGCTCCTGGGCTGTTCTTGCTGGACTCTGTGTGAAGGCCATGTCTTGGGACCTGTTGGGTCTTGATGGAGCAGAAGAGAGGTGGGGGACAGCAGGAGCCCAGCAATCTGCTGCTCCATTCTTTCCGGTTGCATGCTGCTTCTTTTTTGGCACTCTGACAGCATCTTCTAAGGCAGGTAGAGGGACAGATAAAGGGCCACTGCAGCTGCAGTTGGTTAAATATAGAGACTTAGTGTCGTCGTTGTGCTGTCCTGAAAAGCCAAAGCTTATCTGCTTCGTGTTCAACATGAGGTGCCAGGGAATGGACACTCAGGCAGCAGGTAAATGAATACCAGCTGCTTCTTGGTAAATGCCCAGCCACGTGCTTCTGCACATGACGCAAAGTAACAGAAGGGAGTTCACCTTTCAATGAAAGAGTAGACCACAAACTCCCATTTAGCAAAGGGTGAAGCTTGTTGTGGTTACCACAGAGCAGCTAGTGTGTGGTGAAGTCGTATCCTTGCTTGCCCACTGTTAAATTGTTAGGTCCTTAAGAGATGCTTGCTGCATGGCACAGGAATCTTCTCTGTGTCAAATGGTGAATCAGAGACTGTGCATCAGGTTAGATGTGGTCAGAGACACTGGTTTGGGCCGAGTTGTACAGGAGCTCAGCAGTTAAATGGCAGAATGGCAACCTGCTGGGCAGCTAGCCTGTCATGTCTCTAACAACAGGCCCTTCCCTTTTGCTCTGCTGCAGACTGCCCGTTCTGGAGGCTCTCTCCTGCTTACAGCAAGGAATGAGTAGGGGAGGTGAAGGAGGAGTGTTGGAGATGCTCTGCTTTGTCTTTTGAAGCCTGGTATTGCAGCTGATTCTGTGCATGGATGGAGGTAGCTGTGGGAGCAGCGCTGTGGGTTGCAAACTCCTGTGACAGGGACCACTGTAGAATGCCAGGCACTCATCTGCTCACAAGTGATGCTAAATTGCTTTTTATGCCATATTTCCCAACTTGCTAACTAGGGGAGGCAAAGAGTAGGTTTGGGGTTCTTTCATGTGAACAGAAAAGAACAAAAAAGAAAATACAGTGACTGTTGTGTATAGCATGTGATGGCTATTATAGTTTTGTTCCGTATTTCTTTTGTTTTGGAAACCTTACTGCTATTAGGTGATCAGGTCTGTAACGGATAAACTAAGGTAGCAATTTTTCCCAGGTAAGCAAATTTTCAAGTTTTCCTTCAAATAAGTTGATATAGTAATCAAACCAATTTGAACATCTAGATGCATTATTGTCTGTAGGGAGTTTATTCTTTAGCAGTGCTTACCCTTTTATTAAAAAAGGTAACAACTGGAATAGTCTGAACCATCCAGTATATCTTACCCTGAGCTAAGTAAAATCCCATAAATAACTGGAATTCATTTAATATATTAAGGGAGTCAGATATTTCTAAAAACAGATTTACAGCAGTCATTTCCTTCCAGTCCAGCAGGCAGTGACACAGGAATGACCCGGGCATGGAATGAAAAGCAGCAAGAGCTTTTCACATGCACCAAGCAAAGAGCAGTTACAGTCCTCAGGTTCAGTCACCGGCACTGGATCTCCAGCACAAGCCCATGATCACAACCGCAAGGTGATGCTCAGCCTCCAGTAAGTCCAGAGGAGGGCTAGTGTTCATTTCTGATGACTGGCTTCTTTTCTTCTGTGAATAGAAGTCAGTCTTTAAAGCCTCTTCAGGGAAACCAATGGAAGATGAAACAGCAATGTCTTGAGGTGAAGCCTTTTATTTCTCCTTGCAGCAGAGAACAGTGTAGGAGCAGTTAGGAAACCTGTCCTGTTGCTGTCTGTGCTGCTAAAGGCAGTTTGGTCCCCTGACCTGGTGGTGCAGACTGGCTGCGTTTGCACTGCACAGAGCTTGTAGGGGTCCCTGGCACAACACAAGACCAGTGATCTTTGCCTCTCTTGTCTTTATGCTTTTCTCACCCAGGATCCACCATGTCTGTGCTTGCCTCACCCAAGCAGACCATGGCCAGGGGGGCCCTGGAAGGAGCCACGCTCTGGATGCACGGGCAGCCATTGCCCAGCACTGCTGCGGTGACGTGTCGCTCACCACTGCTGTGTTTGCTGCTTCTGTTTGCCAGGTGGCCTTTCGGTGTCGTCTCTGGCTCGTCTGTCAGTCTGCTGCATCCTCTCAAATGGGACCAGGCAAAGAGCTGATCCCTGGAGAGCATTCTGTTAGATACTATGTTTTCCAGATGTTTGGGCTTAGACAGGCAGGCCAGGCTTGGCTGTCGGTTCAGGCCACGTTATCCAGGGAGGTTGCCCTTGTCGTTGTTTACCAGTGCTGGAGAGCGGATGCTGAACCTGGTACCCACCACAAGCCTCAGCTGTGACAGAAACCTGGGAGATGCAGCAGGAGGTACAGAGCCTGCAAGGCCAAGTTCAAGGCTTGTGGCAGGGAACTGGCAGGGGGAGGGGACTGCTAACGCTTTCTGGGGTCTTGCCATTCCCAACTCTCCCTGACTGGCAGGCATCAGTTCAGGTCAGAAACTCATCACAGCCACACCTGGAGCAGCGGTCCTGCTGGGCCACTCCAGGCAGCCCCACGCCATGGCCTGGCTTGTACTGGCCAGTCCTGGTGTGGCTGGGAGGCATCCCAGGAGGCTCCTGCTTCAGCACTGGCCATTGCAGGGCTGCTGTTCTTCAACCATTTGGTAGAAAGCAGCATTGCTTGGTGGTCCAGGGATACCTGGGCACATGGAGGGCCATGAGCAGGAAGACAATCCAACCCCAGATGATTGTTCCTGAGGTAGGATGTTGGGATTTGGGGTTTCTTCCCTAGCAATGGCCTAGAATAACAAGATGCCTGCGCAGTTGTTTGAGAGAGTGTTATTTTCATAACGCAAGAGGTGGGGTGGTTGCCTTGGTATGTCTTTGGGGCACGGCACGAGGGCGTGTGTGGTGAGATAGCACTGACGCATTGTGCAGGGCATAGCAAGCCAGGTTTGGCACAGCCATGTCCGTGATGCCTAACTTCTTTTGGAGTGACCTGTCCCCCAACTTGCCCCAAAGGTTGTACATGGTTCATTAGATCTTAGCAGCAGATGAATTTATATGCCTGTGTACAATCAGAAGAACTTGAAAGTTGTGTACATGCAGCCAGAGAATAATTATAACCATTTCCTCTCTCCGATACATGTCCTCTCTCGCTTGCCACTTCTCTGCTGAGAGAAGAGCCCTTTCCCCTGGACCTGGAGAACACTGCAGAGTTGGTTTTTCTGCAGCACAGCCTGGGACACATCCTTAGATCCTACAGCACCTTCTCTTTCCCATGCCGCAAACTGGACATGAGGCAGTGCTTCATTTTCAACAGAGGGAAGGAGTAGCAGAAGCTCAGCAGGCTGTCATAGGAGAAGAGGGCTCAGTTTCTATAGTTTAAATCAAATCAGGACCAAAGCACTGTATTGGCTTACTAATGACATTTAGTTAACCGGCAATCATGCTGCTTTTATACTTCTGTTCAAGCTGGCTCGTTTTTTTCCAAGTCACTCTAATTTCCCAGTTACTGTTTAATCTGTCTGATGGTTGCTTCTTCTTGAGCGTAAGCAGTTTGGAGAAAATGCCATGTGTATTTGATCCAGGCGCGTGGGTGCATATACAGTTTGTACTCATGTTCTTCTCTTAGCAGGTGCTGTTATCCATGCCATTTACTAGGGGTGGGCTCTGCAAGCACCCCTGTGCTGCCCTAACAGTTACTGCCCTCAGTGAATAGCAGGGGTAATAATTTTTACAGTATTTTTGAGGTGGTCCTCTTTAGCCCACAGGGTTCTGACTGCAGCAGTGGGACGTGAGGCTGCATCTCAGCAGTGAAGATGTGAATGGCTGCAGATCTCTGCCTTCAAGGGGGGCACACGCACTAGGCTGTATCTACCGTTGTATTGGAGGGTGCTAACATTGCTAACATCAGTAAGGCATAATCTAATCGAAAACTGCCATCAGATCATCAGTTTCTGAATGTCATTTTTAGGGTAATGCAAAACAATTTTGCTAAGGACACCATGTGAATTTCTGATAGTTGTAGAGGCCAAACCAGCTACATGCAGCACAGTCAGAGAAGTCAGGAAGTCTTTGGTAGTTTTTTGTATTTTAGTAATTTTTGAGAGAGGAGCAGGCAATACTAAGATACTGGCATGTCAGGAAGAACTACTGAGGAACAGAAGCAGATGAGAAAATTATTCCATAAAGGACATTGGAGGTGTTATATGTAGAATAAAGTAATGCAGATATTTGGTGACCAAAGGGAAGTTCACTTGATTTCTGTGATCTGTTATTCTCCAAACAGAAATAAGAATATGCTTGAAAGAAAGTTATGGTGGTTTGGCAGTCTTCCCGTAAGGTTGGGTAGTATGATTAATTCTCTGTGGTTTGTAAGACTTACATTAGAAAGTTAGCTCTTAAACATTAACTTGGCCAGTGAAATTCCCTCCAGGCAAAGACCCTGTGTCTCCCTTGAGCTGTACCGTGGGAATGGGCCCAGTGCAAATGCGGGTGGTGTTAACGCCGTTATATTCCCAACGACGATAGGTTCTCAGGGATGTAACCATTTACTCACTATTTTTTGGACACTGTAACTACAGCTCAGCTGAGGGAAAGGGTTTTGTGGCAAGTCTATTTACCAGCTGATGCTACTCCAGTGAAATCCAAATGTCGTCATCTATGTAAAACATAAAGCTGAGAATATTGCATTTGAACTGCCATGCCCGGGAAGACAGGATGTTTTTGCATATTTGAAGTTCGGGGGAATTTTTCTTATCCTTGTGTAATAAACTTTTTCCAATTTTTTTTAAACCCCTCCTTGATATTTTACGGCTACCAGTGAATTAACAATTAACTAAAGTAAGCAGAATAAAACCGGTATTGTTTGTAGCGAGTATCAATTGAAATTAAGCAGTGAGAACAAAATGTCTTTGCTGGTTTTCCTAAAATCTAGGGCTGGCACAGGAGGATGTAGTAAGGTCTTTTTATTTCGAATGTGCACTGTTACAGATGCACTGCAAATGCTTGAATTGAATGTCTCGCTGATTTAGCTGTAAGCAGGTTTTGCACATTTGTCTTCAGATTAGTGTAATTCTAGCGCACTGTAGTGGAGTTCTCCACAGCACATGGTTTGTACTCCCAGTTGTGCTCTCTCAGCTAGGGTATGGGTGGCATTCTTTGCTTGGGAAATGTTGGTCTTGGGGCTGGTCAGGCAATCAGAAGTGAGCAAGGCAGCGTGCTGCCAAAAGCCAGTTCCTCTGAATGAGAGGCAGAAACTCCAAGTATTTTTTTCCCAGTCATCAGGTGAAATGCAATAGTGTTGCTCACCGGTTCAGAGTAAACCATTTTACATGCAAAATACAAGCTGTAGTTGGTTTCTACATCTCAGTTACGAGGCTGTCACCCTTGGTGACTGTCTGAGCATGTCCTCTGAATTTGTGATACTTTTGATATGGTTGATGTTGGATGTTCTACAAATGAAGATATGTGGGTGGATTTCTCAGCCTCTCCCTAGCCCCTGGGGTAAAACTAGCTCTGGATTCATCTGGCTAAAGGGGAGCTAGAAAAGTCTGTGAGCGAGGATTTTACACTGGAAACACTCATCTGTCACAGCAGTCGTGTTCATCTGAATGCACAAGAGGAGTTGCAGCTGTGCAGCACCACTGTCACAGGGCCTCTGCAGAAGCCAGATGGAATGGGAAGGGCTGAGGCTGGACTTCGGTGCAAATGGCAGGTCAGCAGATGGGCGAGGACAGTCAGGATGCCCCTGCTCAGAGTGCTAGCACCCATCTCTGACTGGCTTCACGCTGCTCCTCATCTTCCAAGTGTGTGTGGCTGGGCAGGGTATGGCACAGGCCAGAGTGCCCTTTGCCTGTAGGAGTGGCCCTGAGCAAAGGAAGGGGTCTCAGTGCACGCTGTTGCCTGCGTCTGCCTGATCTCTCCATCTCCCAGAGCTGTTTAACAGCCTCCTTAAACTGCTTTTGCCATCAGTAATATAAAGAGTTTGTACTGTTCCTCACTTCCGCTTCTGTGTGGTGGCTGGTTTGGGATAAGTATTCCTCCTTAACCTAGATGGAAGCCAGTAATGTGCATAGAATTGTAATCCGTTATCTAAGCCTGTTCTGATTTTGGAAAACTAGCATATCCACAGTGAGTCACCCTACAGCTTGTCTGGCGTCCTGTTCTTAGGATAGCAAAGTTGTGGAAAGGGACTGACCATTTTCATTAATCCCTCAGCCCTGCAGTACTCCCCTGGAGGGTCAGGTCATAGAGCCTCAAACAAGAGTCACTGCTTTTGTGATGCTTTGCAGGAAGCTGGCTAATGTGTGCTTGTATTCACAAGCTGGGAGGCTATCAACCCCACAAGCGGGCATTGGGCAGCTGATGTGCGGATGTAGGCAAATACCTTGTTCCTGATTTTCTGCTTAGTAGCAGCAGTGCCCCTGTGAGCAGAGACAGTAAGAGGAAATCTTTAATTATAGAAATGGCAACCTGTGCTAATGACTTCCATTCCTGCTTTTTCTCCTCTCAGAATATCCCCACCTTGGGAAGCGTAGCAATAACCATGGCGCTCCACAACTGTGATGAGGTGGCGGTAGCTGGGTTTGGCTATGACATGAGTTCACCCAATGCACCGCTGCACTACTATGAGAACATCAAGATGTCTGCCATCAAAGAGGTAGGGAGCTCCTGCCGAGCACATACTCCTCCCAAACCCACTGATCACCCCGACTCCAGAGCCTCACTGGGCTGGTGATGTCAACTTCCAGCTTTCCTGTATGGGTCAAAATGCAGCTCCACCCATGCTGTGGACTGTAAAATTTTAGACATTCTCTCAAGCACAATGTGTGTTAAAAACAGTTATTTCTGCTGGGAAAAGTTCTTTGGAATGTGTATATGATGTGATTCCTTCTTCAAGCAGCAGAAAAAAGATTCACATAAATGTTAACTCAAGTAGGGTGGAAGGGAGCAACTCTGCTCTCGCTTTGAAAAGATGTGGCCTCCTCCTGCTTTTTGATCCATTGTATTGCTCTCTAATCCATGGGCTTCTTTTCCTAGATGATCCCCTCCTCAGCCCCTGTGAAATGTGGGGGAGGTGAGATTAGCACGTGCATGTTAGCTCTCAGCTGACTGTTCAGCAGCAGTTAACTAGTGTAAACACATCATGGCTCTGTGGAGACTGTTCTTTAAAGCCAGATCTACACTAGAAACATTTTCTGGTACTATCACAGTGAGATGACCGGCATTTTTAGAGGAACAAAGGTTCTCGTGTTGGTATAAAGATGCTCTTTCAGGTCTGTCCATTTCCTGTACCAGACTAGAGTGAACTTGGACACTGGTCTAAGCTTCTATAGCGGGGAAGTTTGCTGCTATTTCAGTAGAGCTCAATCTTTCCCAGCACAGATGTGGCCCAGGTCTTTCTAAGATTGTTTCCCACTCTCCACTGGCTCCTAGGTGTGAAAACTTTCTCCTTCCTACTCCACGTTGAGAAAAGTTGTATTGTCTGTGAGCTGTAGCTGTCTCCTGGCACTTGGCATTTGTTCATCTTGAGCCCTTTGCCATTGATCCAGGTTAGAAGGGAAGCTGGGAAGTTGTGTTTTTCCAAATCACAAAATTGTACATGTCTTAAGACTCTCACAGGCTGCAGGCTGCATGACCCTAGGCAGACTGAGAGGAATTAGAGATCAGTGATTAGTCAGCTTGAGAAATGAGAAGATCATGTCTAATTATTAGAGGAATGAGACTTTGGAACAACCTCTTAGCAGGGGCCAGGAGAACAAAGGGAGTTAAGGAAAAGACTGTGAGGAGGTCCAAATATATCAAGGGACTGGACATTGTGGTCCTGAGGTACCTCCTGGGCCTGTGGAGGTAGCCACAAAAGTCTGCCTTGCTCAGTGGAAAACCATGGATTTAATCAGTCCTGGCTGGGAAAGTGAGTGCCCATTTACAGGATTTAAGGGGTACATCCAAAGAGGAAAACTGAATTGAGTCACTATGTACAGAGGTGGTGTCAGGCTTATGAAATCCCTGGGCCGAAAATAGATGAGGAGTATCATTCTTGCAGTGGTAGAGGAGGTATCACCACTGGCTTGCCCAGTTCTGACTCTTCCCTGGACACCTGCTCATACCCACTGCCTGAGACGGGACCCTGGGCTACCCAGGCTCAGGTCTGAGTCAGTACAGCTGGTTCCTTAGTCTTCCAGCAAAGATACGGCCTCACCAGCATGAAGATGGATGCAGATGCCTGGCTCTAGCAGTGGGTGCAGAGACTGTTCACGAAAGTTTCAGGAAAAGCTTTTGTCTCTGTGTCCACTCTGGTGAATTGGCAGTCTTTTGTGGAGAATTAATCTTGCCCGATTGTTCCTTCAGTCTTACAAGGATGTCAGGCCCACGGTCTGCTCTTGGATGTGGGGACACACTCACAGGCAGGTGTCCTGTGCCAAGCCTGTTTTGCCACCTGGTTCTGCCACTCTGACCTTAAGGACACTGACACAGGAGCCGACAAGAATGAAGTCATCTTGCTCTTGAACCTTATGTGGATCAGTAGGAAAAGCTGGCACAAAGAGTTGGATGACAGAGTCTCTGGTTGAAGTCACCAGTCCAGATCACTTGGATCTTTGATTCTGGAGGCCAGCACCCTGCATGGCATGCAGAAACCAGTGGAAGACAGGAGGGAGTCACTCCTGGACACCATATGTGGTCTCAGGAATAAACATCACATGGCACAGGGCAGTAGATGGGGATAGACACGTGAAATGCAACCAGTAGGTTTCCTAGAGAGACCAGTTGGTGCCTGGTTTGTCAAGCCTCTGCTGTCTGGAAGCTATCAGTCATCATATCCAGGATGTTCTGTACAGAGGTGAGGGAGCGTTGAAAGGTTCTGATGAAGCCTCACTAATTCAGATGTCAGTGGATTTGTTTCTGCCGCCAGGATTGTTGATGAGAGCTCTGCAGGCCAGCAGAGCTGGTTCTAGGAGGAAGGTTCCTGTTCCACTGGAAGGCTGGTTATCTGATACGTGTCTGCCCATCTAATCCTCACATCCTCACCCACAGGCTCCTCTTACATTTCACTGCCCTAGTACAAGAAAAGCCATCTGTTCCCGAGTATCAATAATTAATGCTCCTCCTGCCTCTGCCCCTCCCAATATGACAAATTGTTTGTGATATTGTGGAATGTGAAGAGCAGAGAGAGGATTGCATTTCTTTCTCTCCCATTTAATATTAATGGTAGCTGGTAATTGTTAGTCACATGAGGGTGAAGTTGAAAGGTGAAGGGCAGAATGGTTGGGTTGTGTCTTCCACAGTTGCCTTCAAATAACGCACAAATGGAGATTTGCCCCACTCTAGACTGGAGGCACCCTGCACACCTTGCTTGAAGAGAGACCTGCATGTGGGTTGCAAATCAGGAGGCTGGCCTGCGCCTGGTACCTTGTGCCAAACCTTGGCTTTGGCATTAGTGAAAGAAGACTGACTCAGAGCCAAGCTCCACCAAGGTTTTTGTCTGTTCCACCTGCTTTGACACCCAGAGGCCCAAAAGCATCTACAGCATTTTCCTCAGTGTTGCTTTGGACCTCTGGGATTATGTCCAGGTCTAGTTCTTTCTGGTCCTCTACATTTCAGCCTCTAAAAGAGCTACTAAAGAAGGCTATGCCTTGAAATTACACAAGTATCATCTTTGTCCTCTGGCCTGCAGACCCATGGAGGCTGGAGTACTTATTCCTGGGCAGGGGAGTGAAACAGGTTTGCTTAAAGTAGCAACATCACAGCACCGAAACAATTGTCATGGGATGCAGCTGTCATGGGATCCACCATAATGAACATCCTGGGCAGGAACCCCTGCCGTTTGACCAGGCTTTGGTCGGGCAGAACTTCTGTTTCTGAAGTTCAAATCTTTTCCCTGACTGCTGGGCTCCTCCAGCTTGAATGACCAAAAATTTTCAGTGTTTAAGCCTGGAGAGCAGCTGCGGGGAAGGACTCCAGCTCCACCCTGAAACCATCGCTGCCTTTACAGAGGAAATGTAAACACCAGCAGTGTCCTGGGTCTAGAGGTGCCACACATGTGTAGCTTCTGGGAACATCTATCAAGCCGCTTCCCTTGCCTGGTGTCCACAGGGGGAACAGGCCTGCCAGTGAGCATGCATCCTCTCAGCAAGGTGTGTCACTGATTTACACTTGAGGCAGGCTTGACATCTCTCTGGACACCCTTGAAACCCTATGACTCACCTCAGAGGAATTTGTTCTGATTATATAAAAAAAGCTAGCAAAATGCGCTCGCTTGCTCACAGCTGGGCGGAGATGCCTCTCCCATGCCAAGACTGAGGTGATAAAATCTCTGTGGAAATGAATGTGATTTTTCCTGTTGCTCTGTGGGACTGGCAGCTGAATTTCCAAGAGGAGAAACAGACAGCCCTACGGTATAGTTTTGCTTACTCTTTGCTTGCCCCGCAGGGGTAAAAGCCCTCAAGGTCCAAGGTTGTGCTGCTATTACTACCACAGAAGGCAGCTGCCTCCGCTGCCTCTTCCAGCATCTCCGACTCCCAGGGGCTGGGCAGGCATTTCCTACCCCAGAGGAAAAGGCTCTGCAAGGAGGCAGATGCTCTGGAGCTTCAGCGGTGTTACCAGTCAAGGGGAAGTAGATGGTCTTGGGACCCTGGTCAGTAGTATGGCTGCAAAACACGTATGGATTCTTCTGTGGTTGTGAATGCTCACGGGAGTAAATTCCTCCAGTTTAGTCCTGGATGGCTTCCTTACTGTCTGTCCTGGGTAGCGCAGTGTACTCCAGCCAGGACACATCCAGGCAGACCTCGTGGAGAAGACCCTTTTCTGTTTATAAGTGTTCTCTGGAGAGCTGGAAGCACACTGGTGTGGCGCTTTCTGTTTCAGGCTGTGAGCTGGAAGATCAGTGCATGCAGTGCAAAACCGCCTCTTGATCCCAGCTCTGCTGCCCAGCACCGTCTCCCCTCATCTCTCATCATCTCCCCATCATGGCTGGGGGTGCAGCGTCCCTGGCCTGCACTTCAGCAGGGGTTTTCTGGGTGATGTGGAGAACAGCCTGCTGTTCTCTGGTCTGTTACTGGGAGACCACTGCCCAATAGACTCAGTGCTGTTGTGTAAACTCTCACAGGTGATTTTTCAGCTCTGATCCTGTCTCTTTCTTTTAATTTACAAAATGCAGAATGTCCAAGTGTGTCATCTCCCTTAAGTTACTATTTTCCCTATTTGAAATGTATTTGCAACAGCTTTCGACCCTTGGCTGCTTCCGTAAATGCTGTACAGACAGTGACTGCATCTTTGCCAAGGTGTCTGCTCACTTGTTTCTGTTTTCATGGCAATGAATCCATCAGAGCTGAATTTTTATTTAGGTTATTGTATTTTTATTTCTTGCTCAAGTCCTGTAATGCTTCATGCCCAAGCACTCCATAAAAGTGTGTTTGTATCACAGGTCACTGTCTTCTACTAATGTACAGGTGTCAGATCCACTGGGAACATAGCAAAGGAAACGTGGAAGTGGAGGTGAGGAAAAAAGAAATAATTTTAAAATAGAGTGAAGGCTTTTCTGGATTAAAAAAAAACAACAATTAACCTGCCTATAAAGATTACAATAGACCTTCAGTGCTAACGGCAAAACAGGCTAGTGTATCAGGAAGAAATTATTGCAGGATGGGAAAGTGACAGTGTTTAAAATAGTAAAAACTCCATAAGGAGTTGATGAAACTGAGAGAGCAGGAGGCTGTGTTATATCACGGGAAGGAAGCACAAAACTGGCTCCCAGCATCCCTCCTCCACGTGCTCTGCCCCAGCACAGTCTTCCCTGCCTCGTGATCCAGAGGTGAACTTCAGTCTCCTGGTCTTTTCTTGTGGGAGCAAGAATGTGAGCAAGGAGTCACCTCAGATGCCACACAGGGAACACCCTGAACTGTCTTCTCAGCAGCTGGCTGCAGACCACCTCACCCACACTGGTAAAAATGGAGAATGCACGGTTACGAGCCACCCCTGTCCATCCAGAGCCCATCTGCGGCATTTGGGTTGCTCGGTGGAGCTGCTGACTGGTCGCCTTTTCACCCTAGAAGCAGATCAAGCGCCAGTGCCGATGTTGTTGGAGGTGTCAGCTCCTTTGATACAGCTGTGCCCAGCACTTCAGTGACTCGCTGCCTGACCCGAGGGGGAGGTGGCGCAGCTGCCTTTGATGGCTTCTTTCTGATCATCAGCGCCGCTTCCCCAGCAGGCCTTTGTGGGATGCTGGAGGACACCATCTTGTAACACTTCTTATTCAGCCTGTGTAAGGGCTGTCACAAGGGCCAGGGGAGGTGGCCTGCAGCACGCAGTGACACACAGCTTTGTCTGTGTCTCTCCCCGCCAGCAGCTACCTCTCAGAATAATCCGCAAACATCAAGTTTGGAGTCTCGGCCCATAAAGGCACAAACAATAGCGCTTTATCATCATCTGGGCTCTCTCTGTGAAGCCGTCCTTTGCATTTTAAATCAACGCAAGTTGCTTAGGAGGGGGTGGTTGGACTGCTTCAGGCCTCCGAGTACCTTAAAAGTTTGCGGTAGCCAACAAGAAGAACAAAACTCCTTTGAAAGCCAGGCAGATGTCTAGCCTGGTGATTTATAGACTGAAAACACAGCTATTCGAGCCTGGCTGATGAATTGCGATTGGAGTACAAGGACTGGTGCAGACTGAAATGGAGGTCAGCTTTGGAGGGGGAGGTTAGGGGCTGGGGCAGGGGGACCTCTGAAAGGGCAGTGCTTTTTCCTGGGGCCGGCAGTGATGACTGATGAGGTTTATACATTTTTGTCTTTGTTTAAAAGCCACCTGTTTGACAGCGTTTTGGCTGAATGAAGGCCTCACATGCTGTTCCTGTGCATAAGGACCGTGTGCCAATGTAATAGAAATCTGGAAAAGATTGATGGAATAGCAGTCACGACCAGAGCACAGGTATTGCCTTGTTCGGTAGGACAGAAGTACAGTAACACTTGTGGGGTGCCACTGCGCACTAATAACAGCAAGGAAGGTAAGGCTATAGGATGGACAAAAACAGATTTAGGGTCTGGACAAGATCTCTGTAGGAAAAGACAGTAAAAGATCTACAGGGGTGTACTGGAGACCAGCTGCTGACCCCAACGTTGAACACAGACCTCTGTAGGAGTGCTAGGTGTGACCCGAAATCACACTGTCACAGATGTACGGTAGGGGCCAGTATTCCTATAAAGGGGAAAGCCCAGATATTCTCAGATGCAGTAGCTAGCATAGCTCTCCTCACCAAACATGAGGGAATAAGAAGAGCTGAAGGCCTTTCAGAGCTGTTCTTAGCAAGCATGAAGACCTTGCAGAGGGACATCTTAGGAAACAGCCTTTGATCAGGTGCCTTCATGGTTAAATTAAATGGAAGGGCAAGAGAAGGGATGTTATAACTCTAATTTTGCTTCTAAAAGGAGGGAGCTTGATAAGCAGGGCTGCAGGGTGGCACTTGGCAGTGCTGGTGGGGTGCTCAGGGGAACTGGGACGTGTTTGCAGACTCTGACCTCTCTGAATTTAGGCCTAGCCTAGGAGAATGGGCTACCAAAAGCAGATGCACTGAAGAGCTTATGGACTCATTGAAGAACTGAAATCTTTTTGTGAAAAGCTCAAAAATTATCTGCAGTTCATGTTTGCAGCAAAGGGGGAACTGGCAGAAAAAGGCTGTAGACATCATCAATAACTGCTTCAAAGTGGGGTTAGAAGTAACGGGGCCGGGGGGGCATCAGCAGACTTCACCCCTGATGGCTGGAGAGGACAGAAGTAAAGTGGAAACTGGCAAAAGTCAAGTTAGATCTTGCAGAGGAAAATTAACAAACACTGGACAGTCCCACTATCAAACAAATAATACGGAAACAAGGAAAGAATTCGAAGGGCTGTGGCATCCAGGGAGGTGAAGGAAGCAGAAGGCGTAGGGGTTAAAGAGCCAAAGTGAGAACTACATGAATAAATATATTACCTCCATAAGGGTGAGAGGATGAACGTGAGGGAAAGGGTGTCTTTCAGTGAGAAGTTTGTAGAAACAGAAAATGACTGGGTCAGCAGTGAAAGGCAAAAGCCGTTGAAGATAATGCACTAGGTGTGAGAGCCTGAAAGATCGCTGCTCCAACCACTGCGCCGTTGAGCCAATTAAGCTGCAAGTGCAGAGGAAAGGGTCCTCAATAAATCTATCAGGTTACACGTGGCTCCACAGGATTAGATTGTATTGGACACAATACCTCTTTTTCCTTTCTTTTTTTTGGGGGGGATGGGAGCCAGGCAAGGAAAATAATCCTGTCAAATTCAGACTCTTAATCTGACCTCAGAGGTACTGCTCAGAACTTCAGAGCGGAGTTTCAATGAAAGAATAATTAAATCCTGAAAGCAAACACAACACGGATTTACCAAAGGCAGGTTACAAAACCTACTTTAGTATCTTTACATGATTTAAAAAATATATAATTCTGAGGACAGAGGAAGTACACTAGCCCAATCTGTCTGAAGTTCAGTTAAGCGTGCGATACTGTGCCGTGTGAGATATTAGTTAAGCTTCAGAAGGTATGGTTTGGTGCAACACCTGTACGTGAACAGCCTCTCTAAAGGAGAAGACAAAGAGCAGCCCTGAATGGATGGCTGGGAGTTTCCCCACAGGAGGTCATGTTTAGTGTTTGCTTTAATGATTTTTGGCACAGAAGGCAATGGCGTGCAAGCGGAATTTGTGATGACACTAAACCAGGTGTGGTCAGTACAAGGAAGGATCAAAATACCATCCAGGAAGACCATGAGCACTTTGAGAACAAGAGCTAACTGGGTGGCATGAAACCTAAGAGTATGAATGGAAAAGGTCATGCTGTTTGGGGCAATACCAGAAATTTTTAGTCTAGGCTGGGATAGCATTATTTGACCATGGCAGAAGATGAAAATGCTTAGATAGATACAAGTAAATTACAGGATAATTTAGAATGCCAGGCTGTGCCAGAAATGCCAGAATGTTTGTCGCTGTGGAAAAAAAAGGCAAGTACAGCTCTTGGAAAGACTAGAGGAAAGGACTTCTTGTAGAGAGAGAATTGCCTCTGCGTGAGGCTATTGTGAGCCCTCTTTTTTGGTTCACAAGAAGTGAATCTGGGGTAAATAGGGACATAGGGAGCTACTACATTTCTGGGAAATATCCCAATTTTCACAGGGGAAGTGAACAGCCTGTTTTGTTAGAAGGCAGGCATGGCTTGTTTAGCTTGGTAAAAGGAAGACTGAGAAGAGATACAATTGTGCTGTCTGTATGTATTAAGAATAAGCAGGAGCTAAAAGAGCTGTTTAAAATTTCAAGTTGGTATAAGAATGACTGGGCATAAAGGAGCTGTGAGCAAATCTCCTAAACATGAAAAGATGAGGGTGCCCATCCCTCCCTTTTGTTTCAATACGTGTGACTCCCAGGAGGGTGCAGGTGGGACAGGGCAGTCTGCGGTGCTGCTGCGTCCCAGCAGATGGACTGAGAGAGGAGGGATCCCAAACCAGGGCAGGGCACTGGTGTCATGGGAGGGGCACTGGGAGGTGAAACTGCAGCTCATGGGTGGCCGTAACACACCTAGTGCATGTGGTCAGCGTGCCAGGACAGAGCAAGGGCATGGGCCAGGCAGAATCATGAAAAATAAGCAGCTCTAGAGACAAGGCAGTGAAGGTTAAAGGCAGAGATAAATCGGCACTGGTGGAGACTGGAAACTGACTGTTACCAGCAAAGTAGCACTTCTTGCTGCTGCTGTGGTTTCTCTGCAGGCTTTCGGGGCGAAATGCTGTTGACTTACAGAAATACGGAGGATGTTAATAGAATGGAGAAACCTGCTGCTTTACAACTTGCTGTTTTTCTTGAATGCATTCCTCATTGACTTCACTCTCTCTGATTTTATCTTCTCATATTTTAAAATACTGCGATCAATACTTGATAAGACTGATGTGCTCTGAAGCTGAGGCATTCCCCGATCGTAATTCATTACAGATGGGGAGCTTACTTTCCTCCTGGGTTGGCCTTTGAAACATTTTTCTTAGCCTTAAAATATTCTACTTGGCTTTTCTTGAAGGGACAGAAGATGTTTTGTGCTTCTTCATGGAATCATCAAGAAAAAAAGGACAGGTGGTTCGGGGCTGCTGCATTTGCATAACCCTGAAAGGTGGCTTTAACTGATGATAAATTTTCATCTAATAACTGTGACCAAACGATCAGACCCACTGCCACCTCTCTGGGATGGACAGCCATAACAGTGCATGAGCTTGCAGAGCTGCTCTGCTCCTGCTTCTCTCTGCTGAAAAAAGCAAACATCCACTGCTCAGAGAGAGACCCAAAGCAAAGCAAATCCCAGCCTGATCCCCAAAGAACAAGAAGGGCTCTGGGGCCTCCTGGGATGTGTCTGTTGGAACTCCCTGCAGCTGTGAGCTCTGACAAGCAGCCAGTTCATTTGCACAAGTGGAATCTGTACCAGACGGCTGCTTGATGTGGGCAGCGGCAGGGGGAAGAGGGCAGGGCCAGTCTGCCAGGTTGCAGGAGCAGCAGTGGTGGTGACGCGTAGGGACAAGAAAATGGAGGTGGCAGTGAATGCTCCAGGCTGTTCCGTCACTGTCTGGAGGTGCAGATTCGCGAGAGAGGAGCTGCAGTTTTCTGCTTGTGATGCTGAGGTGTAGCTTCGGGACTTGGGGCAGGAGGTTTGTGAACGTGAACAGTCCGCATACAGGAATAGGAAATGAGGCAGTAACAGCCCCGTGCGTACAGGAAGAGCGGGTCAGAGCAGTCAGAAGGGGCAGTGAGCATCTTTCCAGCGCAGCCAAAGCACGTCCAGCATCTGAAGGCGGGAAAAGGCTTCTTTGCAGTAGCAGCAGAAGTAAACACCAGCATTGCAGCAGCTTCATGTAATCATTGTCCAGGCATGGATCCTGCTCACAATCATCTGCTTAAAATGTCAAAATGAGCACTCTGACGGCACAGCTCTGTCTGTGTATGGGTGACCAGAGAGTTGCCTCTTTCTTATCATCCTGCTGCAGCTCAAGACACTGTATCAGTGGGAAAGATTTCCAAGACAACTTGCCTGCAAGCTTGGTTACACAGAGCACCTTGGCTTACCCAGTGAGGGGTGGCAAAAGAGAACTTCCCCTTACAACAGCCGTAACGTAGTCCTGTTCCCAAAGCACACCTGAGCTTGCCAAAGCCTGGCTTTTCATGAGACCCTGCAGCCATCTCACGGAGCCCCCCTACCCACCGGGCCCTGCTGGCAGTGTATGCTGCCCAGGGTGCTATTTAGGGTGTATTTTGTTGCCTTTCCCCCTGTGGGGGCAATGGAAGCAAGGTGCCTGCCTCTTTCTGGCAGTTTTGAGAAATCTGCTCCAGTTCCTCTCCCCACTGCTGCCACTGGTGCTGGAATTTAGCTTCCTTCACCTGATTAGCTCTGTCTGTCAGTGGGGTGAGTCCCTCTCCTGTAATCAGTAACCGGAGCTGGTGTTGAAGACATGCCTCATCCCTCCTGCCTGTATTGCTGTCAGGCATGGGGGGAGCAGCGCCATGCAGAGCACCCTGCTAGTGCTCCGTGGGAGGGACGAAAGCCCATCCTTGCCAGGGAGTCCTCTTCCTCTGTGGTCTTGCATTCAACCACAAAATATTTGAGAGTACTGCTGCGGACACCACTAAGATTTGTGGATCAAGTGGGAGGCTGAACTCCCCTACATGTGGCTTTCTGCTTGGAAAGAGGAGTTTGTGGCAGTGTCCAGGGTGCAGCAGCCTGGATGCCGAACAACCAGAGGTTTTATAGCTCTTGCCAGCAGCCTTGCAGTCAGTGCTGGAGCCATACCTAGCCATAATGTGAAAGACTGCAATTGTATCGCCCAAAGTTTTATTATCTATATACTGTACTTAAATTCCTGCTCCACTTGTACCTTTCACAAAGCAGATTTCCTCTTGCCATCAGATAAGGCACTTGCATGTGGCCTGAGGTGATGTTTAGGGTGGTTTTAGTTTCCCTAGAAGTGGCTGCTTCCTCAGTTACCGTCTGTACCAAGCAACACACGCAGGTTGTCCTGGGTGAAAGCACTTGGCTTCTCACACTGTTTGATGAGGCTGAAAGATGTGGAGGAGGGATCAGATTGTGCTGTGATGTATCAGGCACATCAGGCTCCCTGGTGCTCCGGATAGGCTTTGAACAACGAGCCCAGCCTGATGTAAGTGAATGCATTGGGACCTGGTGTTCCCAGCATGGCCTCTGTGCCAGCGACAGCTGCTCGCTGCCTGCTGGCCGGAGCGTACACGCAGCACACTTGGCTCCTCTGCAGGTGCCGCGAGTCCCCAGCGAGGGGTTGTGTAGTCAAGAGGAAGAGACGCTGCTGCATGGCGGGGCCCAAGCCCAGGACCCCCAGCTGACATGCCACCTGTGGGACCGTTTCCAGCACACTGCAGGATCCCAGCTCTCTGGCTCCAAGTGACAGGCACATACAGTCCTGCTCTCCCAGCTCCCTCTGCTCTGCACTGCCATTGCTCCCACTGCTGTTTGCTGGAATTCGTACTTTTCTCCTTTTGTAAGCCAGCTTTCTCCCCAGTGCCAGTTTTCAGTTTCTGCTTTTATGCTAGCAGAAGTCAAGCACTGAGTTGTTTCTGGGAAGCATCTTTTCAGTTTAGAGATGAGGTCTTCTGCGTTTTCAGAGTCCCAAAAAGCACCAGCACAGCTGACCATGTGTGGCCCTGTTGTTCCTAGCGCTAGTGCACCCTTCGCAGCATTCAGGTAACGGTGTCACTGGAAGCAGAGGAAGTCAAAGACTTCTTTTGAACACAGGTTGCAAGGTAAAACCTGCCTGAACTTTCCTTAGTAGCTTTAACTGTCATTCCTGTGCACCGAGGGGATGGAAGTAGCTTGTGAATGCACAGTAGCAGCAAGAGAGGTATTTCCAAGATGTGCTGGAGATCTAGAGCGGGACCTGCCGTCTCTTGAACATCTTGGTGGCAGGCTGCACAGCATGACCAGGGCTGTCAGTGCCACACACAGTCATGGCTGAGAGCCGCTCGTCCTGGACAGGACAGGACAGGAGAAGCAGTGGATGACAGGAGAGCCTCACGGATGTTGTGTGTGATGGATACCACCAGTGGTTTGCAGGCAGATGCCTGCGGTTTTACAGTGGGTAAACTGAGTTCAAATGCTTACGACAAAGTGCTTTCAGAGGGCTTGTTGGGCTGGCGCTTTGTTGGTTTGAGGCCATTTCAGGGAGGCTCCTATAGAGTGATTTTATCGTGGTCCAGTTTGTATTCAGAGTTCAGATTACCTGCTGGCCAGAACACTGCTGGAGACCTGGGTTTGTTTACTGGGATTCTTGTCATGTTGGGAGATTTTGGGTGAAGCTGTTTTTCCCTGCTGTGCCTTGGTCTTCCCAGGGAGATAAACCACTTACTGCTTTCATTAAGTGCTTTAATGGTACCAGTGCAGGGGGGCGATGGCAGATGCTGTGATCGCAGCTAAAGCCTGCTGCAGGGAATGCATCTGGGTGGGCTGACACCAGCTATAGCAATCATTGCTCTGGAATGCCTGGCTGGGAGATGTGACCATTTCACCCTTTGTGTTGTATTAGTGTAACCTTTAGCATGTCATTTCCGCTTGATAGGGCTAGCAGAGGCAAGAGCCGGTCTTGATGGGGCTGGTCTTGGGGCTTTTCAGCTGCATGTGCTAATGTGCCAAACGAGTTGTCCTTTGGCAGGGAGCTGTATGTGGATACAGCATGTCCTGTCACCATGTTCTCTGCCAGCTCTGTTCCCCAGTATACATCACCGTTAATGCTGCGCTGTTGGATTCTTGTGTGTGGTGGCTTGGGAGGGCACTTCAACCAGCTACATCTGCCCAAGGAGCCTGGGTTGCCCAGATCTAATTGTGCCAAAAAAATTTCACCCGGCCCATGGGGAGACCTCATACTTCAGGTACACAGGTCTTAACTCTGCTGGCTGTGTCGGCTTTAGGTAAGAGAAGGCCCTTGGTCTGCACCAGGGTCTGTCTCCTTGGCAGAAGCCACTGCCCTACCCCAGCTGGAGTGTCCCGCAACGTGGGGGACGGGAGCATGCTTGGCCAGTGTTAGCTGCTGACCTCCTGTCTCTCCCATTTCCTTCCAGTCCTGGACGCACAACATCCAGCGGGAGAAGGAGTTCCTGCGGAAGCTGGTGAAAGCCCGAGTCATCACTGACCTGACCAGTGGGATTTGAGTGGCTGCAGCCACTGCCTCCAAGGGAGGAGACGAAGATGCACGCTGCAGCTCTGGGAGCAGGCACTGGCAGCCCCCCGCAAGAATCCCACCTCACTGAAGACACACAGAGATGCCCAAGTGCTCTGGGAAGACCCTCCCGCATTGCCAGTCTGCACAAGGGTTGCATCTGCTGCCTCCAGGCCTAGAGCTGGCAGGAGGTGGGCAAGGGGCTGAGTGGGCAGTTCTTGAACTCTGCATCGCAGACAGGTCTTCTGTGTCCTGAACTAAACAGGAAAGACTCAGGAGAGAGAAGAAAGATTTGTGAATAAAACGATTTGTGCCAAATGGGAGGTGACGCTGCCCTGAGGCAGCAATGCCTGAATGTACAAAGTATTATTTTTTAAAAGAAACTCTGCAGGAATCATACTAGAAATACCAAGGTGCAAGGCAAAGTCTGCTTGTGCACAGCCCTGCGAAAAGCCCGGCCTCTTCATGCTCCATCTGCATTGTCACCGGCCTTGGACCTTTCCCCAGGAAAACAAATCCATCCAAAACTTCGGTGTCGTTGGTGCTGCTATAATTCAAAGGGAGAATAATGGCTTTCCCTCGTTCCACCTGGAGCTTCTGGATGCAGATGGGCATGGGTTTGTTTTTCTGCACTTTTCCTTGCTCCCTGCATAGAGGTGGCAGCCGCAGCCACTTACTTGGCTGCGTTTTCCATAGCCGTTTGCGCTGCTCTGCCTCTGCCCTGACCCCAAGGTGGAGCAGGGAGGCAATGGCTTTCTCTGGCTGCAGCAGACCCTCTCCCCCTTCCTCCTCTCATGGCACTGAGGAGCCTGCCTCGCTGTGCTCAAGGCTTTCAGGCCTTTTGGTTTGTGCCTGCTATGCAGGGCCCCCGTGGAGTCCATGCACCCTGGTGTCACTGTTCCTGGACAGCATCTCATTTTATTCTCATGTGGGAGAGGAGTAATTTATTCTTTGGAAGGAGGTCAGATCTTGCACGGAGATCTGAAGCTTTGCAGTTTGAGAGCAAGCCACTGAAGATGTTTGTTTTACGTTCCAGACTTGATCGTGTTCCCTATTTCAGTGACGTGTGACCTCAGTGATGATGGAGCCTGCTGGCACGGGTGGGGGCCTGCTGGGAACCCTCAATCTCTGCTTGGCCCCTGCTCACTTCATTTCCCGGCTCCTCCCATGCTGCTCTAGCACCGCTGCTCTTCCTGCTTTCAGGAGCACGTTCCTTCCTTTGCTGTCTTGGTCCCGAGATGCAGTATTTGCACATTTGATTTGTATACATATTTCAGAGGAGCTGGAATAAACTGAGCAACGTGGCCAAGTGCGAGGACAGCAGGGTGGTCTCACCCACCTGGAGAGCATGGGCAGAAGGGGGATTGCCAGGGGCGTGGTTGCAGGTGGAAGTAGAGCTGGAGCAGGCTGGATGGCACCCAAGGGCACTGTCCCAGGGCATGTCCCTGTGTGTCGGAGCAGGGGTGTGCAGCCAGCCAGTGCTGGCGTGAGTGGAGGGAGGATTCTGGAGGGGTGCTGGTGGGTCTCATGCTCCTGGCACTGTATCTAGTGTAGCTCAGGGACTGCAGTCTGCCTTGCCCTGAGCTGGAAGGCGAACATGGCCCTAACATGGACAAGGAGTGCTCAGAGCAGGGCTTGCACGGTTCCCCTGGGCCACCTCTGCTCCTGCTGACTTGCAGGGGGCTGTGGCTCTGGGGTTGAGACCCCAGAGGGGACGTGCAGGAGGGGCAGGCAATGACCCACATGTGAGGCAGAGGAGCAAACTGTGCGGAATGGTTTGAGGCAGCTCTCAGGACACGGTGCTGGGTGCGGCCCAGAGACCAGTGTGGGATGTGCCCCTCAGAACCCTCTCCTGTGTGGTGCGCCCGTAGCCAGGGAGCTTTGCTCAGGGGCAAGTCCTGTCCAGCTTCTGGTCGTGGCTGCAGCTTGCCTTGTAGTCTGGGAGCAGCTCAAAGATTCTGCCTCTTCCAGGCCACAGAAGACATGCTGAGAGGCTCTCCCTTCCCTTTCCCCTTCCCATGTCCCTTCTCCTGTCCCTCTGGCCTCCCAGCCAGGCGGTCCCTGCTCCCCCCAGTACATGCCTCTCCCCAGGATGCTCTGTGAGGTTTCTAGCATGAAGAGCTGGGGTTTCCAGCAGGTTTTTGAGCATATGCTGTGGCAGGTACTCCTTTGAATATTCTCCCACAATTTGTTTTTCCTGCTTCAGGAGCCCAAGGGACTGGATTTCCATGGCTCTTGCCAAGCAATACTCCTTTGCAGTTCCTGTGTGTCAGCCTGGACCTGGGACCATCCTCCACAGAGCCCCTGCCGTTGTGGTAGTGGGGGTGTGTGGGCTGGACCCAGCCAAGGTTGTGTCTGGGGCGGTGTGGGCACCCACCCTCTCTGCCTTGGTGCTTGAACTGGGTCTTTAACCAGCTGTGGGAGCCCTGGGGCACTGTTGGGTGGATGGGTCACATCCATATGCAGCTGAGATGCCAGAGAATGGGTGGCTGCTGCCAGGAGGAGGGGGGGTGAAGAGCCTTCAGTATCTGTGCTGGACTCCTCTCCACCCCTTGGGGAAGCACCCTCATGGAGGCTTGTGATGGCATTAATTTTGCAGAATCACAGAACAGTCAGGGTTGGAAGGGACCTCTGGAGATCACCTAGTTCAACCCCCTGCTAAAGCAGGTTCACCTAGAGCAGGTTACACAGAGTCGTGTCCAGACAGGGTTTGAATGTCTCCAGAGGAGACCCCACAGCCTCTCTGGGCAGCCTGTGCCAGTGCTCTGTCACCCTCGAAGTGACTCAGATGGAGCTTCCTGTGTTGCAGTTTGTGCCCATTCCCCTTATCCTGCTGCTGGGCACCGCTGAAGAATCTGGCCCCATTCTCTTGACACTCTTCTTTAAGGTATTTGTATAATCGATAAGATCCCCCCTCAGTCTTCTCCAGGCAAAACAGGCCCAGCTATCTCATAAGGGAGATTCTCCAGTCCCCTAATCATCTTCGTAGCCTTCCACTGGACCCTCTCCAGCAGTTCCCTGTCTCTCTGGAACTGGGGAGCCCAGAACTGGGCACAGAAGAAGGGCAGACCAGAAGGGGAGGACAGCCTCCCTCGACCTGCTGGCCACGCTCCTCCTGATGCACCCCAGGGTCCCACTGGCTGCCTTGGCCACCAGGACACACTGCTGGCCCATGGGCAACTTGCTGTCCACCAGCACTCCCAGGGCCTTCTCTGCAGAGCTGCCCCCCAGCAGGTCAGCCCCAGCATGTACTGGTGCGTGGGGCTGTTCCTCCCTGGTGCAGGACCTTACACTTGCCTTTGTTGAACCTCATGAGGTTCCTCTCCGCCCAGCTCTCCAGCCTGTCCAGGTCTTGCTGAAGGGCAGCACAGCCTCTGGTGTATCAGCCACTCCTCCCAGTTTGGTATCGTCAGCAATCCTGCTGAGGGTACTCTCTGTGCCTTCATCCAGGTCATTGATGGAAAAGCTGAGCAGGACCGGGCCCAGCACTGACCCCTGGGAACACCGCTCGCTGCAGGCCTGTGGCGAGACTGCGCCATTGATCACAGCCCTCTGAGCTCTGCCATCCAGCCAGTTCTCAACCCACCTCTGATTTGATTTACCCTGTTTTACTGAGCACTACAAATCTACAGGGCACCTTTCTCTTCCAGCTCGCTGGCTCCAGGTCCAAGGAGAGAGCATGGCCCCTGCTCTGTTTTCCCTGGCATCCCAGCTCCCCACCGCAGCTAGGGACAGCTCCTGATGGGAAGCTGTCCCTGCAGACCAGGGAGGTGACTCCAGGCCCTTCCCTTCACTTTGGCGGGGGTCTCCATGCAGAAGTGCCCAGGCTGAATAGATGAGTGTGCGACCCAGGGTGACTGGTGGTGGGTCAGGACCACCTGCAAGTAGAAGGAAAGGGAGGATAGGAGGTTTGGGGGGGGGTGTGTGAAGGCTCCCATCTAACTTACTGCCCCGTTTGACACTGGTGTGGCAAGCACACCCATGGAGCAGCCCTACGGCCGGGTGATGGGGTTGCACCCCCCTGCCCCAGGAGCAGCGTGCAGCGCTGGGTGTGCAGCACTGGGTTTTGCTCCTGGATGCTGTTCCTTCAGCTGCCTCCCCGTGTGCACCTGCAGCCACCTCCCGCCCTCCGAAACGCTGCAGTCCTGCCAGCTCCGAGCGGTGCGCGCGGGTCAGAGCAGGGTCAGTGGGACGGATGTGAGTCTTGGCCTCTCCCTCGCAGTGACTCACCTTTTCAGCTCGGAAGGGAGAGCCCAGGGGAATTCTCCACGGCCTAAATATAGAGCGGGGTTGCCTGGAGCCTCTTGACACGCTGCGGTGCAGAAAGGCCACTCGGGTGGCAGGGAACCTGCCTCGAGAGAGGCCAGGGAGGCGCAGGGAGGCTGGGGAGCCAGTGGCCGCGCTGGGGTTGTGCTCCAGCTGGTGCAGAGAGCGGGTGGGGGAAGCTGCAGGCCAGCTAGCTCACGGTGCTCCGGGGGAGAGGGGCTGCCAGAGCACTGACCACACTGTGAGCACGGGCTGCTCGTGCATTCATGGCCTACAGCCCTCTCCAGTGCCCGCCACCCTGGCGTCAGGCTCCCTCCACCAGCTCACCCATTAGGGCTGGCCATGCTGTGGCCTCAAGCTCGCACGTGCCAAATGGCATCACGGCCAGGGAGCATGAGGGCACAGCGGGATCCTCTGCAGCCCAGCGTCCCTGGGCTTCCAGCGTCTCCTTTTCCTGGGAAGGGGCAGCGAGGGGGCCCTGCCCTGCCGTGCTGCCTTACCCCTCAGTGCGGGCACTGCCGGGAGAGGGCAAAGGTGTCGGGAGGGGGCTGGCTGGTGTATCAAACCGGGGCAGGCAGGCTAGGTACGGGCAGCACCGGGGATGGCCAAGGGCTTCCAGCCTGCCTGGCAGGGAGGCGGCCACCTCGCTGAGCTCCGCTGGCACCAGCACGGCGTGTACTGTTGCTCCAAACGTGCATCGCACACAGTATTAGAGACGTGTCCTTTGGTGCAGGCAACCCAGGCCACTACCCAGCCCACCTGGGCACTGTCTCCTCGCACAGCCCGCACAGGGACTCATTCCAAAGGCCAGTGCACTCACCGGTACTGTACCAAGCTGAGATGCAAGAACTTAATGTGGTTTTAAAATTAGTTTTAGTTTCTGCAATTTTTTTTTAATTACCCCTCTAGGCAGGGAGGGCAAGAGTCTTGCAGGCTCCTCCAGGCCGGCTTATGTCACATCAATTCAGTCATATCACAGAAGCAATAAAGCTATCAAACAAGCTTGGCTGGCCTCTTTCTTCTGCTGCCGTTGGCCTTTTTTAGGGGAGGCAGGAGGGATTCCCCTGCTCAGGCTGGAGACAGCTTCGCTGCTGACTCCTCCAGCACAGTAACCCAGAGGCAGCTGCCAGGGGCTGCAGCTGGCCAATGCCACCAGCCTGGTGCTGTGCTGCTCCTTGCAGGTGACCTGAGGGGTGGGGGACGGGGCTCCTGGGTTGGGTGCATGTCATGTTGGGGGGCAGAGGGGTGGGAGCTTGTCCTGCCCTGGGTGGGCTGCCTGCGGCTCTGCCAGCTTCCCGCCCAGGGTCACGGCAGCAGGCGGGCTGGGTGCAGCTGAGACAAAGGCAGATGTCCAGCCAAGTGACTTCTCGCCACAGCATCCAGGAGTTAGCGGTTTAGGAAGCTGGGGGCTGAGGCTGTGACTAGCTCCGACACCTGCCAGGTCCCAGCGGGAGTAGTGTAACCCCTGCAGCAAACCCCAGCAATGCCACAGGGTTTCCAGAGTCACAGGGTGAGTCGGGGACAATCCCACTGCCCTGGGGAGCTCGGTGGCTGCTTCCAAGGTGGGCGACCTGTCTGCCAGACCTGCCGACTCCTTCCTACAAACAAGGGGTGGCTTCCTGCCAGCACTGACGGGACACTGCAGAGGCAACTGCTCAGCCCTCCCTGGAGTGTGGCTGCAAGTTCCAGATCCCATCCCAATTGATGGAGCTGCTCAAACCCTCCTTCCTGTCCCCTTCTCTTCCCAGCCCTTAAAGAGCAGGGCCGCTACTGCCATCGGGCTGGGCCAGCCACAGGGGTGGCCTGTGCCCTGGTCTGGCCTTGGGAGGGCTGTGGAGGGGGAGAGTGCAGAGCTGGGACAGGCGATGCCTGTGGGAGGTCAGCAGAGACAAGGACACTTGTTCTGGAGCAGGTGTCCCCAAAGGAGCCACATCATCGCTGGGATGGAGACGATGCAACCAGATGATCTGTCTGCGTCACAGCTCTCTCCCACCTGTGTTTTGTCACACCCAGCCATGGCCTTGCACAGGCACAGCAGTGGCCATGGCATGCTCAGTCCTGCCTGGACCACATTGCCCCCATCCCACCTCATGCAAGGGTGGCATCTTCAGGGGCAGGTATGACAGCAGGCCCTGACCCTGCAGGGCTCATTCCAGACCAAACAAGGGACATGAGGACATCTCAGCGCTGCGGGTGCAGGAGCGCAGGAGCCTTAGGAGGCGCCAACCCAGTCACTGCCAGCAGCAGCCAGGGAGCAGGTCACCCATCTGTCTGGAGATCCATGGGGCCAGGGGCCCTGCCCTGCTCATGCTGAGCACTGCCCAGGGCAGAGTCTGTCCTCATGGGAGCCCCAGGGGAAAGCGCAGTGTGTGGATTCAGGCACAGAGCTGGGATGTGCCACCTCCTGCCACCATGATCTTGGGCAGGGGAGACAGGGAGGGGCTGCTGCTGGCAGGACATCAGTGGGACTGACAGCAGCAGCGGAGTAACGTCTCCCAGGACAAGGACCAGGGGCAGAACAGGGAGTCAGGACCCTCAGGTGTCTGGTGTAGCAGCCACAAAGGGGGCACACCTGGAAGGGGACAGAGGTCAGGCTTTGCACAGCCACCCCTTTCAGGGGACTGGGGACACTGTGGGCCCACCTGTATGGGGTTCCCTGGATATCCCCCCTGTGCCGTGCCCCACACAGCCCCCTGCCTACCACCAGCATCACACCCACAGCGGCTCCTGGCTGTGCCCTGGGGACATGAAGACCAGCCCAACTCATAGGGAAGGTGGGAGGGGATGGGGTATCCCCTGGGGATGTCTCCAAGCCCCGAGGGCTGTCTCTGGTGGCGGCAGCCCTCCCCCCCTCCATCGCAGCCCTCCTGGGCATCTCTCCCTGCAGTGGCAGGGCTGTGGCCAGTCCTAGCCCCACAGGGACAGCCAGGCAACCTGGAGCAGGACCTGCCACTTGCATGGATACTCTCCAACAGCCCTGCAAAGCACAGGATCCTGTTCCCCGTCCCCAGCTGATTCCCCACCCCAGGGACCCTCCAAACCTCTGCTGGGCCAAGGTGCCCAGGGTATCCCCGCTGCCATGGGGGCATCACGGGGGGCAGAGCCCACGCTCCCGCGCGCTCCAGCCAGTGGGTGTGAAGCCACCCGCGACCGCAGGCTCGGCCACGCCGCCGGTGCCGGGAGCCGGGTGGGACCGGGGCCAGGCGGTGCCGTGCCAGGGCAGGGGCAGCAGCCGCGGGCTGCCCGGCCGGCGGTGCCGCGGGAGCTGTCAGCCCGGCGACGGATAATCCGACGAGACGGGACGGGACGAGGCTGCCGGCCCCGCCGGTGGCTCGCACTTCCCGGCCGGCCCTCGGGGCCTGGGGGCCCGGGCTGCCGAGCAGCGGGGGACGCCGCCGCCAGCCGGGGGGCGCGGGGTCCGGGGCAAGACCCAGGGGCAACCCGAGGCCGGCGTGCGGCCGCGGCACAGCCGGCGAGCGAGGCGCTGGCCCCGCTCCAGGCGGGGAGTTATATAAGCCCGGGGAGGCCGCGCTCGGGGCAGATGGCGGGGCAGGGGGCGGCCCGGGGCGCGCACCCGCCCGCCCGCCGCAGGCAGGGCCCGGGGGGCCGGCGGGCCGCGAGGGCTGGCCCCGGGGGGGAGCCTGGGCTGTGCCCCGGCCGCCGGCTCCGGCCGGGGGAGCACGTGTGAAGCGGGGCCGAGCGGAGGCGGCCCTGGGATTTGGCACGTTTGCAAGGAGCACTCGAGAGCCCCGGGATGGACGTGGAGGGCCCTGGGCGGTGACGTAAGGACTCGCACGGGCTCGGCTCGGCTCGCCAGCCGGCCCCCATGTCCCCGGGGCCTGCGACGGCCCCGGCGGAGGGAGGCAGGGAGACGGCGGAGGTAAGGAGCCCGGCGGCGGGTGGCCCTGCCGGGGTGGACCTGGCCGCGGGGCGCGGGCGGGCTGGGAGGCCGGGCGGGGAGGCCGGACTCCTCCTCCGGCGAGGGACGTGCACGCCAGGCACACCGGTGGCCCGCGGCGGCTCGGGGTGCGTGGGACGCCGGCCAGCCCCGCCGCGGCCCAGGCGCTGCCGGGACGGCCCCCGCCCTGCCCCCCCACCCCGTACGGCGGCCCGCTGCATGCGAGGGGTCAGCGCGGGGCTCTGTGCCCCCGCCGCCGGGCGTGGGGTCCCCGTGGGGCACCGCTCCCGGAGCGCTCCGTGCAGGGCTGAACTCGGGCCCAGGGGTGCCCGTTTGTCCGTCCCGGCAGCGCCGTGACCGGGCTGTCGGGGCAGGGAGCCCCGCTCCGGGGGCGTCCGTCCGTCCGGGCTGCGTGTCCGTCTGCCCGTCCGCCTGTCCCGGGGGTCGGCCGGCGGGCAGGTGGTGCTGGCGGGGGCCGAGTGCCGCCGGGGGTCCCGGTGCCGGTCCCGGCGGCGGTGCGAGTCTCCACAGAGGCTCGGCGGCGGCGCGGAGCCGGTGCTGACGCGGGGTCGGGCTGCGGCTCCTGCTGCCGGCGGGATCCCTGCGCTGTCCTGGTCCCGGGGCGGTCCCGGTGCCGCTGCGGGGCGGGGCGGGTCGGGATGCCGGTTGGGATCCTGGTGCCGGGGCGGCTCGGGCTCCCGGTGCCGGTGTCGGTGCCCGCCCCGCCGGTCAGGTGACGGCGGCTGGAATTTGACACCGGCGACGGCGGCGGGAGCGGGATGGAGCCGCCGCTGCCCCGCACTGCGCGCCCGCCCGCCAGCACGGGCACCGCACCCCGAGGCGCACCGTGCCCGGGACCCGCACCCCGAGGCTCAGCGGGAGCGGCACCGGCAGCGGCACCGGGAGCAGCGGCGGGAGCCGGTGCCGTCAGGGCAGCGCCGGCCCCCGCCCGCGCCCCGCCCCGGCGCGGCGGCGGCGGGCGGCGGGGGGCGGCGGGGAGTGGAGGCGATGCGGGGCGGCGGCGGCCCGGGGGATGGTCCCCGCCGCGGGCACGGTGAGTGCGGGCCGGGGCGGCGGGCGGCAGCGTCCGCCCCAGCCTGCCGGCGGCGCCGGGCCTCGGCGGCGGCTCGTACCGGAGCTGCGGGGAGGACGGCGGGGGGGCCGTTTCGCCGCCCGCCCCCCCGGCAATACCTGCGGGGCGGTGAAGGGGCTCGGGCCGCCCCCGGGCAGGTCCCCGCCCGGCGGCTCCGGCGGTGGGAAGCGCGGCGGGGCCGGGATTCCCTGCCCGGGCGGGGAGAGGCGGAACCCCGCCGCGGGCGCCCGAGCGGCATAGGGACGGTCTCGCCCGCCTTTGCCCCGGGCTCCCGCACCGGCCCCGTGGGCACGTCGGGCAGGTCTGTGGCCCGGCTGCCCGGGCGGTGGGCGGGGGAGAGCCCCGGGACGGGGGTGCGCGGGCCGGCGCTGCCGGCGCCCCCCGGCTCTGCTTTTGCCGGCTGGGGCCGAGTCTGGTGGCGCCCGTGTGCCCCACGTGTCCGGCTCCGGCCTCCCGCGGGTTTGCGGGGCGGCTGCCAGCGCCGCGTCACACGTGGGGTCGATGTCTGATCCCCCCCTCACTTCTCCTGCCGGGGCAGCGCGGCGGGATGCCGGGCCTCCGCCGGCTGCACCCGTGCCCGCAGGTGCCCGTGGGGGTCTCCGGGCATCTCCCCACGCTGCCCGGCAGGACCCGCGGCTGCAGGGCTGGCACGGCAAGCAGCGCCGAGCGGCGCCCGAGCATAGCCCCCTCCCAAAAGCGGCCACTGTACGAGCTCAGACCACCACCCAGCGCTGGGGCACGCACGGGCGCGCCGTGGATGTGCTTCGCGTGTGGCTCCTGCCGCCCCCGGGGGCCCGGGGCAGCCCAGGGGGCAGCCGCTCCCCGCTGCCCTGTGGGCAGCGGGGGGGCTCCCACCGGGGCTCTGCACGGGTGGGCGTGGGGTGACCGGCGCGGGAATTACCCCAACACGCTGGTGCTCAGCCCCCAGGTGCAGCACACGTGTGGCCGGGGGTCAGGCAGGTCCTCGCATTGATGGGCCTGATCCTGACCCTGGAAAGGGCTCCTGTGCCTGTTAATGGCCCAGCTGGGCTCTTGCAGGGGTGGCAGGGGCAGACCCCAGCCAGATCCCGCCACCCACATGCGGGAGTTGGGGGTCTGCCGGGGGTGGGGTGCGGATCTGGCATCCCCGTGGGGTGCCCCGGAGCTTGGCTCAGCCCTGCCGGTGCTGGGGGAAAGCAGGGGCCGAGAGGAGTTGCGGAGCCGGCGCGGGCTGCGGGTTGCGCTCTCGGGGAGCTGCCCCCGGGGCCGGGACTCCGTGCTGCGGAGACGCCGGCGGGCCGCATCCGTAGCCCCGGCTCCGGGGCTCCCGGGGGCGAAGGGAGGCTGCCCTCGCCCGGCGCCGCGCCGGCAGCGCTCCCGCCGCACAGCCCGGGGCCGTGCTGCCGCCGGACGGGAGAAGCCTGAACTGCACCGCTGCTCCGTCCCGTCCTATTCCGTCCCGTCCCGTCCCGTCCCGTCCCGCCGGGATGCTGGGGCCGAGGGGCCGCGGCGGGGCGGCCGGCCGCGGGAGTGGGGACCGGGGGGGGGCCTTCCCCTCCCAGCGGGGCGCGGGGACCCTCGCCTGGCCCCTCCGGGGGTGCCGGCCTGGGAAAACCATGACCTGGAGGCAGAGGCTGGCGCGGGGCCACGGGCCGCCACGGGAGCGACGTGCTGCGTGGGCTGTGCTTGGCCAGGCCGTGGCGGCTGGCCCGGCCGGGGGGCCCGGTGCCAGCCCTGCCTGCACCGGGGACGCATCCTGCCTGGTGCACGGCCCCTGCAGGAAGCACATGGGCCTAGCAGTGCCCATCACAGCCCCTTGCCACGGTGTGGCCAGTGCGGGGTGGCACCAGATGCGGCAATCGAGGCTTGGGGACCATCCCCTGAGATGCTGGGGGGACTGGGGAAATGGCTTTTGTGTCCTTGTCCCAGCAGTACCCAGCTGTGTCCCTTCATTTCTTTCCCAGGAGCGCTCTCCTTGGCGTGTCCCTTCCTAGCTTTACTAGAAGCACCTGGGACATGCCAGGGCAAAGCCATGGAGGGGACGGGCAAACTTCCTGTTGCAGGGTGTCACCGAGCTCCAAGGGGACAGTTCTGGCCTGAGAGACAGGGGATCTGGCAGATGGGCCAAGGAGGGTTCAAGCCTCCTTGGGAGCCCGGGGATCCTGGCTTGGGACACAGGGGCCTCCCTGCACCCCTGGGGAGCTGGGGAAGGAGGTGGCACAGGTGGCACGGGTTCCCCCAAGACCGCACTCGCTGCTCGGCTGGGACCATGCACAGCGGGGACTGAACTCCCTGTGTGTGTCAGGGCAGTGGACGCTGGGCAGTGGTGTTGAGGTGAGCCCAGTGTGGTGGCCTGTGCCCTGCCATGTCCCCACGGGACCTGCCTGCCCATCATGCCCCTTGCGGTCCCACTCACCCGGGCAGCTCTGGGGCTGCGTGTCCCAGCTTGGCGCAGGCAGCGGGCTGGGGAGCCAGCGCAGGGTCAGGGGGTGGCTGCACCCGAGGAGCCTGTGCTAATGGATTTGGAGTTTCCAAGGTCAGGCTCCCACCGCAAGCAAGAAAAACATTCCCAGGGAAGGGCCATGGGAAAGGCCCCCCCCGCCCCCCCCTCCGCGGCACTCCCAGCCCCAGCCACTGCTTCACGGCCCAGCCTGGCATCCCAGGCCGCTCGTGCAAGGAGGTGGCTGCATCCCCCTGAGGAGAGGTGCTGGGTACAGGCTGGGCCACCCCAGCTGCGAAATCTCTTGGAAGGGGTGCACAGGGTGATGAGGGTGCTTGGCTGTGCGGGAAGGAGACGGAGGGGGGGGTCATGCATGGGGTGCAGGAGGTGTTATGGAGTGCTGGGGGGTGAGGGAGGGGATCCATGCTTGTCAGGGGCAGGGAAGAGGTGTGTCGCTCCCAGGCAGCCCGCTCGATGCCCACTCCATCCCCTTCGCATGGACACTGACCCCCATCTCTGCGCTTGCAGCCAGCATGGAGCAGCGAGCAGGGCCACCAGAGCCGAGACCTGCAGGACCCACCACGCACCTGCAGCCCAAGGTGAGCCCAGGCCTGGCTGGCCATGATGGCCGGGACCACACATCCCCATCCCCAGCTCATGGAGCTTTGTCCCTGGTGGGGGAACTCTGGTCAGGGTTCATGCCACTGTGCTGTGCCTTGTTGCAGGAGGGGACATTGTGGAAGCTTCTTACCATCCTCTCACTGCTGGCCGGGCTGGCCACGGGCACTCTGCAAACCCCACACTGCAATGAGACGCTGGACACGGCCCCCACGCCGCGGGGCATGGCCACCGCCAGCCCAGCTGTGGAGGATGGCGTGGAGGTACCGCTCACCGCTGCCTGGAGCCAGCTGTACGGTGCGTGTTGGGGCAGGACCCCCAGCCTGGGCATGGTAGCCCTGAGCGTGGGTGGTTTGGGAGCTGCTGTGGGGAGCCCCAGCCCACACAGGGCTGCCTCTGCACATCGGGGCCAGGCTGGTGGTGGGGGACATGTGGGGTGCTTCATGCTGGGGATGATGGCAGAGCCCAGGGAATGAGAAGATGCTTTCCTGGGCACCCATCTGTACCGCTGCCCTGCAGGCATCCAGCCAGTGCTGTGGTGTGGTGGTCAGGAGGGGTCTGCAGGGCACAACGGGGGACGGGCAGGCTCAGCAGGCCCCAGGAGGGCAGTGAGCGCGGGGTGGGGTCTGACACTGCTGTCCCCTCTGTGCAGGGGACAACATGACGACGGGTGGCCCGGGCACCACAGAGCTGGTGGAGGACCTGCTGCTGCGTGCTGAGCGCTCACCGCCGGGGACCAGCAAAAACAAGAAGGGGTCAGAGAAACCCTTACGGGCAGCCCGTGGGCGCAACTGCCACATCCGCAACCTGATGGTGAAGGTGCGCGACCTGGGCTTGGGCTTCAACTCGGACGAGATTGTGCTTTTCAAGTACTGCAGTGGGTCCTGCCACCGAGCACGCAGCAACTACGACCTGACGCTGGGCAGCCTGCTGCGGCAGCAGCTCATCACCCCGGGGCCGCAGGAGCGGGTCCTCAGCCACCCCTGCTGCCGGCCCACCCGCTACGAGGCTGTCTCCTTCATGGATGTGCAGAACACATGGCAGACGGTGGAGAAGCTCTCAGCAGCCGAATGCAGATGCATTGGTTGAGGAGGGGGCCACCAGCTCAGCTCAGCCCTGGCTCGATGCTTGGTGACAGACCCTAGTTTGCCACGCTCAGTTGCACCGGCGCTCAGAGGAATGGTCTGGCAGAGGCTGGTGCCCCTGGTTTTACGTGGCCACGAGGGACGAAATGGAGCCGTGACAGGGGATGGGCAGCCAAGCCCCCTCCTGCTCGGTGCCATGCAGCTGGTGCTGCCAGGGTCCTGCCTGGGTGCACCCCGGCTCAACCCTGGGAGAGGAGCTGGAGCAGGTATGGAGCATCCCTGCTGCTGGCAGAGGCCTGCCAGCCCAGTGTCCGCCAGCAGTGCCCAGCTTGGCTGCACCCTGCTTGGACTGCTGCTCTGGCACTCCCTGCTTTAGGGTAGCCGGGTCCAAGTGTCACCCAAGCTTCAGAGTGGGACAGAAGAGGAGCAAAACCTCCTGTCCCCTCGGGCACCCTGGGGCTGGTGGTGGCCGGAGCTGCCCTGCAGGGCGGGAGCATCCCCGAGGACAGGAGTGCAGCGGGGCCAGCCAAACCACACCAGCGCACAGGGTGGGGGACCTGCACCCACCGGGGCTGGCGGCAGCCCTCGGTGCTCCGGTGGGGCACAGGCACTCACTGGGACCCCTGCCCGGCTCCCAGGGGGGTGGCAGGGCCCCCCCGCAGCCCCCACCATGCTGCGGCACTAAACTATTTATTACTCTAAATTATTTATTTATTGTTCTCGAGCGGCAGCTCCTATTTATGACTTTGGGCCCCCGGGGGCCGCGTTAATTTAACCCCAGCGCTGCCGTGAAGCCCTGGGCAGCGCCCCGGCGCCCCGTGCCCCCCGCCCCCTTTTTCTATTATTTGTAAAATGGGAGGGATAAGCTCTATTTTTGTACAGTCGCCTTTTCCCGTAGCAATAAAGCGATGGGCTGCGCGTCCAACTCCTGTCCGTGCCCGCGATGGGGGGTGCCCGGGGCTGGCAGCGGGAGGCTGGGGGCCGTGCTGAGCGGGGCCCCCGCCGGCGCTGCCCGTGGGGGGCGGGGGCGGCTCCCGGTGCCCGGCAGGGGCCGCGCGTGGGCCGGGACTACCGCTCCCGGCGTGCGGCGCGGCGCTGCGGCAGGTCCCGGGCTGCCCGGCCGCGCCTGCGGGGCAGCGGGGCGTGGCGGTGCCGGAGCGGAGCGGGGAGGCGGTGCCGCTCGGGGCGTCCCTCGGGCGCCTCCCGGCCCGACCGCCGCTGCCCGCCGCGCCGGTGCCGCCGCCCTCGTCGGGGCGGGGAGGCGGGTCCCGCCGCGATGCGGCTGCCCGTGCGCCGCCGCTGTCGCCCGCCCGCCGCCGCCGCCTCCTGAGCGCCGCCGCAGCCATGGAGCGGAGGGCGGAGGCGCCGCCGCCGCCGCAGGGCCTCGACTTCACCGTGGAGAACGTAGAGAAGGTGGGCCCGCCGCCCCGAGCCCCCGGCCCGCCCGCGGCGTTGGCGAGGCGGGTGGCCGCGGGCGCGGGATGCTCATGCTGCCGCGGGGGGGGCGGGGGGGGCACCTTGCGCGGCGGTGCCGGCCGCGGGGGCGGGGGTGTCGGCGTGCCCGGTGCCCTGCCCGCACGGGGGCGGCGGGGACCCGCCTGCGCGCCCGGGGGGTCCGGTGCGCGACGCGGGAGGTGGAGCCGCCGGGCCCGGTGCGGCCGGGCAGCCCGGGCCGGGAAAATGATGTGGCAGAAATGGGAGCGGGAGGGAGGAGTTGTGCCTCCGGCGGGCGGCCGCTGGGTCGCCGTGCTGCAGCGCCGGGCTGGGAGAGCCTGCGGGTCTGTCCCGGCCGCGGGACCAGCGGCATCGGTGTGATGCTCGACATGGTCAGTGTCTCCATCAGGCAGGGAAGGGACTCTCAGCAGGTGCTAGGAATTACAGCTGGGAAAAGCCTTCAGAGGGCAGATGGCCCAGCGGTGCCTTTCTGAACCTGGAATCGAGCACCCCTGCTCCTGCTGATGCTTGAGGTCCTGCTAAGCAGCTGCAGGGTGAGAGGACCAAGGTCATGATTGCCAAAACCTGGTATCCAGGGAATGACCACTGCAGACTGAGGCCTGCTGGCATCACGCTGCTGCTGGGAAGAGCCCCAAGCAGCCCCGTGTGACCTGGGGTTCATCATGGAGGCCGAGCAGGGCACCCCAGCCAGCACCCGGGGAGGCAGCCGAGCGAAAAAACCTGTCCCTTCTGCCAGCTTGGGGGTGATGGGGGCAGGGCAGCCGAGGCTGCATCCCTGAAGGGCAAACAGCAATGGAGAGCTTCTCCCTTCCACTCACCCTGTAGCCAGACAGCCGCTCAAAGACCAACAAGCCTGTCAATCCATAGTTCGGTCCCCAGACAGCTAGTGGGAATCCCAGTGTCCTCATTTTTCCTCGATAAGAATAGATTGAGTTCCTTGCCAAAGCAATGCCCATGGGTGTGCCGGTGGGCACATGGCTTGTGTTTCACACCCGTCCCTCCCCAGCAGCTTGCTCGGCCTTGTGGGGGGTGTCGGGTCAGGGATGTCAGGTCTACCTGGGCACTGGGTTACCTTTGTGGCCGCAGGTGAGACACAGCCCACCTCTTCCAGGGAGACAGCGGCAGAGCGTGGCTGGGGGGATTAACTGATGTCTGGAAAATGCTACATTAATGCAACCTTCTGCAGCTTAATCTGCATATATCCAGGGCTGCTGGATGATTTTTCCTCCGACTTCCTTTCTCTTCGGCAGACACAAACCGCTCCTTTGTTTGCACCAACAATGAAGCACACACTTGCCCGGGAAGGGTGGGCAGTGCCAGGGCAGGGGGCATCTGGCGCTGGCTGGGTGAGGTGGGGCTGTGCTGAGAGGCAGCTCGCTCTCAGCACACTGCTCTGGTTTTAGTCTTCTGCTGCTTGGGAGGAGGCAAAGATGCCCTCTAGGATGCTTGTCTCCCCTCCCCCAGCCGGCCCAGCTTCTCCCGGGTCTCCATAGGCTTTGCCATCTCAGTGATGTCCTCTAAGGTGCGGCTGTGGGCCGCGAGGCTCTGAGCTGCTGGATGGGGGCAGCAGTACTGTCTTTCCCAGAGGGAGAAACACGGTGTGGGATCAGAGGTTCAGCAGCTCAGAGCCCTCCTGTGTGTCTCTTTTCAGGGGAGGGCTGTGGAGTCTTCCTGGTAAAAAGCGAAGGAAAGGTGCGCTTTGCTGAGAGCTGGGCTGGTGGGAGGCAGGTGGGTAGAGCTGCTTTGTCAGAGGTGATGCTGGCAGATAGATGAAGCTTCTACTGGCCTGGGCTGTTCTGCCTGCCGTGTTTTGTGCATGGCTCTATTAATAACACTGAATACTAATTAAAGTCAGGGTTTGACTCCACGTTGAGTCAGTGATAAGTGCTCGGGTTAGGAACAGCGTAAGGAGCTGGTTATCCCTCAAGTCAGAGGGTCGAAGCCTCTCCAAGTCACCTGCAGTAGAAGTCATCATGTGTGGCAGTTGTAGCCAGGGCAGTCTCTGGTGAGATCGCACCTGTCATGCTCTTCTGATGGTTTTTGTGGAGAGGATTCACATCCCTAGAAGACCCTTCTGTACCCCTGCTGTTTATTATGCGGTGTCCTGGGCAAATGCACCTGCAGTTTTGCAGGGCTCTGGGTGCCCATGTAGCTGAAGAGGATCATTGCTGTATTTATCCAGCATGACTTGTGCCAGAGGGAGGCAGTTAGATGCCTCCAGCTGTGACCAGTGGTTGCGGGGAGGTGGGAGGGTGCAGATGCTGTAGGCTGGGCCACCGCTGCCCTTTGCCAGCCATCAGGTCTGAAAGGCTGTGGGCAGCTGCCTTGGTTCCCAGGGGGGTGTCAGGTTCAGGTGCTGCACTTCAAGAGCCATCTGAAAGTTGCTCCCTGTATTTTTTTGCTTTGTTTTTTTCCATAGGGAGCTCTCCCCTGATACAGGGAAAGAGTGGGGCTGTGCTGGGGCTGAGCTGTTGCAGTATGGTTACTGCGTCAGTGTCCCCCCAGTCCTAGCTGAGGGCTGCTCGGCTGCTTTTTGTTTCCATCTGAGCCTGACCTAGATGCTGCTCTGGCTTCAGCACAGCTAGAGCAGGCTGGCACGGCCATGGTGTTGTAGACCTGCTGGGTGGCCGGCAGCTCTGGGCTGGCTCTGCTTCCCTGCACCTGCTGCTGAGCAGGGCTCTGCTGCTGCAGTTGGAGGGATGGGAGGGAAGGGAAGGCTGGGCAAGCTGAGGGCTTCAGGCTGTAAGGATGCTCAGCCTCCCCATGCCTAAACGGTGCAGTCTGGTTTGTGACCTGCATGTGCTTTTGTGTGCCCAAGGGCTGTCCCCGCTGTGACTGACAGCCTGGTGATGGGGTGACTCTGCCCTGTGGAGGTGACACTCCTGCTGCAGTATGAGCCCTGCTCTGGTGAAGGTTGATTGCAGACATTAGGTCCCTGCTGGCTGTGTCTGTCTCGGAGGAGTAGTGCACAAGCAGGACTTGTGCCTTGTATTTCTGGTCTCCCCCGGTCAAGGGTAGCAGCACCTAACACTGCAGTATTGGCCAGGAGAAGAGGACTGCGAGACCCTCTACCTGTTTTCAGTGCAATTGAATCTGCCCCCCGCAATACCCCCCTTTTTGAAATAAGAAAGAAGGCAGTGCCATTCCTCCATGAATTTCCCAAGTGCCTGCTTTCACCCGCTTTTTTTTGTCTGATTCCTTCCAGGTCTTTCCTCCCTTGGCCTGCCTCCCATCCTCTGGGGTGTTTGTAATATTCACTGACATCTTTTCCCTAGCACATTAGCGGTCTGGCGTCTTCTGGTCCTTCCAGATTGCCATGTGCCTCTCTGGAGATGCTTGATGAACGCACAGAGTCTCTCTGGCAGGATGGGTAGGCGGGATGTCATGGAGCTAACATCCGGAGCCTACTGTGATGGGAGAGGGGTGGCTTTGATCACCGCTCCTCAGAGATGCTGAGCCTTGAGGATGTGGCAGCTGCTGGGGCTGCTTTCCACCCAGGAGGATGGGGAGGAGAAACCCAAGCGCATCTGCTTTCTTCAGAAAAATACTGCCTGCCTTCAGAAACCTGATCCAGAGAATCATGGATACGTCAGGGTGGGGGAATGGCACCCCTCTGTCTGGGGCACTGCTGGCAGTGGCTGGGCCACTTCTTCCTTAAAGGCAACCCACGTACATGAGATGTGGCAGCCCTGCCAGGGAGGGGAAATTAGGAGGCTCGAGAGGAGAGATTCTTGCAAAATTGAGGGAAATGAGGAGTCACCTTGTTTAGTGTTTAAGCAGATTCCACCTAGAGCCAGCCTTGGCTGAACACCTTGCTCCTTCCTGTGGCATGGTGGTGATGGGATGGGAGGGCAGCACCTTGTGTTTCCCAGGGCTCAGCTATGCCCTTTAAGGGCCATCACTGGAGTCTCATCTCGGCTCCAACATCTTACAGAGCAGGAATGGGTGACGTTGGTGCCTGGGCACCAGCAGGGTTTCCCCTCTCAAAATGCTTGTGAACTCATTCACCGAAGTGATGGGTGGAAACACAAGATGGTGAGCAGGGGTGTTCAGGTCATCCTTGCAACTCATCCTGGGTTCTCCGCTCCAAGTTCCTCTCTGGTCCTGCTCACGCTTTGCTTGCGCAGGCCCCTGGCCGCCACCGCTGAGAGTGCACATCTATAGTCCCCGTCCCTGCTGGGGACCATGCTGTCCTCTGCAAAGGGCTGCTGGCAGTGAAGCAGCAGGAGAGATGCTGAGGCTGCGGAGCTGCATCTGGGCTGCAGCCCCTTCCGGACAGCCAAGGACTCAGTGTGGGCAAGCTGGGCTCAAAGGGGGGCTGCGAAGTGGCAGCACTTCTTATTAAGAGGAGCGGGGGGAAAGCCCCACTCTTTGGGACTGCTGGCAGAGTGTGGGTGCCTTGAGCAGGAGCAGCATGCCTGGCAGCACACACATGGCTTTATTTTGCATCCATTTGCTATCCTCGGCACTTCGGCTGCCGCCTTCCCTGGGCTGCTGGCTGCTCAGCCTGCCGCACCATGGCAGGGGGAGGACGGCTGCTGCGGGGCGGGGGGGGGGGCAGGGATGACGTTCCCTTCGCTCGGCAGAGCCATGGTAATGGCTGTGCTGTTGCAGGCCTGGAGCACTGGCAGTGCGAGTGCGTTCAGCCAGAAAGGGCAGCGGGAGACATCCCCGGGGGTCCTGCTGGAAGGAGGCTGGTGGCTGCTGAGGGGCCGTGGCCACCACTGCCCCTGGTGTGCTGTGGCTGTGGGCACAGGGCAAACAGCAGAACAGGAATGTTTTGCAGCTTGCTGCTTCCCCTCCCAGGATGCAGACCTCTGGGCTGTACTTACTGTCCCCTCCGCTTGCTCAAGCAGACTGGCCCCTGGAGGGGACCTGTCTCCCCGTGGAGCGCCCAAAAATGGCAAGCAGCACAGTCCCCCTCTGTGGGGCTGGAGCCACGCATCTGGGGCTCCTCTTGTCAGTCCCACGAACGGCAGAGACAACACCTCTCTGCCAGGGACCCTCTGTGAATGTGTTTACATGGTGCAGTCAGGGAGTCAGCCTGGGCTCTGGGCTCCCTGCAAACGCTCCGAGGGGTGAGGGCTGGGAGATTCTGGGCTTGTACCAGCTCCTTTTCCCTTGTGATACTGCAGCGCAACCTAAGATCGAGGGCCTTTGGCAATAACTCTCCTTAGACTGGTCCCCCTCTACCTCCTGAAGTGACCAGTGACCTCTGACCCGTGCCTTTTGGGCAATCTGCCCTGCCCCAAAGCAGCTCGCTTCTGGCTCTCTTGAGGGGCTGATGCTGCTGCAGTGACTACAGCCTAACTGAGGCTTTGGCCACAGCTTTTTAGAGCAGGGAAGAGCCATCATAACAAACCTGAATTTTTTTCAACCCAGCAGAGCCGACGTTGGAGAAAGTTCCTTCCCTGGCCAAAGGGCAGAGCTGACAGCCAGGCTGTTTACCAGCTCTCACGTTACAGGTCTAATTGCGGAGGAGGCAGGTCTGGTGTCAGCCACCCGTTGGAATCAGAATGCACAAAGCCTCCCTGTTAGATGTCATTGCCCGATTTCATGCCTTCTGCTTTTCCCTCCTGGCACTAATGAGTTTCCCTTGTCATCTCCAGCGCTTCCTGGTGGGCCTGAGAGCGCTGGCGGGTGCGGTGATGTCCAAGTCAAACAGCGGCCAGTGCCGGTGCCTGCCTCTGGGATGGGAACAGTGCCTTTCCTTGCTGGGGAGGAGCGTGCTGGGTGTCCATCTACCCTTCTGCAGGGCATGGTGCCTTGCAGCCTCCTGTCCCACGCTCTCAGCAGGAGATGGTACTCAGCCAATGTGGGTGGTAGGCGAGGGAGAGTGCCTAGTCTTCTCCCACGGGTTTCATCTACTGCTTTGAGGTGGGCTGAATGGTGCTGGCATTGATGCTTGTCCTTGGAGGTCCTCTGGAAAGCTCTCCCACGTTGTATAGAGCACCAGATGGGGCACGCTGTCAGCAGCCCCAGGGCATGTGCTGCCCTGCCTCTGTACCTGGCATCCTGCACACAGGCAGGAACAGCCATGCTCCAGCCAGGAGCTGCCACAGCGGTTCCCTCTGAGGCTCGGGGTGCTTGGGGAAGGGAGGTGAGAAAGCCAGCAGCCGTGTTTTTCCAGAATATTCTTCTGATTTCCAACAGCTTGCAGCATGAATCTTCAGCATCAGCTTTGTGTCCGTCTTCTGAATAACTTAGACTTGGTCATCTTGCCACTCACCCTGTCTCCCCGAGGTGCTGAGCAGTGGAGGCTCCAGCATGTGTCCCTGGGGGCTTCTGCTGGAAACCTCCCCAGAGGCTCCCAGTGGGAGGAACTGGGCTGTGGAGTGGTGTTGCTGGGCGATGGATGCCTCTCCAGAGAGCTCAGTGGAGACGGCAGGCAGGGTGAAGCCTCAGGGGTGCAGATGAGGTGCTGGGATGGTGGTGGCTGGAAAGCTGACCCTGCCTGGGGAGGGGTCTCGCAACCCAGTTGTTCCCCATTCTTCTAGTACAGTGACAGTGACATCTCCCCAGCGTGGCCATCGAGGGGAGCATCTATCGTAGCACTGCCTCCTTGCCGTTATGACGCAGCTGCCATCATAGTGCTGGACATCTCTACTGCTGGGGCTGCACGGGGGGTGCTTGCACCTCAGCCTGTGCTAGGCTCTGCCTGGTCGCTCGCTCCTCTCCCTTCAGTTGGGCAATCCCATGACAGCACCAGGGTCTGCTTGCTTGGAGGCACTGGCAGAACCAGGCCTTAGCCAACAGCGCCAGCAGCCCCAGCCAGGTGGAGGACGAGCCCACAGCTGCTTCCCAGCGGGCAGGCTGTGCACGCCAGCCTCCTGTCTGCTGCCATGCTCCCCGTCACCTGCGGTGCTGTGTAAGGCTCGCCCATGTGCACGTCGCTCTGGGGGCTCACTTCAGTGTGCCCGGAGCGTGCGCAGTGCCGTGCTCTGCCGGTGCAGCTCCCCGCCGTGAGACCATGAAGTGGCAGCCCTGAAACCAGTGGAGGTGAGCAGCTGCCGAGCTTGTGGGTTGGAAACCCAGTGCTGGAGGCCAGGTCCATCCTCCACACATGGTGAGGCCCGTGCTTTGCCAATCTGTACTGGGTTAGAGTTTAGGGCTCCTGGTGCATGTGTACACGTTGTGCCTCCTAATATATGATGCATAGGGATTTTTTTCTCCCACAATTTTCTAGGTATTAGTAGAAAGACTATTCAAAATAGAAGAAATCAATTAATTAGGGAATGTGGGGGGGTGTAAACAGAGAGGCTGGGAGGAGGTGGGGAGGGGTCCCAGGCTAGGGAGCAGGCAGAGGGGACCACTGCCCGCCTTTGCAACTTGTGACGGTGCCCAGCAAGTGGGGAAGGGAAAGAGTGGACTGTCACTGACTCTGGGAATCTCAAGTGAAATTTCTTTTGGAAAGAAAATACGCAACAAGCTCTGACAAGAGCAAGTAAGAGACTGAGCCAACAATGGGGGAGATATTTGGGAGCTCCAGCTTAAGCCCTCCTGCAGCATGACTCTGTCCTTAGCAGAAAAGCAGGGGTAGGAGCCAGGTTCCTACCCCCAGGAGTGGTTGAGCTTTTAGCACATCTGCAGCTACTGCTCAATAGTGAAGTAAATTCTTGCTTTGATAGGAGGGGATAACAGCGCTTACCTCTGCCCCAGCAGCTGAGCGATGCTTTGGGCAAAATTCCGACATAACTGGGAACAGAACAAGGTTTCAGCTGGCTGCTGATAACTCATGGGCTCCCCTTGGCCACTCTGTCGGGACAGATTTCTCTCTCTCCCCATGTCCTGCTTACCTAGGGTTAACCTTTTCTGTGTCAGGATATGTCTTTTAGTAGGACAGATGCCTGTCCCTCTGCAGCCCGTGCTGGCTGGCTCCATCTCCTACGACGTACTTCATAACCTCTTTCTTTCTTACAAAGAGGTTATCCTCATTTTCCCCTGCCACGAAGTCTTGAACAGAGGTGTTTCAAATGATGGCCCAGGCAGTGCTGTCTCTGTAAGGTTCCTGCCATTTTGTACTGCTCTTTGGTCTTGTGCTGGGAAGCAGCAGGAGGCACAAGCACTTGCTTGGGAAGCTTGTTCCTGTGCCCCAGGCTGCCAGCTCTGAGGCTTAAAAATAGGGTTTAAATCCTCTCCTGGGTACAAGAGCTACACAAGAATTTCATAGAGCTTTTTAGGGGGGAGGAGGGAGGATATTTGAGACCTGGAGCCAGGATGGGGACAAAAAATCCTCTGCACCTGCTGGAATCATCCTCTGATTTGCTGTTGGGGTGCAACGGGTGCCTGATAGCCTGACAAATGCCATTGCTTTTCCTTGCTCCTGGCATGTGCAGTCAGCGATTTGAAACGAAATGTGCTGTGCCAGGCAGAAACCCATGCTGCTAAAAGATGGAGCTCAGGCAAGGGGTAGTCACTCTCCCTCTCCATGTAGAGGGCATCACTGGTTACCAGTTGCACCCACTCATAATAAATAACTGATTAATGTTGGCCTTAAGGTCTATATAATTGAAGCCTTGCAGCCTGTGTGAGGCTGTTCACGTGGATCTGAGCTCTGCAAAGCAGTAACTAGATCTCCCAAAGCTGTTGGAGCAGGTAAGTGATGTTCCCCTTCTCCATATGGAGAGATGGAGTGAGCAGCCCTGGACTGTCGCAGGAGGCAGGGTTAGATGCCAGCTCAGCTGTATCTGGGCGGGTTTGGGAATACTTCAAAGGGACTCCATGGAGGGATAATCCCTGAGTGCAGTGACTGCGGGTTGCCAGGGCTCCGTACCACCTGACAGATGAAGATATCTGCAGTGGCTTTTGTGTTCCTTGGGCTTCTGGATGCAAGCTTTGGGCCGCACATGCTTCTGAGAGCTGGTGCATCCATAGCGCCTTTCTAAGAGTGGGTGGAAGGCAGGAGTGCCGGCATGCTGTGTCCCTTACAGCCCTTGTGCGGCAGAGTGGTCCTGCACCCACCACAGTGATGGCACATCATCAGGAAAGCAGGCAGGTTCGGCATAATTGAAGGTAAAAATGGGAGATGACTAAGGAAAAGAAATTTCCAGAGTGCAGCATGAGAGGAGGAGGGGAAGAACACTTTGCAGGTCCTTGCCTGCTGCCAGGTTGTTCTCACTTTGCTGAGAGTCCAAGGAGGCCAGCTAACACAGGCTGACATGGAGAGGGGAGCTGGCTTTGCAGGGCAGCAGCTGGGTGCTGGGCTCCATCCCAGTGAGCCTCCTCATGGTGGGACTGGCCACAGTGGTGCTCCTCGGCTGATCTAGGGTGCTTCCCTCTCTCTTCCAGGCTCTCCACCAGCTGTATTACGACCCCAACATCGAGAACAAGAACTTGGCTCAGAAATGGCTGATGCAGGCGCAGGTCTCCCCCCAGGCATGGCACTTCAGCTGGCTGCTTCTCCACATGGACAAGGTGCCTGAGATCCAGTACTTCGGTGCCAGTGCTCTCCACATTAAAATCTCCCGTTACTGGAACGACATCCCAGCTGACCAGTACGAGAGCCTCAAGTCACAGCTCTTCACGCACATCACCCGCTTTGCCAGTGGTTCCAAGATCGTGCTGACCCGGCTGTGTGTGGCGCTGGCCTCCCTGGCGCTCAGCATGATGCCAGAGGCTTGGCCCTGTGCTGTGGCAGACATGGTACGCATGTTCCAGGCGGAGGACTCCAATGTGGATGGGCGAGCACGGTGCCTGGCACTGCTGGAGCTGCTGACGGTGCTGCCTGAGGAGTTTCAGACCAGCCGCCTGCCGCAGTACCGCAAGGGCCAGGTACGCAGCGTCCTGGCACAGGAGTGTGGCTCCGTCTTCCCTTTGCTGGAGCAGCTGCTGCAGCAGCAGGACTCCCCGGGTTTCATCAAGCAGAAGGTGTTGAAGTGCTTTTCCAGCTGGGTGCAGCTGGAGATCCCGCTGATGGACTGTGAGAACCTGATCCAGGCAGCTTTCACCTCTCTGCAGGACCCAGAGCTCTTTGACACAGCAGTGGAGGCTGTTGTCAATGCCATTTCCCAGCCTGATGCCCAGAGGTAAGGGCAGCCTCTCCCATGCGCTGTGGGTTGGTGCTCCTGGGCATCGATGGGGGAACAGGGTGGGGAGGAAAAGCCTCAGGCTTTTTGCTAGCTGCCATCTGCCCTGGTGGTGCTAATGATAGGGTTTGGAAGTGGGAGATGTTAAAAGCAGCCAGAGGCTACTGGTTTAACGTGGTTGGTCCTGGAAGGCTTTGCACCATGGTTGACTTGGGAGGACCATGTAGTCTTGGGCAGCTGCAGCCCATCTCCACCCTTTTCCTCTTAAGCAGATGAGGATGCTCCCTTCTGGCTCTGCACGTCGGATCCTGCAGCACCCGGCCTGGGAGCGGTTGCCCAGCTCCTACCAGGGTTGTTCAGAGACTTTCCTCTGCCTCGTGCTGCTGGTCCAGCCAAGGAGCTGGTTTGATGCAGAGATTATAAAACCAGACCTGTTGGTTTTCTCCCTCCTCCTGGCTCCAACAGCTCGTGCCAGCCGAGGACTCCTCCTTTGTTTGTGGCTGCGGCTGCCTCTGGAGCAGCTGAGCCCGGGGCTGGGGCAGGTTCTGCCAGGGCCACGCTGTGGGGCTCTGAGCTCGTCTGCTTGGCCACGATGTCTGAGCTGCTGTCAGCTCTTGCGACCAGTGCCCACAGAAGGAAAAGTCCTACGGTTCCTGTGGCCACATCCCCTCCTGGCTGCTTAGCAACCTTCCCCTGAAGAGGAGGATTTCCTTGAAGGCTGGGCTGAGCTGCTGCTACTGTGCATCCCTGTGCATTGCTGCGCATTGCACAGGCTCCAGCTCTCTGCAGCGGTGCAGATGCTGCTGCGGTTGTGAGCCCTGGCCCTGGCCCTCCCCTTGGCTTCAGGTCAGGGCAGCCAGTGCAGCCCCCAGCTCGAGGCCAGCCTGGGGCTGTCTTCTTCGCTGTCAGGGGCGGTTGCATCTGGAGACTCTTAAGTGCTGGTGCACAAAGGGACCCATCAGGATTTTGATGCATCGCTGGGCGTGGGGAGGGGTTGCCTCATTTGCTAGCATTCAGAAGATGACCACAAGCAGCTTTTCCTTGTACCGGGCAAAGGCTGTGGGACAGCCCAAACCCTTGTGGCAGGATTGGCGCAGAAAATGAGAAGGTGAGAGAAGGTGACTTGCAGGTCTGAAATGTTGGACTCTCTTGTCTTCCTCCTTTCCATTTCCCTTGAGTCTCAGAAGTCCCTTGGCTGTGATTCTCTACCCATGTGCAGGAACCTGGCCCTGCAGCACTGTTCTTCAGTTGCGTTAAAAGCCTGTGCTTTTGGTTGAGCTTTCAAAGTGAATTTTGGTGAGAAGTGTGGCTGGCAACAGAGTTTCCTCTCTGCTCCCATGCTGACCCTGCAGTGCAGTTTCTGGTCCCGTTTGGTCCTGCTAAGCTGGCTGTTCCCTTACAGCATCACCGGCACTTGCTCTCCATCCTTCTCTCTGGAGACATCACTGGCCACGGCAGAACACCCTCCTGTCCACAGGTGTGTGGGCCGTGGCCAGGATGGGGCAGGCAGCCAGCCTGAAAGGCTGCCCAGTGTGTGAGCCTGGTGCAGCCCCCACTGCCGGGGTGTGGGGACAACGGTGGCATTGTCGCAGAGATGCCCTGCCAGGCGGCGTGTGGTGACAGCTGCTCCAGAGAGGAGCAGGACTGTGCTTGGTGCTGAGATATGGGATGGCTTCAGGAGTGGGGTAGCTCACAGAGCCACCACTTCCCAGCCCCGGTGGGCTCTCTCCTCCCTTTTGTTCCATGTCCTCCACACCACATCCCTCCTCCCACTTCCCCTGGTGCCAGCTGTCCCGCCCCTCTGGCTTTGTTGCTCAGCCGCAGCAGATCCAGCTCTTCCCCAAGCCCCCAGGGAGTCTCCTGACCTTTCTGTCTCTTACCAAGGCAGTCGGAGATCCCTGCTTCTTTTCAGCTGCTCTCTTCCTCCACGGTCTCTCACCTTTGTTTCTGCAGGGGCATGGCTCCCCACTGCCCGTGTCTGGAGGCTCAGAGCATCCTTGGTGCTGGGCTGCTGACATGGTCCTCTCCAGAGTTCTGTAGGGCATTGCTCTGTGAGAGGGTTGGTCTTGGGGCTCCCTGCTTTCCCATGGGTTCCCCTGAGTGTTATGGACCACGTGTCTTTCTGCCTCGCTCTCTCCCAGCTGGCTTCATTGACATTGCTGTGGAGGCAATCGTGCAGGTGTGCTTCTACCATCAGCAGAAGGCTCAGTGGCTCACAGACTTGGCTTCTGCTGCTGAGGGTTAGGTAGGTAGCCTGTGGGACATCTTCTCAGGGGGACACCACCTTGCAAGGCATCCCTCACACTGCAGCTCCTCATGCCCTGAGTAGCTTGTTGCCACCAGTGTCCAGGTGGAGAAGGGCAAGTGGGACCTCATGGGCAAGGATCACCTGGTCACGGTGCTGCCTCGCTCTTGGGTAAGTCGCTTGTGCTGGCAGCTTCCATGTCCCTGCCTGTGAACAGCAGCGGGTGGCTTCCCTGCCTCTGAGGTGTTACTAGAGATGATGCAGCAGATTTATAGATGCAAAGTGTTTGATCTCCTTACTTGTCAGGTGGGTGGAAGCCCTTTGCACCCAGAGAAGGAGGCATCCCAGGCACTGAGGGAGTCTGGACGTCGCTCCTCTGTTAGGATATGGCATTCCTGAGAAAAAAAACTTGGAGACTTGGCCAGGAGCTGGCAATTGGAGCACCTGTGAGCACAGCTCTGCTCTCAGGGGTGGTGGGAAGCTCCTGAATCGCAGAAGGGCAGGAACAGAGAGATTGGTGCATCTTGTTTGCAGAGGAGGTTTGGGCTGGATTTTCTGTCTCGTTTGAGGATTATCCCCCCAGCTAAGTGGGTCAGAAAGCTCAGTGGCACGAGCTGCAGGGGGAGAGCTGGCGTATGGCTGTGTTTCTGCACCCAAGTGGGTATTGTCAGAGTGGACAGAGGGACCTGCATGTGGTCTGTGCCCGTGGTGGGAGTTACAGAGTGTGGGCATCAGACACTGAGCCGTGTTTCTGAAAGCAGCAGGGAGTTGCTGTAGTGGTGGAGCTGGCAGGATTGCAGGTGTCTGGGTGGGATTGCTTAGTGTCCAGCCCAGCCCTTCCTGGTCTTGGCACCTGGTGCTGAATCCCTGAAGAGGAATTTCACTGGAAGTTTTCCAAGAGCTTCATTAGAAACAGGTTTTTAATAGCGTTGAGGTTTTCTCATCAGGATGTAGCTCAGAATTTGGATCAGGAAGGATGAGATTGTCCCATATCTCCCTTCTGCAGGCTGTCCCCCATACCGTGGTGTAGCTTGGGGAGGTTTGTGAGAAGAGCGGGAGGAGGTGCTGGTCTCACCGAGAGAGCTGTAGATGCTGCAATTCACTAGGCTTTGAGAAGGGACCAGACAAACTCATGGAAGCAAAATTTGCTCAGTTGGTAAATACCAGGATAGCAAATCTTGCTCGGAAAGGCTAAGACAAATCACTGGAGGGAAATACATGGGGAAGCATTGTCCTATGGCTGCTCATACAGTCTTCCACAGGCATTCCCAGTTGCTGGAGACAGGCTGCTCAGCTGGGCGGCCTGAGGCTTGCCTGGGCCAGGATGGTCTTGTCCTCTCCTGCCTGATGCTGGGGCACTGGGGCTGGGAAGTGGTGGCTGGCAGAGACAGCACCAGCCTCCTGGGGCAAGCTCTGCGCCAGCCAGGGCTGTGGTGCCAGCTGGTTGCTCGGGGCTGGGAAGCAGCACTGAGCAGGTGGGGTGGCCTGGGTCTCTGTGCTCCGGGATGTGGAGGAGAGCCATTCAGCTCTAGCTGGCTCAGCCACGGCTCTTTGGGTGACTGGTTAAAACAGCTCTGAGCAAGAATTTCCTCCTCACTGGGGACTCTTGCATCTGAGCGGCCCTTAAATCTGCATAGGCAGTGAGCAGAGCAAGGTGGTGCTCAGGAGATGTGGTTACCCCCAGCCTTTTCTAGAAGTCCTCACTTCACAACATGAGATGAGTTGCAGCACGGAAGCAAGTCCAGGTGATTCTCTGTTAGCTGTGCAGGGAGTCCAGAGGATCAGCTCAGGTCCAGACATCTACACTGTGAGTATTTCAAGGTAACCAGCAGAAGCCAGATCCCTGTAATAAACTCCTGAAGTCATGAAAACATCTCTAGGGTAATGTGACTCCAGTGCTGCAGGGGAAGGATGGCTTTGCCCTACACTGAAGCAGTGGAAGGTCCCCTGTGCCTTTTTGTCTGGGCACTGCCCTGGCTCCCTTGGGCCAACTCTGACTGCAGCATCAGTTTCTGGGAAGACAGGCTGGTGAATTTCCAAATTCTCCATCATCACATTGCTCCCACATTGCCACATGCATCACTCATGGGACATGAGAGGCTTGAAAATGCTTTACACAAAAACGCCCATCCCCTTTGCTGTGTGATTTCTTCTGGGGGAGAGGGGTGTGTGGGGGTGACCCCTGGCAGCACACAGAGGGGATGCTGAGTGGCCGATGGGACAGAGACACTCTGTTCCTTCTGTCTCCTCCTGTGGCCCAGACCTAGAAGCTGCCACTGCCAGTGTGACTCTCCCTGCACTCTTGGCACTGATGGCTTTATTCTCGCCTAAATCAGCCATAGAAAATGCTGCTGGTGCACAGGGCAGCTTTGCCACTCTGGGGTGGACGTGTGGCTGTCCTGGTGTCAGCACTTACATCTCTTCGCCGTGGTGGACACAGGAGAGCTGGCATCACGTGTGCCTTCTGCTCCGAGCATCCTTGGCCCCCGCACCTGCATGCGGCGGGGCCGGCGGGGAGCACACGGAATAGCTGCAGCTCCAGATAACACGCCTGGTCGGGCAGGGAAGCGGCAGGCTGCTCATCAGCCTCCAGCACGGCCTCTCTCCGGGGGCCCTGGGCTGCATTTCACCTTGGCTGCCTCCTTCTCGTTGCCTTGGTTACCATCACTTACAGGCGGTGCGGAGGGGAGGCTGATGTGCATGATGTGATGTGGGAGAGCTGTGCTGCGCTTGGCTGCGGCAGCCCGGGAGGGTGGGGGGCCATGGCGCTGTGCCAGGGGGCCAGCATCCTCCCTGGGCAGGAGTCCCCAAGGGTGGCTGCCCACTTCATCCCAGGCAGAGAGCACAATCTGGATGTGCCTGTACTGGAGAGGCATGTGGCTTCCCACCGGTAGCTCTGGCTGCCTCCATGCAGCACCGAGAAGCGCAGGCTGCAAGCGTAGTGAAAAGAGCCTGCAGGTCTGCCCTCATCTTCCTTCTGCCGTTTCCCATCCCCATCAACACTGCCATGCACAGGCACAGCCCGCTTGGAGCTGGTTATAGCAGTGACAAGTCAGTACTGGCTGGAGGGTGCTGGCAGCCCTGCCAGCAGCTTGGGGTGGGCAGAGGCAGATGCCCGCACCGTGCTGCCGTGGGGGCTTTGCACAGAGCTGATGGCCGCTGGCTCAGCCCTTCTCTTTGCTTGCAGAGACTGCGCTGCGGGAGTGCTCAGGGCTTCAGCCTTCATCCCGATGCCACAGGCTGGGAGGAGAGTCCCTGTAAGCGGTAAAGGCTCATGGATGCATCCTATTGCACAAAGCAGCCTTCCAGTAGGGAAAGCTGGGCAGGAGCCCTGGCAGAGCATCAGGAGGGATGGGTGCCATGGCAGCCGGTGCCAGTGAGGCGATGCCCGGCACTGATTTAGGCTGTGCTTGCAGGTACGTGAACACCCTGCTGAAGCTCATCCCCCCTGTGCTGGGGCTCCAAGAGCAGCTGCGCCAGGCGGTCCAGAGTGGGGACATGGAGACATCGCACGGGATCTGCCGCATCGCTGTGGCCTTGGGGGAGAACCATTCCCGGTGAGTGCTGAGTGAACTTGGAGCAGTCAGCTGTTCCCCACGTGCTGCTTTGTCCAGGGCCTGTCCTGCACCCAGTGATGCGTGTCACAGTGGTGGTTCTGCTCTGACCGTGCTCTCTGCTCCCCAGGGCCCTCCTGGACCAGGTGGAGCACTGGCAGAGCTTCCTGGCCCTGGTCAACATGATCATGTTCTGCACCGGCATCCCTGGGCACTACCCCGTCAATGAAACCACCAGCTCCTTGACACTCACCTTCTGGTACACACTGCAGGTCAGTGGCCATCGTTGGGCAGCCTGCCTGGGTCCTGCCTGGAGGCACCAGTGCACAGGGACTGGGGCTTGGCCTGGCTGTGCTTGATCCCCAGGGATTTCTGATGTCCCTGCTCCTCGCTCTGCACTCACAGCCACCACAGGGCATGTGCCTCAGAAATGCTGGCCCTGTGGCTTGCTTTTTCCACCCCCGATCTTCCTTGGAAGTGTGAGCCAGCTTTTAAGGGCCTCGTTAACGTAACTAATTAGAATTTCATATTATTGTATTATTTTTTTCCCCCAGCACCAGACCTCGTTGTTTAGCTCCTTGCTGCACACCTGCACCAGCTGCACGCGGGGAAGTGAGCGTGTGCCGGCTCACTGCGGGCTGGACCCTGCTGCCAGGCTGGGGGTCCTGGTCTCTCAGAGGAGGAAAGAGAGGGCTGGGGGCTGCTAATGGCTGCTCAGTGTGGGGTCCTTCTCCCAGGGCCAGTGTTCCCTGTGCCAGCAGAGCAGCCCTGCCACATCATGCTCTATTTTTAGCCCCACTTCATCCCCGCAGCTCCATTCCTCCGCAATCTGATGCGGTGTGGCTGAGCGCAGGCAGGGAGGGGGGCGATGCTGGCACCGTGCTGGCAGCTCCTCTGCTGTGTGGGGCTGGGCAGAGGCTCCTACCTCCTCCCGCTGATTCTCCAGATAGGTCTGAGATATGGGTGCAGGCAGGAGGGCGCTGTGCTGAGGCACCCATCCCAGCCTGCCTTGCAGAGGGTCCAAGACACGTGTGCCCCTGATGCAGGTGTGCTCCTGTGCTCCCAAGGCTAAGGATGCGGCAGGGTGATGCCAGCCCACTGTAACTGTGCTGTCCTCAAACACCCAAGGGTCCATCTGGCTGCTGGGGCTTCTGGCGTCTTGCCTCCAGACAGGCCAGCTTGCCTCTCAAGCTGCAGAAGGGCTCAGCATCAGGTGGGGGAGCTGGAAATACAACCTCCAAGGTGTGACAAGATCCCACCAGCCCTGGGAGAGGTCCCCAAGTCCTCTGTGCAGTAGGCATGCCAGCTCTGTTTTCTTTCCCCCGCAACACCTGATGTATTTCTCCTCCTGCCATCAGGACGACATCCTCTCCTTTGAGCCAGACAAGCAGGCGGTGTACCAGCAGGTCTACAGGCCTGTCTACTTCCAGCTGGTGGACGTTCTGCTGCACAAAGCCCAGTTCCCCTCTGATGAGGAGTACGGCTTCTGGTCTTCAGATGAGAAGGAGCAGTTTCGGATATACAGGTACGGCTGGGAGGTTTGGGTTTGCTTGTCAGGCAAGGGTGCAGGCACTGTCCTGCCACCCTGCAGACTGAGCGCTGTGGGGAGACCCACGGAGGGACACAGGAGATTCCTTCCGCCAAGAGCTGTTTTGGCTGTGGTGGTGGGATGAAAACGAGCTGGTGTTTTGTTTGGCACAGCGCCAGCTGCCCTGCCTAGGGAGACCTGGGAGTGCTCCGTGTTGGGCTGGGGCAGTGTGCCTGTGCAGGCGGTGCCTGCACCCTGCCTGGCAGTGGGAGAGCAAGTAACGTGTCCGTGTGTGGAGCACTCTGCAGGGGATGGGGAGACCTCTGCATTTGGAGATGCAGTTGAGACACCTCCCCCATGTTCTCTGCAGGGTGGACATCTCTGACACACTGATGTATGTGTACGAGATGCTGGGTGCTGAGCTCCTGAGCAGCCTCTATGACAAACTGGGACGTCTCCTGACCAACACAGAGCAGCCATCCACATGGCAGGTGAGCGTGGGGACCTGGGTGCCAGGCTGATGGCTACCAGCTCGTTGGGGACCTATTGTCACCATGGGGCATTGAGAGCAAAGGGTTGTGACAGAGGCAAGGAGCATGCCCACCTTGCCAGCACACCTGCAGGCTCTGTGGGGTGTGCTGGGAGGAGGAACAGGTCTTCTGCCTCCCTGTCCTTAGCGCTGCCTAGGGACCCAGCCTCCTTGGCCACTGTGGGGGGCTCTGAGCTAGTGCCTGGATCTGGGGGTGGGGTGGGCATCAGGGGTCAGTGCCTGGCTCTGACAGTGCCTCTCCTGCCCTGGCAGCACACGGAGGCCTTGCTGTATGGCTTCCAGTCCATTGCCGAGACCATCGACGTGAACTACTCTGATGTGGTGCCGGGGCTGATCGGCCTCATTCCCCGGATCAGCATCAGCAATGTGCAGCTTGCTGACACCGTCATGTTCACTATCGGTGAGGCCTTTGCTTGTGTGCAGGCTGGGCTGGGGAGGGGAAGCCCCTCTGAGGCTGCTCCTGCCCAGCAATAACAGCAGTGAAAAGCAAAGCTGAGCGTCCCAGGACGCAGGGAGCAAAAGCCCGCAGGGCAGTCCTGCGGTCTGATCCCGTCTGTGTGTGCAGGGGCCCTGTCAGAGTGGCTGGCTGATCACCCCGTCATGATTAACAACGTGTTGCCGCTGGTGCTCCAAGCCTTGGGCAACCCTGAGCTCTCCATCTCCAGCGTCTCCACCTTGAAGAAGATCTGCCGGGAGTGCAAGTATGACCTGCCACCCTATGCTGCCAACATTGTCGCCGTGTCACAGGTAGGAGCTGGATGCAGACGGACATGTGGTGGTGACCTGGGATGTGCTCTGTGCACACCCTTTCTTCTGCAAGGGGCAGGGCAGGGGGATGCAAAGCGGCAGCTCAGGGCATCTTGCTTGGTGTGGGGGACTTGTCTGTCCTGTTCCTAGGCCAGTAGACCCAGGTGTCAGGCCCTGTGTCCTACTGTGAGTGGAGAAATGGCAAGCAGTGGCCGACATGACTGCCAGGATGTCTGCTGGGGTTGCACATGGGCATCTGTTCTTACCCTGGTGTTTTGTTTGCCTTGTTGGGAGCAGCATTCTGCCAGCTCTGCACCTGCCGGGCAGCTGGTGCTGCTGCTGAGCATCTTGGGCAGCATCCTGGTGTTCAGGCCTCTCTGGGGACTGAGCTGGTCCAGGCAGTGACAGGGCAGCTTGTCCTGTGGTCTTTCTTGGCTCTCAAGATTTGGGGCAGATGGGGCTCAGAGTCCCGAGGCAGTAGGTGGAGGGCTGAGCTTAGGCCTGCTGCCAGGGTGTGCATGGGAGCAGAGAGGGGCACGAGTCTCTGCTTTGAGCCTGGAGGACACTGTCACTGGAGTAAGGAAGCCCTGGCTGAGGTTGGCTCCTCAAGCCATCGTGCTGCAGAGCCCGTCCAAGCCAGGGGCTCCCCTGGCTGGGTGGGCTGGCGTGGGGAAGAGCTTACCAGGGGACAGAGATTTTGCTCCCTGCCTGTGGTGGATTTGGGGGAGTGCATGCTCTTTGGCTGTGCCCAAACTGGTGTTGGTTGTCTTGATGTCCTGCCTCCAGGAAGGGAAGGGGCTTTCTGCAGCACTCACATTCCTCTTCCTCTCTCTCTCCTTCCCTTTGGCAGGAGGTGTTGATGAAGCAGATTCACAAGGTAAGAGGGGCCGGCTCACACCTCTGGCTGGTTCTGCTTGCCCCCCTGTACCCCTTAGTTGCACCTAGCTGAAGACACAAGGGGTGCCATCACGAGCTGGGCTGTCCCTGGAGGAGAGCTCGGCACTGCAGCCATCATGTGTGGGGCCAGGAGTACCTGCTGGCTGCCTCTCGCCGTGCTCCCACCACGCATAGGCTGGAGTTGCACAGTGGGGTGTGTACCCATAGAGAGTGAAGCCCCCAGGGGGGGCTTAACTCTAGCAATTGCCAGTCCCTCCAAGCCCAGGATGCTGAGATGGCAGGCATGTCCTCAAGAGAAAAGAAAGGGAGATAAGTGTGGGGACAGAACCGTGCGACCAGGACAGGTGGGACGCTTGACCCCACAGGGGCTGAGACAGGCTGTGCAAAGGAGGGTGTGCTGGGGTAGGGTGAGTGGTGCCAGTATGGAGATCTTTGGGCACACTGGTCTTTCCTTGGAGGGTTGCTGGGAAGAGGCCAGGTGTGCTGGTGGCAGAGTGCAGTCCCCGGGTTCTGCCATGCTGGTGGGGAGGTGAGATGCACCTAGAGTGACCCAGATAGAGCAGCTCGGGAGCTGCAGCGCACTGGGGTCCTGGCTTTGCTGACTGGGTCCCTGGCAGCTATCTTAGCATGTCTGTGGTAGGGCTGCAGGCTGGGCAGTGACCTGCCCCGTGGTGTCTCCTCTTTGTCCCAGACAAGCCAGTGCATGTGGCTGATGCAGGCTCTTGGTTTCCTGCTCTCTGCGCTGCAAGTGGAGGAGATCCTGAAGAACCTGCACTCCCTGATCACCCCCTACATCCAGCAGCTGGAAAAGCTGGCTGACGAGACGGTGAGTACCTGCGTGCTACCTCCACCCAGAATCAGCTTCTCCCACTGGCTGTAGCCCTGGGTCTGCCATGTTGAGGCAGCACTCTTGAATGCTGGCTCGAGAGAGAGCACAGTGTGGGGAACCCCTCTCTGGCACTTTGCCTGTGCAATTCTGGTTCCTCAGGATCCCAAAGGCATGACAGTGATTGAGCAGCACAGTCTATGTCATGCTTTGGCTTTGTTTTCCCTGGCAGCCCAATCCCTCTAACAAGCTGGCCATCATCCACATCCTGGGCCTGCTCTCCAACCTCTTCACCACCCTAGACATCAGCCACCACGATGATGACCATGAAAGCACCGAGGTCAAGAAACTGCCAGTGCAGCAAGGTCCCAACCCAGTGAGTAGAGCAGTAGCTTGATGCTCTTTGCTGCAGCCTGGCCAAAGCCTTTCTATTCACTGCTGGTGCCAGGAGAGGGGGGTTAACGGGGAATGCAGCATGTACGGTGAAGAGGGTAGTGCTGGTGCATTCCAGCTGAAACAACTCCTTCAGCTCATCCCACTACTCTTGAGGTGGGCAGAGGTGACCTGCAGGATCCCTTTTGGCTGGGTGCTGCTCTGGAGGACAGCCCGGGTGCTAGCTGCCGGCTGTGAGCTGTGTGCCAGGCTGCTTCAGCAGGGAATGAAGCTGCCCAGCTTTGGGGAGGGGAGGGGGCAGTGGTGCCTGAAGGTTTGAGTCCAGGCCATGCTTAGTCTTGAATCTCCCCTCCCCGGTGTCATGGGGGCCAATTCTTTTCAGACTTCTCGTTCCTTACAGGTGGTGGTGGTTCTGCAGCAAGTCTTCCAGCTCATACAGAAGGTTCTCAGCAAGTGGCTGAATGATGCCCAGGTGGTGGAGGTAACCAGGCTCCTCCTGTACACAGCCGGCAGCTCTGCCTGTCCTTGCTGACCTGAACTGGGCACAGCAAAGGACAGACTCGGGTTGATGCTCTGTAAGAGGGATGTCTTGCTGGTTGTCTGGACCAGTCTTGCTTGCTGTCACCAGCATCGTCCAGCCATTCTTGTCTGTCTTGTGCCCCTGTCAGCTCTGCTTCTCTCCGGTTACAGAGGCCCTACCATGAGCAGGGAGATGGGAGATGGGGGTCTACCAAACCTGTGTTCCCTGAGAGGATAGCTCTGCTCTGACTTGGACCTGTGTCATCTGGTGTTCCTCCAGTTCACTCAGTCCAGTAATGCCCATGTGCAGCATCTCACCAGCCCCTTCCTCCTGGCCCTTGGGGAGGCTTCCTGCTGCAGTAGGAAGGGTGTTTCCTGGTCTCTGGGAGTATTGTGTGCTGCAGGGCACCAGTACAGGAGCAGGTCTGAGCCCTCTGTCTAGCTGGTCCCCATCTCCATTGCCAGCTCTCCCCTCCCCCGGGACCTGTCCATCAAGCCCTGTGCCCCAGGAGAAATCTCCTGGTGCCTGTTGCTCATGCAGTCCCTCTTCTTCCACAGTCTGTCTGTGCCATCTTTGAGAAGTCCGTGAAGACCCTCCTGGATGATTTTGCCCCCATGGTGCCTCAGCTGTGTGAGATGCTGGGACAGATGTACAGCACCATCCCCCAGGCCTCTGCCATCGACCTCACCCGGCAGGTATGGAGCCACGCTCGGGGCTGGGGCTGCCGCTCCCCGGGAAGGCGGGGGACACGCAGGACCAGCAGCAGCTTCAGTCTTTCTCTCTCTCTTGCAGCTGGTTCACATCTTTGCCCATGAGCCTACCCACTTCCCTCCCATCAAGGCCCTCTTCTTGCTTGTTACCTCAGTCACGCTGACCCTCTTCCAGCAAGGTACGTGGGATTAACCCTTCTTCGTGCTGGGGCTGTTGTCAGGCTGTTGCATGCATGGAGTCTGGAGGCGTCTTACCAGGAATGGCTGTTTTCACTCCTAGCTAAGCTAATGGGGCCATCTCTGTTTCTTGGATTCATCCCAACCCCTGGAAGGTGGGTACCTTCCCCGCAGGGCAGCAGAAGCAGCAAACCCCTGGGCAAGACTCTGTGCTGCCGTGACAGCCCCGCTTCTGCAGCAGGGCTGGGCGTCGTGTGCTGCAAGGGTCAAGCCAGAGCTCCAGTCCTGCTTGGGCAGGGAGGCTGTGCTCCCCGGGAGATCTGGGGGCTTTTCCGGGGCCCAGAGCTGCTTGTAGTGGCCAGGAATCGAGCCCTCGCACGAGCAGGAGGATGTGTGTGTGAACATCTGGGAAATTACCTTTTCAGTCACTGCTGTGATGCTGGGGATGCTGGCATCCTCCTGCAGGGCAGGGGCCCCTCTTTGGTTCACTGCCCACCGTACAAAAAGTGAGTGAGGTTAGGACAGGCCCTTCCACACCATGGCTCCCCTCAGCCTCTTGGTGACTTGCCCCGTGACAGGGACAGATGTATGTTGGAGCTGCTGGCTCTGGTCCTTCAGCACCTCTGTGTGCGGTCCCCAAGGGGTCTTGTGTTTTGCTCACAGGCAGGTGCTGGGTAAGGTGATGCTGTCCCCCAGTACAAGGCTCAGAGCTCTCTAGAGTGGTGGGGGAGGTGTGAGGACCCCTGCTTCACCATCACGCCACGGTCCGAGTAAATCCTGCTGTGCTGAGGTGTCACCGGGGTCAGTGGCAAGCAAGCCAGGCTTACCTGGAGATCGGGTCCCAGCTTCTGCCAGCGGCGTGTGGATGCGTCTACGCTGAAACCCTTTTGGCTGGGTGCCCGGGGAGGCGGCAATGCCTCCAGGCAGCAGCAGGCATGTCTGCAGGAGGAAAGGGGAGGGGATGAAGCCCGAGCTGTGCCAACGCTTGGACGCGAGCTTTGCTCAGGCAAGCGGCTGTCCGGCTCGCTGTGTGCCCAGGACTGTGTGCTCCCACCTGCCCTGTGGGTCCCCTTTGGTGGGCAGCCAGCCCTGAGCAGGGCAAACCCCTTCTGCGGAGCCCACGGGCAGCAGGAGAAGGGGGGACGCCTGACCCCACAGGGACCAAGACGTGTCTGTGCACAGTCAGATGCCAAGGTAGGGTGAGTGGTGCTGGCATGGAGATCTGTGGGCACTGAGCTGCTCTCTCCCAGGAGGATGCTGGAAGAGACCTCCAGGGGAGTCCTGGACTCGGTGTCTCGGAGAGCATCTGGGAACGGGGTGGAAGGGTGACTGTGCCAGGGGCTCCTGAGCAGCTGGTGCTGGTGACAAGCATGTGCACGCCTTAGCCCGGCTGGGCCTGTCAAGCGTTTGCTGAGGTGTTGTCGTTCACTTGCAGTTATCTTCCAGGACCAAATGGTGCTCTGAAGACACCCGCTCAGTCCCCACAGTGCAAAAGCTCTAATTCTCCTTGTGGAGATGGTGCCCAGATAGCCCCTGCTCCTCCTCCTTTTCCTCCCCAAGGACATGAAGATCTCCTCCTTGGCTCTGCAGCACCCAGGTGCTAGGTGGAGACCCTGGGGCTTCAGACCCTTTCCTTTGCAGTTTCTTTCTGTTCTTGGGTTCTCCAAGTTTCATGATTTTTTGTATGTTTTGTTTCTTTAACTTGCTTCAAGCTGCTCATGTTGCCCATCCCCTTCCCCACACACCCCTCCTCCCTTACACTCCTGTTTTCACTTGTAAATTCTTTCTGTATCACATAACTATATGATGTTGAGTTGCTGTTTGTATGATTTTTCTCTTAAGTTACATCTTTATTATATTTTAGGGCCCAGGGATCATCCTGATATTGTTGATTCATTTATGCAACTCCTGGCACAGGTGTGTTTTAGTTTCTTATTCATTCACTTTCTGTTCTCTCTCTTTCTCTTTTTGATTCAATTTAAACCTATTTTTAGCTTTCTGTTGACAACGTTTTTTTTCCTTTTAGTTGAATATCGAGTTTCTCCATCTGTTTCCGTGGAAGTTGAAAACAAAACATTCTCCTTTAGTTCTGGGTTTGCACCATCCCCAGGGCAGTGCCCTCCTCTGCAGGGCAGCCTCCAGCCGCCACCCCCCTCGCCTTGCTGAAGCTGGCGCGGGGTGCTCGGGGCTGCTGCTGCAGTCACCCTTGGGTGACAGACAAATTAGAGCATTAAGTGGATGTTTTCCCACCCATTTACCTGCCCTGCGATGGGTTCTCCAGAGCAAGGACAGGCTGAGCTGGCTGCCTTGCCCCAGGGCCAGTGGGAGCAAGCCCCTGCCCTGGTAGCAGGCAGCTGCCAGGGTTCGGCTCTGAGCAATGTGCTTGTGATGGTGTCCGGACCTGCCAGGGTGCCACGCTGCCTCCTGCCCCAGCAGCCTCTCAGGCTGGTGGCAACTCCTGCGCCTGCAGCCCGGGAGCACTCCCATGCTGTCGGCTCAGTGATGTGTGGGGAAAATTTGCGTTGACGTGGTAAGGGCCACGGACTGGCTTGTGGGGCTGGCACTCGTGTCACCGCTGGTGGTGGACAGACAGGGCCAGAGCTGTGTGTGTATATCAGCAGCAGGAGCCCAGAGTGCTCCTCAGCCCGCTGTGGCCCATGAGGGAGATGCCCTGATGTTCTTGATGCACTCAGCGCCTCTGTTGGAGACGTGTCCCCTGGCACGTAGCCACAGGGTACCCCTCCTCAATGGCAAGGAGGGGCCTGGCAGAGTCACTTTCTGCTTCGTTTCTGTAATGGCGAGACCTCTAACGTGCTGGCCCGGTGGCTGTGCAGGAACACCCATCCAGGCAGCTGCCAGAGCTGTGACCATCCTGCCCTTGCCGGCAGCCCGGGAGGGGTGTCTGACACGTGCAGGCGCTAAGCTGCCAGCCCCCCCTGACAGCTGCTCAGCCCACACATGGGTCTTGTGGGATGGAGCAGGCGACGGGACTGTACCGCACCCCCCGGGCAGGGTCTGCTCCTCATGGGTCTCACCTTGATGCCCAGATCCCACTGAGACCCGTCACATCTAACAAGCCATATTGCAGCATTTTCTTCCTTACTTTTCATCTTGAAAGATTGAACATACTTGAGATTATCAGAAAGCATTCACAGCTTTTGCCAGCGCTGGTTTTGGAAGCTGTGACCTTTTAACAAGGGTTTCAAACGTGATGGGAGGATGGTAGATGGGTTCTGTGCGTGAGGTTCATGGAGGTGTCCTCCCCAGCCACTCAGTGGCGGGACCTCAGCTAAACAACTGTGCCCAGTTTGGGCACATTTCTGTAGATACAAACTGGAGAGCACAGAGAAAAAAAACGTCTGGGAAGATGACCACCTTGTACACATGGTGAGGAGGAAAGGCTGATGGGAGCCTGAGGAGCTGCATTGGGTCTTGGAGTGTGTAAAAGGTAATGTCCTGGTCGTAGATAAAAACCCCTTTTCTGTTCTCGTCGAGTGGGACAAACAGTTAAAAGAAATCATGGAAAAGGATCCAGGTCAGGCAGTAGAAGATCTCTCTAAGAGCATGGGGGAGTCACCCGGGGAGCTGCTGTCGTTTGAAGGGCTTGGAAGGACTTAAGAAACCTGTTGCTCTTGGAGGGCAGGTAGAGGTGATCCTGCCAGGGGATGGGACATTAGGTGACCCTGAGAGACTCTTCCAAGGCTATTTGTTGTTTCTTTGGGAAGTGCCAAGTTTCTCTCTGGCTTAGGGTCCTTCTCCATGTCTGGACCTGGCACATTTGTGCTCTTTTGGAGACAAAAGTGCAGCCATGCTGCACTTCCATGAGGTGTGCGGTGAGAGCAACCACCACCCAGCCCAGCTGCTGGGAAGCTGTTACACACTGCCCTCTTGCACAGGATCTGCCGGCAGTGCTGGGGTGGTGTGCTGGCAGCTGGCCTGGGCTCCAGTGTGCCGGAGACCCTGCTGCAGGAGCAGCTCAGAGGCTCCTATCTCCATGGCTGCTCCATCTTGAATCACTGCGAGGTATCTGACATCATGCTGCCAGCCCACCACCATCCACTCAAGACTTGGTGTTTTCCTGGACATTTTAGTCCAGCAACCCCACAGAGACCAAAGGATCCCATCCCCGTCCTCTGTCCTTACACACAGGACTTGTTTCAAGGTTTCCTCCTCTTCCTTGGCCTGCCCCTCTCCCCAAGACTGATGAGTTGACGGGGTGCTTTGAAATCCATCAAGAAACAGCCTTGCCATTCCCGCTTGGCTCCTTGCTCCCAGGACTTCAAGAGCTGATGGCAGAGGTGGGTCCAGCCTGTCCCCTTCCAGAGGACCATGCTCTGTGGTGATGCTGTTGAGCATTTGAAGATCCAAGGATTAAAGTCAGAGAGAAATTGGATCTCTTCAGATCCAATTATCACGTGGTGGGGGCTGTACTTTCATCCCAGCCTGCTCCATCTGTGGAGCCCTTGACAAAGTAATGCATCTCCCAGAGCAGGAGTGAGTTTGGACCCAAGAGTGTGTCAAGGTGGAGCCTTTCCCACTTCCCAGACCGTCTGCTCCTGTGATGGATCACCTTGGTGGAAATACCATCTTCCCTGTTTCAGATTCCTCTGGTTTCTCCTTGCAGACAGTGCTTTTGTCCTCTCCCTCTGCCAGCAAGTACTTTCCTACCTTCTGGTAACTCAGAAGAAGCTCCTGCCTCCTGATAGCTGCACATCAGCTGTCACCAGCTCACAGGGAGCCATCTCTCTGTGTGACAGGATTTCAGTTGACTTTGCAGTGTATTTATCTGCGCTTGGTTGCAGTCTGTGGGACCGCTCAGTTGGTGCGGCTCATCATCTTGCCACCATTAACTGGCAATCCACTCTTGACAATGGCTGGCTGATCACAAGAGCATGCTGGCTTAAACCAAATGTCTTACAGATGCCAGAGACTCTGGAGTTACTGTTACTACTCAAACCTAAGCAGAAAATAACCGGTCTGCTGTAAGGCTGCACAGAGTGGTGCCAACACCCTTTGCAGTGAGATCTGTCCTCAGCTGCTCCCCTCCTGCCTCTGCTGCGTGCTGGGGATGGTGCGGAGCATCACTGCTGATGTGCCTGAGGTGAGCATCCCGCCTGGAGGGCTATGGGGCTTCTTGCCACCCACGCAGCTGGAGCACCTGTGCCCAGGACCACATGGCTGTGGTGGCTGGGGCTCATACCTGGGTCTGCATCAGCAAAATCAAGCAGGTTCTGGTGTCTGGGAGCTCTCACCCGCTCCCTGGCCAGTGGGTACCACTCATGTGTATGCTCCCAGTTGCAGGTAGGATTTTGCGGGTCTCCAGCCTGCCTCCCCACTGTGACTGCAGGCACATCCATCCACCCTGGCAGGGTTCCATGCCAGCATGGACCTTGGGAGCACTGTGGTGACCTCCCCTGACGGGGAGCCCTGGGGCAGACTGGGCAATTGGGGCCTCACTGGGCAGAAGACGCAGGAGTGACCTTCTGTGATGGTACAGCCAGTGCTGTCCCCCACCTCCTTCACTTCTTGGCCTGGTCCAGGCTGCATGCAGCAGTCCTTGATCTCTCCACCACACCTGCTCCAGCCATAGAGCCCTGTGGAGGACATGGGCTCAGCATCCCCTCTCCCTGGCAGGCAGGGCTGACTGCTCCTCCCTGGCTCTGGTGCCTGACCAAGCTCATGTGCCCTTTCCAAAGCTGGAGGGTCTGCTCTGCTCTGCCAGACATGTGGTCTGGGAAGAGACGGTGGTGCCAGGCACAAGGGTTTGATCTGCATGTTCTGGAGAGCTGCAGGAACTGGCCGTGTAGCCCACCACTGTCCCCTGTCTGCTGGAGGAGTGGGGTCTGGTGTCCTTCAATGCCTGCCTCTGAAGAGCTGGGTGCAGAAGAGGAGCCTGCTTTGAAGACCTGTGTGGTGGGTCTCCCAGCTCTCTTGGAGAAGAACCCGACATCCTTTCTGTGCCAGGCTGCAGGGCAGCCCTCGACGGAGAGCCAGTGCCTACCTCTGCAGTGGCTGCTGCAGCAGAGGATGTGGGAGGATGATTGAAAGCATTTGAAGACCTGTCCCCATCCCAGAACATGCGGGCAGAGCTGCTCTGGCAGGAGACAGGGAGGACAGACTGGCAGTAAGAGGCCCCAGAGCTGGAGCATGATTCCGGGTGCCGGGAAGCAGCCCCTGGCTCTACCTGGTGCAGCTTGCTAATGGGAGAAACTCCACAAGGTGCCATCTCATGGGGCTAGAAAGCACCTCTGCATGTGTGCCCGGATTGGGCTTGCACTCTGCGGTTGCTTGGTGAAGGTGTCCTTTAGGAAGGAGCCCTCCCAATACTGGCACGTTTTCCCCCATGGCACTGATTGAGGAGCAGATGCCGCAGTGAGTCTGCAGGAGAGCTTACGGGGCTCTGCCTGCCGTGGGTCTGGTTTGGCTGGGAGGAGCACCCTGCAGGTAGGTGGCAATGTGAGCATGTTGGAAGAACCTTGTGCCAGCTGAACAGTCTTGCAGCGTGCAGGACTCGGGTTAAAAACAGTTCCTTGGATGGGCAGGGTAGAGAAACCTGCAGCTGGGTGGTATTGCAGGAGCCAGCTGCCCTTGAGCAGCATGCTGCTGTGGGAGAGGCTCATAGTTGCTGCTCTGGAGCCCACGCCAGGGCCCCAGTGGTAGTCTCCCATGGCTAAAACTACAAAGTCTTTTGCAAGAATTTGTCCGGTGTGGGGCCAACTAGATGACATCAGCCACGATGGGTGGGGTGTGTTTCTAAACCATTGCCCACCTACTAGCTAGCCTTCTGATGTTGGTGCTAGCTCATCAGGAGGGATGATGCACACAGTCTGTATATACACACAGGTATAACATGGCCTCTGATCGCCCCTGTGAAGGTCTTTGCTTGTATCTAGCAGGAAAGCAGGTCCCTGCGATTGTGCCAGCTCCATCTGGCACAGCGATGCCTTTGGTGCCCAGACCTGAGTCATCTCTTGCAGCGTGTGATACAAAGGGTCAGAAGGGAGATGGGGTGACCCTGAAACCTGCTCCTCAGCTGCTTCTCTGCACTGGGCAGATGGCTGTGGGCTTTCCCTGGAGAAGAAGAGGTGGGAAATGAGTCCGATTTTGCTCCAAGTAGAGACCATGGCTGTGGGCAGATGGCCATGCATCCTGGGCGCTGCCAGCTGAAAGCTGTCCCTCTTTTCATCCCCAGGAGCAGACTTGGAGGGTAGCAGTGGCCTTGCACTCAGCTCAGCACAAAGGCTGCCTGCCCTGGTGTCCTGCTGTCCAAGCTCCAGGCACAAAGCGGGGCCACTCCAGTGCTGTGGCTGTTGTTCCCCTGTGTCACAGTGACAGCGGGGCAGGAGGCATGGCTGCCATCCCCAGTACTGGCCCACAGCAGTGGGCATGGTGGCATGGTGGTCAGGGCACGGATGTGGTCACCTTACATAGCAGGGCTCACTGTGGCAGGGCAGAAATTCTTCCCGTGGAGTGGAAGGTGCAGGCTGAAACATTTCTCTCCAGTTAACTGCCCGGTGCCAGCACAGGAGGGACCAAGCCACTGCACGAGGTGCCATAGCTCCACGTGTCCCCAGCAGCAGTGGCTGACCCCCACAGAGGCTGGTGGGATTGCTGTGTGGCAGAAAAAACCCAAAGCTTTTCTGACCACAGGTTTGCTGCTCAGGAACTGCCAAACAATGTTGGTGTCTCATCGTCATCTGTGTCCTGGAGCCCAAGCAGTGCAAGCTGCTAGTCCAGTCTGGGGTTATGGTGTGAACCACTTGCTGTGACCCCAGGGATGCCAACATCTTCAGGAGGAGAGGAGCAAAGCACACAAGTGACCAGTCTCTGCTGAGCCTGGCATGGCTGTCCTTGTCCTGGGAGTGCTACCACTGCCTGGCCTACTCTGGAGGGACAGGAGTCCTCTGTCCCGTCTCTGGGACCAAAGCATTCGTGTGTACACTGCTGTGGCATCTCTCCTCAGGTCCTGGGGTCGGTGGTCCCTGAATGTAGCAAACTGCGTGGCTGGTGGACATTTTCTTGGGGGTGGGGGGGGTGGGGGAAGTGATGGTTTCCTGCTGTACTCTCTGAATCTGCTGTTTACCGTGAGTGTGCCCAGGTAAGTGTGCGTCCAGGCAGAGGCTGTCTGGGGCACTGGGTTCCTTGGAGGCTTCCTGGCTGCCTCTGCAGCGCTGGGTTTATGCTGCCTGTCTGTGTGCCTTGCAGGCTCTGAAAAGGAAGCCGGACCTCTTCCTGTGTAGCAACCTGGATGTCAAAGCAGTGTTTCAGTGTGGTGAGTACCACGGGCACGGGCACGGGCTCTGAACTGCTCTGCAGAGAAGCCAGCTTGCTCCTGCAGAGCCGGGCACAGACCAACCAGGGGCTGGGGACCACAGGGCTGATTTAGGATGACACGTGGGGGTTTTGGCTGCTAACTTGAGTGATTTCTGCCTGCAGGTGTTCTTTCCCTCAAGTTTCCTGAGGCCCCAACAGTCAAAGCATCCTGTGGCTTTTTTGTGAGTATTGTGGCATCGTGCAGCCCACTGAGAGCTGGGAGGGCGGGAGTGGGGCTGCAGGTTGGGCAAGAGCGCTGCAGTGTGGAGCCTGCTCTGGCACTGAGCTGGCCGGGCTCTGTGTTTCAGACCGAGTTGCTGCCCCGCTGTGGAGAGATCGCCCCGGTGGGACAGGTCGTGCATGAGAATGGCAAAGTGCTGCTGCAGGCAGTGCTGGAGGTGAGATGCCAGCACCACGGGTGCATCGGGCAGCTTTAGGCTCTATTGCTGAGCAGCACCCCTGCAGAACTGGGGGCACAGCCCACCAGTTTGGGCAGGTGCAGGCACAGCGACACCGGGGGCTCAGCAGGGTCTGTCTGCTCTGTGGCAGGGCATCGGTGGCCAAGCTTCCCGCAGCCTCATGGATCACTTTGCAGAAATCCTCTTTGCCTTGAACAAGCACTGCTTCAGCTACCTGAGTGTCTGGATCAAGGAGGCCATGCAGCAGGATGGCTTCCCCTCAGCCCGCGTCAGCCCTGAGCAGAAGGAGACCTTCAGCCAGCAGATCCTCAGGTTCGTGCACTGCTTGCTGTGGCTGTGCCCCATGTGTGATGGGAATGACCCATCCTGCATAGCCTGATGTGTCCCTCCTGCTTCATGTTTGTCCCCTCCCTGTCTTAGCAGAGAGCGTGTGAACAAGCGGCGAGTGAAGGAGATGGTGAAGGAGTTTACCCTGCTGTGCCGAGGGCTGCATGGCACAGAATACACAGCAGACTACTGAGCACCTGGCCAGGACCGCGGACAATTTGCCCGGACCAGCTCTTCCCTGCAAGGAAGCCCCCATCCTCCCCGCCCTGCTGCAGTACGGCTCATAGAATAACCCTCCACCTAGAATTAACCCACTCGGGACGCTCCTCAGCTAGATTTGGTGGCCACATCTCGGTGTCAGCATCTTTGTTTCCCCCAGCATGCTCCCCCCTCACAGGGGACAGGAGTGCCGGCTGCAGGAGGTGGCAGCGGGGGAAGCCTGGGCAGGACTGCCCCAGCACAGGCTGCCCTGCACCTGGGCTACCAGCCCTTCCCCAGAACTTCCCCGTGGGTGCCTGTGCCCCACGGCGGGGAGGCTGCCCCTGTGCCCACGGCAGTGGCTGGCTGGGCAGGGTGGCTTGCCCCCTGCTCATTTGTATGTGTGTGGTTGGGAGGGGGGAGGCCCTGCACCTAATTATATTAAGAATATTTCTATGTTGTGGCTTTCGTTATTGCAGTGCCTGGACTGCCTGCACCTTGGCTCAGAGGAAAAGCCAAGCAGAGGGGCTTAAAACAAGGTTGGGAGGCCTCAAAGCCTCCTGTCCTGGCTTCAGGAGGGATGGCAAAAAACAGTCCCCCTTGCTCACCATGCCGTCCTTGCCCAGCACAGAGCAGGTCACAGAGAAGAAACAGTCCTACCCCACATGAGAGGGGCCAGACTCCACCCCCACCAAATGCAGGGTCCTCCCTGCAGCACAGGGGGTGTGTGCCACAGTGCTGCTCATTAGAGCAGGTAAGGGGCTTGCTCACGCCCAGAGCCCTCTCCCACTTGCCTTAGTCCCTCTGCCCAGCCTGCAACCATGCTTTCATTTCTGGGGGTCCTGGTTCTAGTCTTCTGTTCTCTCAGGCTGGTTTCAGCTGACACACAGAGCTGTGCTCCCCAAGCAGGCATCATGAGCTGTGTTTTCACTCTGGCACACCTGGTGTCAGCCCTGTCTGTGCTCCTCAGCCCATGTTTTATTCTAGAAGATGATTCATTACAAGTCCTTTTCCATTCAGCTTTAGTTAGTAACAGTAGCCCACAAAAGCCTCAAGTCCTCAGACTGTCAGCTTGTGCAAAGCTCTAACTTTTGCATGTAGGGCCAAAACTGCCCTGGACTGGGGAACCTTCAGAGGCTGGTCCAGGCCAAGCACCTCTCCTGGCCCTGCTGCTGCCCTGGCTGTAAGCCCCAGGCATCCCCGAACACACACACACCTGCTCTCCCACCACAGTACTACTGACCCAAAGCTGCATCCAACGCAAGGCCAGTTGGTGGCAGGTCCAGACCCTTGAGAGACCCTCACAGCTCCAACACTTGTTGGCTGGCAATGCTTGGGCACCCACATGGCCCTGTTTCGGGCTAGGTGCCGATGCTGCTGCTGAATCAGGGTTGCTCGCGTCCCTCATCCTCATAGGCAATGGCAATCCCCCGTCGGCCCTGCGTAGCCTTGGAGATGGGCATCTGCCCCAGCCGCTGCTCCAGACCCCGCCAGCTGCGGGACTCCAGGAAGGAGGCTGGAAGGAAAGAGAAAGGGAATTGGGAATTGTTACTGGAAGCAGGGAGGCGGCATCTCCCCTGCACCAGGGCTCATCCCCACCACAAAACCAAATCACAAACCAGCAGGGCTGATCTCTGCAAGGGCCCGTGTCTGGTCCCTGCAGGCCAGGGTAGTGCTAGGGGGCAGCTGGGAGGCTGGGGGCTCGCAGAGGTGGGTGGCACGCATCTCCCCTGTGATCAACGAGATGTCAGGAATAGCTTCTGCTGCAGGGATGGCCGGTGGGAGTTCAACATGTGCGCAGGCACCTGTTGGGAAATAGTAACATTAGTCTGATACTCCTATCTATCCTCCAACGGGCACAGAGCTGAGACAACTGTGACCTCCGGGTAAGGGAGCTTAACAGGACATGCCCTGGGAGGGTGCTGGGCAGCTAGTTTCTAGCTATTACCTGGCAGCAGGTCTCGGAAATCAGTGAGGTAGTTCCCTGTCCATTCGCGGGCTGGGTTACAGGCCAGCTCCAGCTCATAGGGCGTCACAATGGGCCGGTAGAAGTCGCTGGAGTCCAGCAGGGAGTTCTGAGCACAGGCCACCAGGACAAAGATATCCACCTCCAGGAAGTTGGCCAGTTTGGCAGGGTTTGGCTTCCCCACAGCCAGTGTGTAGCTGCGCTTGCCAGCCCGGTGCAGAAGCTCCCGGAGGTGTTGCAGCACAGCCAGGTAGCCCGCCACGCCAAGGGTGCCCACCAGGATGCCCACCACGTGGGCGTCCCGGGCCCGCTCCACCAGGTAGAGGCGTCGCATCAGGGCCCGGTTGACATTGAGAGTCTCGTGGCGGCCACAGCCGGTGGTAGGATCAAAGGAGCTGAAGGGGCAACGGTTCCAGGTCAGCATGAAGCTGGTGAGGGCCAGGCCCTCGGCTCCCACGTAGAACATGGCACAGTCCTGCAGCCCTCCTGGTGCCTCCACCAGGAACTGGCGACCAAACCGCCGCTCCTCTCCAGGTAGTGCGGGACCAGGAGGGTCCCCACACACCACTCTAGAAAAGATGACATTGGGGTACTCAGGGCACAACTCCTGCTCCAGCTCACCTGAAGGGAGAGAAGAGTGAGAATGAAATGTGCCCACAGAAGGTGGGGCAGCAGATTAGGGGAGAGGAGAAGACAGAAGTCAAGGCTGACAGTGTCTGGGGAGTGCCTGCCTACTCTCCTCCTGGCAGCTCTGCAGAGCTCAGAGCAGCACCAGAGACCCCCTCCCTGCCGCAGAGCACTCACCCATTGCATGGGCATAGACCACATCGCTTAGCACCACCACATGGCTCTGCCGGTCAGGGTAGAGGTCCCGGAAGGTCTTTGTGCAATGCCCGATGTCCAGGGGCTGCCGCCCGAAGATATGCAGCACCGGGAGCTTTCTGCAGGGGCTGAGGCAGGCTGGGCCGTAGTGCAGCACCGCCTCAGCACCTACGTGCTCGGCGGCCACTTCATCCACACAGCAGCTGTGGGGAGGACCCTATGTCAGACAAGCTCTACCCCATAGAGCTCTTCCTTCTCCATGGCACTACTATCCCTTGCCTGAGCAGCTCCATCCCTCGGCCCTACCAGGCTGGGGACGGGTAGCTCCATTACTGCCCGTGCAGAAACCTCGGGACATGCCCGCACACCAACCTGCCGTACGTGGTGTCTCCTAGGACGTACATCTCGGCCCCGGTCGCCTCCTCCATCCGGGCCGCCAACGCCGCCGCGTCCGCCAGAAGCTCGTCGGGGAACTGGAGGGCGACCTGGGGGGCGGGGGGGGGGGAGAGGGGGTGAGGCACCAGGGAGGGGCGGCCCGTAGCTCCCGGCCCCGCTGCGGCCCCCGGCCCCGCTCACCTTGCGGAACCCGCCATCCCGCACGAAGGCGGCGGCCCGGTCCGTCTCGTAGAAGCTGTCAAGGTCTCCTCGCGGCGGCGGCGCCGCCGTCGGGCCCAGCTCCCGCCGCAGCGCGGCCTCCCCGTCGCTACTGAAGGCTGTTGCCATGGCGCCAAGGGGTTGCGGGTCAAGACCGCCACGCGGGGCCCCTGCGCCCGCTTCCGGGCTGGGGCGCGGAGTCGGCCAATGATAACTCGGCACCGCCCTCCCTTCTCCCGGAAATCCCGCCCTTTCTGGGGCGGGGCCTATCGCGCTTCACGGCAGGGCGATGAGGGGAAGAGCAGCCAATGGGAAGAGGCGCCCGTCGCGGCGCGTTACGGTCTAGGTAGATCCCGCGCGGCCGTCAGGCCGGGCAGCCAATAAGCGGGCGCGGTGGCGGTGGCGTCACGCTCTTTCCGTCCGGACGCTGCGGTTCCGTTCACGTGACCCGCGCGGGTCAGGTGACGCGCTCGCGCTCGCCCCCGGCTCGGCCCGCTCCGTCCCGGCTCGGCCCGCGCCGCTGCCGCCATGACGGGGCTCGCGCTGCTGTACTCGGGGCTCGGCCTCGCCTTCTGGACCACGATGCTGGGCGTCGGTCAGCGGGGCCGGGGGGGCCGGGCGGCGGGCCACAGGGTCGGACCGGGGCCGCGGGGCAGGAGGGGGCTCTGGGCGTGAGGAGAGGCTGCAGGTCGGGCCTGCGCCCCCCCTGGCCGGGGAGGGTCTGGGGTGTGGCGGGGAAGGACGGCGGGGGTTGAGGAGGTGTAACGTTAGTACCCCGGTGGCCCGTGGCCTGCCGTGGCACCGGGAGCGCTGCTGTGGGGCTCCTCAGCCTGGACATCACCCCCGGGCGCTTTCAGCGGCTCCCTCGGGCGGCTGGGGCCCCTGGCAGCGCCGTGTAGCTGCCAGCTCTCGGCACTCTGAGCCTGTCCAGCCTGAGCAGCTGATTTGCTTCTCTGCGTGTGCCGGAGTGGAAAGGTGCCGGTGCCAGTCAGGGGCTGTGTTTGGTTTTGGCAGGGCAGGGGAGGTAAATGCAGGTGCCTGTTTTTTCAGGCTGTGCTGGTTAATGTCTGCTGGATGGAGATCACCCTCCCGCTTTGCCAGGCTGTGGCGGCATAAGGAAATGTGCAGGTTTGTCAGGATCATTGCAGATCCGGTGCATGGCAGCTTCTTGCACCCCAGACTCTGCTGCTGATGGCATTGGGCTCAGCAGCACTGAGGATGGGTTTACTGTCCAAAGGGTAGCAGGAAGATTTTGTGCTGGAGCTGTTGGTTATTTCCTCTTTCAGTGCAGAGTGAAGTGTGACCATGAGCCAGTCGGAGGCTGGGGAGACCTTGGCTTTTGCCTCAGTATTTGGGTGAGGGGAGAGACCGAGTCAGAAGCAAAGGGTGTCTCACTTCCTCGTGTTTCCAGGGCCTTGGTGAACCCAGTGTGGGGCACGGGGCTGCCTTAGTGGATTCTCTGAATCACATGGCTTGCGCCAGTGCAGATGCATGCTGCGAACTTTAGACTGTTGGAAAATCTCAACAAGTTGAGCCCACAGGCTCTTAAGTTCCCATCCTGTTGCAATCCCTTTTCAGGAGAGGCACAAGCAGGAAGCGATCTCGCCCTGTGCAGTGTTGCGGTGGTGCCTCTTTGTGCTTCCTCTCGTTGTCCTTCCTCTCCTTGTCCTGACCCCTGCTTTGGTCCTCTGGTCCTGGTGACCCAGCTCACAGGAAAGTGTCCTTCGCCCTGTTTCTTTTGTGTATGAATCCAAGGCTACACCTGCTCTTGAAGAGATGGAAGGTGCCCTGAGGATCTGCCCTGAGCCGGTTGTAGTTCTTTACCACTCCTGGGGAGTGGGGGCAGCTGAGGCTGGCTGGGTTCAGTTCCTGCTCAGCCAGCCAAGCAGCAAAGCCAGAACACAAGTTGCAAACTGGCTGGACCTAGCACCATAGAGATCGTCCCTGAAGGTCACCCAGTATGCAGGCTGGGATGTGGCCTGCCTCTGCACTCCCTGGCCATGGTGGTACCGTTCCTCATTTGTGTGTGTTGCTGCAGGGGAGGGAGGCACCCTGATGCTGCAGGCAGGAGTGACCAGTGTTACTGCTTCCCGTTTTGGGGCCAGCTCGCCTGGTATGTTCTGCCGGTGCACTGAGCCCTGAGTCAGGTTTAGCACATAGGAACAGTGGGAACATCCCTGCTGTGAGGCTGGCAGGTCTCCCTGCGCTGCAGTGCTGAGGTCTTATGTGGAATGAGTTGTCCTGCGGGTCTTGGCTGTGGGCAGGGAAGGGCTCCTCTGACCTGGGGCATGTGGTCGTGCTGGCCATGTTGTGGCTTGCCATCATCCCCTGCCTGCAGGCTGTGACTCGCTGGAGGAGGGAGCACTGGGACATGTGTAGTGACCTCTTCACTGCTTTTAAGCATTTCAGAAGTTTCCTGTTTATTCTTTTCTTGACTGTATGCAGGGTCAGTGTCACACAGCCACTGGCTCTAGTCGGCAACGATAGAGCCGTCCCTTCACCCTCCTTATCTGGTGTGGGGACAGTGTGTGTGTGAAAGACAGTGTGACAGACAGTGCCACGCTGCCTGTGCTTATCTGTTCCTCAGGACGTTAGGTCACAATCTCTTTTCCAGCTGCACACTGTCAGCCATGCAAAAAGCAAGTATCTCTTCTGGTCTGCAGCCGTGTTTCCCGCTCATGAGCTCAGAGCAGGGCAGGGTTTTGGTGTGAGCACCTCTGGATGTGCCTGGGCTCTGCAGGGCTACTGCGTGTGACACCAGGCTTCGCAGGCCGAGGAGGAAACAGCAGTGCCGGGCTGGTAGTTGGTACCTGTCTGAAGGTCTCTGTGTCGCTCTTGCTTTCTAGGGATCTGCTACACAATATTTGACCTGGGTTTCCGCTTCGATGTGGCCTGGTGAGTTCCCTGAAAATGCTGGCATCCTCAGGGCTGTGTGAAGTGGGTGGTGCTGGCAGTGCCTGCCAGGAACAGTGCTCGTTTCTGAGTGATGAGCAGTGGTCACTGGATTGCAGGAGAACAAGAGCTACAGTGAGTAGGGCCTCAGCTCCCCAATAAGTGGGATAGATGCAGCCCACGTGTATGTCTGGCTGGCTCCATACAGGATCCTGGTGCAGCCATCACTGCCTTTCTCACCCCCTCTCCCAGCCCAAGCTTTCCCTTCACAGTGAGGGTTTGGGGGTGAGATCTCTGTCCGTGTGGGTGAGGGTTCTGAGTTGCTGGCTGGCAGAGACAGGCTCTCATGTCCCACTGTCTGGCAGTCCCCAACCCATCTTGGGCTGCATGATCGAGTGGGGGGTACCTGCTTTGGGGCTGTGCACTGTGAAAAGGGGGGCTCAGCCTGTGCTAACTCAGGGCTCGCTTCTCTCCAGGTTCCTGACAGAGACGTCACCCTTCATGTGGTGCAACCTGGGCATTGGTCTGGCCATCTCCCTGTCCGTGGTGGGAGCTGCCTGGTGAGTGCGTCTGGCTCTTCATCAGGCTCCTACTGTCCCACCTTGGTAGCTGTGTAAACACTGTGGTTTCCCCATGACAGGCAGTAGCAGGACAGCATGTACGTGTGGGGCTATGCGGGTCACTGCAGCAGTGGGGCCAGGTTGCTGGGCTCCTGGGGGGGTCTAGGCAGGCTGCCTCACAGGCTGCAACTGCAGTGGAGAGGCAGGGATGTCTTTGGCTCTCTGGAAGCCGTACCCCTGAGCCCAGGCCTTGCAGTGGCTCTTGTGCCCCAGCAGTTCTGCTGGCGTAGGTGGTGAAGCTTGGGACCACTTGTACCCTGGGGGTGGACAGGCCAAGCCCACGTTCTCCCCCAGCTGCATGACTGATTCTTGCTCAGCTGGAAGATCCTGGTTTCCTTATTGAATCCTTCTGCGAGTACCAGACCCTCCACCAACCACCCTTGTCTGCCACAGGGGGATTTACATCACAGGCTCCAGCATCATCGGTGGTGGAGTCAAAGCCCCTCGGATCAAAACGAAGAACCTGGTCAGGTAAGGACAGACCTGGGGTTAGGGCTCATGCCATGCCTGAGCAGGTCCCAGCCCTGTGCAGAGGCTTCTGTCCCATCTCTAGCTGGGTGCTGCTGGCAGACCGATCCTTGCTGAGCTGCTGCTGCTGTTTGCTTTCAAAACAAAGAACCCTAAAGGAGCCAGAGTGCTGATTTGAAGAGTCGCTGTGCAATATCATGCAGTGAATGAGCCCAGTGTGTTCTAAACAAACACCATGAGATCATATTTCCTGCCCGAGGCGAGGGTTCCCCTGGCCAGACCTTGCACAGCCATTCCCTGAGGGAGCAGAAGGGGGCTAGCAGAGGGCAGGGCTCCCTGGGCCTGCTTCCCACAGGTCTGTCACAGCTTACTTGGGTGGCACAGCACAACCAGCACCCGGCCTTTGTGTTTGGCAGCTCCCCCTTGTTTGAGAGGAAAAGGGGTCGGTAGGCTGGACTGCCTTTCTGCCCTTGGCAGCAGTGGGACAAGCTCGGATATGGCTGTGGAGGGGGCTGGCTGCTGGCTGGCTGAGCATGAAGTGGTAGGGGCTGCTCCGGGTGGAGGCATGGCACTCAGACTTTGCCTTTCTCCCACAGCATCATTTTCTGTGAGGCTGTGGCCATCTACGGGATCATCATGGCAATTGTCATCAGTAACATGGCTGAGGTATGGGAAGATGTGGGCTGGCCTGCACCGGCCTTGGGGCAACAGTGGGGATAGGCAGCTGGGCAGGGGCCAGTGCTGTGAACAGTGGCCTTGTGGGGACTTTCGGACACTTGTGGCTCTGGGAGCACCTGGGCGGGTGGTCTGTGTGGTGGTCCTTGTCTGTGCTGAAGAGTAGGTTGGGGGAGCACACACAAGGTGTGTGTCATGAAGCCACCCAGGGACATGGAGTCAGGGAGCAACTCTGGCCAAAATATGGCTGCCTCATGCTGTATCAGGGACAGGTACCTCTCCCAGGGACCACAGACTTGGCGCTAACGCAGACCCTGTGCTTTCTCTCAGCCTTTCTCTGCAGTCACCCCAGAGGCAATTGGAGCCAGGAACTACCACGCAGGTAAGGGCTGCTTGATCCCTGGTGCCATCGCTGTGAGCATTGCCACAACCCTGACTGCCACCTTCTGACCGGCCCGTGGCCCGCTGCAGGTGCCTGAAGGACATGCGACTCTTCTGCCAAAAAGCAGCTTTTTAGTTACCTTTTCAAGGCCCTCCTGCACCCACGGGGCTATGCTGCCCAGCAGCAGCACTGCTCCTCCCTTGGGTGGCAGAAGATTGCTGTCACCTGCTGGCCTGGCACTGCAGGAGCTGCTGCACACCCTGGAGCAGTCTTCCTTCCCAAACAGGAGGATGTTGCTGATGCTTGGCAGCTCTGGGGCTTCTGTCACCTCGAGGCAGAGCTGCTGCAGCATGCCCCAGGTGCAGGTAGAAGGGGGTTACCCCCTGCTCTTGCAGTGTTCCTCTCTCACAGGTTTCTCCATGTTTGGGGCTGGCCTGACCGTGGGGTTATGCAATCTCTTCTGTGGGGTCTGTGTGGGCATTGTGGGCAGCGGGGCTGCCCTGGCTGACGCCCAGAACGCCAGCCTCTTCGTCAAGATCCTGATCGTGGAGATCTTTGGCAGTGCCATAGGGCTGTTTGGGGTCATCGTCGCTATCCTGCAGGTACCTGCCTCCTGGGGCCACAAGGTTTATGTGAGCACAATGTGCCTGTCATCCTGGGTGCTCTTCAGCTCCAGGGAGAGACACCTGGGCTCCAGCACAATCCTCTGCTCTGGGGCAAGGAGGCTGCTCACAAGGTTTGGGTGGGGGGCACAGCTTTCCGCACAGCATGCCGTGCTTATTTGCAGCAGCGTGCTGAGCTCTTTTGATGGCCCCTCTGAGCAACTGTCATGGAGGGTGTCACCTTGGGTGCACCATGTGTGGTGCTCATGTCTTATTGGTGGGGCTGATAAGCTGTCTTCAGCTTCTGGATGGTTTCAGGGTGCTTGGGTGGGACTGGGATGCTGGGCTGGGGTTTGTGGGGCACAGCCTAACCTCTCTTCTTTCTTTCTAGACATCTAAAGTAAAAATGGGCAACTGAGCCCTGTCCCACCAAGCCTGTTCCAGCCTGCCCCAAGAGGTGCTGTATATACTTATTTAATGTTTCTATCCTTGACTGGGGCAGGAGCTGCCTAGCAGCAGGAGCCTGGCTGTGCAGAGCCCCATCCTGCTGATCCGTCGGCCCCTTGGAAGAAACAAATTTCTCTGTGTGAATTCTGCCCCCAGCAGCCAGGCCCAGCCCGTGGGGCCCTGCTGCTGCGTGTCCTCGGTGTGTGTAGAATCAACCACCAGTGCAATTCTGTGTCCGTGAAATAAATATGGTTCTCATCCAAGGTTGCAGCTCTTCCTCTGCCCTGTGCGTGCTGGGGAGACTTGCAGAGAGCAAGTGGTGATTTCAGCTAACCCTCTGCCTGAAAATTCCCCTCTGTGCCTCTGGCAAAGTCCCTGTCCTGCACCAGGAGCCTGGTGGTGTCCTCCCTGTGTGGGGTTAACCTGCTCGGCCTGCAAGCGGCAAACTTCTCTGAGCTGTGGGAAGGCAGAGCTCTGCCTTGCTGCCCAGAGCAGGTAGGAGGCTGCTGTAGCAGGCAGCAGCAGCCCCATGCTGCCACTGCCAGGCTTCTACTGGCGCTGGCAGTGCCCCGTGTGAGGCAGGCGCAGGCACAAGCTGGTTTGGGCCCTTCGGCTCCCATCCAGGTAGTTTAGTGCAGAGGGAGTGTACACGATATCCGTAGCTCCATTGTGCAGCTGGGGAGCGCCAGCCAGAAGGGTGGAGGAGTGAAGCTTTTGCCCCTTCCAAGGCTGTCCTCCAGCCAGCAGCTCCCTCGTGTGACTGTTGCCTGGGGGGTGCTGGGGCTCCCTAGTCTGCAGTGCCTCTGTCCAAGGGGGGCTGGCAGCAGGGACGCTTCGTGCTGGCTCTGCTTCCCTCTCCCTGGCTGTGCTGAACACAGTGTGGGAAAGCTGGCTGTGGACAGCTGGGCCTGCAGCTCATCTGCTGCTTGGGGGAAGGGAAGAACAAGGTCCTCCTGCCTCAGCTCTGCAGAGAGCCTGGAGCCGATGCTTCTGCAGTCTGCTGTATCCAGTACGAGGCCCTCATCCTGCTGTGCTGCCAGTGCACCCTTTGTAGGGAAGCATTGATTCCCCTGGCGCTTCCAGTGCTGTGTCAGAGCAGCTGCGTGCCTGGAGCTGCCCATCTCTTCTCACCTGGATGCGACAGGCTGGGCAGCGGTGAGGCTGCTGGAGCCAGGGAAGGGTTCAGACCTGCCGATTTTTGCCCTTGGAGTAGGGCAGCTGCCTCTGCAGGGCCTCCCGGAGCTCTGCTGGTCTCCCAGCTGTGCTCCACACTGTCCGATGTGTCTTGGGGACAGCAGCGTGTTTCAGCCCTGGTTGCAGGAAGACTGCTGGGGCAAATCAAGCCTCTGTTTCTGCTGGCTGCCCTCTAGGACTGGAGGCTGCGACAGGAGCTCTGTGCCTCACGTAATGGCAGGGACATGAGCTGGGCCCTACCTGCTCAAAGAAAGGGTGTCAGGTGTAGGCAGTTTTGGCTGTACTCTTGTCCTCTGGCATTGCTGGTGCTGCAGGCCAGAGGCATTTGAAGCCCCTAGAAGCTGCAGGGCCATCTCCTCAGACCTATGCCAGACTTGCGGGGCTGTGTTTAGGAAGGAGATGCCTGGGGTTGGAGAGCCTGTGCTGGTGGTAGAGAAGCTGTGGTATGGGTTAATAGTCTGGCTGGTTAACAACTGTCTTGAAAGACTCATCAACTTGGCTTTCAGGGATGGGTCTTGCCCTGCCCTGCCTTGGCTCGATAGAAATCTACCTGCTGTCAGAAGTCTCCCTCCGCAAGGTGCTTTCCCACCCTCCATGTCCAGCCTGTGTGTTATCACGGCTTTGGCAGGGGAATGTGCTCCAGGCTTGCCCACAGGCCCCTTGTGAGGATGCGAGACCCACCAGGGCTGGTCTCAGGGTGGCCCATGGCCCGTCTCTTGCAGTCAGCAGCGGCGACCTGGGCGCACTCGGTGATCTCGTGTCCTAGGGGCACGCGTGCTCTTTGGTTCTGCGCCTTGTGTCACTTTGGGAGCAGCACGAGTTGGAAGATGACTTGGTGACGGTGTGTAAGTACCCGCAGGCGATATGCCACCTGCCAAGGAGCCGAACCCAGAGCTGGAGGCAGAAGTCGGGCAGCTTTCACAGGGCTTACCTGCAGGGTGGAGCAGGGCTGGGCTGGGTGGGTGCCAGTCCCGCCTGAAGGTTGTCTTCTGAGGGGAGCAGCCGTGGGGCAGAGGGAGAGCCCTGGCGGGGTGAGCGGCCAGGCGCGGGGCGCACAGAGGCCTCGGAGGGCAGGGGCTGCGCAGAGCGGGCACAAACGCCGTGGGGCGGCGGGCAAGAAGTGAGGGGCTGTGGGCAGCGCCAGAATTCCCGGTGGTGGGTCGAAGTGGCGGTGGGACCAGCCCAGGATCCTACGGTCATGCTGTTGTGGTAGGGAGAGCGGAATTCTCGGTGTTTCCTAGCAATGGAGCCCGGGGGGCGGGGGAAGGAGTCACAGATGGGTTGCGGCGGGTGCTGAGCCAGCACCGACGCGCGGGGACACGGGAGTCGCCCCGGGGGGGGCCGCGAAAGCGCCGCCGCCCGCAGCGGGCGGGAGGGGAGGGACACCGGGGGACCCCGTCCCCGTGGCCGCGGGGCTCCTCGGAGGGTCCCCGGTGCCGCGCGGGGGCCGCGGGCTGAGCACCGCGGGGCGGGGCGGGGGCGCGGCGCCTCCCGGGGGGTCCCGGTCCCCGCGGGGCTGCCCCGGCCCGGCGGCGGCGCGGTCCCGGGGCGCGGGGCGGGCGGTGGCGGCGGCCCCGCCCGGTGCGGCGGCGGGCGGAGCCGGCGTGCGGGCGCGGCCCCGTCTCCCTGCGGCTCTCGGCGGTGCGGCGGCCCGGCCGGCAGGGCCCCCCGCAGCCCCGGGCATGGGAGCCCGCGGGCCGGCGGCCGGGGCTGGAGGAGGAAGAGAAGGAAGAGGAGGAGAAGGAAGCGGCGGCGGGGGCCGCTGACCGGCGCCGGGGCGGCGCGGCAGCCCCGAGGCCGCGGTGAGTGGAGCGGCGCGGACAGGCCTGGCCGGGTGGGGGAGGCCCGGGATGCCACCGGGGGATGTGATCCCGGTCACTTAGGGGTGGTACCGCCCCGGCTCTGGAAGAAGCCTCTTTTTGAGGTTGTTTCTCGTTTTTTAATAAGTTTGTGTGTGTGTTGGTGACTGGGAAAAATGGGGGTGGGGTGGGGGGGTGGGGGTGTTGCATGCACCCCTTCGCCCAGCTTTATGGCCGGGAGGAGGCCACCTTTGGTGGCACCGGGGCCATCAGTTGTCCCTGCACCTCCCTTCTCCCAGCCCAGGGATGTCCTGCGGGAAGGATGGAGCTCATAGGGAGGACCATGGATCCCCTCCAAAACAAGCATCACCAGCCCTATGGCACACACCGCGCCGGGGTGAATCCCTGGGGACCAGCTCCCCAACCCCGGGTTGCTTTCGGCCTCTTGCACCCTGCAAAGACGCTGCGATGGGGGCAGATGACATCATGTTTCATAGCCCCCTGCTTAGCGCGTGTTTTTAAGCCCACTCATGTTCATGAGATCCTGTGGCCGCCGTTCATGGAGTGCTTCGCTTTTGTTCCCGTTGAGCATCACTCTCTACTTGCCTCGTGGACTGCCCTGCTAAAGGGTCCCTACAACCCGCTCTTATTCCGCCCTAGCACCTCCCTGCCTGGCTGTTCAGACGCCACTGCTCCATGTGCTGCCTGCTGCGAGGGTTTTTGGGGAGGGTTTCTGGCAGGCGCTGGGGGGGGGGGCAGATAGGTCCCTGTGTCAAGGGCTGTGCTGGGTGACAGGGCGCTGTGACTGTGAGAAGGTTTGGGAGATAATGGCAAAGCTGGCTTTTCTCCAGAGGGCGACTTTCTAGAAAAAACCTGGATGAAGGGTTGGGGTGCTGGTATGTGCCAGGAGACCCCTGCCCACGGGAACCCCGCTCCACATCCTACAGAGAGAGAGGGTGGACGCATTTGGGGTGCTGGGCTCGGAGCCTTTTCAAGCACCTCCCTGCCTGCCAGCCAGTGGGCTCCTGCCAGCACCCCGCTGCCTGCCAGGGACAGCCCTGCGGCTGCGAGAGGGCAGCTGGAGCAGAGTTGGGCAGGGGGTCCTGCTTCGCACCTCTGCTCCGATCCCTGCTCCCAGCCCGTGCTGCTGTCACTGCCGCTCGCCCTGCAGCTCCCCGGGGGGCCCCACTGGCCAGGGCTGGCAGCTGCTGGTGGGCTGGCCCCAGGCCCTGGGCTGGTTGCCAGCACCCTCAGGTCCTAGCTGCGCTCCGGCTGGGGGGTCCTGCCGCAGCTCCCAGGCCGCTGGAACGCCCCCCAGGATTCCTGCAGTGGCACCGGCCTGTCCCTGGGTCTCTGAGACCTTGTGAACCCCTGTGCCTGTCCCTTGCATTTGCCTTGTCTTGTCCAAGCAACTTCCCTGAGAGCGGGGACTGGGGCAGGGACCAGGGCAGGAACTGGAGTGCCCAGCCATGCTGTGGCCCGAGCCCGACAGTGGCGGGGCTGGGAAGGGCCAGACACGGTTTGGCTCAGCTGGGGCCCTCCAGTGACTCTCCCGGCTGCCTTCCCAGCAGGGCTCTGGCCCAGCTCCAGGTGTCATGTGGGAGATAAGGGGACCCTGGCTCCCAGCAGCTCCCAGCGTCCCGGGGCCTCACCACCAGCAGCAGGAGGAGAGAGGACCCACACTGCTGGCTGTAAGCTGGACCCCCCTGGACATGGCAGGGACCCCCACCCCAGGGGCTGGGACGTCCCACTCGGCTTGGCTCAGTGTTTGCCATGCTGCTGCTCGCCCCGCTGGCTGCTCCGAGGAGGGCCCCGCTGGCAAGGCATTTGCTGCCGGCCCCGCTTCGGTGCCGCTGCTGGGGTGGCAGCACTGGGGGTGGGGGTTTGGGGTATGGGGAGCAGGGAAATAGGGTGCCTCCAAAAGGGGTGGCTGGTGGCGACACCCACGGCACCCTTGGGACATCCCAGGCTGGCTGCGTTTTTGGAAAGCGTGACCTTCTCCAAGGGCCCAGCCTCCACAGAGGCTCTCTGTGGCACCTGTCGGGGTATCCCCATCCCCTGCTGGAGGGGATGAGGAGTGGATCTGGCCTGGGCTTGGCCTTGGGAAGCAGGGAGGAGACTTGCTGCGTGGGGCTGGGGTCATCTTGTGTCTTTATGGCTGTGCCTTCAGAGGAGGGGTCCAAGCACAGCATCCCCCCCAGGGTGCTCTCTGGCATACTAACCTGTGAGCCCATCACCTCTGCATCAGGCCTGTGCTGCTTCCACTGCCCTAGTGTCGTTCAAGCTGGGGTTGGGGGCTCAGGCTGGGACTGTCCTGAACATGGGGTGTCTCGGTAGGATTGGGACCGTGGCTGGAGCCGCCTCCCTGCCCCGCTGAGCGCACATGTCTGCCTGCTCATGCCCGGAAGATGACCAGGCTGCTCTTGGGGGTGACCCTGGAAAGGATTTGCAAGGCCGTGCTGCTGCTCTGCCTGCTCCACTTCGTCATCATCATGATCCTCTACTTCGACGTCTATGCGCAGCACCTGGACTTCTTCAGCCGCTTCAATGCCAGGAACGCCTCGCGCGCCCACCCTTTCTCCAACTCCTCCCGCCCCAACAGCACCGTCCCCAGCTACGGGCCAGCTGGTGCTGAAGCCCCGTCCCCCAGCGCAAAGCCCAGCACCAACCAGTCCGCCACTGAGAAGCCCTTGCAGCCCTGCCAGGAGACACCTCCTGGGTTAGGTGAGAAGTGTGGGGTGAGCATAGGGAGGGAGTTGGGCTCTGGCTCCAAGTGTGGGGCTGAAGTGGGTGCCCATGGGTGGCGTCCTTGCCCCCTGGGCTCTAGGCATAGCTTCCCAGCGGTCCCAGGGGCGGAGCAGTGGAGAAACTCCAGCCTGGAACTGGTACCAGGATAGCTGGTTTTGGGTTTTATTAGCAGCTTGCCCAGTCTCTCTGCACTGTTTGGGAAAGGTTTTGGGTGTCCTCTGCCCTCGGTAGTGCCGGTCCCCCTTGCAGGTCCCCCTCACTGTTTGCTCTGCTGCGGGTGACCATGACCCTGACCATGTCCTGTCCTGCGGGCATCATCCTGCCCTCCCTCTTGCAGTCGGGCGCCTGCTCATTGAGTTCAGCTCTCCCATGAGCATGGAGCGGGTGCAGCGGGAGAACCCCGATGTGCGCCAGGGTGGCAAGTACACCCCTCCGGACTGCCTGCCCCGGCAGAAGGTGGCCATCCTCATCCCCTTCCGGCACCGTGAGCACCACCTCAAGTACTGGCTGCACTACCTGCATCCCATCCTGCGCCGGCAGAAGGTGGCTTATGGCATCTACATCATCAACCAGGTGAGAGGGGCGAGGGCGATGGGGTGGTGGGGCTGGGGTGGGCTGGTGGGTATCACTGAGCTCTGCCCTGCAGTTTGGTGAGGACACCTTCAACCGGGCCAAGCTGCTCAACGTGGGGTTCCTGGAGGCTCTCAAGGACGATGAGGAGTATGACTGCTTCATTTTCAGTGATGTGGACCTCATCCCCATGGACGACCGCAACCTCTATCGCTGCTACGAGCAGCCGCGGCACTTTGCCGTTGGCATGGACAAGTTTGGGTTCAGGTGTGTGCCCTGGGGTGCCGCAGTGTTTCCACCCCAGCAGGGCTGAGGTGGCCTTGCCAGGATGACACTGGGGCCACCAATCTCAGTTTTCACCTGGAACAGGCATGGGGTTGCTGGTTGGGATTGTGGACGTGGGATGGGAAGAGGGCACAGAGCCCTGAGTGGGAGGGTGACACGGGGGAGGGCTGGTGCTTGTCCCTGGAGGTCCCCATGGGGCTGACCCCCATCCTGGCCTGTCCCTGGGGATGAACTGTTTGCATTCAACCTGCAGGCTGCCCTATGCTGGCTACTTCGGAGGCGTCTCTGGGCTGAGCAAGTCCCAGTTCCTGAAGATCAACGGCTTTCCCAATGAATACTGGGGCTGGGGAGGAGAGGACGATGACATCTTTAACCGGTAGGTGCTAACCCCTTGCCAGCCCTTTCTGGCTGGGGTGTGCTGGGGGCTCCCCGCTGAGCCCCAACCTGCCGCCCTCACCAGCGCCAGGACTCCCCGTTTTGCAAGGGACGTGCATGGGGCACGCCACACTGGAGGAGGGATTTAATTACCCTCTGCCTCGAGGGCTGGTGACCTTCACGGGGCCGTGGGGCACCCACATGCTTTCCTCATGGCTGAGCCCCCTCCACAGCATGGTGGGGCCCGGCCCCCTCGGGCGGTGGTAGGAGCTGTGCCGGGGCGGTGTGCCTGCGGGCTCCGCTCCAGGCCAGGGCCAGGATGCTAAACTTGGAAGCGTCTCGATGGCGGCTGAGCCGAACAGGCATTTCGGCCAGCAGCCGGCAGGCCGCAGCACAGCTGCGTGCAGCACCGGGGCGAACCCCCCCGCAGGCACCCCACCTTGGGTGCGTTGGGTGCCGGAGCTGGAGAGTTGCCACCTCATCTCCTGCGGGTTTCCCCACGGCACTGCCACAGCTGGTGGCACACAGCCAGCCCGTAATGGCCAGGCGAGCAAAACGCCCCTCGCATGGGCAGGGGTGACACAGTTGCGATTTCCATGCAAGGTGGGCTCAGGGTGGGGAACAAGCAGCATGTGGAGCTCTGGGAGAGAGCTTCAGGCAGCCCTTAATTTGTGGGGAGGGCCCAGAGGGAAGGGCCCAGCACCGGCATTTGGAGAATGTAAAGGGCAGGGGCTGTGGAGGGGGGGACGGCTGTCGGCGTGGGCTCAGCACGGGGCTGACCGCAGCTGCCGGCCCTTGGAGCTGGAGGCCTCTGGACGGGAGCGGTGCTTGGGGCACCCAGCACCCTCAGTCATGGCACCGGCCTCGCCGTGACCTGGCTTTGCTCATCTTGGCTTGGCATGGCCCTGTTTAACAAGGGGCAGGTTTATTTGGCCTGGGGCATGACCCTGGAGGTCTCCGAGCCAGGGAATGTCCCACACTGATTCCCCCTGCTCCTACCCCCCAGCATCTCCCTGAACGGCATGAAGGTGTCGAGGCCCGACATCCGCATCGGGAGGTACCGCATGATCAAGCACGAACGTGACAAACACAACGAGCCCAACCCGCAGAGGTGAGTGAGTGCAGGGGCCTGGCCAGCCGGGATGCCAGGCAGTCGCTGGGATGCCTCTGGCTACCAGCTCCCCTACTCTGCGCACCCCCACGGAGGTCCAGCACCGCTGGCACCATGGCAAGCACCCCCCTCCCCGCCTCATCGCGCTCCCCTTTCCACCAGATTCACTAAGATCCAGAACACCAAAATGACGATGAAGCGGGATGGGATCAGCTCGCTGCAGTACCGGCTGGTGGAGGTCTCGCGCCAGCCCATGTACACCAACATCACGGTGGAGATCGGCCGGCCACCCCCGCGCCTGGCCCGGGGCTAGCGCTTGTGCCGCCGGCAGAGCCGCCAGGAGCCGGCTCTGTGGCCGGGCTGGCTGGGCACCGTGTTTGCCCCGGCTTGAGAGCCAGGACTGGCTGGGGATGTTTTCTGCCTACTCTGCTGCCTTCTGGAGACGGCCACCCCCAGCCGGGCCCTCGGTGCCCAGGATTTCTCTGTCCCCTCCCTGTCCCCATGAGTGTGTTTGCAGGACCCCCGCCCCATACTCAGTGTGTTGGCGGACGAGCCCGGCTGCCCAGCGTGCGGCTCCTGGCACAGAGGGAGGGGGCAGCCCCAGCCCTGGCAAGGAGCCCCCTGCCCATGCCAGCTCCTGCCTGCACCCCAGGTGGGGAGGGTGAGATCCCGCTGCTCTGGAGAGCTGGCGGGTCCCCACCAGCGCTGTGAGAAGCGGGGTGCAGGCTTCCCCCTTCACCAGTGCTGGAGCCGCTGCTGCCCCAGCCGGGGTGGGAGCAGCCTGGGCCCCCCTGAGCAGGCAGGGTCGGGGTGAGGTTGCCACCCGGGCCAGGCGCTGCCTGTGCTGCTGGGCACACAGACGTGGCTCGCTGTCTTCCTCTGCTTTAGTCTGGTGCTTAGAGCCGGGCTCTGCCTCAGCTCTGCCAAACAGAGACCTCTGGTTAGCGAATGCCCCTCGCTGTGCCTCAGTTTCCCCAGGGCTGGTGGGGGGAAGCCGTATTCTGTCCCCCCTCCCCAAAGGCAGATGCTGTGTGCGTGTGCAGCCCCCGCCGGTGGCTGCCCTCACCTGCCCTCCCCGTTTTGTGGGAGGGTGGGACTCATTTGAACCCCCCCAGCCCCTCTTGGTGGTGGCTGGCATGGGGGGGTGCGCTGCCCCACAGCTCCCTCCAGCAGTGGGTGCCCCACAGGCGGTTTGGGGGCCACTGGGGTCTCCCCCTTCTCTGGCTCCCCTCCTCCAAGCCTGGGGCAGGGGGACTGCAGGCAGGAGAGGCCGGGGCCGTGCAGGGCAGGTGCCCTGTGCCCCTCCATGGGACAAGAAGGCCCGGCACCCCGCACCCCGCAGGGGGCCGGCAGCAGTGGGGTTGCAAGCGGGGCAGCACGCCAGGGTGGGGGGGCACCGGCGACTTTTGTACATTTGAATGTCTGACCCTTTTTTTCAGCGTACGTTGAATGCAGCGTTCGGTCGTAGAGACCGGGGGTTTTGTATTTAATAAAAGTTTCAAAAGTTTGCAGGGTTTGTAGGGCTGGGGAGGGGGCGGGGAATCACCATGAGATGGAGCAATTTCAGCATCTAGTGGGAAGGGGTCTGGGGGGCAACGCTGTCTGCCAGCTCTAACTGGGGGCTGGGAGGCAAAGCCCCCCTGCTCTGCTCAGCCCTGGAGCCTTTCCAGCTCACCCAGCCATGGAGCAGCACTGGGGCATCCCTGCCCCGCAAGGTGCCCAGGGCACGCATGGGGCAAAGCTGGCTGCTGTCACCATGCCATGGATGCTTGCTGCACCTCCCTGCCCTTGGGGACAATGCTCTCCCCCAGCAGGGACAGGCCCCTGTCCCCCACCTTATGCCTTAACTCCAGCTGGTTTTGTAGGTCCAAGGGAGCATTCCCCCTTGCCCAGTCTGGCTGCTCAGTGTCAGTGCAGGGCATGCAAGGGGAAAAAGGCTGCACCCATGGGACATGGTCCCCCCACTCTCCAACCCGCACCCCCACCAGGGTCCCCAAAGAAGGGCACAGTGGGACACAGCCTCAGGAATATAAATCTCATTAAAATCTAGGATACTTTAGAACTCTACACCGGGAGAGACACTGGCACAGGCAGTGCTGCCCAGGGACGCGTGCGTTATTGCTAACAATTAGAGGTGAAGAGTAGCGGCGTGACACGTGGGGCAGGGCACGGGCACCATGCGGGAACCTGCGCCCCTCGCCACGGCACGGCGGGGGGCTCGGGACGGGAACAGGGGAGCTGGAACATCCTGCCAGGGCTCAGTGCCCACTGCCTCCAGCCACCGTACCAAGCCGCGCTGTGCCCCTGTGTCAGCCTCAAGGCTGTGGCATAGGGAGTGCAGAGCACTGGCTGGGAGGGGGGGCAGCAGAGTGGGAAGGGTCTCACCCCGGCCACCCTAAATCAAGAGCTCCAAGCCCTTTGGTTGGAGCTGGAAGACATTTAAAGTTGCCTGGCCTTTGCCAGTGCATCCTGCTCCACTAATACTGGTTGGAGACCGAGCATCCCCTGATGGCTTGGAGCAAGTAGGCTGGTGCAGCCCTCCGTGTCTCCGCTGGTACTTCTTGCTAGCAGCAGCTGCAGGGGGGCAGGGGGGCAGTCCATCCTGCTCCCCCTTAGCACCATGGAAGGTCCCCCTTGCCCGTGCCGGGGCTGCTGGGGAGAGCTGGACCATGGCCTTGGCCCATCACCCCCCCGAGCCAGGCTGAAGTACTCCCCAGCCTCCTGCCCTGCCATGGGGCAGGCAGGAGCACTAAACTGTGCCCACGCTGCATGTGGCTGTGCCCAGCTTAGCAGGTTAATGCCTGGCCCCCAAGGTGGCACCCACAGCCCCTCAACGGGGCCGTGGGGGTGGAGTGATGCATGGAGGAGGCACACCAGCTCACCACCTTGCACAGCCCTGGGGTACCGTGCATGTGTGCCCATGTGTGCCCGTGTACGTGACATGCATGCCCATACCGCATCTATGGGTAAGGGACACACACATGCACGCACACCTGTGCTCTAAGTGCTCGTGTCTTGTACCATGGGATCCCGCTGCCCATGCGGACACTGTGCTTGCCCCCGTCTCCCTCTGCTGGCCTGGTGCTTGGCACGGCCACCCGTGGGACCCTGCAGGCTCTGAGCCACAGTGGGTGCCCACGTGGGCTGGGGGTCCTGCGGTGCCAAACCCTGCCACGACGGCCCTGTGCACACACAGCTTGGGGCGGCCACGGGCAGCCCTGGCATGCCCCAGCCCTGGTCCCACCCCACGCCCTCCCCACGGGTGGGCCAGGACTGTGCCCCACGGTGGGGCAGGCTGCCTGGCTGTGAGGGGGCTGGGAGCCAGGGGGCATCCTGCCCCCCATCCTGTGCATCCCCCTGGGGCAGGGCCCCCGCAAAGTGCCTCTGGCTCCCGGCCCTCCTGGGGCTGTGCCCCCTCCTCTCTTGTCCCAGCGTCGCGCACAAAGGTTACCGTAAACATGAGGGTTAACGAACGCCACGGGGGGGGCAGGGGGGGGTTAACCGGCAAGGACGTGGGGGGTCTCGGGGTCAGGCGCTGAGAGCCCCCTGCGGTCCGGTGCAGCCCGGAGCCAGGCTCCGCCAGCGGAAGGTGCGAAAGTGTCACCGCGCGGGAGGGGTTAGAGGGGGTGCGGGGACGGCAGGGGGTCACAGTCTGGAGTCCTGGCTGTGGGCTGAGCCGTTGCTGCCCTGCACGGGGGAGGCAGCCGCTGCCTCGCTCCGACCCTTCTCTGGCTGCAGGGGCTGCACCTCCAGATGGGACTCGGTGGAGGGGCTGAACGCCGGGGCGTAGCGCCCGCTGCGGTGCTCTACCAGTGCTGGGCCCCAGTCCTTGCTTGCCTTGGTAGCGTTTTTCAAGCGCTAGAGAGAGAGGGAGAGGATGGGGACAGGGTTAGCACCCACCATGTTCCGCCACCCCAGCCTGCCCCAACATGCCAGTGGCTCCCAGGGTACCCAGAGGCGGGGGTGCCCCATGGATGCTGCCTGCACACAGCCGCTGCGGGGTGCTGACAGCTCCGGTGGGGTTGGGGACAGCCTTGCAGGCAGCTCCAGGTGGGACACGAACAAGGCGGTCTAGCCCCTAGCCACCCACCTCCAGCAGCGTGTCCCCCTCGGAGCAGCACACTTTGTAGATGGCGTAGATGGGGATGCAGATGACGGAGGAGAGTGCCATGAGGAAGCCGATGCTGATGGCCCAGGTGGGGTAGACGTAATCGTTGTAGGAGATGGGCCGGTACTGGATCACTGTGAAGACCAGGATGAACTGGGGAGGGACAGGCAGGATCAGCCAGTGGGGAGCAGCCAGCCTGCTCTGTGCCCTCCACAATCACCCTGCTCTGCCCCATCCCTGCCGCTCCCCTGCATCCTCCCCAGGGTGGGTATGTGGGGTGACCAGGTAGGCTCCCAGCCCCCTTCTCCCATGGCCCTGTGCCCCATGGTCACGATGCTCACAAAGATGATGGCGGGCGAGATGAAGCGCCAGCAGATCTGGAAGAAGAGCGGGGGTGGGAAGCCCAGCATCATCTCAATGTCCTTGAAGTAGTTGTGGTGCCCTGGGGGAACAAGTGACTATCAGCCCCTGCATTGCTGGGCTGGGACCCCAAGCCCCCTCCCACCCCTGCCCAGCACCAGCTCCAGACCCAGGTGGTGGGATCCACCAGGTCAGAGCTGCCCAACTGGCCAATGGCCTTGCCAGTTACCCCACAGCAAGACAATGACTAGCTAGAAGTTAGCCCACCAGTTGGCAGGGGCAGCCCTGCTGGCCAACTGGCCGTAGGCAGTTGCACCTACCGTAGATGTACATGATGGCCACGCACATGATGCAGGAGATGATGACCAGGGAGAAGCTGGCGGCGTAGTTGTCCATCAGCAGGAGCCAGTAGATGCCCGCCTGCAAGAGGCACCCATTGACACAGCTGCCTCAGCTGTACCGCTGCCATCGGCAGAGCAACGGCACAGCCACGCTGCCAGGGCTGGCATGGCAACACACAGCCCGGATCCCACCACCATGGTTGGCATGGCAGCACCCGATGCCAGGGTCAGCATGGTGACACTTAGTCCGGATACAGATACCAGATACCATTGCTTAGTCTGGATGCTGTCACCAGGGTTGGCATGGCAACACCAGGCACTGGGTGTTACCACCACCATGGCAACAATGGATACAGCTGGTGGTGTCAGCAAAGCAAGGCTGCCATGGCAATCACACCCTGTCACCACAGTCCTATGGTCACCTACCTGCGTGGTGAGCGGGATGCCCAGCAGGAAGCCTGCCACAGCCACCCCCAGCGTCACAAAGGTCTTCCTGCGGATGATCCACTCGTTGCCCACCTCGTCCACGATGGCTGTGACCAGTGTCTCCAGCAGGCAGAACTGTGCGTGGGACAGAGGGGGCAGGATGTCACCGCCTTGGCCCCACCATGCCACCCCATCCCAACGCACTGGTGCTACCATGCTGCCCCACCACGACCTACCTGTGTACCCAGCCCCAGGAGGATGAGCATGAAGAAGAAAAGGATGGACCAGAGGGGTGAGATGGGGAGCAACGTGAGGGCTTCGGGGTAGGCAACAAAGGCCAGGCCAGGGCCATGGTCAGCCACCTTGGAGACATCCACGCCCAGGTGGTTGGCCATGAAGCCCAGGATGGAGAAGATGACAAAGCCGGCGTAGACGCTGGTGGCGCAGTTGGTGATGCTGATGATGATGCTGTCCCTGCAGGGAGAGGGGTCAGGGCTGTCTGTAGGCCTGAGAGGCAGCAGGGGGCTGGGGTGGCGGGCCGTGGTAGGGCACTCACCGGTAGCAGTTGTTGTGGAACTTGTTGTAGGAGGCCATGGTGATGAGACCACCCCAGGCGCAGCCCAGCGAGTAGAAGATCTGTGAGGCCGCATCACCCCACACCTGCAGCAGTGGGGTGGTCAGCCCTGTGCCCTGCAGCCCTGCTCCTTCCTGGCCACCCACCACCCGCTGTCCCCGCTCACCTTGGCGTTGAGGATCTTGTCCCACTGGGGCGTCAGGTAGTACATGATGCCGGTGAGGGCCCCCTCCAGCGTGATGCCGCGCACGAAGAGGATGGTGAGCACCACGTAGGGGAAGGTGGCCGTGAAGTACACCACCTGTGGGGTGACACCTCAGTGGTGGGGGGCCGGGGGAGGGGACAAAGGGCGTGGTCTGAAAGGGGCATGACTGTGGACTGGGGGAGGGGCTACGGGCCAGGGGAGGGGTTATGGTCCTGAGTGGGTCCCCGGAGTGGGGAGCATGCACAGGGCGGCGGGCTAGGAGGGGCTGTGCCCAGAAGCAGTGGGGCCATGTCCACAGTGGGAGCGACATTCCCAATAGGGGAGGGTCATGGCCACCACAGCCGGGGGGCGGGGTGCACGTGGGTACCTTCCCAGAGGACTTGACACCCTTGATGAGGCAGAGGAAGACCACGACCCAGGAGACGCCGAGGCAGCCCAGCAGGGGCAGCCGCACCTCGCCCAGGTTCCCGATGTCATCCGACAGGTCCAGCACGTACCTCCTGCATGGGGAGGGGGACGGTGGATGTCAGCGGGACCCTGCCACCATCCCCTCACCTGTCCCACGTCCCATCCCCAGTACCTCCAGTACTCCTCGCTGGGGCTGGTGCGCTTCTGGGTGGTGTTGAGGAGGCGGGTGAGGTTGAGGGCGGCGCGGCTGGAGAGGTTCCCGTCCAGCACCCCCACGCAGTCGGGCGTGTTCCAGGCGTTGCTGCAGTATGTCCAGGGCAGCACGCGCGTCATGGACACAAAGAAGTAGTAGAAGGCAATACAGATCACCACGTTGTAGTAGATCCCGATGTATGTGGACACCACCATCATCCCGTAGCCCACGCCTGGGAACAGCACCAGGGAGCGGTGAGCGGCATGGTGCGGCACGGCAGGGGCATGGCACGCAGCACAGGGGGTTCTGGCGTTGGCACAGCGGGGGCAGGCAGCATGCGGCACTGCCAGCAGCAGCCTTGCAGCCGCTCTGTGGCTTGGGTCCTGGCTGTGGCACTGGGCTGGGGACCACTATGCATGGGATCCTCACCTCCAAGCAAGCCTGGTCATGCTGAGGGTCCCCTGGGACATGTGGCAATGCGCAGGGGATGCATGGCCTGCAAGGCTGCAGGCAAACTCCTAGGGGCTGCAGCCCTAGAAAACCACTGGGTGGGGGTCTCTCCTGGCTATGGTGACTTTAGGGCTGCAGCTACCTGGTGGCATGTGACAGAGGTGACACAAGCACAGGGGAAATGCACCCCTAGGCTGAGCACACCATGGTGCAGAGCACACAGAAGCATGTGCATGAGCTGCCCCCACTCAGCTGTGATGTGAACACATCACCCAGAAGGCAGCACGCAGGCATGTGCCAGAGCAGCCAGCAGCATGGGAGCACACCGATGTGCCGGGTGGTGCACCAGCAGCACAGTCCAGCCATGGCAGGGCAAGCTCTGAGCATGGACAGCACGCATGTGGGCACAGCACCCTATAGCGCAGGGAGAGGACCACAGGAGCGTGCCCACAGCCAGAGAGGCCATGGGTGCCCACAGCCTGTTCAGGGGGCCTGACTGGACTCTGCAAGAGTGACACACTGGGGACACGTGTGGCCTGAGCAGGGATGTGTGTGTAATGCCTGCAGCGGATGCCAGTGCAGGGCTGGGTATGCGCAGGAGATGCATTGCGTGTGAAGGGACATGTGTAATGCGTGCAGGGGGATGCCAGGCGAGCTGTGTGCAAGGGAATGCAGCCTGGAGTGGGCATGCGCACGGGCCCTGTGCCATACAGGCAGTGATACATGTGCAATGCACACATATGGAGGACTGTGCAAGCTGCAGGTGCCTGCACAGGGCCACGTGATGTGCCGGAGGTGTGCGTGCAGGGGACACACAGGGTGTGCAGGGGCCGTACCATGTGCTGGCGGGTGTCCCATGTTGGTGTCTGCTGGTGGGGACAGGCAGCTCCTTACCTTTGAACATGGGGCTGACCCTCCAGACGCCAAGACAGCCCTGGCTGGCGAACTGCCCAAAGGAGAGCTCCATGAAGAAGAGGGGGATGCCGCAAAACACCAGCATGATGAAGTAGGGGAACATGAAGGCACCTGGCGGGCAGCAACCAGAGGGTGAGTGGGCAATGGCCCTGGGCACAGCTGTGCTCCCCATGCCCTGCATCACCCCACAAGCCTGGGGCTGACAAGCACTGCACAGGGCTGGAGCACTCACCCCCACCCCTGCCCTGAGGCACCCCATTCCCCCGACACCCACCTCCCCCATTGCGGTAGCAGAGGTACGGGAAGCGCCAGACGTTGCCCAGCCCCACGGCGTAGCCCACGCTGGTCAGCACAAACTCGATCTGGTTGCCCCAGTTGCCACGCTTGACGCTCTTGTCCAGCTTGCCCCGCTCCCCGGGCACAGCACCATTCTGTGGAGAGATGCCGTGGGATGCGTCAACCAGGAACGCCCCTGCCGGCCCCATCGGAGGGGCGACGGCCGCCAAGCGGGGCCGGGTGGTCCCCAGCATCCTTCCCCATCCCTCCCTCATGCCAGTGTCCCCCCCATCCCGCCACGCACAGGCAGTGCCAAGGAGGGGGAGGGCAGCGGTGGCAGCGCCCCCCCCGATGAATAGCTCTGCCCAGAGCCCGGCTGCAGCGAAGGAAGAGCCTGCAACTCATACAAAGCAGGTCCGGGCGCCTGAGCACAAAGGGGCCTCTGTTCCCGTGCCCCCTCCTCCCTGCGCCCAGCAAGAGAGGTCCCGCTGGGTGGCCGCTGTCCACGGCTGGGCGAAAATGGTGGGACCCCCGGGGTGAAGCAGGGCCCCCCCCTCAATGGGTAGTGGGGTGCAGTGACCAGAGCAGGCGGGGGGCTGGGTGCCTCCTGGGAAAGGCACCCTACTGCCCCTGGGGTCCTGCTGCCAGCTCAGTCACCAGTGAGGGCACCGTACTCAGGGCAGCACCAGGGCAGGGGGTCCCATGCAACTGAGTCCCCTAAGCGGGACAGCCCCAGTGCCCAGCCATCCCTCACTGCAGGGGACCTGGGGGGAGGGGGTCAGACAGGGGCAAGAAAGGGCGCTTTGTGCAGGCTGCCACACAATGCGAGCTCACACCGGAGCCAACAACAACAACAGGGATAAGCACCCATCACCCCCAGCAGAGATGGCACCCATCACCCCATGGCTCCATCCCAGCATGGCCCTGGGCTCATGCTAATGTTTTGCCCAGATGCTACAGAGCTCTGGCAGGTTGGGCTGAGGGCAGATGGCATTTCTGGGGTGCTGCAAGTACCCCAAACCCTGCCTTCTCCACCCAAGGCCAGGTGATGGGTACACAGGATGGGAGTGCCGGTCAGTCCGTGACCCTACGGGAGCAGCATGGGGTGCCGGCAGCCCTAGGAGCACACTGGAGCTCCACAGTGACAGTCTCTCCACCACCATGGACACCCCATGCCCACACCCATGCCCACTCACGCTGCTCCCCCCGCTGCATCCCTGCCATGTGCCCCCCACGATGGCTGATGCCGTCAGCGAGCGGGCCACAAATGGGAGCCGTCGCTTTGGATCTGCTCACGCCGGCGGGGTGCAGGCAGCAGGCACGGTGCACCTAACCGTATCATTCGATTAGGGCCGGCACAGCCGGGACGTGATGCCCGGCGACTCCGGCACTGCGCTGCCAAACAAAGCCATCTGCTACAAGCGGGGCCTGCACGCGCCGGGGGCCACGGGGGGGCTGCTGGAGTGCAGGGCTGGGGAGAGGGGCGATGGGGGGGGCGGTCAGATCACTGGGCGCTTTGGGCAGGGCAATAGGGAAGACATGCTGGCCATGCCCAGTCAGGGTACCAGGGTGCCCACGCCACAGCCTGTGGGCAAAGACTGTCAGAAATGAGCTCACAGCAGCCCTGGGTGCTGGGGGAGTCTCCTGTGGGGTGCTGAGTGGGAGTGGGACTGAGGGGGTACCCTGGGTTGGGGGACAGGACACTAGCACTGTCCCCACACTAGGGCACACTGCCCGCTCCATGAGGCTGATCCGATCGAGAAGCCTCTGATTAAGCTGCTCGCACTAACGAGGTTCCTAATGAGCAGCACGGCCAGCAGGAGAGGGGGCAATGTTCCAGCCTCCCTGACAAAGGGTCTGGTCGAGGGGGGAAGACACAGTGCATGGCGCTGGGTCAGTCTGGAGCCCCGATGCCCACAGAGGACCTCATCCCTGTCCTAAAGCCAGAGGGCTAACCCTCTGCTCGGGTGACCCTGGCATGGCTTCGCCCCCATGCAATGGGGCACACCAGCCTTGAGCTGCTTGGTACCAGTGCAACGAGAGCACCAGGCCTCTGTGCCCCCCCCTCCCCCCCCCACCTTTCCTACAGTGCTGGGCTTTGCCGCACTTGTCCCCAGTAAGGGGGCAGCCACGTGTGCCCATGCGTGCACAAGCATGCACACGTGCGCAAACACTTGCGGGCTCACCCATCAGCTTGCTACCACCCCTCCTCTCCCCAAATCTGGGAAGGTCAGCCTGTCCTTTACAGTCATTAACTGTCCTCCCAACCCCACTTGGTAAAAGAGGGGGACGCACACCGAGAACCCAGGTGTCCAGGAAGATGAGACAACATCCCTCCCTGCTGTGGGGATGGGACAGAGCTGGGCTGCAAAGGGCGAGCTGCCCCCCAGCACGGATGCAAGCCCCTGGAAAGGGCGGTCCTGCTCCCAGACCCTGCATTTTCCATGCACATACGCCCATGCAGCTCCAAAAGATGCCTGGCTTGAGTGAAAATATAGCGGGAGGCGGCGTGGGGGGGAGGAAGAAGGATGTTCCGGGCACCCCAAACATCCCCTTTGGAGATGTCCCGCACCCACCTTCGGAGATGTTCAGGGTGCCCAGGGCATCCTTTCTCCCCTTTCCCCAGGGACCCCCCTCCCCATATGGCCAAAGCTTCCCCAGCCCAGCAAAGCAAAGCAGGCATCATCCATCACACTGCCTGGCACCGGAGCCTTTCTCATGCTAAGCAGCATTGCCTCTCACAATGACAGCTTGGCTGGGGTGCCCGGATGCCCCCCACTACCCGAAAGGGCCCTGATTTATGGCTGGGAAGCTCATGGCAGTGGCAGAGTTGATGCGGGGAGGGGATGTCCCCATGGGAGGCATCTCCAGCATGGTGCCCCCCTCTTCTTCCCTCCACTCAGACTGCCCCCACAGAGGTATTTAAGCCCAGCAGAAGCACTCCATCGGGTATCAGCCTTATCCAGCCCCCCCTCGAACCAGTGAGAGACCCCCAGTTCCTTCCCCAGCCTCCTAACTGGGTGCCAGGGCTGCTCCTGCAATGCCAATGCAGGGTACCAGTCAGCCCTGATGTCATCAGCCTGATGTCATTGCTCTTTGCCACATCCATGGCAATGAAGTCATGGCTGGGCAAAGCAGGGACGGAAGATACAAATAGATGCTAATTACATTGTTTGCCAAAATAGCAGCTCTTCCAGGGCAGGGAACTGGGGTGCCAGATGCCTGGCGTAGGGGAACCCCAGCCTGGGACAGGGGTCCCCAGGGATGGAGTGACATGGACTGGGGTGTCCTGGGGACACTTGCTGGCTGTCCACAGATTCTGGGTGCTGGGGAGGGGGACTATAATCAGGTCCTGCACTCCTTGTCCCTGGCACATGGGATAATGAGCCCACAAGTGCCAGCCCTGCACCAGAGCCTGCCGTGACCTGCCAGCTTGCCCGTCCCGGCTCTGCCAGCCCCACCGGCACATCCGAGCTATCCCTGCCCTCTCTCTGCGGTGCCCAGCCCTGTGTTCGCCCCTGCCCCGGTGCAGCAGAGGTACAGCATGGGGGCACTCCCAGGGGCAGGGTGACACAGTGCTGAGGGGGATGTCCAGATCCCGGGACCCCTCAGCAGTGCAACACAGTCCCGACCACCCTGCAACGCAGGGAGGCTGCCCAGCCCCACCAACAGCCCTGAGTGTGCTCTGCCAGCCATCTGCAGCAGCACCAGCCCATCCCTGGGGTGCCATGGGAGGACAGGGCAAACTTTGACTGATGCCCATGAAATGGGGCGGGGGGAGGGGATCTTTGCTAGCCTCTGCCCCTGCAGCACTGAGCAAGGCAAAGGGGTGCTGTGCACCTCTCTTGCAATCAGTAGGTTCCAGAGTTAATGAACACGCAACCGTCCGGCAACCAACACAACCGAGGCCATGGAGGGGGTTGGTGCCACACTGTGCCCTCCATCCCCTGGAGCACCCCACATCCCTGGCTGTGGGGCTTCGGGGTGCCTCTCCAGCATCCCACAGCACAAAGCTGCAGCTGTGGCTCTGCCCTGCAGGCCCATCACTCCGGAGCTGGCACAAAGGGGCTTGGAAAGCCACGGTAGGGGGGTGACAGCGCTGGCGTGGCCGCCACCCACCCTGACCCCCCCACTCTGCCCCCCAGACTGAGACCCTGCTCTCAGCTCCCCACTGACCTGCTGAGGGGGCCAGAGGGGGCCCGGCTGCCCACAGCCACCATCCAGAGGGACAGGCTGGCCGGCTCGGCGAGTCCCTAGCTTCATTGGCACCTTGGGCTCTGGTGCAGCAGCCGCCCGCCTGCCTCCCCCCACTCGCTGCCTCCAGTGCTTGGCACTGCTCCCCACTTGCCTCCCAGCCAGGCTCAGCCCCTCGCCAGCCACGCCGCCGCAGCACCGGCACCCCACCACGCTGCCTGCCCCAGCACCACCCCTGCCTGCCCAGGGACCCTTATGCCTCAGTTTCCCCCCACCACGAGCCGTGCCCCCGTGAGCCAGGTGCCTGCCCTGGCAGGCTCAGGCAGGGCAAGCTGCACAGCGGGCTGAGCCCTGTCATGCTTAATGAGGCCTCATTAGCGGGGTCCAGCTGCTCACAGCCCCGCATGCTTCAGCGGGCAGCGCTGCCCTCCCTGCGGGCACTGCTGCCCGTCTGGCCAGGGCCGGGACCTGTGTTTGGAGTGTGGCAGGGGGCCACGTCCCCTTGGAGCCTGCCGTTCCATACCCCAGTGTCCCCAGCCCCACACACCTGACCCCAACCCTGGGCACCTGAGGGCTGTGAGGACCAGGCATGGCCCCGCTGGCGGATGGGGGCATGGGGACAAGCCTGCCTGCTGACACATCCCCAGCCTGGTGCCACACTACTCTGACGTCATACCACTGGCGACATCATGGGGTCTCCATGGCAACCCTTGAAAGGTCACTGCCCCACGGGGGACCATCTGGCTGGCAGGAGGGCTGTGCCATGACCCCCCTGCCACCCGGGCACTCCGCAGCCTCCCTGCTCGCCCCCTTGCTAGGGAGGGGTGGGACCCCAGCGGGGTGCTGCGTCCCACAGGATGGCAGGCGCAGGGTGCCCCTCAGCCAGGCTCGGGGTGCCCCAGCTGCTCCCAGCCCTGTGCCCCGGCTGGGGAGCGTGGCCAAGGCGCCAGCGAGGCGTGATGGTGCGCCAAGGGCGGGGGGACAGGACGGCGCTTTCGGGCGACCATCTGGGGTCTGGGCAGCAATGGCCGCAGGCATGCACATGAACAGCACACGTGTGCAGGCGGGTGCTTGGCCCCTCGTGCACCAGCACCTAGTGCTTGTCCCTGTCCCCTCCTGCACTGGCCACCCAGTAGCTTGGGACATGCCCTATCCATGGGATGGCAGTATCCAAGCATGACCCCCCTGGGACATGTGCAAGGCCAGAGCCACCCCACGCTGTGCCAGCCAGTGACTCCAGCCCTGCCCAGCCAGCTCAGCCACCTGTCCTGCCCAACATGCGGCCAGGCACCTTCTGTGCCCCAACACTCTGCAAGGTGCCCACACAAGCAACCCTCTATGCCCAGTTTGACCACATCACTTTGCCTAGGCCACCTGCATGTCACTACCACGATGTCTTGCCCCAGGCACAGTGCCCCCCTCCCCGTGCCCCTAGCAGCAGCCTGAGCACAGCACCACGGGACCCACCGTCCCATCCCAGGGATGCCAGGCCCTGTGCCAGCCCACGGGAGCACAGTGCTGCTCCACTGGCAGCCTGGCCAGAAGGCAGGCAGAGGTCACTGCCAGCCCTACGGGCACACACTGCTGCTAATGAAGGGCCCACAGCAGGACCCTCACCTCCCCTGGCATCCCAGTCCCACACCAACTGGCTGGCAGTGCTGGGGCTGAGATGCAGAGGCAATAGGTGTATTGAGGGTGGCTGTGGGTCTTCCAGCCCCTGTCATCCTGTCCCCGAGCAGGGCTGTAGGGTGCCTGGGGCAGGGGTGATGCCCAGGGACCATCCCCCAGCCAGGTGCTTCCACCAGGGCTGCCTTTCTCCAGCCCTTTCTCCCGGGGCAGACATGATTCTCCCAGGGCATTCAGGCAGAAAAATCCTGTGCTGCCTCCCCCCCCTCCCCATCACTGCCCCTTGGTATTCCAGGAAGGGCTCCTGGAGCCAAGAACCACTTCCGCAGCTCCACTGGCTCCCCTGCCCGCAGCCACTGGCCAGTGGCACCACGCTGCTGGGGGTGTCTGGGACAGGCAGGGCCCCCCCACCTTCCCAGCCCTTAATCCCCAGCAGTGCGGTGGCAGTGGCTCCCCATTGTCTGCCCAGGTTGGGCTGGGGCGATGGCAGGAGCCCACCTGAGCGGGGTGCCCCGTGGCTAAAGGCTGCCCGACCGTGCCAGCAAGGCAGCCCGGGAGTCAGGAGCCACGGGTACTGCTGGAGCCTGAACAAAGTGCCCTGAGGAGAACAAAACAAAATGTTCTTAAAGACCAGGGACAGAGAGGCTGTCTGACCCTTCCCACTCCTCTGTGGCGCCACGGGGACCCTCCTGCCTGGTCACACAGGAACTGACCCAGCCCCTGGAGCTGCCCTGCACCCCGTTGGCCGCCCACTGACAGGGCATCTGCAGGGCTTGGGAGTGGTAGGGGGGCACTGCCCACCCTTCTGCCTGTTGTTTTGGAGTGAGCATGCAGAGCTTCCCAGAGCCATCAACAAAACGCAGAGCTTGCAAAAGCAAGACACAGCACCCTTGTCACACCCAAACCAACGGGAAAGAGCAGGCCCCAGCCCACAGGTGGGGAAACTGAGGCACAGCTGCACATCACCCAGCTGCTGCCTCCATCAAACCCTGTCCTTCCTCAGGCAGGGCACAGCAGGCACCCCGAGTCCCACTGCGGCCCCAGGCATTGCACACACATCCCTGGGCAGGGGTTGCATTGCGGGAGCCCAGCTGGGCTGGGGGCAGCGGTGGCGGGAGCTGCACCTGCAGGCAGGGATGAGAGGACAGGCAGGAACTGCACTTTACCAGGTGACTGGCAGAGCCCTGGAGGCAGGCCAGGGAGATTACCTCCCTTCCTCACTGACCCAGGCAGCTCAGCAGCTAGTGCCTGTCCTGCCACAGCTCCTGCCAAGGCTTTCTTATGGTGCAGGGATTGCTCCAGGAATGAGGATGCTCCAGGAGCAGGGATGCTCTCACAGGGACCTCTGCCTTCCCCCACAGCCCCCACACCAGCATCCCCCATGCCCTGTGCAGGGGTGTCCTTACACCCTGCAAATAGTGAAGCACTGGGCTCCAAGCCAGGGTGGCCAGCGTAGCATGTGCCAGACCCTGTGGTCCCCTGCCCATTCCCACCTGTCTGCGTGCCCTGGCCCTGGGGTGGGCTGGTCAGGTACTTCCAAGAAGCAGGTTAAAGATTGACCGGCAGCAGGTGGGCACTCCCATGGCTGGCTCCCTGCTGCAGGTGCCAGGCTCAGCCCTCGCCCCAGTGCAACGCCAGCTGCTCCAACCAGGTCAAGAACACAACAGCCACACAGAGCCATGGCAAGCACCCCACACATGCAGGAGCACATCCCCATAACAGATCCCTGATCAAGCCCGGACACATCCTCAGCACCTCCCTATTCCCAGCCAAGGGCTTCTGTAGAAAACTGCCTTCCTCTTCTACTGGCCACCTTCACCCTCCACACTGCCCGTTGCAGGCAGGATGGGTGCTGGGCTCCCTGCTGCAGGCACAGCCAGCAGGGCCATGCTGGGACACGCAAATGAAGGAGCCACGCACACGCAAGTGTGCTGGAAGCGCCTGCTGGAGGACACTGCTCCTCTGGCTCTTGGCTTCCCAGGGAAGTCCTGGCTCCCAGCCCTCTGGCTGGAGCGTGCAGCTATTTCAGGAAGCCCCTGGGGAAGGGGAGGCCCGACAATTGTGTTGGCCCGGATGGTTCAGCTCCCATCCACTGGGAAAAAGGGAAGAGCCAAGCCCAGCCTGGGCTCACCTGCCCAACACAGCACAGCAGCCCGGCACAGGAACCTGAGCTCAAGGGCTCCCAAGTACCAAACACTTGCACAGCAGAGCTGCCACAAGCACGGGGCCATTGCAGCCCTCCAACACGGACACATGCCAAGCGCATCCCACATCCACCCGGCGCACTGAAGCCATTCCTGCCACTGATGAGCGCAGAGCAGCGCACAGCAGCCTGCAGCACACCGCCTGCAAGTACAGAGGGGCTGGGCATCACACTAGTGCCTGGAAAAACCTGGCTCTGCCCGTACACCATCCTACCAGCCCTGTCCAGGACAGCCTGCCGGGTGGAGGCAAAGGGGAAGCAGCCCCACACTGTAGCCCTCTGGGGGCACCCAGCACAGAGGGGTGCCTATGCCCTATGCTGAGAGCAGGCAGAGGAGCCACCCAGCTGGGGCTTTCCCACCTTTGCCGCCCGCCCAGAGAGCTGGGGCAGGTGATAAGGCTGGGCAGCGTGCCTGAGACGGGCGATAGCATCCCCAGGTACAGCGAGATACCACGCCCAGGGAGCCTTGCAGGCACAAGGCTGGTCGTTGTGCTGCGGGAGCATCAGGGTGGCACAACCTCAGCTGGGGGTCCCAGGGGGGCACCAAGCCTTACAGGCGTCCCAGTGTCCTGCTCCCTACACTGGGTGCTCCGGGTCCCCAAGGCAGTGGCCCATGCCAGCCCACTCCCCACAGCGCAGCACTTACCAGCAGCCCCTCGCTGCACTTATCGGCCATCCCTGGAGGCTGGAGTGTGGCGGCGGCTGCCCACCGCAGGGTCCCTCGCCTGCCCGCTCTCCGTCACGCTGGCTGCGGCACCAGCACCAGTGCACTTCAATCCACTGTCAGAGCAAGCTGGGCAGAGGGGAGAGACACCAAGAGAGATGTGACTGGTAGGGTGGGCACATCCCCGCCCCAGGCCTCCCCCTCCCACCAGGAAGCCGTGACAGGCCCCCATACCTGCCCGCAGGGCACATGGGAGCGGGGCTGGCAGCAGACGCAGGGTCTGGGGCTGGGTGGGCTGGCAGCGTGGTCTCTCCCACCCACCCACTCCAAGTGTCTCCGAACCCCTGGCACTCACACGAACCCCCTGGCACTCACATGAGCGGCGGCTCCCAGGTGTTTCCCAAGAAGCAGTTAAAGATTTACCGGGTATAGACAAACGACCTTGCAAGCAGCTGGCTGTCAGCCTCCCGGCAGGTGGGCAACAAGGGGCTGTGGGCAGGAGCAGGGCCCGAGCTCTGCCCCAGCGAGAGCTGGAGCTGAAGTGGCTGCGACACACTGCAGCGCCGGGACTGGGCGCTGAGCGGGGCCAGCGCAGGGCTCAGCTGCCGCGCAGGACACAGATGGGAAACGATTGCCTTCTGCCCCGGTGCATCTCATGCACGTGCGGCGCAGGGGGGCTGAGCTGCTGGGCTCTGCCGGGCACCAGGTGCTACTGGACAGGGTGCAGGCGCGGGCAGCTGCCTTCCCTGCCCCTACCCCTGCCCCAGCCTGGGGCTGCTGAAAGCCTCAGGGAGCACCGGGGGCCTGACCTCACCAGGAGGGACAGCCACTCTTGCCAAAGACCAGTTTGATTGTCCGTGCAACAGCATCAATGTTTGCAGATCTCACACTAGCACTTGGTGTCCTTGCTGGCTGGGGAGGGATCCCCAACCCCCACCAAGAGTCCCTGACCCCCACCACCTGCAGTCGAGCACCCCCAGGGCCTATCCCCAGGCTGCCATGGGTCTAGAGTGATCACCAGAGGGGCACGAGGCCCTTAAACCATGGAGAGGGAGCACGGGCAGTGGAGATAAAGGGCAGGAGGCCAGGGGATGCGGGGTGAGCCCCCAGCCCTGGCCACAGCCCCTCCAGCGTAAGCAGGCTGCTGTCAGCAGATAACGCGTCCCACAGCCAAAGCCCTTCCCAGAAGCAGCTGCATTTCCAGGGGGAGCCGAGATGTCATCACTACCACAAGGCTGACTGCTCACATGGCACAGGGACCTCTCAGAGTGAGAAGCGTAGAGCCAGCGGCCAGACCTCCTCCCCACCACACACCTATCACCGGCTATGCCCACCCTGCAGCCCTGAATTCAGCCCAGGGCTTCACTCTGTGTCCTGGGAAGGCAGAGCGCCCAAGTGGACAGCCCACCGCTCCCCCCGGGGTCTGCCAGGCGCTGATAAAGCTGTGTGCCTGCATAGACGCTGCTGGCTTCAGCTCCCAGCCTGACAAGGAGACAAGCGCCCAGCCAGATGCAGGGCAGCAACGGGATGGATGCATGGATGCCTGAGGCTGCAGCATCCCCTGAGAAAGCCAGGCAGGGATGGGGATGCAAAGCACTGGCGCTGCGGGGCGGCTCTCAGAGCTGCGGAATGCCGTGACACCTCGGAGGGCAGGGCGGCTCGACCTAGAGACAGGACGGATGGCACCGTGGAAGTGGGAACACCTGGGCACCCGCGGGGGCTCCTGGCTGAGGTGTCACACCTCGGCGGGAGAGGCAGCCCAAAGCACCCAGGGGAAGGCTGCGGATGCCCGGTCGCAAGATACAGCTCCCCCACCCCGGTCCCTTCCCGCCCGGCGGGTGCCCCGGGCCACCGGCGCAGCCATTGCCACCTGCGAGGCCATTTCCTCCGCCAGCATCCGCCGGGCCCGCCGCAGTCAGGTCTCCCCGGTACCCGCGGGAGGCGGGTAGCGGGCCGCCCTGCCGCCGCCCTGCTCCCCCCACCCCCCCATCCCTGGCGGCGGCACCGGCGGCAGGCCCCCCGGGCAGCGCCCGCCGCCACTCGCCCGCCGCCCGGCATCCCCCCGCCGCCGCCGCCCGGTGCAGCACGGCGGGGGGGGGGGCCCGGTTACATCAGCCGCCACGTGGTGGCTGCTCCGCCGCCCCGCCCCGGCACATGCCCGTGGAAAATTACCGCCAGCCCCCCCGCCCCGCCACCGGGCCGGGCCGCCCCGGTCCCCGCGGCCCCCCCGGGTCAGCTGCAGTGGCAGGCAGCCCTGCTCTGCGCGCCGCGCCCCTGCGCTCCGCCGGTACCGCGCCGCTGCGCCGGGAAAGCAACAGATGCGGGACCGCTCCGCATCCCGCTCCCGCCACCGTCCCGGCGGGTGGCCGCGCCCGGTGCTGCTCACAGTGGCGCTGCCGGTGCCGCTCCCGATGTCCCCGTCCCCGCCGCTCCGGAGCCACTCGCGGCCGCCGTCCCCGCCCCTCTCCTCTCCTCCCCTCCCCGGCAGCTGCCCCCATCCCCGGTACTCCCGCGGCTGCCGGCCCGACCGGGCACCCGGTGCCGGCGGAGATGCGCGCCCCTTACCGTGCCCATGCCGCCGCCCGGCCCCTCCCGCCGCGCCAGGTGGGCCCACGGGAGCACCGCCACGCTGCGCCCGGCCCGGTACTGGTGCCGGTGCCGATGCTGTACCAGGCCCGGAGCCGCCGACGCCGCCGGTGCTGCCGAGTTAATGAAAGTTTGGAGGTCGGTGGGGGCTGGCGCCGCCTCTCGCCCCCGCCGCCGCGCTCCGCCCCCCGCGCCGCGCCGCGCTCCCCAGCGCCCCGCTCCGGCATCCGCACCCGCACCGGGGGCGCGGGCACCGCCGGCAGCGCGGGCACCCGCGGGGCGTGAGAGCGCACACGGCACACTGGGGGCACTCGGGGTACATATGGTGCCCACGCACACGCGTGGGAGCGCAGGTACCTATGGCACAGACGGGCACATATGGGCACACACCGGCACGCTGCATGCATGGGCGTGCATCGGCACACATCGGCACACATGGGCACACACGGGCACACACGGGCACACTAAGCACTTGACACACTTGGGCACTCGCAGCCCACATGCAGCCCACAGGCACACGGACACCCAGGGGCATACGCAGGCTTGCAAAGGCACGTGGCACGTGGACATATATGGGACATACGGTCACAAAGAGGCTCATACAGGGCATAACGTGCATCCACACATACATGTTTTCACACCTACAAGCACACACAGAGGAACACCTGCACAGAGTCACTCTGCCAGGGCACAGCACCACGATGAACCCTCAGGCTCCAGCGAGGATGCATGTGGTTAGTGTGACTGTTGTACATGTGTGCATGTGTGTGTGTGCATGTGTCTGTTGCACATGTGTGAGTCCATGCATGTGCATGCTGCAGCAAGTGTGATTGCTGCCACGTGTATACACATGTGTATACATGCAAGTCTGTACATGTATACCTATGTATTTAGGGGTGTGTGTACATGTGTGTACACATGGAAAGGTACGTGTCAGTGTCTATAGGCATACACGTGTGTATGGGCATCTACTTGCATATGCAAACCTCAATGCCTGTGCATGTGTGTGTGGACATGTATGGGTACACATGCACATGTGAACATGACTGTACATGTACATGGATGCACATACTGATATATACATGCCCATAAATACATATGTGCATGTGCGCACTCCTGAACTCACGTGCATGTGTGCACATGCATGTGCAGCCAGCACACACCCCCACAGCCCTGGCCAGATGTTTCCAGTAATGCATGACGGGTGCAACGGGGGCCGCCCCTGGCCTGGCCCCTCGCCGAGGCCTGCCTTCCCTCCCATCCTCTGCCTGCTGGGCTTCCCACATGCCGGGACAGTTGCCTGCACCCCGGCACCCTGCCCTGCTCGCTGCCCCCTGGATCCCTCCCAGCTCCCAGGGTGCGCTGCACACCCGGGCCTCAGGCTGGCTGTGGGAAACATGGCAGGGGTGCAGTGGGGGCCTTGCACCACACAGCCCAGCGCCCTAAGTGCACCAACAGCACAGCCCTTCCCACATCCCACTGGGTGCTCTCTGTTTTTTTCTGCCTCCACAGCCCTCCACCCCATCCCAGGGCTGACCCCGCGGTGCTCCAGCCGACTTGGGGAGCATCCTTTACCTGTCTCTTCACAGATCCTGTTGTCCCTGCTGGTTGCTACCTGGTTAAGGAAACCCTCAGCAGAGGACCGAATGGAGGTTGGGGCAGCGATGCAGTGGGTGCCCCAGGGTCAGCTACTGCAGGCCCCACCGCCACAGAGTCACCAGGGTACAGGGCTGCAGGATGGAAGGTGGTGTCAGCATGCTCACGCGCTGACTCTGCTTTCGTTTCGGGCACCCGCAGCAGGAAGGGGAAGGCAGCAGTGAAACTAGCGGGTGCTTACGTCCTCCCACACCGTCCCAGCACCCATGCATGGCAGCTCAGCACTGGGAGCCAGGTTGCTCACTAGCACCGTCGTTCCCGGCTGCACTTGGCCTCACACCCCACCCCACAGCCTAAATCTGGCACCCAGCATCCCACACCCAGCATCCTGTATCAGAGCCAGAATCCAGCTGCAACCTGTACCCCTGCCCCAGGCTCTGGGCTTTGGAAAGGAGCTGCCAGCTGTGGAGTCGTAGAATTGACCCTCAAGGGATAGATTTCCATGAATGAAATTCATGCTTTCAGCCCCCTTCTCAGGGTCTCACTCCCCTTCTGTGCATTTCCTCTGTGCACTCTCCTGTGTCTTGACTTGGGGAAACAGAAGGAGGGACCCTGCACCCCCCAGAAAGTCAGCGAGAGGCTGCTCCTGCCCCTCTGCAGCCTCCAAGATGCTGTGATGGCCTTGCAGCACCTTGTACCTGGGTGCAAACACCTCCTCCCCACGAGCCTGGGAGCTTTATGCACCCATGGCTTTCGCCATGGCCCTGCTGCACCAGTCAGGGCTTCCCTGGGGTCTCATGGTGCCCAGAGCCACAGCAAAGGCAGAGGCCAAACACAGTGCATGGGGTGAGAGGCTGCAGTACCAAAGGGGTGCGGTATGGGTGTGAGCCTCCAGCCTACGCTCATGCTCCCTTCACCCACCTGACAGCAATCATCCCACCATTCCCCATTTTGGGGCACCTGTCTCCTTCCCTCCTCACTGGCTGCCAGGTGTCACAGTGTCTCCCAGGACATCGCAAGGTGGTGGGAGTGATACCACAGCACCCATTCCCCAGTGCCGTTCAGATCTGTGGGGCTGGTGGCTTCCTCTGCTGTGGGCAGGTGCGATGACCTCACTGCAGCTGTAGCATCTCTGTGGGGCACATGCGTTGGTGTGCAGGTGGCATTGCCACCTCAGCAGCATGGTCCCTCCCCTCCCCTCTACCTCTCCTCTCCTCTTCCATCTCCATGGGTGTTGTTGCCTGGGAAACTGCGGGCAGACACAGGCAGGGATCCAGAGGGGTGAAGGGTGGAGAGGAAATGCCAGCTCCCAGCACCTGAGAGAGGGCTGGGCTGGCCAAAATGCCAGAGATCTCCAGAGATCTCCCCTGTGCTAGGCCTATGGCACAGAGTTGTGGTGACCCCCCAGTGCTCAGAGCCCTGGCATGGTCCAGAGCTTGTCCTTGAGTTTGGACATGCACCAAATGCAGCAGGATTTAATGCTGTCCCCCCCTGTGTGCCCAGCATGGGGGCTGGCTGTACATCTCCCTGGAGGGACCGTGGAGTTTTATCCCAAGTGCTTCCTGAGCACTGTAAGCCCCAGCACCACTGGGTCTGGATCTGGCCCCAGGGTCTCCCTGTGGTGGGATGCTATGTGCAGAGCTGGGGGCCCCCTGCGCTCCCTGCCCTGGATCACATTCCCAGTGCTTGTGTGTGTCCCAAGGTGGGAAGCAGGGGGAGAGCAAAGTTCAGCTTTGGCATGAAGGGAAGTCACCAAAATCAATCAGTTTTCTTTTAAACCAGCTTCTTGGAAGCATCTCCTGGCTCTGGCTCCCCAGGCTGCAGACCAGCCCTGAAGGGGCCCAGGCAGCCTGGGGAGCTGCAGAGCCTGGGGACCATGCACCCTGGGCTGATCCTCATCCTGGTTCAGATGATGGGAGGGGACTGGGGTAGAAGTCCCCACACAGGGTGGCTGTCTAGGTCACAGCCGCCTCTACATTATCAGGAAAGGACCCCGCAAGAAGGGCAGGGGAAGCTCCAAGGAAGAGCCACCAGCTCATGTTTTGCCCTTCCAGCTTTCCCATCTTTCTTTTCTTCCCAGCATGTCCTCCCTGTCCTACACAGCATGTCAGAGAGGAACTGGTCTATGACAAGGTCCCGCCTCATGGCTCCTGTGATGGTATCAGAGCTCTTGGAAAGCCCCCAAAATTGTCCCTGATTTGCCAGCAATTTGAAGCCACCTCATGAGAGCTGTCTCTCTCCCCAGCAAAGACCTGGGTTTGCAGCTCTGTGGGGGCAGTGCCGTACTCCAGTTCTGGCAGCCCTCTTCAACCTGGGACCCTTGTCCCTGCTGTGCCAAGGGCTGCCCCTCACCAGTCCTGGGCTCAGCTCCTGCCCCAGGCTCTGCCATGCCCCTGCCCTGGGCTTCGCCAGCAGCTCACACCCGCTCCAGCTCCAGGCTTCGGCTGAGTGCCACAGCCTGGCCTGGAGCAGTGCCAGGGCAGGCGAGTGGTGTCGCGGATGGGAGGAGATGCCGCAGGCATCGTTGCTCTTGGCCACAGGGAGCTGTGCCCCCAGCAGCCACAGCTCCTGGGGACTTTCCACTCCTGTGCCTGCTAGTGACCTGGGAAAAGTCCCTCACAGAAGACGCAGCCAGCCTAGGGGAAGCTCTGGTTCAGATGGGCAGTGAGATGGATGGGCAAACCCACAGTGTCCTGGGGCCAGCAACCATGGGGGATGAAGCTGGGCCCTGCCACTGCCTCATGCTATCCCCCCTGCAGCCCACCTCAGTGGTACACATGGCACCCAGCTCACAGTGCAGGGCTTGTGTTTCACGCTGTGGACACGTGTGGCTGGTAGGACAGCCCTGGGCACAGACAAGGGCTCCATTGTTGGGCACTCATATTTTGGCTGCAGGTCCCAGGGCTCTCCCTGACCTGTTGCCTCTGGCTGGGTGGCGCAGAGCTATCTGGATGGGTTCAGCATCACCCATGTCAGCTCTGTACTGGGCTGCCTCATCCCTGGGATGTGGCTCTCCTCTGGGTGCAGGGGGCAGCAGGGTGGTGGGGACCTCATGGGAAGCATGTGTACCTCCCCTAATGCTGCTCATGGCAGCATCTGGGCCCCTGCCCCAGCTCAGGCTCTGTGACCATGACAGCTGGGGTGCCTTGGGCTGCCCAAAATAGCTGTCCCAGCTCTCCCCGCTGCCTGGCCGCTGGGAGCTATCCCATGACAGCGCTCCACGGACCTGGAGCAGCTGGAGGCGGCTGCCATCCCTGCTTGCAGCACTCAGCCCACCGCCCACGGGCTGCTGGCTGCTGAGCACCCTGGGCCAGGACAAGCATTGCCCCAGGGTCAGTCTCCCCCGAGCACTGCCCTTCCCTGGTGTACCCATGGGTGCTCTGCCCTGGGGGTGTGTGGCCACAGCCCTGGGGCTCTGCAAACCCAGTTGTGCCCCCTGGACTGGGATAGCTGGTGCCCAGAGGCTGGGCAGGGCTTGCAGAGCTGCTCCCAGCTCCTGTTGCAACTTGGCAGCCAGCCACACGCCACAGGGTGCACCCCTGTCCTCCTCCCATCCCTGCCACAAGCCAGCCAGACACAAGGACCAGCCTCTTGTCTCTGCCACCGGGTCCCCCTTCCCAGCCTGCCCAGCCGGCTCTCGGGCACTTGGTACAAGATGGGGGGGTCCTGCTGCCCTGCCCGGGCCGGTGCAGTGTCCCAGGGGAGCAGTGGGCAGGCAGGCAGCCAGGCGTAAATCACTCCCGGCTGCTGAGGCTGGGCTGGGCAGTGTCCCTGGGGTGTTGGGTTGTGGCACTCCCACAGAGAGTGCATGGGGGTGAGGGACAAGGGACAACGGCTGCACCAGCCTGGCAAAGCAGCAGCTGGCACTTGCCCACATAAGACATTTGCCGATGCAGGTCCCTGGGGACAGTCCCTGAGGCCATCTCCTCTGCATCCTCGAGGGCAGTAAGGAGGACAAAGCGCTGCCCACCCAGTTCACCCAGCAGTGCTCCATCCTGCGTGACACAGGGGTTTCGGTTCCCCTCAGGGCATGCACATGATGTAACCATCCATGCAGAAGTGTCCCCTCACTCATCCTTCACCACATTGTACCTCTGACCTCTGCTGAAATTCCCTGCAGGGAACTCAGCCAAATGTCACCGGGGCTGGACCGTGGTGGGGACACACAGTGACAGAGTGAGGCTGGGGGCCCTGGGAGATAGCACAGCCCCCTGCAGCTGTCACCCTGCTGCAGCCGGCGTGCTGCTGTGGTCCTGGCCAGGAGACCATGGTATGTTGAGGAGTCAGTGGCCCATGTAACAGCAAGCCTGAGCAGGCCCAGACCTGCACCACGGGCATCCCTTGGCTGCAGGCTGAGCTCAGCCAGGTAACAAACAGGTACCTGCCGTGTGCATAGCTGTGTCTTTAAAACAGCACCAAGAAGTTCTCACGTGAGCATCTTTTTTGGCAGTTGAAATCATGAACAGGGCTGTTTTCTTCTAAGAAAATCCTATAATAGCTCAAATGACTAAAATGGAATAACCCTTTCCACGGATGGGATCTGCACGGCGCGCTGTGCGTGCATTGGAGGTCTGCTGGATGCTGCGCAGCTCAGGGCTCCTGCATCTGAAGGGATCTAAGGCTCTCTGTAGTAGCCTTTCTGTGGTGTGAGCTCTAATGAACAGCATTTTAAATGACACTGAAAGTATGTGAGCGCCTTTTTTACTGGCATCGTGACAAACCTCCTGGTGCAAAATGAACACGAGCTGCGCTTGGAGGAGGGGGTCCCCGAGTGAAGGGGGCAGCTGGAGGGATCCGTGGTTGAAGTCCCCGGACCCCAAGATGGGTGAAAATCCTGGTGCTGCTGGAGATGAACGGGTGTTACAGCTGCTGCCTGGAGGGACCCCCTAAGCGGCTGGGGGTGTCTCCCCAGCACAGGTCCAGAGGGATGGAGGCAGGGGGACCACATGGACCTCAGGCAGAATCCAACCGTGCCCACACAGGGGGGAGGTCACCCCTCTGTCGGCCTGACCCCAAGCTCGCCTCCCTCTGCGCAGGGGATGCCCGGGGACCTGGCGGGTGCTGAGCACCCACACTCTCCTCTCCCAGGCAAGGGGGACCGGGGTCCCGAGGGGGGCTGCCGGCCCAAGCAGGACAGAGGAGGAGGAGAAGGAGGAGGAGGAGGAGGAGGAGGAGGAGGTGGAGGAGGAGGAGGTGGAGGAGGAGGGCCGGTGCCGGGGTGTCCGAGGGCTGGGAAGGGGCCGGGCTCCCTCTGCGGACAGCCGCCGCTCACTGCAGCCGCCGGCAAAGCACCGGGGGCCGGATCCTGCCCGCGCCTGCAGCACCTCAGGGATGCTGTCCCCGGCGGGCAGTGGGGATAGCCTGGCCTGGGTCCCCTTCGCCCCCGCTGCTGGCAGGGACAAAGGCAGTCTCCTCCTGGGGTGCCCCACGCCTCGTGTGTGCCGGTGCTCCCCTGTAGCCGGGGACCCATCGTTCTCAAAAACGGCTCCTGTCCCTGGGGAGAGCTTGCAGGAGGTCCACATGTAAAACCGGGAGGTGGCTCCCTTCGGAGCCACTCACAGCACATAAAATCCAGATATCCCTGCCCTGTGCTGCTGAGACTGTCCCCGAGTCTGAAAATAAGCTCCAGAATGACTGGGGACAGGGACAGGCAGCCTCTAGGCATGGCCAGGTTCTGCCACGCAGGGCTGCTGTCCCCAGGACACGCACCCCAGGCAGCCCTGCCATGCGGCTTTACAGCTCTTAATGTGACTTGGCAGCAGCAAGGGAAGTAGGGTACAGCTCAAAAAGGCTGGTAGAAATGGTCCAGGCTAGATGCATGGTCCTATGGGGTGGGGTGGGATGCTGGGGTGATGGGCATGCAGACCCCATTCAGGCTGGCCTGCTCTGAGCTCCCACTGCTCAGAGGTAACAGTCACTTAGGATTTTTTTAGTCCAGGATGCAGGGATTTTAGGGCAAACTGGAGGTGCAAGGCTCAGTGTCAGGGTAGGATGAAGCACAGCATATTTAAGGGAGGACATCGGGCTGTCTTAGCTGTCAACAACAATCACAAGCTTGTGGGCATCACGTCTGTCCTGAAGAAAGAGTGGAAACTGAGATGGGATCTAATTAATAAAGAGTATGGATCCTAATGCACATAGCTTTTGCCTTGTGGAAACTTGAACTTGCCTGTCCAAACCTATTGGGTCCTCTCTGAGACAAGGAATTAATTTGATAAACATACTGGGCAGACCAGCAAGCAGTCCGGTAGGATGAGCAGGGCGGCACGTCCGCACAACGCAGGGCTGCAAGTGCCGAGGAGCGCTCAGGTGAGCGCCTGCAGCACCTCGTAGGGGATCCGCACGGGACATGGGGCAGCCAGGCCTGCGGGTGCCTGGAGGCTGCTCTGCGCTCCGCGGCGGGGCAGGGGCAACGCCAGCCCGCTGCTGGTTAAGCTCCGCAGCTCCAGCTCCGCAGGTGATGCTGTAGCGACGAGCGACGAGCAGTCGGAAACCGTATGGGAACCAAATGCCGCATTTCACCCAGAGCTGGGCGGAGGGGAGGATGGCTGGCAGGGGACAGTGGCGGTCCCGCAGCCCCAGGAGCGGGAGCGGGGAGCAGGGGTGCCCCGCTGCCGGCAGAGGGAGGCAGACACCGCGGCGGCGGGGCAGGGATGCTCCGGCACCAGCGGCTGGAGAGGACTGGGGGACAGGGGCCAAAGCCTGCGGAGCCGCGGTGGTGCGGCGTCCCCCAAGAGCCCCGGAGCTGCTCCAAGCCTAGCCGCGGCTCAGCTCCGAGCTGTCATTTTGGGGACGTAGCCCCAAGGTTGTTCCTGACCCCACAAGCAGCCCCGCATGGCACTGGGCACCTGGGATGGGAACGTGCCAGCTTGGCCCGGGGTGGTTTTGGGTCAGGGGAGACACACATTGGTGTCCTGGTGGCACTGGAGTCCTCACTGCATAGGCACAGAGCCCATGTCGTCATCCCTCGGAACCCTGGCCCTCTGGGTGCCAGCTTCATCCTGCTCCCATGAGAAGTGCTGCTGTCCCCATGGCTGTGCCTCTGTGCCTTGCACCCCACGGTGGGTGTCAGTACTGGGGGTGCTGGTCGTGGGGCACATCTGGTGCTGCTGATGTACACACTGCCTGCGCCGGCTGAGGCTGTGCTGGGAGCTCCCCCACGGCCGTCAGCACTGAATGGTGCCTGGGTGTGTCCCCAGCTAAATTTAAAGGACTTTGTGGTATAAATATCCTCGGTCATAAATAAACAGAGAGGCTAGATGTTTATCGGGGCCTTCCTGGTAACCCTGTTCCAGCATGCCAGGCACCCCATGCAGTGTCTGTGGTCCTCCCCGGGCTGTCCCCTCTGCTGGCTGCACAGCCAGGTCCTGCACTGCCCTATGGGGACATGGGCACAGGGTCCTGCCCTCTGCCGTGGCCCTGCTCCATCCCACCGGGCCCTCAGGGGAAAAGATCCAGCAGCCACTGTTGCTCCTCCAGAGAGGCTGACTTGCTGGCAGGAGTAAGGATGGCCCCAGGCCCTGTGCTGTCACCTGCCACCAGCCCTGTTTGCCCACGGGGAACAGGTTTGCATGGGGGCACTGAGAAGTGGGGTGGCCATCCTGGCACCCACTGTGTGGGCCACCACCCGCCTGGTGCTGGGGACCATGAGGCACCACCGGCACAGCCTCAGAGCTGGTGCATGGGGCATCCCCCGGGGTGTTGCTGGCACGGTCCCTGGGGACATGCCACCATGAGGCCACCATGAGGCAGGGCCAGAGCCACAATGAGAGGTGGGGCCAGGACCACAATAAGGGGAGGAGCCAGACTACAATGTGCGGTGGAGCTGGAGGTGCTGAGGTGGAGCCAGGGCCAAGTGAATGGGAGGTGAGAACCAGGCAGGAGCAGCCCCATGGCACTGGCAGGAGGTTCCTGTGGGCCCAGGACCCATGGGCTGCCCCAGCCTGGCTCTTGCCTGCTCACCACGAGTGTCCTGGCACTGCTGCTGTGAAGCCACCCCATGCTGCACCAGCTTGTCCATGTCAGGTTGTGTTTGCACCCTCTCAGCCCTGCCATCGGGGAGCTCTGGGGCTCTGCACATGCCCCCTGGGAATGAGGGCTTTCTGTAGGATGTGCAGCCTCCCTGCAGCCCATGGGATGGCATCAAGGCCAGAGCAGCAGCTCTGTGCCTCCACCTGCCCCCACGTCCCTGCTCTGTGCCAGGCTTTTGGCATTTCCTCTCAGTCCTCCCTGGACTGCCCATTTCCAGACCCTGTCCTGCATCCTGCACCTCTCAGGGTGTCCTGCTGCTCACTTCCACCCGGTCCTAACAGACCCACCCAAGCCATGCTGCACAGCCTTCCACCACACAGCTCCCATCATGAGGTCTCTGAAACCCTTCTGCCACACATAGGAGCTCAATCATCCCCCTGCAAGAGCCAGCAGCTCCTCTGTGACCTATAGCTGTGCCAGGAGCATGGGCTGAGCTGGAGGAGGATGGTCTGAAAGGGATGCTGACCCAAACAAAGCCCCACTGTGCTGTGCTGTGCAGTGCTGTGGGGTGGCCATGGCCCTGTAGACATGCTGGGCTGATAGTGCATTGGCCGCACCTTGCAGAGGTGTGAAGGGAAACCTCTGGCACGTCAGCACCTGGTAAAAGGTCACCAGAATTTGCCAGAGCTGGTTCCCAGCACTGGCAAACTGTTCCTAGCTGGCTCAGATCCGTCCTCCTCACCATCTGCAGCCTGGGGTTAATGAGTACCTCCAGGGTACACAACTGGAGGGTCATTAAACAGCAGTCGAACAAGCCGGGGCTGCCAGCAGCACTTGAACAAAGGGGGCTGATTCACTGTTTGCCCTGTAACAATATTTGCTGTGGCCGGGAGTGAGGGAATGTTTGTGTGGGGCAGGATGGCACGGCGACATGGGGACTGGCAGGGGAGGGTGGCTGTGCTGGGGAGAGGACCACACATGCCACCTCAGTCCTGCTGGCTGCAGGCAGGGGCCTGGCATGGCCACGTGTGCCCTCGGATCAGCAGGGTGTCCCTGTGCCCCTTGGGGTGACCATCCAGCCTGAGGAGCCAAGGCCACCAAGCCACGTGGGGCTGGACTCAATCCTCAACCTCCCCTAGCCCAGCAGCCTGCTCCAGCATCCTTGCCAGCACGTCATCCTCATCATGTCAGTCTGTTTCCCAGAAAGGCAGGGAGCTGGGGACAGGGAGAACAGGGATGAGGGTACCTGGCTGGAGGTGGGGAAAGCCCTCTTCCAGGAGACATCTACCCCCAGACCCTGGTGAGAGGCTGCTTGTGGCTCAGGAGTAGCTGGGAGGGATGCTGGGGGATGACCCGTGTCCCCAGTGATCCTCACTTGTCTCCTTTGCTGTCCCCAGAAAGCCAATGGAGGAGAGTCATTTGCTGATTAGCTCACTACCTAATTAGCCCCGACTGAAGATGTGTCACACGTACAACCAATATGCTTGTGCTCACACATATGTGTATGCAAACACATGTGTCGGTGTGCACACTCAGCAGCCCCAAACCCAGGACACCCACAGGGGAACATGCTGCATCCCTTGGGAGATGCTAAGACAAGAGAGGTGTTCAGCAAAGACGCTGCTTCATGCCAGGGCCTGCCATGCAGCCGGTTTCCCTAATGCAGCGATGATGGGCTGGGGCACGCAGGCTATACTCTCCCCATAAGCCTTCCAGCTGCTCTGGCTCCCAGCCCTCTCAGCACTGCTTGGCACAGCCTTTTCCCACAGCTGTGCACATACTGCACCTTGCTGGAGCATCTTTCTGACCCCACCAGGATCACCCTCCCACCCACATGCAGGGACGGGAGCTGCTGGGCTGTTGGTGGCTGGTAGCCGTTGGGATCAGGAAGAACAGCTCACAGGGAGGTGGCGGGTGTGGATCTGCATCTGCAGGGTGGGTAAGCAGCATCGACCCTGACTTCCTTCCCCGCATCCCACCGATGTGTCTGGGGGGCAGAGGGGTGCTGGGCAGGTACGGCAGCACCGCAGGTGCCCTGTCCTGGTGAGGAGTGCTGCCTGCCCTGCCTGCGCAGGCTCATGGCGCAGCAGCCCACCTGCACACCACTCCCTGCCCCTCCAGGCCCTGCAGTCTCCTGGGCTGAGGGCGGAGGGGGGCAGATTCCTTTCCAGGCGGAGGATTTCTCTCCTTGGGAGCAGTGAATTATCCCCAGCCCGTCACACGCGATCTGTCTGCTTCTCCACCCGCCTGCTTGCCAGGCTGCAGGCACAGCGCATGCCCGGTGTGCTGGGTACGCCAGGCTCCCACTGCAGGGTCCTGTCCACATACACCATGTCCATTCTGGGCTCCCCTTACAAGATGCAGGACCCCAGCAGGGATGAAGCTTGTCTGATGCTGGCTGTGTGAGCCTGGCTGAAGTGGGGACCCACACCTCCACCCCCAAAGGCCTGGGAGCATTCACAGCACCCGCAGCAGTGTGGGAGCCTGTCCCACTCCTCTCCCTGCGCTGCCCTGGCTGCTCCCAGGTACAGCATCCAGCTTAGCCCATGCAGAGCCAGACCCTGGCCCTGTGTCCCAGCAGCCATGGGCTTAAATACGTGTCTCCAACACTGCTGGCTGATGTGTGCCCGCATGCTGGCCCCTGCATGGGTGAGCAGCATGGGGGGCAATCGGCCCCATGTGTCTCTGCACTCTGTGCTGCTCTGGCCCAGGACCGATGCAGGCTGGAGGCTGGTGTCCAGGCATCCATCCCACCCTGGGTACACCCTGGCCACCAGAAATGTGGTGTCCCAAGACAGGACCTGATGGCTGGATGGATTTCCCTGCCAGGATCAGGATCCCCAGGCCTGGGGGTGACAGTGGTGGAATACAGCCCCCAGCCAACATGCTGGGGCTGGGCAGCCAGGCTGGAGCTGGGACTCCTGGGTCCCTGGCCAGGCTCAGGTAGGCATCTCTTACCATGACACTGCCTGCGGGGGGGTGGGAAAGGCTGGGACTTGCTGAGTTCAGCCCTTTGGTACCCAAGCTTTGCCTGGGGCATCTTCATTCACCTGCCTCTGTCGGGGGCAGGAGCCGAGGGGACAAAAGTCTGTCATTACCTGGTCCAGGGAAGCCTCCCTGTGCCCAGAGCCAGCCCCCTGCCCCGCTAATCCCAATCCCCTCATTAGTCAGCCCCTCATTCAGCCCTGATGAAGGGGAACAGCAGGGGATCCAATTAGAGCCCAAATAACAGGCTGGGGCAGGGATCCTGCTCTACCTGTCCTGGCCCCAGGCGAGCATCACTCATGGGGCAAGGGCTCATGGGGCAAGGGCTCTGGCAGGACAATGTGGGAAACAACAGAGGCATGGTGGGCTTGTTGGGGCCCTTGTGTCCAGCACCCTTACTCTAGATACTGCTGTGATCCACTGGCACTGGAGCCAGGGCAGGGGTGGCAGATGCTGCCCACATGCTGCTGCAAGGGATCAGCCCATGCTGTGCATATGTGTGTGTATGTGTGCCAGGCATGTACAGCCCCGTGCACATGTGTGTGCATGTGTGCCAGGCTCTGCCACCCTCTTACGCCCAGGATTAAGTTCATACAGTGGTGTAAATTGCTGCTGTCCCATCTGGGGCAATGTGCTTGCTGCCTTACACCACATTAGGTCCCAGACCTGCCTTGCAATTGCCACTGTGTGGGGGGGGAAGAGCTGCCCCCCAAATACCCACTCAGGGTGCAGCCTGGCCCTTGCACAGCTCCATCCTTGCACCCTCACCATGCTGTTCTGCAGGGACCACAGGGACCTTTACTTCTCCCCAACATGGCTGTCCCCTAACTCACTCCCTGGGACACATGTGGGGCTGGATGGGACTACACAAGCTCTGCCAGGGTATCCAGACTCATCAGTGGCCCCGAAGTCTGGGTCCCTATGGCTGGTGCATCCCCACCCTCTGGGTGCTGGCAGTGAGAGGGTGCAGGACAAGCTGCAGGAGCCTGGGCAGGGAAGGGTTATGGCTGCAGCAGAACAAGGTTGCCAGCACCTTTCCAGCAGGAGCTACTGGGGTCATTAACCAGATGTCAATGGCAGTGATGGGAGGGACATTATTAGGGATGGAGAGCCGAGCTCATAGACCCAGCTTCCAGGCACCTCGGAGCTCTATCCCTCCTCTGCAGCAGGATCTGGCCTCGCTTGCTCAGGGAGAAGACCCTGACCCAGGAGTAGGGTTGTCCAGCCCCCCTCCTCAAACTCCTGGGCTGCCCCAGCAGTTCCCTCTTCACTTACCTCCTGCCCTGGTGCGCAGCACCCTGTGCAGCAGCTGCTGGGGCACCACACATGAGGGGCTCCTGGAAAGGATTAGGATGAAGGGAGCCCTTCCATCTCTCTGGTGGGGATGCAGTCCCTCGGTCTGGCAAGGGTACCAGGGGGTCTTCTAGCCCTGGGTTCCCTCTGGCTCCCTGCCAGCGGATTGCCCCTCCAGGACCCTGCTGCCCCTGCACTCCCCAGGCAGCCCCTGCTCCGGGCAGGGAGAGATGTGGGTAATTAAAGACCCCAGCAGCGATGCTAATCACTGGTTGTGGGAATAAATGAAGCAGGTTGTGGCGCCCAGGGGCCTGCACCTCCCCTGCCCCAGCCAAAAGCCTGTGTCCATGGGCACGGAGGCACAGCCTAGCATGGCCTGGAGGGGGATGTCCTCAGGACAGTCCTCTGGCTGTTGGGAACACTGAAATAGGTCTGGTGTTGCCACAGTACCAGAGCCCCATGCTCCAGCTCTCCACAAAGGATGCTCTGGGAGTGTGTGAGGCTGGGCAGGGCTGCTGGCTCGGTGCCCACGGCTTCTGTGGGGCTTAACCCAGCATGTCTCTTCCACCACACTCTCTGCCTCTTTCTTTCCCATGCGCAGGAGATGTGGGACAGCAGGCACATGAGCTGTCCTGCTGCTGGGGTAGAGGCAGTGGCACAGCTTGAGTTGCCCCAGGCAGGCTGTGGGGACAGTGAGGCATGGCAGGGCTCAGCACGGCAAGTGGCTCTCACGCTCCTGCCTGCAGCCATGGCTACACCCTCTGCTCAAAACCGCGTCCTCACCCCTGACACGGAGCTGTGGGTGGCACTAGGCAGGGAAGGGGTTTTCCATAGGCAAGGTGAGTTTGGCCAAAGGTCTGGCTTCTCCCCAAGGCTGAGCATCCCCATGTGGTTAGTACCATCCTGTGCAGTGGGAGGGAGAGCATGGCTCACCAGAGCCATCCCAGCCTGGCTCTGCCTGCCCAGCTCCTAGCCCACGACAGCCCCTTCCCTTCTGCCCAGTGCTGGTAGACACCTCTCCCCAGGCTCTGGCACCAGGAGATGCCTGCCCCACCAGCACCGATCCTCGCAGCATGTCCTCCAGCCACAGCGGCAAAAGAATGGCGCTGGCACTGCCCGCCTGGGCCTGACTCACCCAGCCAGTCCAGCCACCCCAACCGCCCGGCAGAGAGGCAGCAGGTCTGTCCCCACACCTCCCAGCCCCAGTATGACTCAGTGCCCGCCTGCAGCCAGCGCTTGCAGCCCTGCTCCCTTACTGTCCACCCAGCATCACCCAGGCAGGGTGGCCGCAGGACCGCGGGGAGCTGGCCAGCACTGGGGTGGGATGCCAGAGCCAGGGCATGGAGCTGGGGAGGCAGGGCAGTGGCCAGGGCGATGCGTTGCCCCAGCTTGGTGCTCCAGGAACTTGTCCATCCGGATGGGGAAGAGGCAGGTGCCAAGCAGCCATCCGGGAAATCGTGGCAAGACCCGACATGACTGGCCTGACAGGCTGGGAAACAGCCGGAAAGAGACAGCCTGGCCCCTGTGTCACGGCTTGGAGACACTGCTCTGGGGAGAGGCACCAGGAAGAGCTCAGGGCTGCTCCCCAGCCACCTGCTCGCACGAGAGCTCACCAGCCCACTGCCGAGTGAGCCAGCAGTGCTCACCGGCACACCACTGTGCACCGGGAGCTCCTACTGGGGACGCTTGCATGTGTATGCATGTGGCACAGGTGGACAGACACATGCCTTGACATTGCATGCACCTTGCAGTGCACACTCCTGCATACACACACACTCCCCCTGTGTGCACAACCCCTGCACACCCTTCTACATGTCCCCCCAAGGTGCTGTGCACATGGCCTGCACGTGTCTCTCAGGCACAAGCCTCCCCACACTTGCACCCTCCTAACACGCTGTGCATACATCAGCATCCCCCATACACACACGCACCCTGCAAATGCCCCCATCTGAATGCATGTGCACTGTGCACCCCTCACATGCATGCACACCCTGCACACGTCCATACATACATTACACACATACATATGTCACATACACACCATGCACAGCCACCACATACATACCTCACCCAGACCCCACACCATGTATCCCCCACTCCCACACCCCTCACACATGCAAACCCACCATGTGCCTATTCACCCAGCTCCCTGCTCCTCACTCCTCCTCCTGCCTCATGGCTCAGTTCGGTCTCATGTGTGCCTGCGTGCCACGTGGGGACACAGACACATGTCACACCCCCACAGACCCCCACAGACCACACCCCCACATACCACCACATGACCCCACACACATGATCCCACATGCATACTGATGCCCCCCCCCAGCTGCTCCTCCTGGGGTCATCCCAGTGCAAGGCTGGCAAGGTGCTGGGGCATGCTGGTCCCCTGGACTCGTCTTCCACCCACGTGGCCTCCACCCACATGGCCATACTGCCCTGGGCTTGGCCATGGCTCAGCAAAGCCACTGCACATGCTGGCACCAGCGTGAGCCCACAGCCCTGCGGGAGGGCACCACGGTGGTTGTCGCTGCTGTGCTGGAGGGCTCACGCCTTGCCCTGGTGCTGGGCCAGGTCTCGGCCATTGCTGGGACAGCTTTGCCAGGCTCCACAGTGGATTTGAGGAGCACTGTGCCGGGATGGATGGGCAGGTGTTGGGAGAGGCTCATGTGCTCCTTGCCCACAGCAAGCCATCCCAAGGGACAGCCTGAAGGGGTGCTGGGGGAAACTCCGTGCACCCCTCTCTCTGCATGCCATCCCCACAGACTCCCCAGCACCCAGTGCCGCTAGCCAAGTGCTTCTCGTGTGCCTGAGGCCTCGGCCATGGCTGCTTTTGTAAATGCCAGGCCAGCCCCAGTGCTGGGGGGTGGCACTCCTGGCTTGCCTAGCTGGGGACCTGGGCTAGCACAGGTGGCCCCAAGCAGGGGCTGGGGCTGGGGCAGGCTGGCTGCTGGCAGGGTGAGGTTGCTGGCAGCACCACTACAGTCTTCGAAAGAGTCAAGCACCATGGTGAGCTGGGGCAGGAGGCAGCAGGAGGTTAGCGAAGGCCACCTGCAGTGCCCGGAGCTGGGGAGCTGGAGAGCGGTGGCGGAGGATGCAAACCCCTTCCCTGGGCTGCTTGGGGCAAAGGGTGCAAGGGTGGGTGATCCCCAGCACCCTGCAGGGTGCAGGACTTCCAGCACCGAAGCTTCCCCCGGGCAGGGCAGGAGCATTTGCCCCACGCTGCTGGGGCCCAGGGTGGGAAACCCAGCCGGGGGGCAGGGGAGGGCACCCTGGAGCACCCGCACAGGGACAGGTGCCCATCGCCTTGCATGGAGCCGTGGGCGGCCGCTGGAGCCAGCGCAGGCTGCCAGCGCGGCTGGGCGCTGGTAAAGGTTTTGGCAGCAGAGGTGCTGGTGACTCAGAGCTGGGAGGAATGTGGAAAATGCAGCCCGGCCGCCATGCCACGTGAGATGCAGGCAGGGCTAGGCCTGCCAGCGCGGCCAGGCTCCAGCGCCGCGTGCACCATGCCGTGCTCAGCGACGCTCAGCCAGGGCAGCGAGGGTGCCCTGCTGACGAGGCACCACTGAGGCCCTAATTAGGTGCGTGGGTTGCTGGGACGGGTTCAGCTCGCCCTCCTCCACGGCATTGAGCAACTGTGCGTTAGGCTGGCATGGCGCAGCTGCCTGGCTGGCAGTGGCAGCCGTCCGGGATGCTTTTGGGAGCCCAGGAGCCATGGGAGCCCAGCCCCTGCCTGTTGCAGCCCTGCACTGGGTGACAGTGGTGGGTGGCAGCTCCAGTGGTGATTGCCAGTGGCTGGGCAGGGTTAATCAAAACCACCTGGGCTTGCAGAGTGGCTGGGCGTGGAAAGTGGGGACCCCAGGTCTAGGCTTGTGTCCCCCCACCATGATGTGCCACTGCCCTGGTGCCCATGGATGCTCTCCATGCCCCCACCACCCCGTAGGCTCTCCAGCCCAGCCCCAGCCCTCCCCAGGTGTGTTTCTCCCCAAAAGACCTCATGCTGCTGGAAGAAGCTGCCCAGGGACACCTCAGTCCTCCCAGGGTGTCATTTGAAGGTGGCACAAGCTGCTGCTTTGCTCCCAGGTGCCTCCAACAGCCCAGGACAGGCAGAGGATGGCCCTGGAGACCAGCTGTTGCTGGCAAGACCTGGAGCAACGGCATTTGCAGGTGATGTTGCCTTCAACTGGGGATGGAGAGGACCCCACAAGAGCAGATGGCAGCAGCTCCCTGATTAACAGCACTCTCCACCCAGGGCAGAGCATGCAAGTCCCTCTGGGCAGGGCCAGCATGTGTCCAAAGGGAAGCAGCTAAGGGATTTAATGCCGCAGGGAGAGGGAAAGGCTACAGAGAGGTGGGTCCCAGCCAGCAGCTTTCCTGGAACATCCTGGGAGTGTAGGCAGGACTCGGTCTGGCAGCAGGGGTAGTAGGAATGGGGCCGGCTGCAATCCAATTAACCACAGTGCTCAGTAACCCGGTCAAAAGACAGCTGAGTGAGGCCAAATCCAGGCTGCAAAGTGCAAAGGGGTTGTTGGCATCTCTTCTGCCCAAGACTGTGCTGATAACCCCTTTGTGGACCAGGGACAGGTCCTTGGGGTCCAGGTGGAATGAAAATAGTGCCCAGAGGTTTGATTTGCAGGGAGAAGAGCCATGTGACACTTGCCTACTTGTCCCCATCCTACCAAGGGACAACTTGGAGAGGCAAAGACCCAGGGGCAGAGGGGTTCAGGAACCAGAAAGCACTCCTAGTGTGGTGGTCTCAGGGCCAGGGAGGTGTTTACGGGCAGGACTGGTTCGGATGCCTGGAAAACGGCGTGAGAACCAAGACATGAAGCTGTATCTGGGGTAGGGACATGTGGGGGCAGAGGACACCCTCAGACCATGGACAGTGAAAGGTGGGAGGGCAGGAAGCTGTGGGGTCAAAGTGAGTCAGGTGCGAGTCACGGCCAAACAAAAGGTGAGATGCTTGGATGGATAAGAATTGCAGCTGACTCAGAGTTTCCACCTCTTCCCGAGGGCAGTAACAGGGGACAACAAGGGACCAGCCAGGACCCCCTTCCTGTAGAATCAGTGCTGGAAAGGAAGTGGTAATTGCACCTTGATGCCTTTGGGACCCTGGAGCCCAGACATGGAGTGGAGAGAGCAGCACCCACTGTGGCCCAGGACCCCCATCCAGCACCAGTGTCCTGTGGCATAGAGGGTCCTGGGGTATCCCTGCAGGAGGCTAGCAGCCAGCATGGGAACCTGGGCTGAGAGCCGATACCTTCCTGGAGTGCTCAGGCAGAGGCTGTTTGAATTAAATAGGAGAGATTTCCCCCTTATTAGCAGGCTATTAATCACATTCAGTTTTTTTAAATTGAGCCGTTGCACAACACATTGAGTAACAACCTAATAACAGGCTGTAAATCTCAGTTTGCTCTCCGGGAGATTACAGATGTTAATAATAGATAATGACCCACAACTTAGGAGCTGCTCCTCTCCCCTACCCCTTTGATCCCTCTGCTCTGCCCCTCACTGTATCCAGCCCCCAGGATGGAGCAGGGCTACAGGGAGCCCCTGAGAAATGCAAACCACGAGGTAACACCCCCAGCACCACCACCCAGCAGAGCTGGGGTCCAGCTGCTCAGCCTGCAGAAACCAGCCCGCACTAACGCCAACTTCTCCTGCAGCTCTGTACCACCACCCATCCTGTCACCAGCACCCTTCCAGAGAGCTGATTTTGGGGTCCTTGGCTCCATGTGCTGGTTCACATGACCCATCTTTAACCATGGATGCACAGGGATAAAGCAAAGGTATCAGTGCATTCGTGGCTGCAGTCCTGCACTCCCAGGAACTCGGGCACCTGCAGAACTTGTGCAGGATGGCTGAGACAGGGAGGGCTTGGCCCCCGCTCTGCCAGCCCCAAGCCTGCATGCTGCCAGACCCTGGGCACAAATCTCTCCATCCCATGTCCTCCCTGCTGCAATCAGTGTGGGCATCTGGGCCACATGCAGGCTCAGGGGCTGCTCTTGGCTTGCTGTCACTCTGGACGTGGCAAGACCAAAGCACATTGCAGGCTGCAAGAGACTGTTGCACTGAGACAGGCACCCGCCTGCTGCAGCAGCAGCTGTGTACGGGAGCTAACCCCTGCAAAACCTTCTGGGGAGGTTTCCAAAGCCAGTCTCCTCCCCATCTCCTGTCTGCTGCCCCATCCCTACCTTCCCATCCTCGATCCAGAGCCCCCTTCCCAAAATGGGAGCTGACCACCTGTATGCACCCCGATGTGACTTTGCATCCCCCCCTGGATGTGTGCACATGCTGTCTGCATCCTTCCCCCGGGATGCGCACACCCCTCACACCCCTGCGAGCCCTGGGGTGGCCAGGCAAGGTGTTGGTTGCACAGGGCTCTGCTCAGCCTCAGGTGCTGCTCTTAGGACAGGGACAGTCCCAAAGGACTCCCTCACCCCCTGCCCCGTGCACTGGCTGGGAGCAGGAGGATGGAGGGACACTGCAGGAGGGGTTGGGTGCATATTGACCCCAGAGGTGGGGACAAGAGGGGAAAAAGGAGTGGAGGATGACTGTCTCCTCATTCTGTCCTGGGTCTGGTACCACCAAGCCAGGGCACAGGAGCAGGGTGGCAATGGTGCAGCATTTACCACAGGGTGCAGGGTCCCTCCACCCCCAGGCCCAGGGAATGTCCCTTATGGGTCGCAGCCTTTGCTGCCAGCATCCTCCCAGTGCTTCACAGGTTCTGGGCCCATAGCCGCTGCCCTATGGAGGGTGCAGGGGCCAGGGGGACCTGCAGGGCTGCAGGAGTCGTCACCTAGCTGGCAGGGCCAGCAAGAGTGGTGAGTGTGAGTCACCACCACCTTTCCCAGCTGGGGTGGGACTGCCACAGCCACTAAGCTGAGCGTCCCGCCACACTCACCAGTTGCACAGGGCAGCACCAAGCAGCCAGCAGGCATACCAAAACCAGCTCCCCTGCCCCAAGGGCTCCTTCCCCAGCTTGCAGGGAATCCTCATCTCCAGCAGGCCAGATCAGGCATGGGGCAGGCAGCAGTGGGACGCCCTCCTTTGTGCAGGAACCTGATGTACCCCACCCTGCTCCTTGCAAAAGGGTGCAGACGGTGGTGGGGTGCTGGGTCCCCCCAAGGCTGGTCAGACCCCTGGTGCATGCACTTCTGCCACACTGCGCATACCCAGGCACTGTGTACACATCAGCACCATATGGCAAGAGTGACTGGCACTGGCGCTGGTGCCACCAGTGGATTCTGGAGAAGGATGGGGAAGCAGCTGTGTTTGCTGTGAGAGGCAACTGCTGTCTGGGAGCTGCCGGCCAGCGCCCCAGACGGTGTGGAGCCAGTGCAGCCAGCATCCCTGTGCCACTGTGTAGGTGTCCTTACACCCCTTCAGCAGACCTGGGACACTGCTGTAGATGGATGCTAGGAGAGCTGTAGCCAGGAGCTCATCCAGGCAGGGCTTAGTCTCCAGCACCTACCTACAGCAAGGATTATGCAGTAACCTAAGGGGGGTCGGGGGTCTTCCTGAGCAGGAGGCATAGCGTCACCAGCCTGTGGCGTGGGAGCACCCAGCGCATCCCTCTGGATTCGGAAATGGCTCAGGTCTGTCCTGCCTGCAGGTGCAGCATGATTGCCACCTTGGGCCGTGGGGCAGTGTCCTTTCCACACCCAGGGAAGGTGCTCTGTGGGGGGCAGAGAGGATGATCAAGGAGGCAAGCACTTTCCCAAGAGGAGGAAATGCTGGTCACGGGTTGATCTACAAGCATGCCTCAGGGGATGCGGCAGCCGCAGCCATGCTGCCGCGGGGTGCTGGCCATCCTACCCAGCCTCCAGCACCTCGCACCCCATTAGGCAGATGCCGAGCAGCCCTCGCCCAGCCGGTATGCGGCACTGGGGCTGCCGGCCCTTTCCCTAGGGACACCTCAAGGACCTCACCGCGAAATGAGGATGCTGCCACTCCCTGGTGCAGGGAATGTGGGCCAGGGCTGCCCCAGCCAGTTTCCTTTCGGATGCTGTTAGTAACCCTGCACGTGAGTCACTGTTTGTGGGTGCTCCTGCCTGCGCTGGCCCCACGCTCCCCCTCGGGCGGGCGGCCGGGGCTGCAGCCCCCTCCCCAGGCTCCCCACGGCCACGTTCCCCCCACGCCCTGCGTGGGGACTAGAGCTCCTCCATGCAGCCCTGCGAGGAAGGAAACCTCAGCAGCGGGGTGCTGCAGGGGGGTGCAGGCGGTGTCCCCAACCCAGCACCGGGGCAGGGCTGGCGGCCCTTTTCCATCCCTGCTCCTGGGGCTTCCCCGCCGCCAGGGGCTCCCAGGAGAGACGTGACAAGCGCCCTGGCAGTGATGAAAGGTGGTGGAGGGACGGTTTGGGGCCGGGAGGCTGCTATAAGGGAGCCCGGGACCTTTGATATGCAGCAGCCTCCGGGCCGCTGATTGCATTAGCGGGTTTAGTGCCCGAGCAGGCACCCGGCCCCCACTATCAGGAGCAGACAAGCTGCTAAAGGCCCCAGCTCCCATTTTAGATGCAAATCACCCTGCAATTGTGGACTCGGAGGGGAGAAGAATCCCAAAATCACCGTCGGGTGGAAACAGACCTGGCTGAAGACAAAGAGGTTCCCAGGTGGCTTGAGTGACCCTGTAATTGTCCCATTGATGCCTCAGGTGCGGGGCATCGCAGCCTCAATGCCTTCCAGGAACAGCCCCTTTACGGGAAGTGCAGATTCCCGAAGGAATGTCCCACCATCCCCACTGTTGGCCCGGGCTGCCTGCATGTCCCCTTGCCTGCCACTCAGGTCCCCAGGGCTGGTGGCTCCTGCCCCAGGGCCTGGAGCTCAGCTCTGGTCTTGGCTTTGAAGTGCATCAGATTGGGCTAATGGGGAGGTGAATCCAGCAAACCTGCACCCAGAGGGGCTGGAGGAGGTCATCCCCCCACTCAGGGCCAGGGGTGGTCCTGGAAAGGTGGCCAGGCACGGCTGGAGCTGCCCTGGTGTCCCCTGAGCCCTGGCAGATCCCAAGCCATTGTGCCTGCTGGGGTCCTGTTTGCACCGGGTAAACTGGAGCAGACTCACTGGGTCAAATCTGTGTTTGAGTCACTTTAGGAGCATCCCAGCTCCCTAAATCCACCCAGGCACTCAGGGTGAGGCTGGGCCACAGTCCCACTGGGATGCTGTGTGGTCCCTTGCCCACCGCTGCAAGTGTAGCCCAAAAACCAGCCCCACAGAGCTCCCCAGCTCCATGGAGAGCTCCACAGGCCCACAGAGCTTCACTGCAGCCCCACAGAAACTTCCCCTGCCCCCCCCAGCAGCCCCAGATCCAGGGCAGAAGGACAGATGTGGGGCCATGCATGGGGGACAGCGGTGGGGGCCAGGGTGGTCTTACAGCTCTAACCCCCCAGAGATACCCTCTCCAACACCCCTGACTTTCCCTGCCCCATGGTGTGGGCTCAGCCATGCCCTGGAAACCCCCCTCCAGCAGCCTCCTCGCCCTCACATGTGCCATGAGTTCAGTCTGGCCTCATTCATTCCACATCCCTGGGAGAGGAAAGGGCTTTAGGGCCATTGGCCCTGGGAAAGGTCCCCTGGGCCCCCTGCATCCCACAGTGGGTGGTGTGCCAGGGGACGAAGGAGGGACTGAACTGGCATGCCCACCATACCATGCAGGGGACCTCGGGGTCCTGCACGGTGCTTTAGAGCCACCATCACTTTCCAAAACAAGGAGACAGGCAGGCAGGTGCGCAGGGCATGGTGTCTCTGCAAAACCGCACGCCTCTGCTTTGATGTAGGTGGAAAATTCCCTGTCTGGCCGGGAATCTGGGGGGCTGGGGACTCCAACACCGGCTACCTCAGTGAGGAATTAAAAGCGTGTTTTGTTGGAAAGATTTTTCCTCTCCTGACTGGGGAGGTGACATCCGAACCTTATTTTCCTTTCCACGCTGGGACACATGCCAGCGGGGCCAAGTGGTCCCTGGGGAGCCATGGGATGCTGTGGCTGCACTGAACCCCTCACCAGTGCACGTGGGAGGTAGCGGCGGAGCAGGACTGAGGCACAGCGGGACGATGGAGCTGGGGAAAATGAAGGCCGCTAGAGGTTGGGTTTGGGCTTGGGGCTGTTTGCCTGTAGCCTGAACACGCGCCGAGGTCGGGCAGGGAGCCGGCTCGGCTGTGGATTTTAAAATAGCACCTTGTCTGCCAAGGACCCTCCTACTCTGCCACGGGCTGGGTGGATCCTGGCCCTGCTGTGCACCTTGTGCTGCTGGCGAAGCGCTGCATGCCTGGCCGGCTCCGCTCCAGCGCCGCAGCCACTGCGGGGCCGGGAGGCAGGGAGGGGTGTGCTGGCTGCTGCTGCCGCACACCCGGCCGTGGCTGTGCACCAGCTCAGCTCAGGGACAAGCATCCCGCAGCTGCCCCCAGGCAGGGGACGCTTATTCTCAGGCATCCTCTGGGCAGGCCACTTGGGCTCCAGCCCCAGCAGCATGGTGCTCTGGAGCAGGTGGAGAGGAGCATTGCCATCTCCTGGCATTGCCCCTAGCAGCTGGGGGTACCCACGGATCCTTTGCCCCGGGGTGGTGATCTCTGCTTTGGGACCATGCTCATGGGGTGGCATTACCCCTTTTGCTTGCTTCCTGCAGGGCACCAGTTTAGGGCAGGAGTAAACTGGGGTTGCCACACTGGGACCACCCAGGGAGCAAGGAGGAAAGCAGTGTGTGCATGCTGCGGCTGGGAATATTCAGCCTTCCTCCTCCCCTAGGGCACTGTCCCCACCGTCCCACACCTTGCAAATGGCAACTGGGTCCCCTTGGGAACAAAACCTTGCAAGAACCTCCCCTTCGAGGAACCTGCCACCCTGCCAGCCCTGCAGAAAGCTCAAGGATCGAAGGCTGGGATAAGGATCTTCCTCCATCTTTTCAGATGCCGGTGCTGCCCTGGGGAACACTGGCAGCCAAGCACAGGCTCTGCTGGAGCTGGGTGCTGTGGCTCCTGCTTGACCAGCTTGGCACCACCAGTGCTGCACACATGTGGGCACATTCACCTGCAGATGAGCTTGCAAGCTTCTTGGGGATTATGCTCATGCCCACAAAGCTTCAAAGCTTGATGGAGTTCTGAGGCAACCCCTTTTCCATCCCCAGAAATGGCTGCAGCCCCAGAAAGGGAGGGCAGGATTTGGGCTCTGGGTCTGCAGCAATCTTTCTTCATCCCTCCCCTGCCTGCCTGGATTTGTCTCTATCCATCTTTGGACCAAGAGCACCCAGAGGTCCCCACCATCCCTGCTGTCCCCACCGTCCCCGCTGCATACCGGCACTGCCAGGGTAGGTGAAGCAGCCAGTTTTCTCTGAGTGACTCATGCTGAAATACATGACGTTCACCATATTTCAGGGCTTTCAACTTGGATGAGAAAAACATCAGGGCGTAAGAAAGTTTCTTTGCGAGCTGCTCTTAAAACACTGGAGGGACTTCTCCCACTTGCTCACGCTCTACTTTTTTTTTGCAGAAAAGTAGCACTTTTAATAAAAAATCCTTTTGATTGTTTATAACATAGAAAACAGACAATTAAGCAGAGTGTTTTGTCTTCATTTATAAAAAAAACCCAACACCTGAAGACCATGTGGGTCTACCCCAAACAATTCCTAGCTGCACACAGTGAGCAGCTCGTGTGTGTCCCTGCAGCTAGACATGCTGCCTCTGCCACCTCCTCCCTCTGCACCGGCCTGCCTTCGTGTAGGTGGCCAGGGAGCCACGTGGCCCGCTGTGCCCGCTTGCCGCCTGCCTGCAGGGCTGTGCCGTGGCCATAGCCGGCAACACTGCCCATCCCAGCACGGCTCTCCCGGCAGCTCGGCGTGGTTTTGCTGCTGCGTTTTCTCGCAGGGTTATCTGCTCCGGAGCTGGTGTTGGTTTTGGCACGCAGCGCCGGGACCACACCTACTATTTAAATACCACAGCCAAGGGCTCCGAGGGGGGAAAAAAAGGGAAAGAAAGAAAACGAATATGAAATATTTGTTGCGGTTTGGAGATACACACACACATGCACACGCAACACAAACACACCAGCCCGGCTCCGGGTCATTGGCAGCCGAGGAAGGAAGACTCCGGCTAAGATTGTCTTCAAAACCACGCTGGCGGCAGAGTCTGATGAAGGGAAACCCTTTGGGCCAAAATTAGCCCCCACCGCATGCCAAGCCAGAGCCTGCTCTGGCCCGGGCTGGGGAAGCCAGGGCAGCCCTGGTGCGTAGCTGGGGCCAGAGAGCCGTGCCAGCCCTTCCCACGGTGCTGCCCTCCCGCTGGGCTGCGAAAAGCTGGGAAAAAGGTGCCAGGGATGGAAATCCCCAGGGAGGCAGCCCTCGTGGGGGTGAGAGGGTTTTCCCTCCTCAGTGCCCTGGAATAGCAGGTTCTGTCCTAGAAATGCCCATCAATGTGGTAACTCTCATGGTGGGACTGGGATGGCTGGGACCGGCGGTGGGCAGCACCGCTGCTTGGTGCTAACACGGGATAAATGAGCACTCAGCAGCCCAGGATGGGCTGGGGCTGGAAGTGAGGAGGACAAATGTCCCACAGGAGCAGGTGGCTCCAGTCACGCCTCTGCGTTTTTGGGACTGGGGGGCATCTGGGACAGGCTTGGTGACATTGTGACCCTGCCAAGCCACTGGCACCATGGTGGATGGGAAGCTGTGCCATTTACCCCCTGTCTCTGCTCATTTCACTCTGCTGGGGCAGGTCCCCCTGCCCGCTGCCCCCTTCCCTGATTTTGGTCCTGGCAAGGCAGCTGCTGGCATGAAGCCCCGGCGTGTTGTCCTGAGGGGCACTGGGTGGCCATACTGTGCCATGCTGTGCCACACAGCGAGGCCTGCCGAGGCAGCTGGAGCAGGTGGATTACCGCCACCTTCCTTCCCCCAGGCTTCTTCCCGGAGAAGTTTTCCCGATGATCTCACTGGGTGCACATTTCTAAATCGTTTGGTTGATTGTTTCATCATCGGAGGTCAATTAAAGAGAAGGCGAGTTCCTGTTGCCCCGTTCTGAACCCCTTCGCTGCCAGAGCCCCAGAACAAAGGGAGGAATTGGGCTTGGGCTCGGCCAGCTTGTATTCCCATTTGATTATTTCCAACAAGGGAGCGAATCTATTTTGGAGCCGGTATTCCCAGGGGATGAGCTCACCGGCGTAGCGCATGAGCAGAGCTGGGGGGGGGGGGAAAATTCAGCCTTTTGTAATGTGTTGCAAACCTATTTACTACCAGGGAGGCTGGGTAATTAAATGCCACTTCCTGGAGCAGAATGAAGCAGCTTTATGTAACGCCGGTGCAAAGGGGTTTGTTCCCAACATGAGGCTGCCGCTGCTCCTGCTGGTTGCTGCCACGCGTGTCACAGGCGGGAGGATGCACTTTTGGCACTTTCGCGGGCTGCGTGCATGCAACTGCACTGTGGCATCCATGTGTGGCTGGCTGCGAGCCATGGCCAGCATCCCGTGCCGTGTGGCCTCAGTGCAGCGCGTGTCCTGGGGGCACAGGATGGTGGTGGGGCGGCTTTTCTGTGCAATGCTCTATGGTGTGTGATTTACACTGGTGAGGTGGTTGTGGGCAGATAGCTGCACGGGAGGAATAAAATCATATGTCCTGGAAAACAGTTTCCACAGAGAGTAGGATGGCTCTCCAGCTCCCTGCTTGTCCTGCTGTCCCCTGGGCTGTCCCGCACTACTTCACACCAGGGCTGTATCCCCAGGGGTGCAGCCTGTTCACTCAGCCCCACGCCACAGCTCCCATCAGAAAGTTGTTCCCACACTGGGTTGGCAGTGCCCCCTGTACTGCGGCCACACCAGTGCCCAGCCTCTGGGGCCAGCCAGGCTTTCTCCGGGCTGGGAAATGGCATGGACCTGTGTGGAGCAGGGCTGGCTGGTGCTAGGCTCGATGCCTGCACTGTGCGTGGGGAAAGGAGGTTTTCCCACCTGCTGAGAGTCCGGGTTTGTCGGACGCTGAATACCATACAGTATTGCTGAGGAGGAAGGATGGAGGCTGCTCAGAAAAGAGTGGCGGAGATTTTTACCTGGATTATTTGAAACTTCTGTAGTTGATTTGCTTGTACATGATGTATAGCTATTAAACCCCAATGCAGGAGAGAAGGGCTGTAACATGCACATCCCCTGTGCTGTGCAGCAGTACCACAATGTCCACTGCGAAACACCTTGTGCAACTTGCTGGCACTGCATGTTGGGGCTTTTTTTTTTAAAGATTAAACCACTTGGGGAAAATATCCCGCGTTCCTTCTGGCCTTCCCTGTTGCTCACAAGGAACCAGAAAACAGCAATTCCTCATTTTACCCCTGGAGCTGCTGGGGCAGCACAGGTCTTCTCCAGCCCTGTTGTAGGTGGCAACCAAAGCGAACAGCTCCCACAGCCACAGCCCAGACCCGGCTGCTGTGGCCAGGGCTGGGGAGGCTCACCAGGCCAGGCGGCAGGATGCGGCCCTGGGCTGGCACGTGAGCGCACGAGTTCACACGTGAGGCTGCTGCTGCGAGGGCTGGCTGGACGCCTCGAGCGCATTGCGCTGCTGATGGAGGCTGTGGTGTGCATTATGGGTTGGGACATCGCTTGGCACCACGCCGAGTGCGATATCCCCTCCGAGCGGGGGGATACCCCATCCATTGCGGTACTGGACCCTGTGGCTCTGTGCGGAGCCTGGTGCTTTCAGCTTTCCTGTACCAGTGAAAGTTAAGCAGTGGAGGAAAAACGTTGCTGTATGTTATAGAGGAAGAGAGGTAAAAAGGGCAGGAAATTTGCACCATGTCCATTTCCCCTTGGCCCCCAGCCGCTGCTCATTCCGGATTCGGGATTTGCGTAGGCAGAGTTAAAAATAACAGGGGTATATAAAGAAGGACGGAGAGGGCTGCGCTGGCCCTGCAGCCGCCCGGGCACAGCCAGGCAGCAGGCAGAGATCAAAGCAGGATGCAGTCCAGGCGGTGCAGTGGGGCCGAGAGCGTGTGCGAGGTCTGGGGGTGCCAGTGCATGGGGGGTCAGAGTGCCCAGTGCTGCCGGCTTGGCAGCCTCCCTGGGCTGGCAGCTGGGCAGCACCTGTGGGAGATGCGGCAATGTGTGTTCCCATAGGCAAAGACATCACCCCTGAGCCTTGTCCCTTTGCAGCCCTGTCCCTCTGTGACGTTTAGTCCACTGTGACATTCATTGGGAGGGACCTGAGCCAGCTCCCCTGGCCAGAGAGCTGTGTGGGGAGCCTGGATGTGGCCCCCCTGCCAGAGCACCCCATTCCAGGCCTGAGGTGCCAGCTGGTGCTGCTGGGGCACTGCCTGCCTCCCCGAGCCCCTGGTAGCCCACGTCCTCGGCTGAGCATCCCAGTCCTCCCCAGGCCCGGGGCAGGCAGGGTGGACACAGCAGCTCGCTCCGCCAGTGCAAACGAATCTGCCCTCTGTGCCCTGATAACATTGTGTTTGTTGCAGAGCGGGAAGAGCCTGCCAGCACACGATAAGAGCAGATGACTTTACTCTGGACCCGCTCCGGATTGAATTATGCTTTAATTTCATTTTCAGTTCCTCTTTTCTTTTCAGAAGGGAAAGGGGGCTTGGGGGGGTGCAGGCAGGTCTAGGGGCTCCCGGACCCTTCTCCAGACAGGCCAGCCCTGTGCAGAGGGGAGGACAGAGAGTAAAACCCAGCCAAGTCCACTTTATGTTGTCAGGGATGCAATCCGAGTGTCACAGCAGCCCGGGGCGTCCTGCTGTGTGGGTCCCCATGGCACCTCCCCATGGGGTCCCCCGTGGAGCTTTTGGGGCTTGGGTTTTGCCTCCCACCAAAGCAGAAGCTCTCGGGGCTGTGACGCTGTGACTGGTGTTGGAAGGGCTCTGTGGTTCCCGTTGGAGAGAGGGCACTGGAGATGCTCTCAAGGGGAGTCCCCTGGGTTCATTCCAGGCTCCCAGCTTCAGCTGATGGAGCACAGCAGGGGACGCAGCGCAGGTGTTTTTCAGTCCCCGGGTGTTTTGTGGGGTAGACTCCTCTGAGTCTCCTGGGGGTCCTGCCAGGTGGCCCGTGCATTTATGCCATGTGGGGCATCACCACCCCCGCCCACCCCACGCATGCTGCGTGCCATGGAGAGGGTGCCACAGCGCTGAGGCAGGGTTGGCAGAGCTGCCGATACTCTCGGCTTGATGGGGCCACCTCCAGCACACCAGGCTGGGCATGGCATGCTCCTCCGCTGCCAAATGTGCCAAGAGCAGGGATAACCATTAACCCTTTCCTCTTTAGCCATCACCTGAGCGGGTGGCCCTTCCCACCCTCTGTTTGCTCTCCTGCTGGGTTGCCGTTTGATCTCCTGGGATGCCAGCAACTTTACAGCCTGCTGTAGTGGCGTAGGAGATAATCCGTGTTTCCTAAACGGGCTTCTGTCAACAGCAGGCTGTGCACGCACTGGCTGCTCCTGCTTGCCTCTCTCTTAGCTCGGAGGAGGCTCTCAGGGCAGAGGGGCTGGCAGGGCTGCGGTGGGGAACCCCCGTGTCCACTCTGCCGCTCACAGCAAGCAAACCCCTCCAGTGCCGCCCTCCCCAGCTCCCTGCGCAGTCAGCACTGGCAGTGCTTGTGTTGGTGTGGTGCCTGTTGCGGTGCCGCTCCCCTCTGCGCTGGCCCTCCCACCATAGCATCAGTAATAAGAGTTTCCTGGGGAATATCCCACATTTGCAAGAAATATTGGCTATAAAAATGAACCCGATCTGCTGGTGACACCTCTTTTAAAAGAAGCCAGTGCTGCATGGGTGCAGATGCCAAAACTGCCTGGAAAAGGGGAAATCCAAGTGGAATTAGTGTTTGTCTCCTGTGGCATCTGCTCTCACTTATCTATAAAAGTTTGGGGCAGGAACTGCCTTGCTATTAATTATTATTTGGCCAAGAAACAAATAATGGGATTAACCAGTGATTTAAATAAGCTACTCTGGGGGCCAGGCTGAAAGGGATTTTGAGTGATGGCCACATGCTTTTTTGCTACAAATGAGGTGACTTTTTTCAAGGAAAGACTTGCAGCCTCTGTGTTTTGGGCCACTGGGTGGCATTAATAAACCCACTCCTTTGCCAGCAGCTGGGCACGCGGGGCCCAGGCAGCAACCCAGCATGTGCTCTGGAAACCAGGGCAGGGATTCTTGGTAAAAGGGGGAAGATCTGAATCGTTGTTGTTCCACTGGATTACCGAAATAATTTATTGCAATGCTCCACCCTTATAATTAAAGTGTGGTGATGAAAGCAACTGGTAGAGTAGCTTTGGATCCAGAAGCGGCGTGTGTGTGTGTATGCGAGCACCTCACCTTTGGTGTTTATATTTGTTTTTTTTCAAATTGACTCTTCGCTTCTGAATAGTGCAGGCAGCAGCCCCAGTTCTTAGAAAGGTATCTGCACATGGAAAGTCCCAGAAAGCAGGGAGACAGGCTCCAGGAGATAAGAGCCATTGCTTCTTGACAAATGCAGGAGTAGCAGGGCCATTCCTGGTACTGGTTGGACAGGGGCCAAACAGAGAAGGTCTCACTGTGAGCCGGACAGGGCAGTAGAGAGCCCCTGGGGAGGTCTGCGCAGCACCCTGGGTCTCCATGCTATGTCCCAGCTTGCCAGCGTGGACTGGGGCACCTGAGTGTCTTCTGTGAGGTGGGACAGCCTGATCCCCTTGCAGCCCCCGCCGTGGGAAGTCCTGGGGCTGACGGCACCATCCCAGGGGCTCCATGGGGTGCACAAGGTCGGACAGCCAGCCCGTACCCCCACGGCCAGACGGTGGGAGGCTGAGCCAGGGCGCTGATCGCCAGGCAAACGTCTGGCAGGGGCTGTGGGGCAAGATGAGGCGCTGCAGGCAGGCTGCCAGCCCCCCGGCAGGGTATACCAGACGGTTATCTCGGCTCACACACGCACCCTGTGCATGGCCAGATGGGAGCCGGTACGCTCTGGGCTACTGATTGCCTCGCCGACGGCACCGAGGACGCAGCCTCACGGGCGCTGTTGCATGAAGCTCAGCCACACCACCTTTGCTCGTTGACGCGCTGGTCGCCCCCGACGGCGACCGCCGGGCTCGGCTCGCCGACCGCACCCCCGCCGGCACATTCCCACCGCCCACTCGGGGCACGGTGTGGGGGGACCCCCAGCTCTGCGATCGCCAGCCCCCCTCCCCGCCCGCTGCGCGGGGCAAGCCAGCAAGGCACCGCTGCTCCGCGGGCAGGAGGGACCCCGAGCTTCGCGACGGACCCCGCCACCGCGGGGACCCCACCGCGCGGGCAGGGGCCGGGGCCGCGGCGTCGGGCAGGGGCAGCCGCCACCAGCCCGCCCGGGCAGCGCCACGAGAGTGGGCGTGGCCTACCCCACGGGAACCAATAGGGCGCGGCGGCGGCGAATATCAAGGCTAGTCGGGCCAATAGGGGCGCAGCCATGCTGTTAACAGCTTAGGGGCGCGGGGCGGCGCAGAGCAGCGCTGCCGCCGCCGCGGGGAGCGGAGCGGTGCCGGGCTCCGCGCACCGCGCTCCCCCAGCCCGCCGCGGTTCCCCGGCCCGCCATGGCGGCGGCCGTGGACGAGAGCACCCTGCCTTCCATCTCTACTTTTGCTAACCTGCTGCCGCTGGAGGAGCGGCCCGCCGACATGCTCCACGTAAGGATCGGGCGGCGGGGTGGGGGGATACGGGGCAGAACGTCCCGGGCTGGGGCTCGGCCCGGCTGGGGCTCGGCCCGGCTGGGGGGGTGGGCCCCCTCCCGCCGTCGGAGGGCGCCCTGGCGGCGGTGCAGCCGCAGCGGTGCCGACCCGTCGGACGGGTTGGGGGGAGCTGCCGCCCCGGGCGGGAGGTGCGGGCCGTGGGGGCCGGGTGGCGGGCGCCGCCGTCGGCCCTGCCGGTCCTGACGCCCCTCTCCTCAGCAGAGGATGCTGCAGCAGGACGGCGCCGCCGCCGTCAAGCGGGAGGACGACGACTTGGGCAAGTTCGTGGACTTGGACTTCATCCTGGCGCACACCAGCAGCGGCGGGCAGGGGCCGCCTGGCCCCAACTACCCCCTGCCCGAGACCCCCGAGAGCTGCGGCACCACCTACGACAGCGACGGCTCCTACCCGACATCGGGCAAGTTCCCGGCTTCTTACCCCGAGGGCCAGGGCCACAGCTACGTGGCCGAGCTGCTCACCCCGGACCTGCCCGGCCACTGCGACCTGCAACGGAGGGAGTACACGGAGCTGCGGGTGCCCGGCGGCCCCCCCCAACACCCCCCCCATCACCACCCGCCCCTGCACCCGGCCCTGGCCCGCCCGCTGCCTCTGGACCCTGCGCAGCCCTTCGGGCCCCGCATCAAGAAGGAGCAGCCGGAGGAGCGCGCCTGCATGCTGGGGCTGCCTGCCGCCGAGTACCTGGGGCCGGCCGGCGGCGAGCACAAGCCGCGCGTAGCGCCGGGTCCCGGGCCGGGGCCAGTGCCGGGGCCGCCGCTGCCCTACCCGGGCTTCGCCCACGGCCGCCTGGGGCCCCCCGAGGAGCCGCTGCCCGGCGCCGACCCCCACCTCCTGGCCGACCTGCCGCCCCACTACGCCGTGGCCCCGCACCGCTACGCGCCCCACTTCGCCCCCCAGCCGCCGCCGCCGCAGTTTCATGGACACTTCAGTGTTTTCAGGGAGCCCCTGAAGGGGCCGGGCCCGGGCCCGGCGGGGCTGCCCGGGCTGCTGGTCACGCCGCCCAACTCCCCGGTGCTCGAGTACTTCCCGGCCGGGCCCCCCCCCGAGGACTGCAAGCCCAAGCGCGGCCGCCGCTCGTGGGCGCGCAAGCGGACGGCCACGCACAACTGTGAATACCCGGGCTGCGGCAAGACCTACACCAAGAGCTCCCACCTCAAGGCGCACATGCGGACTCACACGGGTAAGGGCGCCTGGGGGGGAGGGCGGCGCGCGCGCGGGGGGGGAGAAACGCGCGAAGGGTCCCAGGTGGGGGGGTCCGGGTGTACGGCGAGAGCCAGGACCCGCTCCGGCGCCGTTCCCGGGGCTGTGGAGGGCCGTTGGGGGAGGTGGCACCGGGGGCGCACGGTGAAGACCCGCCGTGGTCAGTCCCGGGGCGCGCGGAGGGTCCCCGTGGTGGGGCTGGGTGGGGGCACTTGGGGAGACCCCGCAGCCGGCACGGGGCTGCACGAAGGAGGGTCCTGCATGCGGGGCGGGGTGCGAGTGGGGATGCCCCTGGGAGATCTCTGAAAGACCCCGTGGTTGTGCTGGGTAGGGGCACACGGGGACCACAGTGAGACCACTCCTGTGACACCCCCACTTGCTGATCTGAGGGCCCAGGGGTGCCTGGAGAGGCAGGGCCTGGGGGCACATGGAGAATCCCCCCACGTGGGGGTGAGCAGAGCAGGGAGACAGACTCGGGGTGTATGGTGAGACCCCCTTGGCAGAGCTGGAGCAGAGCACATGGTGCAGCCCCACAGCAGGGGCGAGCCAGGGGAGCATCCACTGTTTGAAGTGGGGCAGGGGTGCCCAAAGGACTGGCCCCATGCGGGGCATATGGGGAAGGGCAGGAAGATGGGGGATGAAGGAAAGGTGGGGCAGGCAGAGGTGTGCAGTGTGAGTACCCAGCAGGACTCCCTTCTCTTGAGGATGGGTGGGGAGGTTGGAGATTTCCCTTGAAAAAGGGGGCTGCTGGGCAGGGGAGCACAGGGGCAAAAGGCATAGGGAGGATGGGGACCTCCAAGCCCACTGACACCCCCTCTCCTCCACAGGTGAGAAGCCCTACCACTGCACCTGGGAAGGCTGTGGCTGGAAATTTGCCCGCTCCGATGAGCTGACCCGCCACTACCGCAAGCACACAGGGCACCGACCCTTCCAGTGCCACCTCTGTGAGCGGGCTTTCTCCCGCTCTGACCACCTCGCCCTCCACATGAAGCGGCACATGTGAGCGGTGGGCTGTGGCCGGGCTTGGTGTCCTCGGAGCCAGCTCACGGTGTAAATAGTGTTGGGCCTGGAACGGCACTGGGGAGCAGCCCGGCCGCCCAGCCCTCTCCGCTTGTAGTTGATAACTAGTTTTTTTTCTCCTGCCCCTGCTGTGAGAGCTGGGCCCAGCTGAGTGGTGGGGAAGGGCTGCTTTGGGGTGTAGATGGGGAGCAAAGCTGCAAGAAGTGCCTCCAGCCCTTGCCAGGCATCACCACTCAGCTCCCTGTGCCTGGAGGGTACCACCCCCCCCAGCCAGGTACCCAGTGAGTGGGGGGTGCTGGTGCAGGCAAGGATCTGTTCCCAGAGCCCCTGGCTTGTATTTGGCATCAGCTTAATTTTTTCCCCTCAAATACTGGCACCCACCTGGCTCCAGGGACTCTGGTGGCTGACTCTGGCCAGGTTTTGGCCAGAGACCCATGCCCGCTGGGTGCACGGGTTGTAGTTCTGGGAAGTGGGTTGCTAGTCTTCTCGGTTGTGGCCATCAGAACAAACCTCCTGACCCAATAGCCCAGAGTGGACGGGATAAGGGTGGGACCTGACTGTGGCTCGTGGCTGTAAAGGTTGGCAGGGGGTTGGCAGTGCAGTGTCACCTTGCACAGGAAGCAGGGATGCTCCTGTTTCCAGCTCGGGACCCCACTGGGCAGTCCAATCCTGGCCGTTCCCACAGTTTCCTGCTCAGGAGCCTAAAGTGGCTCTTGTCTGCTTTCATTTGTCTTCTTCCCTTCAGGATGACACCAGGTACTGCTGCAGCTGCCTTTCCCATGCTGCTTTTTGAAATTTAGTGTGTAAAGGACTGAGTCCAGCTATGAATGCCCAGGTCTCTGCTATACTTGAAACTTTTGTAGAGGGGGAAAAAACTCAAAAGAAAATGAGTCTTTTTATGTGCGGCTTCTGCAAAGCAAGTTGTAAATTAAACAAAGCAGTAATATATAATGTTTCTGGTTTTTTTAATATATTTTTTTTCTTCCAGCTGGGAACACAGATGAGTCTCGGCTTTGGGAAGTGCACTGTTCCCGTCTGTGTATATTGTTAATTAACATTTCTCTGCTTGGGCACGTTAGGTCTCTCGCACCCTGAAATGTTACTTTTCTTTATATGCAAACTGTTGAAATATTGTGATCTGCTGTATAATAAATAAACAAGATGTAAACATGAAAGAGCCAGGAGAGTTTACTTTAAAGCTTTCTTCTAAGAGGAGAGGGTGAGGCTGGGCTTGCTTGTCAGTAAATATTTACATCGATGTTCATTTCTGCTTAAGTTAGCTGCGGAGGATCGATGGGGAACGCCCAAGCCTCGGCATCTGAGCAGCATCTCCTGTGCAACAGCTCTTGAGTCACCCCACTTCCCTGTGCCTCAGTTTCCCTAATCTGCAGATGGGGCAATTGCAGCACCGGGATGGCGTGACTGGTCCTGCGGTGAGTCATCCCCGAGGGGAATGGCAGCTGAAACCGTACCAGGAGCCTCACTGGTCCCAGCTTCATTCTGAGCAGTCCTGTCCCGCTGTCCCCTGCAGTGGGAGCTCTGCAGCACTGGCCTTGTGGTCATAACCAGGAGGCTGGTGGCAGCCACCTGGTCCTGTGTGCTGTCCCTGTTGTTCTTGGGGGTGGCCTGGCAGCTTGGTGGGGTTCAGGTGCTGAGGTTTCCCTGCGTTAATAGGTGGTGACTCAGCACAAGCGTGCTGGCAGGTCCCGAGCTCAGCAAGCAGGTCTGGCTCCATCCCTCCCTCCCACAGCTGATTACCCGTGATGCACGCATCCCTCTGAAGGCAGGGGCTTGTCTGGACCTGACACCATGCTGGCAGGGCGGGAACGTGCTGTATGGGCTGTGGGGTGCCTTGGCTCAGGGTGGTGGTGGCTTCCTCCTCCTGTGCTTGCTGCCATAACCCCCCTGCGGCTGGCCAGGGCTGGGGGATGCCCTGGGGCTCCTTGTCCCACAAGCGGAAATGGGATGTAGCTGTACTGCTGAGGTGGGCTGGGCTGATCCCACTCCTTCCCCGTTTCCTGCTTGCAGATGGGGAGAGTCAAGTTGGAAGAAGACGGGAATGGCAAAGCGGGGCTGGTGTCCCCTTGAGGGGTAGCTAGCATTTTGGGGCAGCACCCAGCCTTGGGGTCTGCCTGGAGCAGGTACGAAAGCATGGGTGTCTCCAGGCAGGGTGGGAGCAGCTCGGTATGTTATGTCCTGCCTGCAGGCCTGGGCATGGGACTGCATCTACAGGTGTCACGGATCCATCAGGCTCAATCACTTGTCCTTTCCCCAGCTGCCTCCACCCTTTGCTTGCCCCACTTTCTGAGAGCTGCCTGCGTGGGGGGTGACCATGCTGGGACACGAGTGACCTGTGATGGGGTACTGGGGGTGTCTTGCTCCTGGGACCCCCAGTACTCAAGGGCGAGGGTCCAGTGCTGGTGGGGTGGCTGGAGCAAAACTGCCTCTTCCCTGGAGACTTGTTCAAAACGTCACATGGACGGAGAGGGAAAGGTGTGGGCTGTTTGAATTAGCGATGAGTCAGGCTGGCAAAGCCAGATGGGGAGAGTGCGTGCCTGCATGTTTGTATGCATATAAGTAATCTCTGGCTTTGTGTTTTTATTATGATTATTATTTTTATTTCCAGGGGAACCATGAATTTCTCCAACCATCTCGTCCCACTGGAAAGGCTGGCTCTGCTGTCCTGTCTTCCCTAGGCATCCTGGGAGCTGGAGTGACAGTCCACGGCTGTTTTGAGGTTCAGCTCTGAGATCAGAGCACAAACCAGTTCTTCCTCGCCTTTCATCATCGCTACACCAGGGCGGGAGCAAGGTCCGGCTCTGCTGCCGCTACCTTACACGGAGGCGAGAGCAGGGGAAGGCATGTTGGGTCCTTCTCTGGGCAGAGCTGCTCCAGGTTTGCTCCCCCAGGCCTCGGGCAAGGCACTCCTTCGGGCACATGATGTGGCATGGCGGTCGCATGGACCGGCATGGCTGGGAACCTCACCTGGGGGAGGAGCAGCGGTAGTGGAAAACGCAATTATGGTTAATTTGCTGTTAATAAAAAACACCCTCTTCCAATTGCCTGGGCCAAGATGCACTCTGTACTGGAGGAGGGAGCCCAGTCCTATCCCTGGCAAAACCTGCCCTGCAAAGTGATGAGGGCAGCAAGAAAACACCTTCAGCAGCACTGAGGAAGGCAGGGCTGGGGCACAATCCTTGCCTGCGGTCCATGTGCCCGTGGTCAGCTGGAAAGTCCTTTGTCCTGGCCTGGCAGACACATGTGGGGACCCAAAACACACCAGTCAACCAGGCAGGACCCTGCTTTGCAGGAGACGTGGCACTAGCAGTGTGTCCTGTGCTGTGGCTGTGCCAGAGAGGAGAGGAGGGTGCTCTGGAGAAGCCAGGCTGGTGGCTGATGAGCTGATTTGCCTGCATACAGCCCCTGAGTTCATGGCTGGCACAGCCTGGGGCAGGTGATGGTGTCCTGGGTCACATGCTGGGCTGCTGCAGGCCCAGTGCAGAGGGAAAGATGGCTGGCAGGGCAATGCCATAGTGCCCATGTTACCATCCCCACACTGGGGCCACACAGACCCTGCTCTGGGCTGTATCTCTCCCTGCCAGCCTGGCTTTTCTTTCCCCCCTTGGTCACCTCCTATGAAAAAGGCCCCCAGGAACTTTGGTGATGGGCGACACAGAGGTCCCCGACCCCCCCTGCAAAGCTTAAAATGCAGCCCCGTGGCTTTGGGGTGCAGCTGAACTGGCACAGTGGGGAGGCAAGTGGGGAAGGGAAGGAGTGAGGAGGCATGGAGAAACACCTCCCAGCAGGGAGGTGAGTCATGGCTGCAGCGTGGCCTGGCACCATGCAGTCACCTGCCAGCAGGAGCAGCATGCTGGGGGTTTCATAGCTGGAGGGGGGGTGATAGAGCAGCTTGGATGAGTTTCTGTCCCCTGGGGATGATACAGTTTGTGCGGTTCCCCCATGCTGCAGCCAACAGGTCCCACAGAGCTGGCTCAGGGTTGTAGGGCTGTGGGGAGAAGGGGGGCTCGAGAAGGCCCCAACCCTGGGGTTGCTTTAGTCCATGGGGACAGCATGGAACTGGGGAGAGGATGAGGGTGCTGGATGTGGGACACAGCCTGGGTGCTCTGGGGTGGGAGGGATGGTTTGTGGGTGCTTGGAGGGGCTGACACAGACCTTCCCTTGCCACAATGTGAGGTGGGAGCTTGGGTCCCCAGGGCCAAGGTGTCCCTGTTGAAGGATGCTGCCAGGTCTGGTGTCCCTGCTTCCAGTGGGGCAGTGGGAAGTTTCCCATCTCTGCCACGAGGGAAAGGTCCAGCAGACTGCCCCCACATCCCTGCCGCTTGGGGTGGGCCAGGCGCCATGATAACGGGGCTGTGGCTGTCACCGCACCCTTAGGAAACATTTGGCTTCAGGCACCTGAACCCATGGGGAAGCGATAACTCCCCAGCTTGCTTGCCCTGTCTGGACCCACACCTGGTGCTATCGTGCCTTAGTCACACACCAAGAGTTTTTCCACTGCTGGGCCCCAGATAACCTCCTCCCGCCCCACTGCCCACAGTGTTTGCACTTGTCCTCCTCTGTTGGTGCCAGGCAGGGAGACACGCATACCTTGAGCCCTGGGCTGGAGGCATGCACACCTCTGGCCTGGGGCCACCTTTGGCCATGCCTGGCAGCCGGGGCACTGGCAAAGGGCATGAGGTGCATCCTTCCCCCTGGACCCCAGGGTGGGTGGGCAGCTGGCCTGGAGGGGACCAGTGCTGCCTTCCTGCCAGGGCTCAATGTCAGGGGACATCCCTCCCCCAGCTGCTGGAAGGCAGTGAAGTCACCCAGGCTTGGTACCCTGTGCCCACAGGACGACAGGAGGTGTATGATGGGGTTGCAGTTACAGGACAGTGATGCTGGCTGTTGCTGTCCCCCACTACCAAAGCCCTAGGGCACAGAAGCACTGGTGTTCCCAGCATTGCTGGCTTTCCCCAACTTGCTGCATTCCCTGGGCTCTTCCTGTGCCATAGCAAGGCAGGACCCTGGTGCTCTGGGGAGGTGACAGATCCAGGCATGCGTCCCTGTGCAGGACTTTCAAGGATGGACCAGGTGTGTGCAGGCTGACCGAGGTCTCCAGCTGTGACCCTTTGCTTTGTGACACTGCAAGCTCTGGAATGCAGCTGCTGCTGCCCAGAAACATCTCTGGGACCCTTTGAAGGCAGTGCTAATTGCTGCACTACTGATCAAGTTAGCAGAAGCACCCAGCTGATGTGTTTTGCTTGCAGGCCCATACAGCTCCTAGTGGGACACAGCCCTGAAGGGACACCCGTGCTCACAAAGGTGCGGGGGCAGGCAGGCTGTGGATAACACAACCCAGCTGCCCACAGACTCCAACTTTCATGAGGTTAAAAAGCTGCTACCCTCGGGAGAGGAGCTCAAAATGTGCTGCCAATTTTGTTAAAGAGGAGTGATTTCATTGCCCTGCACTGGGGTAGAGCTTGGTCTGAGTCCTGCTGGGGCAGGGCTGGAAGTTGGGCTTGAGCAGGTCAGGTCTAAAAGCGGGAGATATAATCAGAACTCAAGACACTGAGCAGCCATCAGTCTCTGCACTTCATTTTGGGACTGGCTGCATTTTCTCTTAAGTGCCATTTAACAACATGAATGGGCTGTGAACAACCTGCCAGTGAGAGGCAAACAGATAGGTCCTCTTTCTCTGGTTTTATAAAGCTCTCCCTGGAGCAGCAGTGCCAGGCAGGCAGGGCAGGGGTGAAGCAGCACTGGGAAAGCCCTGTCTCCCTCTGCAGACCTGCGTTGTGGGAGAGTGGACCCCACTTCCAGGCCAGCCTTGGCAAGAGAGCAAGGAAAGGTGCTAGAAGTGTTTAGGAATGGCTGCATGTCCTAATGGAGGGAGGGCTTGAGTGGACATGGCATTGCTGAGAGCAAATGCATGGGATGGGAGAAACTTTGGGATCAGTTCTGTCCTGGTGGGAGGAAGGGCCAAGATGCTAAAAGCCAGCCCTGGCAGTGTGGGAGGGAACAGATAAGGGCTTAAATGATTCCTGGGGACAACAGATGACACTCAGGGGGATGTCACCAGTTCCTGTTGGGGCATACTGGTCCTGGCTGGGCCCTGGTGCAGCAGTGGTGTGCCAGTCCCCATGGGAAAGGATTGCCAACAGGATGGGAACAGTGGCAACTCCAGCACCGCCTGGCTGGCATTGAGGGGCTGTGTGCAGGAGTCACCCTGGCGCAGCAGGGTTGTGCTTATCTTGGGCTGCTGCACAGGAGAGCCCCTCAGGGACACCCACCCTCTCTCCTGTGCTACCGGGACAGGCAGCCTGAATGTGCCCCGCGGTGCAGCACCCACCTGGCAGGCTGTCACCTGGCTTGCCACTGGCAGGGCCACCACAGCTGGCAGGGAGAGCGGGAGAGGGCCGCAGCCACCAGCCAGTACCTTAGGACCCTGCAAGGAGATGGGAAAACTCCTTATAAGCTGTGTGGGGCACGGAGAGCCCCTGGGAGAGCAGGGCCTGTGCGGCCTGCCAGCTGCCACCTTGCGGGGTGGGCAGAGCTGCCCCGGCCGGGCAGAGCCCAGCAATCCGTCCCCAAGGCCAGGGGAACGGGTACCTCAGCCTCGTCACCTCGGGCAACTGGGGGGCGCGGGTGGGAGCCTCCGCGCGCCCTGCATCCCCCGCTCCCGCACACGGGGCGACCCACGGCCGCGGCCCGGGCCGAGGTGGAGGGCGGCCCCGGAGGCACCGGCAGGGCCCGGCACGGCTGTGCTGCCACCTCCTGGCGCCGGAGCGAGTTCCGCCCGCAGCGGGCTCCCCGCCCTGAGCGGGGAAGGAGGTACGGCGGCCCCAGGCGGGCCCGGGCGCTGCCGCCGGGCCGTGAGGGAGGCAGCACCGGGCCCCGGCTGGCCGCAACCTGCCGGGCGCGGGGCGCGAACCCGCAGTGGCAGCGCCCACCTCCGCGGTGCGTTCCCCAAATGGCTCCGGGCGCTTCCGGGCGCCTCTTGGCGGGAGCGGAAGCGGCGCTGCCCGGCTCGCTGTGTTGGGCGCACCGTCTCGCTGGCCGCGGAGCCGGCGCCGGTGGGTGAGCGCGGGACCGGCTTGGCTTGGGGCTGCTGCGTCTCTGTGGTGGCACCTTGTCCCGCCCGGCCTCCCGCGGGCTCCCCGGGACCCCGCCGCTGGGCTCCGGGCCGCGGGCTCGGCCTGCGTGGCCCCCGGGACCTGCCGGGTACCAGGCCCGTTGTTGGGCCTGGGGCGGGGGATGGGGAAGCGGCTGAAGAGGGAGTGTGTGTGTAGATATACGTGTGTGTGTGTATGTGTGTATATACGTAGATATACCTCTGCGTGTGTGTGTGGGACAGGCCGGGTGGGAGGTGCACGTTAACCCCGGCCCCCTGGTTTCCCTCACCGCCCAGAGCTGGAGGCGGCGGGCAGGACGGGACAGCAGGGCAGGCCGGCGGGCAGGCGGAGAGATGGCGACGGGCGCAGACGTGCGGGACATCCTGGAGCTGGGTGGCGTGGAGTCGGAGAACACGGGCACCATCAACAAAAAGGATATCATCAACTCGGATAAGGTGAACTGCGATGCCCTAAGGGGCTGCTGCTTGTTTTCTAGCCACTGACTGACTTTGCATGTACTGTCTGGGGTGGATATTGGAAAAAAGATGGAATAAAGCATGTTCCTGCTGTAGTCCGTTTATTTTCAGGCTTCCTAGGAGTATGTGGAAATGCCTGGAGGGCCCCACTCCTGGGTTGCTGGTGTTCTTAGTTAACTGCGCTGTGGCATTGGAGGTGGTATTTAAACTGGAGCTGTGTGAATGGTGTCCTGGCCCCGGGACATTTTCAGCTGTTTCTCGAATTCCCATTTTGTGCAGTGAATGTGAAGTATGTTTACCATCTAGCCCGCAAACAAATGGAAATAATAGAACACAGTCCTGTTTTAGAAGAAAAAAAAAAATCTGACTTGATTGAGTGGTAGGTGTCTTCAAACCGTGGAAGCAGTCCCCGTGTATGGCTGGGGTTTGGGAGAACTGGGGTATGTTGTTGCCCACTGGAATATAGGCAAGTTAGTAAGCTCTTTTAAGGACCTATGCTGTCATGTGCTGTGTTCTGTGTGGTAATATGCTATGATGTATTGTTGCTTTCTGTATTTTAAATTCAGGCAAGGTCTTGGCTGTCCCATGCTTTGCAAGGTATTGGGAAGGTTAATTCATGAGTAGTTACGGGATGTGGAGGTGCTTGGATACGAGCTGGGGGAGAGAGTTCTCTGGTACAGAGATGGTGTGATTTGAATTAAAGCTGGTGTATTTTTTTGGAAAAAATACACCAACCCACCCCAATGCCACCCCAGACATACGCAACCACTGCAATCCCTGTAAATGCTTCCTGATTGTTGCCTCCACTGAAGTGTCTCTGAAGAGAGGCACAGTGGTTTCGTAACCCCTTGCTTGGGATGGGATGCACAGTACAATTGATGTAATGGAAAACTGATGAATTTCAGTAATTTAAAGGCTGAAATGTTAAAATTGTCAGTTATCAGCTGTATTGGTGAATAGTGTGTGTGGTGAGCCGCTTGTTGGCTGGATTCGGCCTGCGATGATGTGCCAGTGAGTATTCAGAGTTGCGAGTTCTTTGATTTAGATGCATTTGTCTGTTAGGTATCAGAGAGCTGAAGGACTACAGGTGTCTGTCTGTGTCTCTTGGAGCAGAGAGTAAGATGGGTTTCTCTTCAAGTATGCTGTAATGGAAAGATGGAAGAAGGGGAGGTGCAGTGAGAGGTTTCGGTGAGGGGTGCAGGAGGCCACTTGCGGCCATGAGTGAAACATTCTGAATTTCTACACAGTACAGAACCTAAATCAAACCAAAGGTATAAGCCATTATCGCATGGAGAGAGAAAAATTGCTAATAACAGTGCAGCACTTGCTCAGGAAATAGATCTGTTCTCAATTAGAAAAGAAACAGATTGATGTCTTTAAATCACAAGAGAACCGTGAAGTACTTTCCAGTCCATTAGTGACTGAGAATGTTAAAATAAAAATTACTAGGCATAAAAACATTTAAATCAGCAGGACCAAGTAATTTGTTCTCAACTCCTAAAAGAGCTGGCTGAGCTGATCTCTGGCCTGCTGATATTAACATTTAATAAATCTGGGAACTTTGGGGGAATTCCAGAAGCATGTGTTCAAACAGGGTGTGCGGTGACCTGTGGGTAACTGCCTCAACTGGCCTTACGTTGCTCCTGGGAGAAGTGATCGACATGCTAGGAGAAAGGTGTTTGATTAGGTGTGAAAAGGTGCTAATATAATGAATGTCTGTCATGAAGTTTTATGGAAAGTAGTTGCAGTCCAAGCTGACAGATGATTATTTTTTTAGTGGGATTTTGAATTTGTTTGATAAAGGTGACTGTATGGATTTAATACAATTTATGGTACAGCGTTAGTTTTACTACTGCAGAATACTCTGATTTAAAAGTTGGTAGCAGTATGGTAAACAAGTACTTAGAAGTAATGACATGGCTAGTAGTTATAAAGATGGTACAGTTAGATCAAACACTCTGGACTACTTGGTAAACTTGGCCTACTTAAATAAAGTATGCCTTGTTAATGTGGCTGTTACTGTATCTACCTGAATCCAAAGCTGATTGCTTTATAAACTTGCGTATGTGACATGAGGTGGCCTATGTCTTAGAAACCATCAGTTCTGGCAAGGTTTTAGTCACCAGATCCAGTAGTTGACACTGAATTCCTCGTCTGAAGAAACTATATAACAAAAAAACTAACAAAAAATATTCTTTGCTGTATAAATGGGAGAGTGGAAACAGGAATAGGAGTTTACTTTTGTAGGTGATACTGGTAGTTTTGTCATGGGGCTACTGCAAGGGCTTGATCACAACTGGGAAAACCTGAAGTTGCTGCAGAACAAAGTGACAAAAGCTAAAAGAGAGTGAGAAGACATTTCTTATCTTCTCTAAAAGGCAGAGACTCACTCAATTAAAATGCATTAATACCCTTGTGTGAGGACAGTGCTTACTTAGTAAGAAAAGGCTTAGTCACCAACCCCTGAAAACTACAGCCAGATGTTCAACTTGGAATTTAGTTGAGTGTTATCAGCAACAAGTGTCTGAGTACTGGTGAGTGCTGTCACTGAAAATGGGCATGTTTTGCTCTCAGTGTCTTCCACGAGGAACAGGCACTTTCCTGGAGAAATTCAAGGTGTCTAAAACCAGATAAAAGTGAAAACCATCACAGAGGGGCAGATTATGTAGTTTAGTGTTCCCTTGGCGATTGCTGATTCTGAATCTAAAATGCAATTCTTTTGTTTCAGAAAAAATCCAAGAAATCTTCGGAGACATTGACATTTAAGAGGCCAGAAGGAATGCACAGAGAAGTTTATGCGCTCCTCTACTCTGACAAAAAGTAAGAGCTTGTGGTCATCTGTGCAGGTTGTGGGGTAGGCTGGGCTTTTGGTGGCAGGGCAGCATCCTTTTGGAATCATGGGCAGTCTCACTTCCCAGACTGATTCCCCTCTGTGCTTGGCCCATGCTTGTATCCTTCATTCTTAGACAGTCATAGACAGTGTCTGTCTTCTAAATTTGAGGGGTTTGCTCTGTGTAGGAGATGAATTAGGTACAGGCACAAGGCTAGGGCAGAGAAGGCAGTGTTCTTACCCTTCTGTATCTAATTCTGTTTGCAACTGGAACAGTATGTGATTTTATTTCTGCAAAAAGAATTCTGCTGCACCCTGTATTTAGCTTGTGGATTGTGCCCTTGCTTCAGAGGGCTCTTGCACAGTTTGCTTTCCAGATGGTTCTGTTCACACTCACCTGTGCTATGGATTCTGTCCTCTGATGTGGGAAGCATTGGAGTCTGGGAAGTGCAAAACCTGGAATAAAGTTTAGACCTGGGTGTTCCCACTGTGAATGTTGTTGTGGCAGATCTCACTCTGAGTCTGAAATCTCTTTGGGTTTGTCCTGGGCTGCTTCTTGCTTCTTGTCAGTCAGTACTTGTCTCCACCACAGGGATGCACCTCCACTGCTGCCAAGTGACACAACTCAGGGTTATCGAACAGTCAAAGCAAAATTGGGGTCCAAGAAAGTCCGGCCTTGGAAATGGATGCCTTTCACCAACCCAGCGAGAAAAGATGGAGCAATGTTCTACCACTGGAGGAGAGCAGCAGAGGAAGGGAAGGACTACCCTTTTGCCAGGTTCAATAAAGTATGTGGGAGCACTTGCAAACTAAAGCATATAAATAGCAGCTGGAAAATACCCTTTGGTCAGCTTCTTGAATGTCCAGACAGGAAGCTGGTTCTTTCAACAAATGAAGGTTGAGTTAGATTTGGCAATTGCATTTTAAATTGCAGCATGGCCTGCATCTATGTGGCCACAGACTATGAGGTCTCCAAATAGTTCAAGCTAAGTGGGCTCGGTATGTTGTCAGAGCTTGCTGGAGGCCCCCTGTGTTTCAGGTGTGTGGTCATTGATTTGGTAAGGACACACTCTGCCGCTTAATTCTGTTCCTAACCAGCATCCTCCCCCTGATTACAGGCTCTGGGTAGTAAAAGATATTCTATTCTGAGTGAGACATTAAAGTTATAAGTCTTGTTATTTTGCCCAGTATGAAAAAAAATGCTTGAGCTTCATGGCCAAAAAGCTGGCTTGCAGCCTCTTGGCCAGATTCCAGCACAGATGCTGAATTACGTTGCGTTCCCTCTGAAATTGCTCCTGTGGTATCAGTGTGGTGCAGTACCCTGTTCTTTGCGTCTTACATTAAATAGTCACAATGTGTTGTTGTAATCTCCCGCTGTCTTTCGTCCCAGATGTATCTGCTTTGAGTGGCTGGGGCTTTCATGTGTATGCACAAAGAAAACTACATCAAGATTTAGACTTCAAAGTCAGGACCTCTAAAGTTAGGAATGAGCAGAGTTAGGGTGCCTCCATAATGTAATTTAACCCCCTTCATGCTGCAGATCTGAAGGGGGGGAAAAAAAAAGTGTGTGCTAATATGATTCCACAAAAGCTCTGCTTGCGTATAACTGTATACAACACTTTAAGTTTGTCACCCACAGAGCATCAGCTCTAACAAAGCCTAGCTTCCTGCAGAGTTAAGTGGTTGGTTGACCTTATGTGTTAGAACACTGAAGCTCAGACTGATGCTTTTCCTCTTGCTGGGACATTGGTAAGAGTCTCCTGTGGTATCTCTTCTCTGATGTCTAGGGTGGAAGTCTGAAGCATGACTCAGAGCACCTAACTAGCTGTCTGAGTGAAACTTTGTGAATGTAATTGTTTCTAAGACACTACTGCTGTTAACTGTTTTCAGCTGAGTTCAACTGAGTTTATCAGGGGGACCACACATGGGTGCTGTAATTATACGATTCTTGTTTCCTTAACTTTATCATGTACTGTGAATTGACAGACAGAAGAGCCTTCAGCAAGTCTGCAGCCTTTAGATTAGCGGCACTGACCTCTGCCATCTGCACATGTGCAATTACATAATATTAGGAGCAAGTTACCTTTGTGGATCTGTGGTTAAGAGGGCAGAAGGCGCTGATGAGGAGTTTTGCAGATACTTGCTATGTCAGAAGAATTTTATTTACTTTTCCAGACTCTCCTGTGGGTTCCTTTTCACGTACTTAATACCTCTGCCCGAATCTCTCGCTCCCTTGGCATAAGCCCATTTTCCTGTGTGGTCTGTTCTATTGGTCACTCAAGCTCTTTAACCTGGCTCCTGTGTCACTGCTCAGTTGCTTAGTGTTTTCTCTGTGCTTCCAACCTCCAAACCAAATCCCTCCTCTTCATGGTAAGATCCAAAACGTAAACTTAGGTTTCACAGTGTACACTGAGCCTTGCACCAGGGTGTGAAATAGGAATCTAAAAGCAACTTTCACTGGTGTCAGAGCAAAGGCCTCTCTGAGCCTGTTACTCTGTTTCTGGCTACCATTAGTAAAGGCTTAGAGAAGGAGCATGAGAATGGGGCAAATACAAAGCTTTTTTCTCCTAGCTTCTGATGGTCTTTGGCTTAAGGATTTCTTAACTTGGAATTTGTGTTCAATAATTCTTGCTACGTATGTTCAGGGCAGAAAGCTGCTCTGTGAATATCCCATGATAACGAGTTCTTCAGGTTAATTTTGTATGGTGTGTAAAGGTGCTTTCTTCTGTTAATTTTAAACTGCTGCCTTGGGATTTCATTTGGTGCCTCTTGAGATCTTGCATTACGCAGTGTGGTAAATTGTCCTTGCTATGTACTGTGTTTTCCATAATTTGACATGTATCTGCCCTTCTGTGCTCTGTCTCACCCTTGTTCTCAAATATCCTTTCTTTTGAAATGAGTGGACTAGGAGTGAGTGTTTCACTTATGGAAGCATGGCAGCTTTGTACGTTGTCTGTGTTTCTCTTTATTTCCCTGATCATTTTTACTGCTCAGTTTGTCTTTTCACCACTACTAGGCATTGTGCTGATGTTTTCACAGACAGAACTGTCTCATGGCTCCAGGATCTTTCCTGAGCAGTTTCAGCTAATTTAATGCCCATCATTGTGTGAGTTTATAGTGTGAAATGTAGGACTGAGAGGGGTTTTCTGGGCCATTGAATCCTCTTCTTGGCTCTTTCAGGTCCTGCAGCATCCAATCCCTTTCATAAACTGATCAAGTTCCTTTTGAAAAGCACTTGGATTTTCCTGCCCCTGTGCTTCCTTGGGAAGCTGTTCCAGACTGTCTGCTCCATTTCTCATTTCCAGGTTAAATTTTCCATGTTAAATTGGCATTTCTTAGAAAGCCAATTTCTTTGTCCTTATTTCACTTGTTCTCTTCTTCCTTTGGGTATTCCTTTCATTCCATCTAGCATACTTGAAGCCTGCAGTCAGATTCCCTTTCAGACTTTCTTTGCTAGGCCCCTTTCTCTTCCAATCTTCTGTGGGAAGGCAAGCTCCTCACCCCATTACTCATCCTTGTTGCTCTTCTCAGTACTTGCTCCCATTTCAGTTCGTCTTTCCTGATCAGGGGTCAGTAGAGTTGTAGTCGGTATTCCTGCCAAGGTCTTGTGCAACTGAAACCCTGCCAGTTTCTGCTGGAAATCCCTTTTTGGGTGTCGTATTTGCATTTTCATGGCTACCCTTGCATTTGAACTTATAGTCATCCTGTAGCTGGCACAGCATTTCTGTCTGGTGAGTTCCTACCTTCTCACTTCTCAGCAGTTCTCACCTGAGTAGCCATGAGTGGGGCTGAAGAAGTGTTTTGGAAGTGGTTTTGCTCTTGTTCTGTTCTCTTCTCTGATCAGGTGTCTGCCACCTTCCCTTAGATCCACTGCAGAGAGCCCTGCTGGCTCTTTTCATGTATGTATGCTACTATAGAAAATATTTTTTTTTTCATGCTGTACACAGGACATCCTTATGATGTCTAGTTTGGCTTTTCTCTCATTGGAAGTGGTACTTGAAGGTTGAAGTGCAGTACATCCCCAAGAGGTGTGCTTCACCTTTTAAGTTCCTGTGTGTAAGCAATGGAAGAAGGCAGTAGACCTAAAGAGGCTGTGATTTGGAGGCTCAGAAATGCTCCTCTGAGATGTATGGAGTTCATGAAGGTGACTTTTTCTGGTGTAAGATTCAGGAGGACACAGAGGTGTTGAAGCATGTGCGCTGCTTGCATGCACATGATGTTTTCTTGTGGAGGCTCAGGCTGAGCAAAGTTACACTGGAGGACTGGTGGGAGAGGGTAAGGGAGGAAAGCACAGGCTTGCTTGTACTTTTGCTTTACCATTCCCCTAATACAGTAAGTATTTTTACTGTTCCTTTAGTACTCATGTGACACTTGTGTTCTGAATAGAGCCCTTGCAGAGCAGTTCCAGGCTGGGACAGTGGTGTGGGTTCAGCCTTTTAGGCACCTGAGACACTCTTGAGAGTTGGACTGTTGTTTGGCCCTGTGGCTCTGCTGGAAAAAGGGTGAATGAGGAAGGGAGGAACAAAGTTGTTTGCCAAGTTTATGGCCCTCAGTTGTACAGTGTCCAGCCTTTCAGATCTTCGTGGCCCTGTCTGCACCAAACATGAAAGAAGTGGGTTGTGTATCACAGCAGAAGGTGTGCTAAAAGCTCCTTGCCTTTCACATTCTTCCCATTCAAGTGAGCGTGTCCCAACCCAAGTAAAGAGTTGACTGTCAGAGCAGGTTATGTCAAGGTATTGGTGCTGCTGTATGGGAGGAATGTAGGGAGGCTGGCTGAACCTTGGTTTCACTGTTGTGTTAGCCTGATAATTCTGAAACCTATAGTCAGGATGTGGGTTGCTGACCTCTCTGTGTCAGTCACCTATTTCAGGTTTCAGCCTTTCAGGCCGTAGTTCCTGATGGGCTCCTCAGAAATGTCAAGTTTGTGGCCCTGAGGTCATGCATTGCTCCTTATCAAGTCCTCTGCCTGCTCGTCATGTTTCCTACCAGGACCCCATTGCTTAGGGTCCTGGCAGCCCCTTCCTGTCCATGTGCTGTTCCTGTTTCTGGATCAACTATCTCAGCCCTTAGCAGCTGGCAGTGAGAAGGGCAGTGCTGCAAGAGAGCTACCATGTTTTTCTTCTCTCTGAATAGACAGTGCAGGTACCTGTCTACTCGGAGCAGGAGTACCAGATGTATCTCCATGATGATGCGTGGACCAAAGCTGAGACAGACCACCTCTTTGACCTGGCTCGGCGTTTTGATCTGCGCTTTGTGGTGATTCATGATCGCTATGATCACCAGCAGTTCAAGGTGAGTCCCGGGGGCCAAGGTGCTGCTAGCAACTTGCTGCTACGGCACGTGCAGGGCTTGCTGCGCTGCAAAGACCAAATTACCCTTTATATCAACTTAATTAGGGGAAAATAATGAATTATTGGCAGCAAGGAATATTGAATTTCCACCACAGGGCATTGCTGCTTGCTTTGTTTGTAATTAAATCCACTGTGACTTGTGCTCATTCCCTGTTGTGTTTTATTAGAAAGTTAGAAGATTTGCCCTGCCAGGAGAACAACTCATTGTTCCTTTAAGATAAGGTAGCTGGGGAGTTTGTTTAGCTGAGCAGGATAGGTGTCCTGGGTTCCAGGCTGGGCCCTGGGAGAAGCTAATGGTCCCTGGGGATTGGAATTTTTCCCTGGTGCTGCTCCTGACTTGTGGTCTGACCTGGTGCAAGTTTCTGTCATCCCTGCTGTAAAGCAGGGACCATAAATGGTCTGAAGATGCAGCCCTGGTGTCATGATCGTAAATCTCCTGTAACTGCTGATTCTGTGCCTCCTGGTGACATGGTGGAATGATGTGACTCCTACAGGATAGCTCTAAACGCTGGAGCTTTTTGTTGCCCTCTAAAATGCTTGTGTGAAGAGCCTGTACCAAAGTGAAAAACAAGTCTGCCCATCTGGGCAGCTCAAACACCTTTGGTGCTTGGGGTAGGGGAACACAGCTCAGAGTCTGTGTACCGATGGGCAGTGAATTGTTGCAGCTGGTTATGGCTGGAATGGCCATTGTCTGGAGCAGGTCATAGGAGGCCTCCTGTGCATTTTCCTGTTCGTAGTTTTTCTCCTGTCGAGAACTATCCTTGCATTCTTTTATCTGGGAGTGCTTCACTGCTGTATTGTCTCTAACCCTCTGCTGTATTATTGGACCCTGTGGTGGATGTTCACAGCAGTAGCTGTGAACTCATGACAGTTAATTCACACAGTTCACTGAGAAACTCTTCCTTCCCTGTGGTTCCACTGGGACTGGCAGGGCTCCCTGCTGATCTTCCTCCCAGGCACTGTGTCTTATACCCTGTTTGACATCCTTCAGCCAGTGGTCCTTAGCTGGCTACTGCACAAAGTTTTGCTTGGTTCTTCCATAATGTTGTCCTGCTTTGATGTCTTCCATAGAAAAGATCAGTGGAGGATCTGAAGGAACGCTATTATCACATCTGTGCCAAACTGGCTAATATTCGTGCAGCTCCAGGCACAGACCTGAAAATCCCAGTCTTTGATGCTGGGCATGAGAGGCGAAGGAAGGAACAACTGGAAAGGCTGTACAATAGGACACCAGAGCAGGTAACTTGGGGAACCCGAGAGCATTGCTGCTCCAAAAGATTTATGATAAGTTGCATCAGTAGGTGGATGAAATAGACCAGAAGGTGGGAAAGGGGAAAAAAGAGACTGAACAAGAAGAGCAACACCTAAGTACTGCTTTTATTTTTGAGTTCATGTGATTTTAAAGGATACAAAAGGACAATAACTGATAAATCTGACTATACATGAGAGAGGTTAGGTGAGCAGGGTTATGGTCTGTGACACTTAGTATACTAGTCCTCTGAATTAGAAACAAATTCTCATGTCAATGTCCTTGGAAGTCCCTGAGTCCCACAGGGAGAGAGTTATTCCCTTCAGAGTAAAAACCTTCCAGAAACATCAAAGACTAAATCTGCATGTTTAGTTCTCTTTGTTGAAGCTGTGTAACCGTCCCAGGGTTTAAAGGTTAAGGAACTGTGTGTCCCTCAAAGGCTGGGGAAGAGCATCCTTTTCTGTTAGTAGTTCCCATTAATGACAAGTTCGTACATGTAATGACTCTGCTTGTCCTTCCCGCATTGACAGGTGTGCTGCTACTAGGCATAGCTCTAGGTTCTACATACTATGCCTGGGGAGGGGAGTCAGCTTTTCACAAAGCTGCATTTGCAACTGCAGTACATTTGGGCTTTTTTACCCTTCTGTCTGTGCTTTTGGTCTCTTTGTCTGGAGGCGGGATTGATCATTTATGGGTGCTACTGAAGGGTGCATCATAAATATTGTGATACAGTACCTGCCAGTTTGTAGGCTGGCATTGCCATGGATGCAGGGTAAGGCTGTGGAGCATGATGTGCTCTGCAAAGCCAAGATCCTGGGGCAGGGGAACTTGGTCATTCCCAGGCTGGCCCGGAGCAGAGCTTTTATCGGTAGGTGGCCCCCTTGCCTTGCCAGGCCTCCTCTGCTGCTCTGTTTGCTTTACTTGCTCTGGTCTGCAGGTGGCAGAAGAAGAATACCTCATCCAAGAGCTCCGCAAAATCGAAACCAGGAAGAAAGAGAGAGAAAAGAGAACCCAAGATCTGCAGAAGCTCATCACAGCTGCTGACACCACCACTGAGCAGAGACGCGCCGAGCGCAAGGCTCCCAAGAAGAAGCTGCCACAGAAGAAGGAGACAGAGAAGCCTGTAAACATTTATATTTTTTTTCTTTTTTCTTTTTTTTTTCCTTCCCCTGCTTATGCTCTGGCTGGATAACATGTTTCCTTCAGCAATCCTACTGGAATCAGGCCCTCTGCTCTTCTAGGGGGAGTAGCTGCTGGCTGCCTTCTGGCAGATGCTTTTCTGGCTATGACTTTTGGAAGGCAGGCTGGTCTAAGGCAGCCATTGTCAGAGACCTCTGGTGTGCTCGCTGTCTCTCTTCCATTGGAAAAATGCTGGTTTAATCCTGTTTCCCTTTCCCCCTTTGAGAAACAGGATGAAATGATGCCAGCCGTTCATGCCTCATGGCAGGGAGAAGCATCTGTCTCCCTGCTTCTCCCAAGTGTATTCTGGTACTGCTATGCAGGGTTGTCCCACAAACCTGTTGTCTTTCACCTGCCTTCTTTTTCTAGTCCAGGTTTCCCTTTCCTTCCCCACTCCTGGGTCTCGTCAGCATTTCCCCAAGCTCAGTACATGCCCCTCTCCTGATCCTCATCTGTGATCAGAGCAGCCTTGCCATGGGACTCTTGTGTTCTGGAAGCTTTTGCTTCTTACTTCTGCCTGAGCCGAGCTAAAGTCTAGGAGCCCAGAACACAGGTTTCAATTCACATTTGATGTTACCTCAGTTTCCCTTAATGGAAAGAGGACAGCATGGACTGAACTAAATTCAATACCTTCAGCAGGAAACAGCTGTTAAAAAATCTCAGATGTTCCCAGTGAGTGCCTGGGAATTCCTGTCCCTCCACCTTGTGAACAGAGTGCACTGATATCATTGTCCTCCAGAAGGGTCTGTGCAGGGAGGGGAGGGAAGCAGTGAATGCTAGACAGTTATTGCTTGATGAAGTGTGCCTAATGGCCACGACTTCCTTAACATTGTTTTGGTTCCCCCCCCCCCCCCAGCCCCTCTGTGTAATTAATATCACTGGGCACCTTGTGCATTAAATTCCCTTGAGGGTTGGTCTGGTAAAGCTCAGCCATGGCTGGCATATATCCCTCTAAAGAAAGCAGCTAGTTTTTGGTGATAATGAAAAAAGGGTGGTGATGGAGAATGGAGCTGGAAAGGTGCTGAGGATGCCAAGGTGAGGGAATTCAGCCCTAAATGTTGGCTGGTGCCTGTCTGCAGGCATATAGCGGATAGGCATGCCAGGGTGGGCAGAGAAGCAGTTTCTATTGTTGCACTAGCATCATTTCAACCATGACAGAGTCCATTAGGAGTCAATTACCAACTATAGCTGGGAAATGTTAAGAAAAAAAATGCATTTTAACTAAGAATTTGAATCGGGAGCTGCATCAGCATCATTTCAACAAAGGAAAATCATTTACCAAAGAGTCAATTGAGGTTGAAGCGTTTACAGCATGTACAGGCACGCAAGGCAAAAGAACCCATTTAATTGCTTATGCGCTGAGTGCAGTCAGAGTTGTCTCGGCTAAGCCAACGATGCTGATTTACCCTCACTGCTTGTGTCAGGCTGTTCACCAACAGACTGGGGGGCAGAGTTCAGGAAGTCTGAAAGCCAGCCTTCATCCAAAGGAAGCAGAGAGGATTGGGTTTTGATTGTAGCCGCCTTTGTCTCTAATAATCCAAGCAGGGAGGCTACATCCTACCAAAGATCGACGTGATCCCTACAAGTTCATGAGCCCTGTTGGTATTTACAGAATACTTTTTTCACCATGATCATGTTTAGAAATCTCTTCCTGGGGCCCCTATTTATTGGACTGATCAGAGAACTGAAAAAAATCTTAATGCCTGGTCATGCAGAACGGTTTGCAAGGTGCTGCCTCAAGACCAAGACACAGAGATATGAGAGTCATTGGCAGGGAACTTGAGTCACTGTCCTTGAGTATCTCTTACGATCTTGGGGCAGTCCTGATTGTCTCAGCCCTGTCTGAAATGAACAGAGAGCAAGCTGCAGAGCCTCTCTGCAGAGAAATGTGGGAGCAGCAAGGCAAACATCATCTCCAAAGAAATTGGGGGATTTGAGGTGACTCTTCCTTTTGGAAAATTGCAGAGACTGTGGCTATTCTTAGAACGAATCATGAGTATCACTGACCCATTCAGTGGACCCCACACCATTCAGTGCACAGGGCCCTGCAGACATCTTGGTTTAATCATTGAAAAGTTTGCTCACCTTGTGCTTTGCACAGCAGCAGAGATTTTTAAGGGATTGCATTTTTTTTTCCTATTTTGTTGAAATGCAACTAAATGCTGTATTGCCTAGCAGCAGCAGCTTTAGAAGTTCGCTGCCTTGTATTGCTATGCTTAAAATTTGAAGTGGGGAAGAAAGAAAACTGTCTAACGAGTGGACAAATGGCAAAATGTGTATAAACAGCAGGCCTCCCTGGAGGGGTGCAGTCCTTACATCCTCATTAGTGGGCTCATGTCTGTACAGATCAGAGGTTTCTCAGCTTGTTCCTTAGAGGACTTGCAGTCAAAAGCCAAGATTTAGTGAAATCCTGAGCTGTTTTGATCAGTGAAATGGGCCTAAGTTAGATAAGGATGATATTGTGCAAATATGCATATGTTAGCATAAGGAGTACCATTTAGGGTTAGGGTTTTCTGCTTGTATGAGTGGGTGTAAGGCTTTGTGTAGAGCAGTGCATTTAAACCAACCAAACAAAAATGTTTGAACTCTCCAAAGATACCTTAAACTGGAGTATTTTTCTCAGTGAAGTGCTTGGGATTTTCCCATTGAATCCCATTGCTTGGGATTTTCCTCTTGCCTCAGCTCTGACATGTGGCCATGGCAGGTGGTTCTCTGTCATAGGAAACGGTTTCCCCTTCAGATAGCCTCTATATGAAATCTTGCATTTCTTGTGTTTCCTGCATCAACACATCCTGTTTCAATCTCTTTCAGGCTGTTCCTGAGACTGCTGGCATCAAGTTTCCTGACTTCAAATCTGCAGGTGTCACACTGCGAAGCCAGAGGGTAGGTGGTTGTCCTGGTCCCTTGGGACCTCTGTTAATATCTTTCAGTCTGCTTGTCTGTCTCCTCATCTGTTCTCCTTTTATAGCTAAGGAAAGGCAAATTTTTGCCTCTAAAATAAGAAAGGAATCCCATAAATGTGGAGACTCAGAAACCTGGAATGTTGGCTCTGTGAAAGCCAGCTCATCGCCTTGCAGGGGCACCTGGACTTGCTGTTGTTTGTTACTTGTGTGCCCGTTTTGCTATTAAGACACATGTGACAGACCCAAACGGAGCTGGTCTAGTCCAAACAGAGCTCACAGCCAAACAGGCCTCGCAGCACATGTGTGTTAATAGGTGAGAGGTGCTTTTAAGAACTGGGTGTTCGGGTTGTGTCTTGGAAAAAAGACACAGACACAAACACATACAATTTTTAGCTTTCCTATTTCCATTATCTTCAGAAAATATTATGGGGAAAAGCCCTTTTGTTCATTCTGTTGCACACGTATCCCTGAGAACTTTGTTGCTGTTTTATCAGCAAGACTTAATACCTGTCTCTTAGTGACAGGTTTTGGGATACCAAGTATTAACCTGCCTGGCCGACTGAATGTTTTCAGAGGGGTTTTGATAGCAAAATCCTGTTTGCCCAGTACAAGTGCTTTTTTTTCCCCTAGCCAAATAAAATAATCTTCAGTTGCTCTATTGTAGCAAAGGTGGAGAAATAGGTTCCTTGCCTGGCACCCTCACTTGGCATAGTAATTTTCTAGGTCACTTTTAAAGACTGTTTTATGGGATGTTCTTTTGATGTCAAAATAGTTTCAGATCTTTCTGGGAACACCCTGGGGCTGTTAATAGAAATGTGTTTGGAATCACGTTGCTTTGGTGTATGGGTGCATGTGCACGTTAGAGGTAGTATGCCTCAGCAAGGTCACTGCTGGGGAACCCCTTTAGTGTACAAGTGCCACTGTCTGCAAGCTACCTGTTTGAGTGAAGGGCTACAGCCTTGGGAAAGTCACAGGCAAGACTGCAATGAGTGTGTTGAGATCTGTGGAGACGTGGCAGGTGTGTTCTGCACTAAGAAAATTTATGGAGATTGATTTGGATTTTGAAAACTAATACATGATGGTTGATCTTTATTTTTTTTACCCTCTCTGGAAGAGAAACTGACAATGACCTTTCAGTGATGGAACCATGTGGCAAAGCCAGCAGCCTTTTCATGTGCCAAAAAGGCAATTCAGCTCCTGGCCTTTGTGAAAATGGGTGCTACATACTTCTTCCTATTCTCTTTAACATCACAAAATGCAGTGATAAGCTGAGGCATGGCAGTCTGATTCAGCAACTTTCAGCCTGCAGTATCCAAGCCCCTGGGATGACCTAGAGCAACTTCCTGTTTTTATTGAAATTTTTAAGCAGATAAATACTGTTACTAGAAGTACCAGTGGTATGCGAATTGAAACAGATTGCAAATCACCGATCTAGGTGAAAGAACAACACTTTGTTGCTTGGAAATGTGAAACCTGCTTCCAACTCAGCAGAATGAATTAATTTGTGGCTTTTAGCCAGTCACCGGGCTTCCTTGTTCCAAATTGTCCCTGTTTTTAAAACGGGAGCTAATAGACTCACTTGCTTCCCATATGGGTGATAATAGGGAGAATTAATTACGCTAGGTCAGTATGGGCCTTTTGAACTGGTAAGAGATGCTGAAGTGCTAAGTGGTATAGAGTTGACAGTCCATACTAATCTGAATTATTTTTCTTGTGGGATTTATATGGCAAACCCTCTACGTGCCAGTGGTATGGAATTGATAAGGGCGGGAGCCAACTAGGACTAAGTGTGGAACTGGGATGCTGTGCTGGAAACTTGTACTCTGGCAACATCCAGCATAAGATGTTTTGCCCTGGGCACATTGGAAAATGATTTCTAAAGGTTTGTGACGTCCTGCAGTAAATTCTTTTGCCTGAGGACCTAAAGGGTTCCTTACCTAAAGGCTTCTATTGTCCTCCTTTATTTTGTACTTTGCTACTGTGCTTTATGCCTTCATAGGCAGGTGAAGTTGGATTTTGCACTGAGATCAGGGACTCAACCTCTGTCACATGTGAAAAATGTACCATAACATCCCCAGGATAATAGCACTTACTCTTTGATTAGAGAGGTGATCTTTTTTTCTGAGGATTTTCAATTAGACTGAGTTAAAATTAATTTATAGGAATGAGTCCTTGAAGAAAAAGTTAGCAATCTGTATTCAACTTAATTTGTTCCCAGTAGTTTTTATGACAATAGCCCTGGCTTTTCAAATTCTCCATCGTTAAAGCTTACAAAATCTTATGTGCAGGCTGAATTTTAAGACTTACCCCCACCCCCACCCCCCCCCACCCCCCGGATTAATGGTCACTTACGGCCATTATTCTTCATAACTGAAAGTTTCTCCTTCAGCAGATGCTGAAGAGTAATCTCCAGTGAGTTCAACAAGCTGCCTTCTATCACAGTGGCTTCAGTCTCCCATTGTTCTCCATGGGACTTTGCCCACAGGCAAAGAAGGCCATAGCCCCTGTGCCCTTGCTCTGCATGGGATTTCCCCTCTGTCTCCTGACAGCACAGACTGCAAGTTTCTCTAAGGCAGTAGGAAGCTGGGCATTATGAAAAGCTTCATCTTAATTCAAGGCGGTGTATTGCCTTGGTGCCACTGAGAACAGGAGGCAGTAGCAGATGTTTTGGAAGGGGGGTGAGCCTTTCGTGTTTCAGTTTCTCAAAAAGGAGCTTTAGACCTTTGCCTTTGGTGTTAGTAAAACTGTTACGAAAATAACACAAGAAATGTGTTATTAATCCTAAGCATTACTTCTGGAAAACTTCCTGTTATACCAAGTCGGCTCAGCTGGGAGGGCAGACAGCCAAAGAGCCAGAGGAAATGAGAGATGGGTATGGAATTTGTACAGGGAAAGGAGAGGAAGAGACTAAAGGGAAAGCAGGGAGCTATGAGGAAGGAAAGCTTTGCTGAGGATCTGCTTGAAGGAAAGGAAAATGGGATTTGTTGAACTTGAATCTTTTCCAGGACCCAGACAAACCAACAACCACGTTTGTGATCCAGGCATTGTCTTGCTTCTGTAGGGCAGAGCTGAGCTGGTGTAGTGGTTTAACCCCAGCCAGAACTGAAGTACCATGCAGCTGCTTGCTTACTTCCCCCGCCCTGGGATGGGGAGCAGAATCAGAATGTAAAACTTGTGGGTTAAGATAAGAACAATGTAATACTTACAATAAAAATAGGAAAAAAAACCCCAAACAATACTACTAATAATAACAATTATAATGAAGAGGAGGTAGAAGGGGAGGGGAATAGAATCCAAAGTGGAGGGAGAAAATATGTGATGCACAGTACAATTGCTCACCACCCACCGAGTGATGCCCAGCCAGTCCCTGTGCAGCCATCAATAGGTGCCGGCCAACTCCCCCCAGTTTATATACTGAGCACGACATTCTGGGGTATGGAATACCCCTTTGGCTAATTCAGGTCAGCTGTCCCGGCTGTGTCCCCTCCCAATTTCTTGTGCCCCTGCAGCCTTCTTGCTGGCAAGGTCTGAGAAAATGAAGAGTCCTCGACTTAGTATAAACATTACCGAACAACAGCTAAAAGTATCAGTGTGTTATCGGCATTGTTCTCACGCCAAATCCAAACCACAGCACTGCACCAGCTACTAAGAAAATTAGCTCTATCCCAGAACAGTTTTGAATTCACTACAGTGTTTCTGTATCATGTTGTGTTCAGCTTTAAGTTTAACCTTTGTATTTGACTTTATTGTGTTCAGAGCAGTTGACATCTTTTCAGTGTGTTTTAAGTTGCACACCTTCTCTCTCAGCCTTATCTGCAAATTTTAAGTTACGATTTCTTTAATGCTGTTGAATTGCTGCAGTAGGGCTTTTAAGAAGGAAGGTGACGGATGGAAAAGGGTAGATGTTTGTCCCCACTCCTGCCTGTTGAGGTATAAGTTGTGTATCGTTGCTCTGTTGTCATGGCTTTGAAAACAAAAGAACTGGAAGAGAATCAATTGAGTGATGTCTTATCTGGAAACAAAACAAAACTCTGGGATGACAAGGAGTTTGTAGAGATCTTAGTCCGCAGAAGGGACTGAGGGATGCTCCAGCTTACATCATTCCCATCCAGCCACTTCCCCTCAGAAAAGGCTTCCAGCCAGCAGCCTGGCTTCATCTGCTAACTGCGATCTTGTAGACAATTTGCCAGTTGGACCAATTAGAGAAGTAGAGAAAGGAAAAATACAAGTACGGTTTTAGTACCTGCTGATTCAAATATTCATACACACCAGCTTTTAAATATTTACTATCTGCTAAACATTTTTTTTTTTTTTTTTTTTTTTTTTTAGCACTAATTAATGAGTAAGAATTTGCTGTGGTTGTGGGGGGAATGTGATGTGCGTGTGTGTGTGACTTCCATTTTTTTTTTCTTGGCGTGGGAACTGAGTGCTTACTACAGCTCCAAGGTGATTGAAATTTCTAGAGGAAGATGGGGCTTTATGTATCTGTTTAGACATGTTTATTTGTCATATTTGATCTGACCTACAATTAAATGGCCAAGCACGCAGTCTGTTTACTCTGCATTGGAGGCTGTTGGCTCTGTTCCTTCCCTGTCATTAATGCAAACCCAGACCTCATCGGCTGTGAACATGTGAAACATCTGTCTGTCCTCCTGTGATCAATACTGTCCCTTCAGAGGTTTAGCTTTGGAAGCAGTTCCATAAAATATCAGTTATTTTTATTTGGATTTGATAAATTTAATTACTTGGAGCAATTAATTATTTATTTGTTTTGTATTGATTGCACTTGAAGGCATCCCGGCATCAATCTGATGGAGATCAGCATACCCTTATTAGGTAGGGAAGTTTATGTTTCCAGATCTGAACATTCCATGGATTAGTTAGCTGGGATGTGCTTGTTGCTTCTGCTAGCAATTTTTCATTAGCAAAGTTGTGTTTTGCACTCTAAGAGAGTGGATGAGCGTAATTTCCATGGGGAGCCTGACAGAGGTGTGGAAGGGAAAGTAGTAGTCTCATTTCTTAAATAAATAAAAATTCATAAAAGTTATGAACAAATGAAGCAGGCTGGATCGAATTCATGTTGTGCTATTGCCATCTATTTGTTGTATTACATGCCCTTTAATTAGGGCCAAGAGAGTGCTGGTGCATTTCTTAATCAAACTCCTGCCTGTAGAGAATGAAATAAGATGAAAATATTGGAGTATTTATTTTTAAAGAGAACAGCAAAGGATACAAAGTCGTGAATGGATCGAGAAGGTGAATCCAACACTTCTCTACCTCCATTCTCATTCTTAGCTAGAATGAAAGGCAGTTATGTTAAACTGCTGATGGAAAATGCATCCGTCACCTTTTTTGTGGAGTTCTTTGGTGTGGGAGAGCACCTGGACCAAAGCCTTAGTAGGCTTTTGGGTATAAAGAGAGCACTCTGGGTACAGTAATGGGGACTTTAACTTACAGTTCTGGAAGGGACACCCCGTGTTGCTGCTTCTGTTGGATCATCAGGAACCAGTGTCTCTGCATTACAAGGTCTCAGGGACTGTTTGCAAGTCCTGGACCGATTTGACAAGCTTTTACTACCTTTGTGTGCCCATAGTGACAGTCTTAGGTGTCATTTGTCAAGTAATCTGATTGTACGTAACTTGTGCAGAGCACCGCATATATTACTTTTTTGTTTCGTTAGCGTAACCAATATAATGATCAGTGTGTAATTAGTCACTGCATTTTTTTTTATTTGCATTAGTGTAGTTTCATTTGAATTATTTAAGAGAAAGGCAACCTCAATTCAAGACTAGATGTGTGTTTTGCTACCATTTCTTGGATTTGTGTCTGATCTGGAAGTTTACATAATGTTGTACTGGTGAAACTCGTTGGAGTCCCCTCTCCTGTGGCCTGCCTTAGGGACCCCCTGTGGCTGTAGCATGCTCTGTGCTCTGCATTTGGTTAGGTTTCCTGCAGCCACCTCTACAGGTCTCAGCTTGGTTTCCGTGCCTGTAGTGAGAGGCAGGCGTAGGGCTATCTGTGAATCTGCAGATCTCCTAAAGAAAAATAGTATAGTGTCATACTGGTAATGTGTTTTTAACAGAAAACACTCCCCAGTGAAAAAGTCCTGTGCAGTTCTTTCTTCTGCACCATGTATTTTATATTTTCCCGTACACAAACACTTCCTGTAGACCTTTTGCATTTGTTTTACAGGCATGCACTACATTTAAAGCAAAATTTATTAAGGGCAAGGAAATCTCAGGATGGGTAAGTGGCAGATAATACTGTGCTTGCTAGAAGATGACAGTCTTCTAAATGGCAGGCCAATCCTGGCAAGGTGTAAGTTCTTCTTGCCTTCTCAGGTGTCTTGTTTCTTGTCACAACCTGTATGTCAAATTGGGAGAAAATTGACTCTTTCCAGTTCATCAGCCATCATTTGTGTGGATTTCAAGTCACTCTCATTTTAGGCTGCTTATGCCGGGTCAAAGCAATCTGTATGCCCTTCCTAGGGGGTGAAAGGGTGGGAAGGTATAAAAACCTTGAAGGCCTTGTAACCTGCACTGGTGAAGAACCATCATGCTGAGACATTGATGCTCCAGGACCTTTGGTTTCTGTAGGAAGTATCTCTTAGCTTTTACTTCTTGAATCAGTGCTATAGATGCATAATGAGGCATTAATGTTTATAGGATCAGTAGGCTGCTACTTTGCCATATGCCTGAGTGTGCTGTGCTTCTACAGGATCTGTTAGCTGCCCTCATCCTTGACAAGGCTTGGTATGTTCCTCTAACAAGTAAAACCGGTTTAATTTACTAGGAGGATTAAAGCACAGAATTTATATTTTTGCACAATTGATTTGGGAATTTGTGAGATACATCTAACTTTAGTCCAAAAAACCCCATGAAATAAACATTTACATAAGTTAATATAGAAATGTGGTTGTTCTTAAAAGATTGATTTATTTAGCAGTAAGCCTCACTGATGGAGCAAGTAGATGGTCATGTGCCATCCCAGAGTGATCACTGTAGGTTTCATGTGTTCCATAGCATATTAGAGATGGCATAGTGGTATGACTGTTAAAATCTTAGTCTGGCAGATCAGCAGACACTGACATAAGACATGGGCTGTAAGCTGAGGGGGGGGGGGGGGGAAGCCTGTATGTTCATTGAGGCAGAGATTACCTGTGCAATTTCAAACTTTTCTAACTTCTGCATATATCCATTGCAATTGCTTGTCCGCCTTCCATTGTAGCACTTTAGTTCTGAGCAGTTAATCACTTCAAATTTCCAGAAATGTGCATGTTCAGATCCCAAATTGAATTTCTCTGTTGGGGTTTTTTAAATTCCAGAGCTCTAGGACTAAAGTACTTAATATGGGTCTTTCCTTCCTTGAGTCTTAAAACTGTGCAGGAGTGGAGGCTCTCTGTTCCTGCAGAGTAGAGCCATGCAGCCGAGGAAAGGTTGACCTTCAGACAGAAAATGCAAAAAACATTATTCATCTGAAACTTTAGCACTCCTTCCTGGAAACCCACTAAGCAATTCAGTACTCTAAAGATATTCATGAAGAAAGTGCCTAATGAAAAAGTTTTCTTGCTGCTGAAATCCATGAAAAAGGTTGTTTTCAATGTCAGTGAGATGTATTATAGTGCTGAACAACAATGCTGGTGTATAAACCCACAGTTTATAACTGTAAAGACGCAGGCCAGATGTATAGAGTTCGTACGATTAGCGGTTTTAGGACAGTCATATTGTCTAGGTTTGGGGAAAATTGAGTTTATGGAACAGATTGTCTCAAAATTGAATTAAAATGAAGTGTATCAGCAGGGAGGGTACATGTGAAATATCCAAATAGCAACTGAGTAATTTTAAAACCCTTGTATTTTGGCGATAGACCAAACAAAAGGTTTGTTTGTTTGTTTGTTTGGAAGTTGAGAGCACCAGAAGTGGAGCGTTGATGAAGGAAGCGATAAATTGAGAGCAGGACATTTAAGATGACCACATAGATACAATCACATGTGGGACCTGGCTGAATCTGTAGATTCTGCAGACCTCTTCCATTCCTATGTGCAGTGCGCGGTCCCAGTGTATATCCCCTGGACAGGGTCTCCCGGCCAGGTGGTGGTGCTTTAAGACATAACGGGACTGTGTTGCAAGCTCTGCTATTACTTAGAGCAAGCTAAGCAAGCTCTGCTATTACTTAGACTTTGTTACTCCTCCAAGATATACTGAAATACATTTGCAACTATGCTAAAAAGTATTAGCATGAATCATGAAAACTGAATGGCACACAAAAATAAATGAACCAAGTGTGTTTGGGGAGGCTATATCTTCAGTTATTTCTTATCATGTTTGTTCATTTAATGAATTTTGCCAATTAGCAATTAATTTGCAGCAGGTCTCCTAGTCATTAGTGTGAATTAGCAAGGTTTTGTTGGCAGAATGTCTCAAACATTAAATAAAAATCTTGTGTCATTCAAAACCTCAAGGGCATTCCACAGTGAGACCCTGTATAGAAATTGAACTGCTCGGGGCCACCCCCCACTCTCCTTAGCCCCTGCTGTGAAAGTGCGGTGGATGCTCTGTTCATCTGTTTAAGATGCATGGCCCAATTCCCGAGTAATGCCTTCCTCCTTCAGGGGAGAGCAGGCTGGGTCAGTGCCTGCCTCTCCGGCTGAGCGCAGGCCAGCAGGGACTGTGCATCCCAGGGTCAGGCAAGGCTCCTCTCTGTGTAGGTAGACTCTGGTACTGTGGCTTTATGGTGTTGATTCGCACAATTTTCTGTAGCCCTTTATTTATTTTTCTCTTGGTACATGCAGTTCATGTGTTTAATGCAGGTTGTTTATAGCAAGGACAAAGGATTACAGTTCTTAAATCAAAAGCGACGTTGGTGTAATTATAAGCACAGGCTGGTGTTCCAAAGAGGGCTGTAGGGAGAGGCTGTCAAAGGAGAAGAGCATCCAAAATATAGTAACCTCAAAAATCCCGGCTAATCAGTTTTCTGACGGGAGCAATCTGTTTCCCAGGTATTATTATTATATGGGGACTTTAAAGATAATAAATAACAATAATAGTCTAGTATAAGGAAGGAAAGAAAAGGGCAAATGCCATTCACCTCAGAAGCTGTGGTTGCTCACTGGAGTTCTCCAGGGAACATAATTTTCCCCAGCCCCTGTGGAGGACTCAATCCATGACAACACCAAGAACATCCCAGGAGCCATAGTGTAAGCGACGAGATTGCCCTGAGTGGTGTTTTCATGAACGCAGAGGTGTGACCTGCAGAAACCACACATCACAGCGCACGCATCTCCAGCCAGAGAGCTGTTCTGTGTTGCTGTTGGCTGGGACTTGTGGTCCCTGCAGATTACCTCGTTCCTTGGGAACGAGGGCAGGTGATAGGCCACTTCCAGCACTCTGGTGTCTCTCTGGGCATCCACTTAAAAGATCGAAACAAAGAAGGGCTTGCTGAAGTAAGTTTGGGCTTATGAGAGCTGTACAGGGCATGAAGGCTTCTCTCCTGCAACAAGGCAGCCCAGCTAACGGACCCTGGCTAACAGATTATCAGCAGCATTTGAGTAATAGACTGCTCATTTAGTTTTAATACATTTTGCATAGAGAGCAATCAGCCTTCATCAGTCTTAGAGATGAATTGGCTTAGCCAGCTAAATTCTAAAGATATTAGTCCGACAGCAGCCACATAAATCATAACATTTTCTTAATGATGGTAAAATTAAAATATACTCTTGCTTTGAGAAACCAATGAAGCCTTCCTGTTTGCAGGCCAGATACTCCTGCCTGAATTAAAAGGAAGCTTAATTGATGTGTTTTTAAAATAAACTCACAGCCCCACTCCTTCTGAGCATCTCGTGTCCCTTTCTTTGAAGTTAATTAATTTGCCCTGCCTCTCCCTGCGCCATCCTCTAATCTTCAGGAGTGTCTGTGAAGACCTTGGCTCAGTATTCATTGAGCAGACTCCTGTGGGACGTGAGCAGGACATACACAGTGTCACAGTTGAAGGCTTTGCCAGGTTAATCATTTGTGTTGCCAGTAGTTCCTTGAGCTAGTAGAAGCCTCCCAGGAAAAAAGCTTGTGCTCTTCCTCTAACCATCAAACCAAGACCTCCTGTCTGTCCACCTAGCCTAGGCAAGTATGAACTTTTCCTGTTTCTTGTCCTTTGTTCCTGAAGCTGGCTTGAAGTCCAGCATGCTTTTGCCAGCTGGTGTTTTAATGGAAGGCAATCCTGCCTTTAGCTAGAAAGGCTGTGATGTCGGTGTTAGGGGCAAGGGTGAAGACAGGCGCTCAGAGCTGTGATAATCGCACAAGTATTGTGTGTCCAGAGCTCTTCAATGAGGAGATGCTGGGCCGCGTTAACTCTTTGTGTCCTACCAGTTAAGGACGGCACAGTATGACTGGGTCAGCCCATACATCCCCTAGCTGAGGCAGAGCTGGGTACGTCACCCATCTTAACTGTTCTCTGTGATTCCTTGTGGAGCATAACGGTTCTCTGGACCAAGATTTCTTGCTCTCAGGAACGTCTTTCTGATGCTCCAGGCTAACCATTCTGTCTCCTGCTAAGCTGTGCTAGGTGACCTTTCCCTCCCTGGCATCCCACTGCTAGCTGCAGCATGGCACCCACCAAGTAAACAAGAACGATCTCCCGTCCCAGTGCTCTGGGCTGCCTTACCTTAGGGCTCTACCCTGTCCTGGTGCTTTTCAGCACAGCCTGTGCAGGCAGTCTATGCAGCAGAGCTCCTGGGAAAAGCTGTTTTAGTAAAGTTCTGCACAAGTAAGGTCCTAGATCGAAGACCTGACTGAAATCCAAATACCTGATACATTTAGCAGAGAAAGGCTGCCAAAACAATCATTTTGTGGTCAGCTGTAAAGATTCAGTTCCTGAAGTACTGTGCAGAAACCCCAGCTCTAAGCCAAAGACGCTCAGAGTATAGAAGAGGACAGAGGTGTCCCCTAGCCTTTACCTGTGCTGGCTGTTTGTACGAGAGTGGCTTTTCCTTTTTCCTTAATGCTCCTTTTGGATCCTCTGGATCAGGTTGGTTTCTTAGAAATCCTCCCCTGGCAGTCCTCTTGGTCCTTTGTTGGAGTCTTAACTGTGGTGGTAGTATCTAGCAAAAGGACTAGGTGCTTCTCAGCGTATAAAAAGGCCCGTTCCCTTGGGGTGCTCTGTGGTTTCATGGCTGGAATGATGTCGTAAAGAAGGCAGGTTTTCCCAGCCGGTCCTGCATTGGGGTTGCGGAGCTGCTGATGGGACAGTGCTTTCACTGTTTGGGTATGTGCCTGCAGTCCTCCTGTCTTCAAAGAAATTAAGTTCCGTTTTTTTGGGGGGCAGTAATGCTGTGGAAAAGATGGGCCTAACTTGGGAGACTGACATTGGGCTGTCTGTTTTGGGGAATTTAAACCTGCGGCTTGTGAGAAGTAAGGTGACCATGGGACCCTCTGGTGAGCTTACCTCAGAGGCCAGTTTTAAGATGGAGTCAAGAATAGCTCTTCCTTCAGGCCTTTCCCAGCCCGGTGTGGCAGGCTCGTGGTTGGTTCGGGCAGGGTTGGGGCCATTGACCAGTAAATGGTGTGCAGGACGGCTGCAGGATGCTCTCACCTCTTGGCTGTTCAGTGGCCTGTTGGGCAGCTTGGGCTGGTGATGGTGATCCCTGGGCGGAGGTGTGAGCTCACCTTCCCAGGGGTGGATATGGAGGGACAGCCTATGACTGTGTGCAGTAAGGTGTTTTGACACTGCTGTATTGGGAATAATTTCTTTCCTGGTCTGTCTGTTAGCATTGCTGAGGGGGGAAAGTGCTTTCATTCGTTCTTGGATATATCCACAGGGCTTGGAAACCTGTTCTCCCTGCCATATTGTGCCAGCTGCGTTTGTGCTGCTCGTAATCTAATAAATGCTTGGTCTGAGCAGCTAGCACTCCTGCTAGAGCCCAAATGAATGCAGAGGAAGGACCCTGCTAAGTGTATGCATTCTTCCTCTCCTGGCCAGCTCCAATTCCCTTTCATAGCTTACATCTGATGCTTCCTCTCTCACCTAGCCCCTTAGCTCCGATGTAAATGTGTGTTCACACTTCCGCCAGTCAAGTAACTGTGCTCTCTCTGTCTCTCCCCTTTGTTATAAAGCTTGCTCTGTAAATGAATCCCACAGGTCTGGGGCTCAGCAGGTAAAAGGAGAAGTGAGTCTGTTAGCGCATGAGTCTAATCAGGCCGGCTAAAGCGAATAAAGTAGGGCAGCATTGCACATTAGCCGCTGTGTAAATGAGCCCTTTGATGGGCTGGGCACCGCAGGAGAGGGTTTGAAGCCAAGAAGAACTTTTGTTGTTAATTCAGTGACACATGGAAACTGTAAAACAGCGTGTCTTGCACACACACGAGAGAGAAAATAAAAGCCCTCACGACCGGGCTTTTCAATACCTGCCCTCGGACCTAGTCTGAAAACTTTCAGCCCCTGTCTCCCTCTCTTGCCACTTGATTTTCCTTTCTCTCCCTTTCTTTTTTTGTTCCCCCTGCACTATAAAAAGAAAAGCTCTCTTGCCTTTTGAACTAGACGGCTGTGAGTGAGGGCTATCTCTGAGCTGTGTGGCTCTGTTACCTTTGTGTTCCAGATGAAACTGCCAAGCTCGGTGGGACAGAAGAAGATTAAAGCCCTGGAGCAGATGCTGATGGAACTCGGAGTAGGTGAGTAAAGGGGGCACGCGAGAGAGAAAGAGACACACAGAGCTAGCCTTTGTTCTTGAGATGGGCTATTTTTTCCCCTAGTAATACAGCCAGTTTCTTGAATAACAGTATGTGAATGGTTTTTAAAATATTTTATGTGTTTAAAAAAAAAAAGAGAGAGGGTAAAAGCCAGAACAAGATGCACAGTTTTTTTTGGTGTTTTTTTTTTCCCTCCCAGTAGAAAAATGTTTTAAAAGAGTCTTTGTTTCTCTCTTGTTTGGGCCTTTATAACCATCAAGAGAGGCAACACAGTATTAGGAAGGCAAATCTCAGCCTTGCCGGGAGAGGTACTTCTAAGTATGTTAGTGACCACGGCACGCGCATTGTTCAGGGCTGCCCTGTCTTGCTTTCAAGCTTCGTTTCCTCTTAATTTACTGTTCATGGTGGCAAGTCTAAAATGTGTCTGGGGCTGTTCATCCCCCCTTTATAGATTGCATGCTGTGTGAAAATCTGGAGCATCTCTGCTGAAAGGCAAGTAAACACACATCCCTCACTCTTGAACTCCAGTGTCTTAGCAGCAGAAAGAAGGGTTCACTTAATGTGTACAATGCCTGCTCGTAGCTAGAGGGGAAGAAGTGCAGCCCATGGCTAGCTGCTGCCCTCCGTGCAGTGGGTACAGTTTGCAGGTACTACAGGTCCCAGCATGCAGTGCCCTTGATTAGACACCTGATGATCCCTTTTCCCCCCACTGTGGCTGGGGGGATTTTTAAAAATAGAAAAGGAAAAAAAGAAGAAGAAGAAAAAAAAACCCTTATTGGTGATTTACAAGAGATTACCGAGCCTGCTCCCAGCACTGATTTCTGTTAGATCTTGTTAGTTTTTTTGGCCAACTGGTTTATGGTTTGATATGTTGTCTCAGAGACTGCGTGCAGTTCTGAAGGCCTCCTGTGGCTGGTGAAAACAGCTCGACCAGGGTGGTTTCCCCTTTCTGCTTTAAAACTAAGGGAGTTACCATCTTTGCTTGCTAGAGAAGCCTTGGGGAAGGATGTGAGTGCTTCTTAGAACTCACTTTCCATGAGGGTAAAGAGGGGATCCTGACTCCCTGCTCCTGCCTTACAAAACACTTATCTTGGGGGTTTCCTGGTGCTCTAGTCCTGCTGTGTCTTAGAGTGGAGAAACACACCTGGGCTTTGTGTGGGTGAGCACAGTGCTAGCAGGAAGGGATCGTGTGGGCAGCCCTGTGGACAGGGGCCCACTGCTGTGTAGCAGGACAACTGTGCAGAGCTTCATCCTTTTCTTCTCCAGAACATGCATGTCTTCCTGGCTCTGTGTACCTGTGTGAGGGCTGCGACAGAATGCGTGGTGTGGGGAGGGGATCTGCCAGCCCCCTTGCTACAAGCAGTTTATGTCTGTAGCACAGCAGCAGAGCAATTCTCTGCCTCAGTCCTACGCTGGGAGGAGGAACAGGAGAGGCAAGGGAGCTCAGCCGGTCCACCCTTTTTTGGTGAAGGTGTAGGGAACAGCAGGAGCTCTTCTGTCCTCTGCAGCAGAGTGTGAGGACTTGTTCCCAAGACCTGGTGGACAGCGAGGTTCAGTCATCTGGTCTGATCTGCATCTTCCATCAGCCTTCACTTGATGAGTCTTGGAATTTGCAAGTTCACCTGTAGTTCCTTGGCCAGAGCCAAAGGACAACCTGGAAATTCAGGTCTCCAACCCTTAGGGATGCCGGTTGCTAATGATCAGTGTGATGGGAGTGAGGCTCCTGGCATGTCTTTGTGGGAGTTAATGGGCAGCCAGGACCTTTCTAGATTCTTCTGTTGTAGGGTTGCAGGTCTGGATGTTTAACAGAACCTCTTTTTCTCCCTAGATCTCAACCCTATGCCCACAGAGGAGATTGTGCAGATGTTCAATGAGCTGCGGAGTGACCTGGTGCTGCTCTATGAGCTGAAGCAAGCCTTTGCCAACTGTGAATATGAGCTGCAGATGTTACGGCACCGCTATGAGGCCCTGGCCAAAGCTGGTAGTATTGGCCCTCTCAGTGCAGAAGGCACCCATCCAGATGGCCAGGCAGGGCTTGGCATTGAGGAGGGCAAGGGAGATGCCAAGGACCAGATCATTGATGTAGTAGGAGCACCGCTGACCCCCAACTCGGTGAGAAGGAAGGTCGGGGGGGCAGAACAGGGAGCACTCAGGTCTCCGACGCAGATGCCCTGACAAGTGCGCTGGGGATGCCGCCCTGCTGTCCCTCCAGGCATGCGCATCCAAGGGAGCACAGCAGCCTGTTCCCCCATAACTCCCAGTGCTGCTCTCTGGGTTTGTCTCCTGTGCCGGACAGTGTTCTTGGTGCTACAGGTGGGGTCAGCAGGGCTTTCCACATCCTGCGTGCAGGCAGATGGATTGACGTGGGTGCCACCATGGACCAAAGCAGCAAGGCTTTGGGTAACGAGAGCTTGCTCTAGGGCAGTAACAGTGATGCTAGCACAGCTGCAGGCCTGAGGCATTTTCATTCTAGACACACAGCCCCATAAGGGTTGCTCAGCAGAGGGAAGCGAGTGGGGAAAGCAATCTTGAGATGATGAGCTATGACCTGCCCAAGTCCCTGGAGTCAGGCAGTAGCCCTGGCTGGAGCAGGAGTCTTGGGAAGGAGAGAGGTGTTTGAAGAGCAAAGGGATGTTTTTATACCCTGCTTCCAGTGCTGAGAAAGGAAAGCCAGACCTAGGGCTTCTTCCACTGCGAGCCCTGTGACAATGTCCTGTGCATCTACCTCTGCAGGATGCGACTCACCAGCCTCTCCTCCCTGCCTCCATGAGGGCAGGCTGCCCAGCCGTCACCACTGCCTCAGGGCCAGGGGTGTGCCTGGGGATCAGCTGAGGTTGCTTTCCCCTCTGTGCAGTCCCTTGGCACAGCTGAGCTGAACTGCCTGATAAAAGCTGCCCGTCTCCACACAGTGGCATCCTCGACGCCTCAGACATACTGCCCCTGGTAGCAGCACAGACCTTTACTTTCTAAAATGTATAATGTATTGCAGGATATTGAGAACACCTTGTCTGTCAACAGCAGAGCTGACACATTAGTCTGGACTTGAGTTATGTCTACTTGATTGTGACAATGTGGAGTCGTAAGGAAGCGTTCCACTGAGACAGGTTCATGTTTGCAAAGGAGACTTCTGGATTTTTTTTCCCCCTACTACGTTGTCTGAAATCTCACCCCTCCCTGCGGTCCAGAGTGTCCCGTTTTGCAAACTTTTTGGGCTGATTCCAACACACTTGCTCTCCCTTGAGACTCCTTGTTGGGAAGGTGGGAGAGGTGGTGGTGATGGTGGTGGCCATGGCTGCAGTAGGAGGGAGGCCGTGTGTGTGTGTTCCTCAGTGCCGTCTCCTGGAATTGGAAACACAGGGGTGGGCCCAGGCAGCACAGAGAGGGTTAAACTGACCTGGTCTCTGACATATTTGAAAGAAATATAATCAAGTTAATTCACTGCAAGGCAAATTCAGTACCTAAAGGGCCCCCATGTTAAATACAGCACTGACCTTTACCGGCTGATTACACAAAGACGACACAATTAGATTAGTCCAAGACAAAAGGTCAAGCACATTCACACTGTGACCATTTTATGCTACCTTTTGAGGGGGGGAAAAATTACATCCCAGCTGGAGGGGTGTCTTGGAGAGGAGGGGAAGGGACCTGCTGTACCATGTTCTGCCTGGCTCAGGTGTGTTTGGAGAGTTGAGCAGGGCTTGGCACTTCGCTTGCCCTGAACCTTTTCCGCAGTTCTGGGCAATGTGGTGGCGGGAGAGACAGGCCCCAAACCACCTTTTCCAAGGATGAGCTGAGCTGAGTGGAGGCCATGGGTTGGTGATGCTCCCTGCCTGGCCCAGAGCTGGCAGGGGCAGCCCCAGCGCCTCGCTCAGTGTCACGGCTAAAACCGGCTTCTGGAAGATCAGTGGGCTGGGGTCAGCGCTGAGAAGCGGGGTGGCTGGGGCAGTTGTTGGCTCTTTGGCTGGTGGGGTGCATGCGTGTGTCCCCACCCCGCACAGCGATAACCCTGAGGTGTCCCAGGCCCTGGCGTGGTGGGGACAGTGTGGGAGGCAGTGGGTGCAGGGCACGGTGCTGAGAAAGCAGCCTGCCTCTGCAAGCACAGTGCTTTTCCCTCACCCTGGGGCGCTTGCAGCGGGGGAAGCAATGCTGCAATACTGGTCGTGCAAGCGAGCAGCTCTAGAGCAAGCGCAGTGGTGCTTTGTGGTGGCCTTTGTCTCCCTCACCTCCTGCAGCCCTGGCCATGGGTGCTTGTGGGTGAAACCTCACCCTTCCCCTCGCTGAGGCTGCTTCAGCGGTTTAACTCTGCCACACCAGCCTTGAACTCCCGAGTTCAAGTGTGTGCTTTGCCACTGAGCTGCTGGGTGCCCTTGGGGGAATCGTTTAGTTTCCTTGCTTCAAATTCCTCTGAGTTGGAGAATCCCTTTGTGCTGCCTAGCGCTGCCTGTCCATGGCACTCCACGTGTTGGATTAAGCATGGATTAGTTCACCCTCCAAACCAGCTGCTCCTCTGAAGCCAGATTTGTTTCCTTGGAGAGAAGCATCTTGCTCCTGATGTTGGAGGGAGTGAGTGGCAAAGTCAGGAGTAGAGCTAGGAGTCCTGACTCCCAAGCCGTGCCCAGCATGCCTGGACTCCTTTCCGGGAATTACAATAGATAGGCAAAAGCACGCTGGGGTCTTGAGATACTGCTTGTGGCAACAGCTGGCTGCCACCATCCCTCTTGGCCGGCAGTGAGGATGGGGAACATCTCAGCAGGGTGTTTCAGCCCAGGTTAGGAGAGGCGTCTGCCTGTCTCGGCAGCGAGATCCCGTGGGGCGGCAGGAAGCCTGACATCGTTCTGCCCTGCCGCCTCCACCGCACCCCTCTTACCCTGGCTGCCTGTCCATCCTCTCCTGGGGCTGCGGTGCCCATTGCTGACCATTAAAGCTGAGGCTGGGATCCCCTCAGTGCCGTCTGCCACTGACCCCGGTAGGGACTTCACTCGGGGCCTTCGGGAGGTGAAAGGTGAGCCGAACTCGGAACAAATTAGTTCCAAGCAGAAGTTCAGCCAGTTACTCCAGATTGGATCCTTTGATTTCCGCAACTCAGACTCCACTCAGTGATCTGTAATGAGTGACTCTCAGAAATCCTCACATTGCAGCACTTTGTTCCTGAGCTCACAAGTCAGCCCATTAATGGGTAAAGGAAAAGACCTTGAGTCTAAGAAGTCTCGGGTTCAGAGTCAGAATTATTTGACTTTTAAGCTTCCTTTATCTGAACTCCTGCTGACTTCTTGTTTTCTGAGCCTGTTTGAAAGCTAGAAGTTACATTGTTAAGATCAAACATTCTCTCTTTCCAGATGGAGTTACAATATCTGTCTTTCATATATATATATAAATATATATAGTGTATATATACCAGGGTGTGTATATATATATATATATTCCTCTCCTTTTTTTTTAATCGTTCTTTCCATTAAAAGAAACTAGACTTGTAAGCTCTTGTAAATTATAATGTAAAACATTTTTTTTAACCAGACAGTTCCCAATTTTGCCCAAGGCAACTGGAATAGCAGCGCCACAGAAGGCAATAGGAAGGTGATTAATATGAATTTGTGACATATTTGAAAGATGGGTCTTTTGCCATATAAAGATTATCAAACACATGTGCTCTTCCCCATTAATTCCGCAGCCCTCCCAGGAAAGCCACAAAGCTCAGCTCCTTTGTTTCCAGGGTGGGTTTTTTGTTTTTTTAAATGTACCTTTCGGTCCCCTTGATTACCATGTATTTGATTTTTATAGGGCATCTGTTCACACTGCTGTGTGGGTTCTCTGGCCCTTTTATTTCCCCGTTAATCGGATCCCGCGAAGGCAGCCGTGCCAGGGCCTCTGACGAAATCCGTGTGTGTGTTGTATTTAACTTTTAGCCGTGCAAATTCCATGCTCTGTTTGCCATCCGCCCAGCGGGAACGGGGGGCCGCCTTCCCGCCGGGGGAGGCAGCGGGGCCTCCCACAACGCGCGCCGCTGCCGGGAGCACACGCGTGCCGGACTGGCAGGGCTCATTTCAGAGAGCGCGTCAGTGCTGCCTTGTCCATCCCCTGGATGCTTGCCCGGCCACGGCAGTGGCTCTGCAGGCCTCTGGGGACGGTGGATGGCTGCAGGGCTGAGCACGGCAGGGACCTGACCGCAGTCGCTGTGCCTGTGCAGCGTGTGCGGTAGCGCTGGCCCCTGCCGCTGCCTGTGGCGCGTTGTGCGGAGCAGACTCGATCTGGTGCTGTGCGCAGGGGACCCCGGGGCTCTGGCACTGCGTGTCCTAACAGCACCCAGCGCACAGGGTACCCGGTGGCTCTGGCATGCCTGGGGCACCCCGCATGCAGAGCCCTGCTTTGGCTGTTGACCCCGCTGTGGTCTTGGCCGCAGGGCCCGTGCAGTGCCTAGCAGTGTCTCGTCACAGTGCAGTGATACGGCTAGGGCGATGTTCCCGATGTTCCCGGTTTGGTGCGAATGGCCCCAGCTTTCCTATGGCCGGATTCGGTCATGAAAGCCTGTCTGTGAAGGGTGAGGCTCACCAGAGCCGCCAGTCTCGCTCAGGCATATCGTCGTACGCTGCCCAGAGAAGGTGGTTTCTTTGAGGAGCTGTGGTTCTCTGTCAGCCTCCTGCTCGGCTCCTGGGCCGCTTTGTGGTGGGTCTGGATGGTGGAGGGGCATTTCCAGGCTCTGCCCCGTCCTGCAGCCAGCACCCCAGCACAGCTGACCATAGCACAGAGCTGCTCTGCCCCTTTTTTCAAGGGCCTGCTCCTTAGGGCTTATGGCATGCCAGCTCCTGGCGCCATGGGTTGTTGCCAAGCTCAGCCCCTTTCTCCTGCTCACTCCCAGACCCTGTGCCACAACGGTGACTGTCCCAAAGCCCTGTCTGTGTCAGGGAGGTGACATCCTGGCCCTGCATCACTGCTGGATTAGCTCTGTCCCTCCTATCATGTAAGGACCTGGCTCTTGCCTTTCGTGGTTCGCGGCACTGCTGGGTGTGACGCTGGAGCCCTGTGGCTGGCTCCAGGACAGGCGAGTGTTTGCCATGACCCAAGGGCTTCCACCTGCTGATTCTTCTTTTGTTTCCCATCTCCCTCTTGGAGCAGAGAAAGCAAAGGGAGTCGGCTTCCAGCTCTTCCCCTGTCAAGAAGGTGAAGCAGCCGTGAGCTGCCTGCACTGGGTGAGGAGGTGCAGAGCTGTGTGCAGGGTCAGTGCCATCCCGTCCCGGAGCCCCCAGGGACAACTGGCTGCCTGCAGAGATGGGGCAGGCTGAGGGCCTTGCTGGGGCAGACACTGCAGCGCTCCAGAGCAGCAGGAGCCGTCCCCTGCCCGGTGCCACAGCCACAGCCCCGTCTGGCCTCCGGACACCTGCAGCAGGTGCTGGAGGGTGGCCCTGGGGCTGCACAGGGCTCTGGGGCTGCCCTGCAGTGGCTGGCACTAGCTGCCGTTTGTTCTGGTGGCTTTGGGGTTTTTTTTTACATGCCAGATTTTTGTGAGCGTCTCTGTAAATACAGAACCCTTCGCGTGTGCTGGAGCAGGGTCATCATTAGACCTGGCAAGGCCGCATGGAGCGGGAGGAGATGGTGCGAGCTGTCTCACACCCACCCTGGGCAGAGCAGGTGCCACTAGCCGTACTGGCAGCCCTGGCTGCTGGTGGCTGTCCCTGAGCCCCGTCTGCCTCAGTTGCGGGGTGGCAGCAGGGGTTCTGCAGCTCCCATCCTGCTCCAGGCTGCTGCAGCGGGCTAGGGAGCTCCCTCCAGCACCCCACGTGCCCTGTGTAGCTGCAGCCGTCCGGCAGCTCTTGGGTGCCCGTGGCTGTAGGCGCTGCCTCGCCTGGATGAGGAGATGCCTCTGCTGGGAAACACTCGTGTTGTCCCCGGCACTCGCTGTCAGCCCCAGTTCCTCCTGCTGCTGCCCTGCCCGAGGCAGGCGCACAGGGCCCCCCGGTCCCCGCGCCCCTGTGTCACAGGACCTTGGCGGGGCTGAGGCATCGCCAAAGCCGGCGCTGGGAGCCTGGGTGCATGCGCTGCCTGCTGTTGGCACTGGCGGCCCTGGCTGTGTGCCCTGCTCCGGGCCGCTGCCCACCCCGCGTCCCCTCTGCCTGCCTCTCAAGTGTAACTGGCGATCGACCCGCCATGACGTCCTCTGAGTCACATTCTCGCCTGCAGGAGTAAAGGGCAAAGGCCAAGTTCTTAGTTTTCATAGAAAACTAATTAGACGACTCCATCGAAAATAGGTCAATAAAGCTGATCAGGGGCTGCACAGAGGGAGCCATTAAAACCCCCGTGACCTTTGCTTGGAGCAAGTGGGCTGGGGCTGCCCCGTCCCTCTGGGAGCTGCCCACTCTGTGCCAGCTGGACAGCTGTGTCCCTGTCACCCGGCGGCACCGCAGCGCTGGCCAGATCCCTTGGGCACCTGGATGTGGTGGCAGTTCCTGCAGGGCTGGTTATGGTTCCTGTGCATCATGGTGCTGCGCTCGTGCTGGCTTTCCTGGCCGGGGCAGAGCAGGTGCCCCTGCGCCCTGGGCAGAGCCGCGCTGGCTCCGGCCGTAGCAGGGATGCTCTTACGCACGGTAGCAGCCGCATGGGTACAGTGCCAGGCTGAAGGGCAGGGTGACAGATGCCAGTGGGACACGGTGGTTGCCGTCACACTGCACCAGGCAGAAAGCTGTGCTGGGGTGCACCTGTGGGTGCAGTCCCGGTGCGGTGGGCTGGTGGCATCCTCGGGCAGAGCTGCCGTGCGGCAGAAGCAAACCCCAGGAGGTGGGGGAGACTGGTGGGCCCACCCACGGTGCCCACGCTGGACTGCAAGGCAGTGCTCCCGGCAGCCGGGAACCTGGACCTCCCTTCCCAGTCAAAAACTTTCCCTTTTTGGGAAGCATGGACATGCTGGGACGCCATACCCCGGGGAGGGCAGCCCTGCTGGTGGGGCACCCTGCTCCCACATACCCAGGCGGCGCCCCCCCCTCTTCCCCCGTACACACTCACACATGCATGGGCACAGCCCGGGCTCCTTTACCCCCAAACTTTATTCATGTGGCACATTTACAGCAAGGATTGGAATAACTAGACAATGAAAATGCTGGGTTTGCATTATCGGTTGGTTTAACTGGAACACCACACACCATGCAGTCATGTACCGCCAAGTTCAGTGCCTGTATTGCCCTTCTGGCTGCCGTCTACGGCTCTGCTCCAGGCCATGCACGCACGGGCCCGGGGCTGCAGCCTCCCTGCAGGTCAGCGCCCGGACGAGGGCTCCATTCAGCAGGGCCTCAGGGCTGGGTGACACGGGGGGACGTGAGCCCTCAGCCTGCCCCACAGCTGTCCCCCAACCACCCTGGCCGGCCGGGAGCCCACCCAGCCGGAGGGGATGTGCTCGGCAACTCTCTCAGGCAACAAGCCAGCTGCTGCTGAGCGTCCGCAGGGACCTGCGAGGGGCATGGCACGGCCCCTGGGGACCGTGGGCACGTGGGGGGCCGAGCCTCAGCTCGGGAACCGAGGGAGGCCGGATGGGATCGGAGGGGAGCAGGGTCAGGGGCCCGGGGCAATTTGCAGCTCCCCTGCTCGGGTACCTGTGGGCTGGGGGCCAGCGCGCGCTGGCACGTCCACCGCCAGCAACGGACGCGGTGCTGTGGCGGGCCTGTCCCTGGTGGAGCTGGAATCGGGCGTCGGGGCCAGGGCAGGGCTGGGCATCCCACCCAGCCCCGCAAGAGGCACGAGCAGACAGGATGGGGACGGGACGGGGCTCCGCATGGACACTGTCACCTCCCTCCTGCCGCCCGCCCGCCCGCCGAGCCCCCACCCCACTGAAGGGAGCCCTCCGGGGCCCCGCAGCCCATGGTGGGGCTGTCAGGGGCTCTGCAGCGGAGAATACAGGCACTTCACCTTGAACATAAAGAGACGGATCGCGTTTGTCACATACAGGAGTCAGAGAGGGGTTAGTGTTGACTCAAAAAGGGGAAAAGGCGCTCGGGGAGAGGCGGGGGGGCTGGCGGGGAGGGCAAGGGGCCGTCTCGACACTGCTGAGCCTCCACGAGCGGTGCCCCGTCGTGGGCACGCGCCGGCCTTGCTGCAGCAGCCGTCAAGGCCTGAAAACATAAAACCAGAGAACAGAAAGAAGGGAAGGTGGGGACGGCCCATGCCGGGGAGGAGATGGGGGATGCTCTGGCTACAGGGCGGGAGAGGGAGGACGGGGTGGGATATGGAGGGAGGGACGGAAATCGGGAGCCAAAGAAAAAGAACAAACTACGAGTCTAAAATGTGGTGCAAGCGCCCTACGCGGCTGTCCGCTAGCATGGCATAATGTCCGGAGCAGCCCAGAGAGGGAGTCACATCAGGTCTACACAGATTTGCCTTCCCATATATACAACCTCTACTGGAGTTAACAGCTGAAATTGAGATTTTTTGTGTCGGTTCCTCTGGCCTCGGTTGCCGTTTTTTTTTAATGCTGGAGCCCGTCCTCCCCGCCTCGCCGGCGCCGGGCGCATGCAGCCCTTGCCTGGCTTGCCTTGGGGATCAAAAGGGTTTGGAGGTCTGCTTGAAGATGAAGCCTCTATGGGCCAGTGTCTTCATGATGTTGGCGATGTTCTTACAGTCGTCTGCGGAGAGAGCACAGAGATGCTGGGTTAGAGCCGTGATCTGACTGGGAGCTGCTGGACCAAGCTCCGGGACCCACGCTGGGGCTGTGCCCCCACCAGTCCAGGCACTGCCTCAAGTGCCTTGCAGTGGTGTCAGGCGAGTGCACGGTCCCTGGCTCCCCAGCACTTGCCACCTGCATCCCGGTACAGCCCTGCGCTGCACTAAGACGGATCCATGCCCAGGACCCGGAGGCTTGCCTGGGGCAGTGGCGTCACCTAGACTGCTGGCTGACACATCCCTGGGTCCTCCAGGCTGCTGCCTGCCCTGCAGCCCATGGGGAGCTGGTGCGTGGGGAAGGCGGCGTTCTTGCAAGCCAGACCCCCGCGGGCCCCCAGCTCTCGGCCAGTGGCTACCTCCCTGCAAGCCCAGTGCCGGTCGCCCCAGACTCCTCTTCCAGCACCCCTGTCCCGCGGTGGCACTGGCCAGCGAAGGAGCTGTCCCTGCACCGGGATGGGGACAACAGGTGATACTGGAGCTGCCCTCCACCAGCCAAGGAGGGTCCTCTCCTTCCCCTCACCCTCCTCAGGCAGGGGCTGTGCGGCACCTGGCTCGCTCTGCTCGCTGCTGAGGTTCGGGGTCATCCCCGTGCCCGCCGGACCCAGGCTGACAAGCAGCAGGCAGCCGGGCCAGCAAGCCACAGCCGTCCCCGGTGCAGGGCTGCGGTCGGAGCGGGTGCCGGGGGCCGGCCGGCAGCACCGCAGCCGTCAGAGCGAGCAGTGGTGGGGCAGCGAGCCGGGGAAGGGGAAGGCTCCGGCTGGTGTTATTTACCTGGGACTAAACTCAGGCACCGTTTGCTAAAATAGAAGCCGGGCTTAAATTGATTCCTAGTGTCTATATTTCATGTTGAAAATTGGCTTGTAAATCCATGTTTTGATCTATGAGGGCCGTCTCCTTAAGAAAAAGCAAGAGTAAATGTGTAATTTCTCCCTTGACAGCACACGGTGCAGAGGCGATCCTTCTTCCCGCTCCCCTCCGTTTCGGGACAGCTCCACTCGTTCCGATTACCACTCTTTCTTCCTCGCCCCACGCCTTGATGTCTCCATTTCATTACCGCCCGCCCATTTATCAAGCTGTTACCGTAAGGGTGACTTTGCCCACTTGCGTGTGGCAGCGGGGCCCGGCTGACACGGGGAGAGGGTGCCCCGGGAGGGGGTGGCGCAGGCAGGGCCCCCCTCTCCCTGCCGCCGCTGGATGGATGTTGTGGTAGAGGGAAGGCTGCATCATTACTGATGTGTAAATGATAAAGAAGCCTCCACATCCATCTCCCAACTGTAAATCCAGGGAGTGCTTTATAATCAAGCTACAGCGATAATAATGTGAAATTAGGTCTCTCTATCAACGGGAGGAGGCCTTTTAATCACGGCTTAAAGGGTGCAAACGCTGTTTATCATAATTGAACTGTATCCGGGCTAATTGTAGCCATATTTCACTGTCTAGGAGACAGCAGGCTGCCTGCTGACAGTGCTGCGTGCCGGATTGAGGGCCCTGTGCAGACGGGCAGCACTGCCCTGCTGCCAGGCGCCAGCCTGCAGGGACCGGGCTGCCCGGCCACCTTGCTGCTCCCGGCCACACCGGCAGCCCTGCCCAGCCCCGCGGTGCCTGGTGACCCGGTGGCATCCCCCATCGCCGGTCAGAGGCACTGGGGGCTTCCCCCCACGTGCAGCTCTCCGGGGGACTGGCCTGAGCTGCTGGGGCAGCTCCTGGCTGATGGAGGCAGTGGGAGAGGTGACGTCCCCATCAGAGCCATGTGCCTCCCAAGTGTCCCCCAGCCCCTCTCATGGCACCCCTTCCCCTCGCTGGTACCTCGCCGGCACCAATGGCTCCGGAAGGGCCCTGGAGATGACAGGTGTCCTGCCTGACCAAGCCACAGCACCAGCTCCCGCTGCCACTTGTTCCTGCTCACGTGAGCCCCTAACCATCCTTAGGACCCCCTGCTCCACCCATCCCTCCCCCCAGCCAGCTGAGCCCCCAGGAAATCAGCACCGGACCTGCCCCTGGAGCCAGCTTCTGTTGGGACCTAACAGGGAAACAGGGGCTCGAAAACCGGGGAGACTGACGCAGGGGGAGTGCAACTGCCAGTGGCTACAACACTTGGCCCCCACCCCCAGCCAGCCCTGGCCTGATCTCCCCAAAAAGTAACAGCAAAACAAATCCTGGCCTCTGAGCTGTGTCAGGCGAGCAGCTTGGATTTGAAAGCACAGCCCCAGCCACTGCCCTTCGCCACTCCCAGGCATCCCGCTGCCCATCTCCCTGCCCACAGCATCACCCTGGGCCGCTGTGGGCTGCCAGGACTTGGCTATTGCTCCGTATTGGTGAAAGGGCAACTGTGCAGAGCCCTGGGGAGCGGCCAAACTGGCAGTGAGACCCCACAGCACCTCCTGGACCCCCAAGCTGATCCCCGGGGAGACCCTCTGGGACCACTGGCTGCTTTGTGAACCCCACCAGTCGTCTCCTCAAAGCCCTGATGTGCTCTTGTGCTGGATGTCAGCGCTGGGAGCTGCCCTGGGCTCTGGGCTGCCGCCCTGCAAAGCTGGTGGGACCCCCATGGGTTGGTGCCACCCACATGCCCATGCCGGCAACATGTCCTTGCCACCCCAAATGATGCCACGGCCCCCTGGCAGCAGGAGCCCCAAGCTTGTCATAAGTCATTTAGTGAGACTCATTCCAAATCAGTGCTAAGGTAAACACGCTTATTATAATTATCCATGTAAAAAAAAATCAACAACAGCAGAACAACTTTCTAATATGCAATTACAGCCATCTATTGATTTTACAATGTAATCCGCTCCGATTGATTTAATAACACAATTATAGGCTGGCTCTCGGGATATTAGAGTGGGAGATTTTCATAAACTCCAAAGCAAAAAACTAAGCGGCTTTTAAAACAACACAGTCAGATGGCTGTTTGGGGAATTATTAGCAATATGAAATCCTCTAAATCTGGCCATCGTTACCTTGTGAAAGGAATTTCTATTACAAAAATGGCAATTGACAGCCTAAGAGAGTGCAAACGGGATTGCTTTGCTGCTCGTTCGGTGCTTAATCCATTGCAAAGGTGACCACGGGGCAGGGGACGAGTGGGGTCCGAGGCAGGTGGTGCCAGCAGCCCCGCTAACCCTGCGCCCCCAGCTCGGCTCTCCCCAGGGGGGCACGCACCTGTGGCAGGGCTGTCCCAGCACCCAGGGTGGCACCCACCAGCCCCGTCCCAGCAGGGTGACACTGCCTGGGACTGTGGTGGCCTGGCAGGGTGTGGAGCCCCCCCCACGATCCCTACCCCAACGCACCCAGCACACCCCGGTCCCAGGCACCTCCAGGGTCGTCGGGGTGCCCACCCATGTCCCCAGGCGGGGGGCCGGGGTGAAGGTGGCCCTGTGCCGCTGGCAGCATGGCTCTGCGGGTGTGCACAGGCACGTGCACGCCCGCGCGCCCCCGCTCTCCTCGTGCTCGCTCCCTCAATGTATTCCCGACTTTATGGGCACATTTTTCTTGTCAAGCTGACAGGGTTGCTAAGTGGATTTCTCCCTGATATGCGGACGGATTATCACATTACTCCAATGTCCTACACAAACATATTACTTTATATTCAATAGCCCTAATGAATATAAACTGCTTTTTCTTTTTTGGGGGTGGGGGGTAATCTATAGATTTTTAATGAGGGCACTATTAACTCCCTCCTCTTTAAAACAGACTTAGGTGCAGCCTCTGAGTAGAAAATCAATGGTGTTATTGTAGGAATATTGTATATTGATATTGTAATAATAAGATGCAATTGATTTAGGGGTGTTGTGCGGTGTGTGTGAAAGGGGTCAGCCTGGGGTTATCCTGCCTCCTGCAAGCGAGCGGCGGCTCTGCCCTGCCTCCTGCCCCACGCCGTGTCCTGCCGCTTCCCAGCATTGCCCCACAGGGTCGAGCTCGCCCCGAGGCGCTGGGTCCCGGCTGCTTCCAGGACCCTCCGTGGCCAGAGTGCCAGTACGCGGGGTGATGTGCCACTCTGAGCTCCTCTTGCCTGGCTGGCTTAGCCCCGCCACGTTGTAAGCCCCCTACCCAGAGTTTTAGCGTTACCCACGGCAGCACCACACCGCCTCGACACCCGCACCCAGCCCTCTCCACGCCTTGCCAAGCTCTCGCTGCAGTGACAGCCAAGGACAGCCACATGCGTGGGACAGCGGCAGTCCTCTTTTAATGAGGGCTGGAGTTTGCCGCTGTTCAGCATCGCTGGCTGCCCTGGTCCCTGGAGGGGGACGGCCATTCCCACCACGCTCCAACCTCTGAGCCCAGGGTGCTGGGCTGACTGTGGGCACGCTCCCTCCCTCCGGCCACCACACAGCCGCACCGCTGCGAGCCCAGGACGGGCGCAAAGGACTTCGTCAGCAGGCGGCTGGCCCGCAGCCCAGGCACGATGCGGCGGTGCCACGGGAGCGGGCTGCCAGGAGCGGCGATGCTGCCTGGCAGAAGCGTGTGCCCTCTGCACGCACCCAGGCACGGGGGAGTCGGGAAGGGGCCGTGTCCCTGCACACGCTGCCCCGTCAGCGTCCCCCCACCTCCCCACCGGAGCAGACCACCCGGGCAGCACCACCGCCGCTGCCGTGCGCTGGGCTGAGACGCTGGCGGTGTGCGGAGCGAGGTTTTCAATCCTGGTGGCTGCCCAGGCGGGCGGTGGGTGGCTGGGGGAGCGCAGGGCCCCCCCAAATGTGCTCATTTGGCGGCAGCCCCGCCGCACCTGTGCTACGCCCGGGAAGACGGATCACCCCCGGCCCGAGCTGAGCAGGTCCATATTTAAACTGTCCCCATGCTTTATGGGCTGTACAAGAACTGATGCTCGGGCGACGAGGGGCCATTTGTCAATGTTCTAATGGCAGATTACTGTTAATGAATAATATCACTGCTGCCTTTGTATAACAGCTCCCTGCAAAGCGGGAACAGGGCCACCCGGCCACCGCCGCCCTTCGTCTCCCTGCTCCAACCCTGGGTGACAGCAGGTGGCCTTGTGACCGGCAGGAGCTGCACAGTCCCCACGCAGCCTGGCCCTGCTGCTGACATCCCCGGCAGTCACAAAGGGGAGCGCCGGGTGCTGTGTCCCCGCAGTGGGCTGTGCTGCTCCCCATGAGCAGGCATGTCCCCAGGAGGGCACAGCCACCGGGGGCAAGAGTGACAGTGTTTGCCCGGCATGCAGAGCCAGCCTCTCACCCTGTCCATGCTGGAGCCAGCAGGGAGCTGCGTCTGGTCCGCATCATCCCCACCACGACATGCCAGGCGAGGTGGGGGCACCAGGGTGCTTGGCCACAGCTGTGACAAGATGTGGCAGAGCACAGAGCTCCCAGCCTGAAGGGATCCTTGGGGACACTGGGGATAGTCCTGCCAGGCTGCTCCCAAATGAATGACTTCATAATCCTGCGTGTGGGGCGAGGGGCTCTGCGTGACCCACACAGCCAGCAGGTATATTAGGTGGAGCTGACAGCGACGCGCAGAATATTAAGAATAACTTACCTCATTATCTGCAATTACGTTACTGCCACACACCTCATTTCTTCACGAAGAAAAGAAAATTAGTTTTATATTGACTTCATCCCAGTGCCTCCCCTGCCTGCCCCACCACAGAGTGCCCACACGGGCTCTAAAGAGGGTTTGGACGCAATTAATACTCGTCCTCCCCCAACCTGTTGCTGTCCCTGTCCTGGGGGGACAGGATGCTCGTCCCACCCCCTGCACACCAGGGTCAGTGAGGACTCCATAGCCAGCTCACCCTAGCAGGGATGCTGGAGCAGGGAGGGCCCGTCTTTGGCAGCTCCCAGGTCGGCAGGGAGGTGACACCGCCAGGCGTCCCTGGGAAGCAGCCTGCCAGACGAGCAGCAGTGGAGGTGACCCACCCCGGTGTTCAACTTGATGCCCCAGGCACCTGCTTCCTCCAGCCTGGGCTGGCCACTGTCACCCCGTGGGTGATGGGATGCTTCCTCCCGTCCTCCACGCTGGGGATTGCTCTTCCCATCATGCGCCTGCTGTGCTGGCCCCCTCCCAGGGCAGGCAGAGAGAGCTGGGTGGCTGGGTCACAGCACTGCAAGACACTCGGCTGCTGAGACACCCACTGGCCCCACAGCTGCTGCATGGCCTGGCACAGGCGATGCTGTGCAGGGGGACCCCAGCATTTGGGGCGTCCCAGCTGGACAGGATGGGCAGCTGGGGCTGAGCTCCCTCGCAACACCCCCAAGAGCTCCTGGAGCCCATGAGGCCAAAGGGCACTGACACTGCTGGGGCCAAGGGTGGCACCGGGTGCGCCAAGCCCTCCATTTGTCCTCCAGCCCCTGTGATTGTCCCTGCACACCCAGTATCCTCGCAGGCCCGCAGGCATCCCCAGGCAAACAAAGCCAGCACTGCCATTGCCCCGCTCCCAGCTGCAGCCGCTCACCGGCCGGGAGGGAAGGGGAGTGGTGTGAGTGGCAATACAGGGAAAAAAGCCAATTTCATCTTTATTAGAAGGAGATTTCTCTTTTAGTAATAAGCACACTTCAAATAATTAGCGTGTTTTACGTAATAATGAAATTATGGAAATGCAGGCCACTTATTCAAACAAGTCACCATTACCATATTTTTAAATATTAGACTTAATTAGAGTTTATCACTTCAGAGAAGTACGAGGAGTGGAGATTTTTTTTCCTTTACAAAAAAAATCCTCATAAAGTGTTTATTAAGAGCGGGTAAGAAGGGGATAATGATCTGTTTGGAAATTAAGGCAATCAAACATTTAATGCTCTGCACTCCTGTAGGCAAAAGCATTCAAATGAGTCAATTATACATCCATTATCCAGGCACGATTAAACAAGGCAGGACGGGGAATTTGTCCTCAGCATCATGCGATTGTCGCGAGGACTTATGTCCACTTAAAGGCAGCTAATAAAACACTAAACTTGGGGAAGAAGAGGAAGGGAGGACTGAGAAAAGGGAAGACAGGAGAAGACGCGGCGGGTCAGTGGGACCGCAGAGGGGCAAGGGTGGGAGGTGGGTAAGGAGGGAGCTGTGTCTGCATCCCAGCCCTTCATAAATCAAAGTAATTAAGTTAACATGAAAATCAACTTCACCATCCCGTTAAATTACAGCATTTGCATATTAGGACTCAAATGAAGTAGGTAGCGGGCGAGGGGGCTGGGAGGGGAGCAGGGAGTGGGGGGGTGGGGGGTAGGGGAGAAGAGTGGGGGGGACCATGCACCAAAAAGGGAAACATTTATTACAGTGAATAACTAATTTCAGAATTTATAGCGCTGGATTTTTGTTCCCGTGCCATTTATATTACAGAAGGAAATTAAGGGGCGGGCAGGAGGCTGGCTGGACATCTTTCTGCGTTATTGCTTGTCTGCCATTTGCAAATCATTATTAATTGTGGCCCGTGTCGCTGGTGCAGCAGGGCAGGGTGCCTGGACAGCCGGAGCAGACACACATATCTCTTCATCAGGACCCCAGCCGCTAGCCCTGGAGAGCCAATTACCCCTCCCTGATTGGTATCAGATAAGGAGGGAATTTTTACAAATTAGGGAATAAATAGAATTTCCACACGTGGAGCAGGGAGGGCTTGAGAGGCAGTAATGAAAAACGATACATCACCATCAGCCAGACAACCCTATTCATACGCCGATGCATTACACTCACTACTCATAATCCTGCCGAGTGACAGACAGCCGCTGAACCAGCCAAGCCGGAGGGGAGCGCATCCCGCTGGCCAGCCCACTCGGCAGCGCCAGCACCCCATGGCAGTCACGGAGGTTCCTGTGCCACCGGCCCGTGGCGCAGCCTCTGCTGCACACCTCCTGCCTGGCACTGCTGCACACCTCCTGCCTGGCACTGCCAGCCGGGCGGGCAGCGGGGACAGACCTGGCAGCGGTGACGCTGTGCCGGAGCCGTCCCTGCTCTGCTGCCCGCAGGAGCCCAGCAGGACAAGCCTCCAAACTTGGCCTCAAGTTAAAGCTGGCACCCAGCTGCACCCAAGCCTCTCACCCGACTCCCACATCCCTGCAGGTAAAGCGTGTCTTCCTCAAAATTATCCAGCCCAACCCGTGCCCTCAAGAAGACTGCTCTGTTGGCGGCTCCTGGCAGTATCCTGCTATTACAAGATCCCTACCTAATTTCTGGTAAGGATTTACTTTCTCGTACTACTCGGCCCCCACATCAGCCCCGCTGCTCAGCCAGCCCTGGGTGCCATTAGCAGGGTCCCTGTGTCACCCTGTGAGCGGTGCTATGGCTTGAGGACCGGGGAGGCAGCGCTGGCTCCAACCAGCCACAGGAGCAAAGGATGCGCTCCTGCGTGGCTCCAGTCCACCGCCAACGCGATCGGGCTGGGGCACCTCCATCCCCCTGAGCCTGCCACCGAGACAGCCCCAACGCCAGCCCTCGCCCGGGCAGAGCCCAGAGCTGCCAGCCAGCTCTGTCCCCGAGCCGGGGCATCTGCTTTCCAACCCCAGCAGCTCCCGGCGGCAGCACAGTCCTTTGCCCTGGGATGTGATGGAGCTGGATGGCCCCAGGTACGCAGCTTGCACCCAGCTAACGGGGGCCTGGCACGTGGCCGGCCTCAGAAAGAACAAATCCTGGAAGTGTGGGGACCCTACTGACATTCCGGAACCCAGTTTGCGCCGTACTCCCCAGCGTTGGAGCCGCGCGCCTCTGTGCCCGTAATTAGCTCTCCCTTATGACAAGCACGTCACTGAACAAAATGCTCGGCAGGAGATCAATCTCGCCTGTAAGTCACGCAGCCTTTAATTTATTCAGCATACAATGTCGCTCCACCGCTGGCTTCCTGTAATTTATACCGTACACTGTCGTGTATTATTTAACTCGTCCGAGTGTTTTACAGCTCGCCTGAAAGTCGCCGTGCAAAATAAAGTCACGGTGGGGCACTGGCGAGGTGCAGGCAGGATGCAAGCTGCACCCTTGTCCCAGGGCTGGTGGGGGACTCCCAGCCTGGCTCAGAGACAAGGTGATGGTGACAAGTTCTTGTAGAAGTTGGCGGCTCAGGACCCCCCCTCCAGGGCTCTGTGGGTGGGAATGGGAAGTAGGTCCCCACAGGAGCCCAGTAAACCACAGTCTCCAGTGCTGGTGCTTCCTTAGAGGTGGAAAGGATGGCAGCAGGGGCAGAGGGTAGCAGGACTCCTACCTGCTGGGGCTGGGGTGCCTGGGGAGACCCAGCTGGACTCAGGGATGGGACAGAGCAGAGATGCTCTCCGCACTCCTCCTCCCGTCTGTGCTGGATGCCAGGGATGGCCAAGCTAGTGCCTGCGCCTCTCTGCAACATGGACGGAGGGTCCCTGCCCACAGGCGCTGCTCAAACACAGCCAGAGCTGCCAGAGCAAAGTGTGGTGAGGGAGGAGGCTGGGAGCCCCACGGCGCTCGGCAGATGCAATGGCCTCGTCTCCTGGCCTGGCCTGGGCAGGCTGCAGGGCTGCGGGCAGCTGCCAGAAGGGGATGGCGCAGGCAGGGAGCTGAGCGAGCAGCAGCACTGCCAACGTGTCCAGCCCCACCAGTACCAGAGCAAGGGAGAAGCCCAGGACATCGGTGGAAGCCAGAATGCTGCTGCAGCAATATTGCCCAGCCCATGGACCATCCCCACGGTGGCTCTGCCTTTCCCTGCCTGCACAGCCAGGACTGTCGCTGCCACTGGAGCAGATCCCAGGCAGCGCTGGCGGGAGCAGGCAGCCCGGCCAGGGCGGTGGGGCTTCATCCCACAGGCAGGGCACCGGGGGCTGCCCCGTCGCCCCTTCTCCTGCTGCACACCCCAGAGCGGGCAGCGGGCAGGCAGCGGGCAGCGGGCAGGCAGCGGGCAGTGGGATGGCTCCTTCTGGCCTCTCCTGCAGGACACACAGCGGCAGCAGCCAGGCCCTGAGAGCAGGAGGGAGGTCCTACCCCAAAACTGGGGTAAGGACTGTGGCTAGATGGGGCTGAGGGCCAGCTGTTAGCTGGTGCAGCCGCTCTGAGCAGCTCACCTAGAGCATGCTTTTGGCCATGCAGCTGGATGGAAACAGTCAGTGATGTAGAGCTGGATATCCTCCGCAGGGAAGGTTAAAACCTCTGTTCAGTGTAAAGTTGCCATATCTAAGCACTTATGATCAAGATATTTATGGCTAGTTTATTCCAGGCTGTTAAAGGCAGCAGTAGTTATCCACAGATAAAGGGAATTCGGCTCCCCTGATGACTTTTCTCGCTGCGGTGAAGGCATGCCTGGCCAGAGTTGGGCTGCTTGTGGTGTAGTAACACACCTGACGGTCCCTGCCAGAGCCAGTGCCAGGGCTGGGCATGCAGATGCTTGGCAGGGTCTGTGGCTCTGGTTCTGCTGTGTGGGAGCTGCGGGAACAGATGTGGAAGATGCTGTCTTCCTGCCCTTGACTGATGCTGCTGGGGGCCAGAAGGTCCCCAGGCTGCAGAGAGCAATTTGGTCTGCCTTTCTGCCTGTCCCCAGCACTGGTACGGGTGTCCCTGCCTCCCGTATCCCCTCTGCACGCTGCTGTGCCTCTGCCATGCCCTGCTCTGAAGGAGGATTTCTTTAGGGCAGTAGAAGGCCAAACTGCCCTGGGGTTTTGCAGGGCATTTCAAGTCCTGTGAGCCCCGCACCACTGGCCCGGCTATTGGCTTCACTCCACGTCCAGCTCCTGACACCCAGTCCCACCACTGAGATTGGGACCCTAATTAGGGAGAAATTTCAAGGGAGAAATGAGAGAGTTTATAAAGCCGAGTTTCTCCTGCCTGTGAATGACACGAGATGTCAGAGAAAGGAAATAAAAGGCAAGGATGCAATTCCAGTGCCACCGAGAGTGTGTGGCGAGTCCTAATGGAAAGTTCTCCTGCTCTTTAAAGCTTGGTCAGATGGCCTAGTTATTGCTTTAAAAGGACCCAGAATCAAACCACGGTGTCGCACTCGAAGCCTTCAAATAAAGCGAGCTGTGTTTCTGCAGGTCCAGCAAGGCAGAGGCAGGCGATTACACAGAGAAGGGCAGGTCTCTTTATCTTGGAGGGAGACCTACCTATTTTTAAACATTAGCTCCAAATCAGCAGCTCACCTCTTTGTCTCATACAAACCCTCTCTCGTCTTCTGGAGGAGAGATCAAACGCCAGCCCTGCTGCCATTGTTTCTCTCCCAGCGAGATGGATGCGGGACTGTAATCTTCCCACAAAGCCGCATGCTTCAAAGGTATCAAAAGTGCTTATTAAAAGTCCTAGGAAACTAATTTAATAACATCCCAAAGGGCTGGAAAAACCAGCGCCAGCAGCTCAAAATACAACCTGGTGAGGGAGATGGGCCCCCATTCAACACAACCCCGTCCATGGGCGGCTGCCCACGGGGCTGGGGTGCTCCAGCACAGCACAGCACCACCCTGGTGCTGCCCGCACTCCTGCCAGGGATGCAGCCAGGCAAGCAGGAGCATGGAGGACCCTGCCCTGATGCCACACTGCCAGTGCAGCTCGTGTGGGACCAAGGGCTTTGCTGGGCCAGAGGCATCCTCACATGGTGGGGACAGAGTCTGTCTACCCACCCCGGCTCCACAGCTCGGCAACCCTTGCCAAGCTGAAGAGCCTGCACTGTCCCAGAGGCAGGGTTTCAGGCTTGCCTCTGAAACATAAAAAGCACCGGGTGGCCTTTGCTGGCCATCTTGGCAGCTGCTGGAGCAGTGGCTTTGTGCAATGCTCTCCCAGACTGCCAGGCTGGAGGGACATGAAGCAGACGCATGACGGGTCTGTACATGGTGCAGACAGACCTGCAGAGCCACGACAGAGAGACCGGTGTGCTGTGTGAGAAGGACCTGCACACCGCCTGCGGGGATGGGCTGCTACACGTGCCTTCCCACTAACGCATACGTGCAGCAGGCATGTGCTCCCAGCCGCAGCGGCGTGAGGGCTGTGCTCCCTTCCATCTCCCAGAGCCGGTCCCTGCTCCCGGCCGATGCCAGGCAATGCACAGCACCCTGGGGCTGCATCCCATCTGAACGGTGCAGGCTCCCGTGGAAAGGGGCAGGGGATTGAAATTAACGCTCCAGCCTCCGTCTCGTCCTGCCCATTAGCGGGGCTGTTTTACTCCGGATCATTAAATATGTATATCTTATTACACGCCTTGTTACAGTATTGAGCTCTATTGACTGATAATAAATTCCAAGCATCATCCTGGTCATAAATTTATCTGGAGATGATGAAGACTCAATAATCTAGTCATGCAGATAATATGATAGGGCCTTAAAAAAGATCATTACATTATATGCCAAAATTAAAAGTGAAATACACTTTATTAACACTGTTTCCACACTTGGGGCCATTACTTGTTATATCCCCTCCTGCCCTCCCACCCGCCTGCACACCGTCCCTCGGGTGAGCCAGGGAAGGCGAGATGAGGCAGAGCTGCTTGGCAGAAACCTGGCAGAGGGGTACGGGGGGTGGCTCACACCAGGACTTCCCAGATCGATCCCAAGGATGCAGGGCCCTGCCTGATACAGCACTGCCGCCCTGCCCACTGGGCAATGGCCTCTGAGCATCTCCGGCCGTTTCAGCAAACTCCTGTGCCTGGTGCCGCTGGCTGCCTGCAGGCAGCCCTCAGCAGGCCCTGGCTGTAGCCATCAGGACGAAGGGCAGCCACGTCCCCAGCCTCCAGAAGGCAAAAGCCACCTCCTGCAGCTTCAGGTCTCCTGAGAAAGCTGCCCACCCATCGGGGTTAACCCAACAGCTCCCACCCGACAGCAGCTCTCCCCCAGGCTCCAGTGAGCTGCAGCGCCAGGACAGGGATCCTCGCTCGTGCCCAGCCGCGCTGTGGTGTGGCACAGACGGCTGGGGAGCAGAAATGGGGATGTGGGTGCAACGGGCACCCCCTGTGAGAGAGGAGGGCTCCTGGCAGGCTCCCAGGGCCCTGCTGCCAGTCTCACCCAGCTGCCTTTTGGCGGGACGGTGAGGGTTGGGCAGCTCCTGGCCACCCTTGGGGACTGTGGCTCGGCCCCCTCCTCCCACGGCCCTCCGAGGCCTTTCCTCTCCCTCAATAACAAGGTCACAGCCATTTAAACTCCTCTGATGAGGGCAGGTGGCTCGTGCCCCTCCTGCCTGGCGGGGCCGGCCTGGCCGCACTCCCGCCTGCGGATCAATGGCACACAGCGAGTTTAAAGCGGCCCCCCCGGCCCCCCTTCCCTCCGCCACCTTGCTCTCCAGACACGCAAGGTGACGAGCGCCGGGGGGCCCACGGATCGATGCCGCGACACGGATCGGCTGCTGGGAAAAACCAATCGCGGATCAGATGGAAACCGACTTCTCCTTGTATCTGCCTGGCTCTTGCCGGGATAGATTGGCTGGAGAAATCCGATGGCGAGAGGAGACAAAGGGGGAGGCGATGGGGAGAGGAGGAAAGGGCTGATAATGCTCCTGCTGCGGCCGCTCTAATCTGTGACAGCCCGAGGATTTGCTGAAAACCATTATCACATTGCTCTCCCTTCTCTTGTCCCTGATAAAGCCCCAGCTAATCTGTTTGTTGCAGGTATTGAACGAATGCATTTAGCGAAACAAGGGGTGTGTGTGTGTGTCTCCCCACCGGCACAGCAAATTTTTTTCCCCTGCACCTCTGGCCTCGCTGAGAGGCGAAGAGGGAGCAGGGAGGGCAGGGACGGTTTTGGGCGCGGGCTCACGGCGAACGCAGGCTCTACCCCCCCGGGATGCCGTGCCTGGCGCGGGGGGCAACATCTCTGCCAACCACCCTTTGCAAGTTTTGAGGAGCTTTTCTACAGGCGCTGCATTTCACCTTCATAATGCCACTCGTGGAGGGTGGCCAGCGAAGCTCTGTGGCCGGTGGGCGACGCCGGGAGGGCTGCTGCAGCCCACCGCACATCCAGCCGCACTCCCGTGGGGCTGCGCAGGGCCGGGGGCTCGGGGCGCTGTGCCGTGGGAATGGCTCCCGGACCCCCGTCTGCCGGAGCCCGCTCGGCTCATGCCTCCTGTCCTGGTGCTGACCTCAGCCCTCCCCTTGCCAAAGGCTCTTTCTCCAGGGAGGAGAGATAATTCAGTCGCTGTGAAAGCCCAGACCCGGGGCTCCCGCAGCCGCCTGTTACAAACAGTTCTAGTGGAACATTAATTATAGTAATTTAGCCGTGGAACACTAACTGCAGCCAGTGCAATAGCATTCAGTACATTAGTGGCTATAACCCACTCCTTAAAAAAGACATTTGGCTACTGACAGCTGATAAAATGAGTTGTGAAGCATAACCAAAGGGAAAAAAAAATAATAATCAGGAGCGGGCTGGGAGCGAGCCGTGGGGCAGGAGGGTGGGGGGCAACACCCCACGGGGTGCTGGGGAGCACGGGGGGTGCAGGCAGAGGGGCAGGGGGCCGCAGCAGGCACCCTCCTGCCCGCCACACGGCACACGGGCCGGCGGGCTCCCCGCGCCGCAGGCAGGGCTCGGCGAGGCGGGGGGCGCGGGGCCGTGTCTCAGCAGTATGTCAAACAGAAGGACATTTCCTTCTATCTCCCAGCCGCCGCCCCAGGGTACAATCCACCTACATTCAATCTTTACTCCACTACACATGTTTCCTTTCCAGCCTCGGATTATTTTTTATCATCAAATTACCGTGGCGATAAGATGGAGTAGATGTGATAGCGAGCAGAGCACCCGTCCTCCCCTCTCCCCCCACCGCTTCCCCGGCATCTCTCCTCCCTCCGCCACCCCCAGCCTCCTAGCTCTGAGCAGGCGGGGGGTTATCCAAATGTCAGGGGGTGAGGAGAGACCCCCCCAGCAGCTGGAGTTGCTGGCTGGGACCAAACAGTGGCTGACAGCGAGCGCCTGGGTGCAGGCAGGCAGCAGCTGCCGCACAGCTCGGGTGCCCACCAAGCTAGCCAAGGAAACTTGCAGGGTGCCCTGCCGCAGCACGGGACCCCGCCGGCAGCTGTGCCGTGACAGAGCCAGAGCTGAGCATCTGCCCCCCACAGCTCCGCTGCAGCACCCTGGGCCCCCACGGCACCCAGCGCCCCAGCCCGGTACCAGAGGTGAGACAGCCTGGTGACACCAGCGAGGCGGCAGGGACACGGGGAGCCCTGGCACAGGGGTGGCCAGGAAAAGCGCGGCCGTGCCGTTACTTTACAAGCCTGAGCAGTGCTGCGAGGCCCCTGCTGTGATGAATCCTCCCCATCTCCTTGTTTACTCCAGTCTGCAACAAATGAGTCCCTGCCTGTCCAGGGATAGCTCATCTGGAGGAATGCTCTTTCAGGCCTCTCCCTCTAATCCCTATTAATTTAAATAATGCTCGGCCACTCTTCTCAAACTATTTATTATTTATCAGGTTTGTTTATTTGTAGCTAACAGGTAGCGCTCAGCATGCATCCCCGGCACGGGGACAGGGGCCGTTCATCACACCGGCTCCCCTGCCATCTACCATCCGTCAATTACTCCTGCTTCCTTTAATTAGTAATGAGGACTAATATCTCTGCCTGGGATGGTGGCTGGAGCGGAACTTCCCTCCGGTGGCATCCGAGCAGCACAAGGGAAGGAATGAAAAATAAATACCTGCGCAAGGCTGCTGCTGCTGCTGCTGCTCCCAGACAAGCAGGGGTGCTCGCCAGCCCCCACGCACCCCTTCCCAGGGAGGGTCTGGTCCCTGGCAGCTCCCCAAGTGTTCGCTGTACACCAGAGGCTCCTATCCAGCAGGGCAGGGGAGGTGATGCCAGCCAGGTCCTGATCCACGGGTGCCCTTTCCTGCATGGCAGGGCCATCCCAAACCACCTGGGGAACCCCTGCCGAGCTCCAGCTGCTGAACTCCGCATGAATATCGGCAAGGGGAAGTGTAAATTAAATGCCCATTAGAGCCTCTGGCCTCACTTGGTGGTCCTGGGGAGCTTTGTATCAGAACATGCCATCCAGAGACAGCCTAATAGCGAAGGCAGCACATGATATAAATGAAGCCCCTTTGATTTATTGACTGGGAGAAGTTTTTACACGATAGCCCATTAAGACGGACGGCTCTGTTTACAGCCAGGCCATCTAGCTATAGGGACCCTGAACTGGATGGTGTGTTTTGCTATTGCTCTTCAGGCAGACATCTCATTAAGGGGAACAGCATATGGAGCTCTCTGGATCTATACTTCATGAGTCCTGAGGGAGGCCTTTACCATTTTTAATAAGCGGGCAAGGTTAGCAAACCTGCAACGCGGTGACCTCCCCTCCCCGTGCGATGGATCTCCCTGAAACGCAGAGAGCTGGACTCACCGGGTGCGTATGGGACTCCATAAATCACCTCCCTGCTGCCGGCCAGGGAAACCACCCGGGGAGGACAGCAAGGAGGGTCCAGACCAGGCAATGCTGCATCTCAAATGGGGCAGCAGCATGTGGCTCGGCTGAACATGCTGGGGACAGGCAGCCGGTGAGCAGCAGTGCGGAGCATGCCCCTGCCCACCATGCCATTGGGGTGACGCGCAGCACGTGGGTGGCTCAGCCAGCAAAGGTGCTTTAAGGAGAGAGCATTAACACGATAGCCACAGTGCAGGAAACGAAACCCCCAGCTGGCTGGCGAGGGGGGATTATTCTGTATTCAGTAACACGGCTGTTTAGGAGAACAAATAATCTCTGGCAAAGACCTCCGGCTCTTCTCCGATCTGATAAAGCCGTGCAGCCTACAGGCAAGCTGGCCCCTGTGGGGGCTGCTGTGGATGGATGCAGTGGGTTGGGGCTGCCAGGGCTGGAGGAGGAGCGGGGAGGCAGGCATGTGGGGTGGGCTGATGAGGGATGGGGTGGACACGCTGCTAACAGGTCGCCCAGGACACCTTTCCAAAGCGAAATGGCTTATGCAAGGTTTGGTGCTCCTTCCCAGGCACCACTCACAACCCCAGGTACAGTAGCACAGCCAGCCTCAGGGCAGTGGGTAACATGCTTATGGGCAAAGCTCCCACCGTCTCCTCCTGCCCTGGGTGCACCCACCTGCTCCCCAACAACAGCAATCTCACTCTTGCCCATCAGCCAGCCTGCAAACACCCGTTTTTCACTCCTGTGGTACAAGCTAAGCACTATAACCATCACCATGCATTGGCATTTAACTTACACATCTAAAATTCACACCATAGAAAAACCTGCCAGAAAAGCAGGAGACCAAGAACATAATTGCATCCTTTTGAGAAGTCTGCCTGGCTCTGGCTGGGAAAGAGGGAAGGCAGAGAAGGACAAATGGACAGACACAGTGGCATATTTGGGTCTCTTTCCAGCAATTCTCTCACAAACACTCTGAGCATCTTTGAAATGAAATTTTGTAGGCGATTAGCTCACAATGTGAACTTAATTGCTTTTGGTATTTAAAAAAAACCATTAAACTAAATGGCCGAGATATTGAGGCTTAAGCAATGGCTGCTTCCAATGCACAGTAACTACCAGCCTCATTACTGGGACGCCAAATCCAGCGACGGAAGGCGCAGACCCATGCGACATGACCGGTGCAGCTCTAATGCTCCCTCCCAGCTCACAGCCCGTGGGCTAAAGGATCATCAACAGCAGTGACAGGATGGCTCACAGCAAGGCTGGCACAGAGCAGCAGCCCAACAGCACGCTGAGCTCCTAGCTCTCCAGAGCATCCTCGTTGGACCAGACAAGCCAGACCTGGGCATGTGGAAGCCAAGGGAGTAGCAGGCTCCTTTGGGTTGGCAAGAGGAGTGGCTGAAATAGGACAGTCCCACACTGCAGGACACACGAGTGCTGCTCCTCCAGGACGTTAGGATGACCTCTGCTGAGCTGTTTTGGCCCCAGTTCCTTGGGGGTCCCATGGCATTTGTGCTGCCTGCACTTATGGAGCGGTGGCTGCACAGCCCCCGTGAGTGACTATTAAGTGATGCAGCTCAGTTGGTACCACCCATCCCCAAGTCAGACCCAAAGCTGGTACTCCACACCTCTTCATGCCAGCGGCACGCAAAGGAGCCCTCCTCTGCCACAGAGCCGGCAGCGCTGCCCTGCTTTGCATTGAGTGCTGCGATACAATAGAGTGGCCAACGGTAGTGCTTTCACCTTACTTTACTTGTTTGTTTAAATTATTTACACTCCTCAGATGCAAGATTGCTCTCCAAAAGGAGCATCCTTTTGGCTGCTGCAGCAGCTTTAAAATGACTTGCATCCATCACTCAATCGCTTTCAGGTCAAACACACGCTCCCAACTTAATGACCACATTTCCGCAGCAACAAATCTGTCACTGCTGTTTGTTTAAAGCCAACAATCTGTAGGAGCACTGTGTGCAAGGATTGAATTAACTCAGCATCTGAATGACTGCGGTGCCAGATCATTCAAATTGCACCTTTCCTAAGATCTTCCAGCAATGTTAATTAATGTTCCTTGGGTGATGTGCAACATGCTGCAGTGCACAAGGCTGCTGGAGAGAGCAAAGCCCAGTCCCTGTGGGCCTGGGGCCACGGGAGATGGCTTGCTTGCTGCCCCAGCTCCAGAAGCACCTGGTGGGGTGTGTGCTGGGGAAAAAGAGGGGCTGGTTGCTCCCCCTTGCTTTGACACAACCTACCTTGATTTTCCCAAAAGCTTAGTGATTCAGCTGAGATATTACATGCTGAATGTCTGACTCAAGTTGAATTTTTTTCCCAGGAAATTCCAGCCTGAACCATTAATACATTACCATCAACAAGAATTAAAAATATGCTGCTACTTCCCTTAAATTCCAGCTACTTGTTGTTGCGGGGCGGGGGGTTTGTATATGTCCAGATGTTTTGGAACAAAGCCTTGAGGTCTGTTGGGAATGCAATTCTGTGATTCCCATCAGAATCTTGCCAACTTTGGGCAAAGCCAGCCCTGCCTGTGGCCCTGAGCGGCCACACATGGGCTGACACCCAGCCCTCGGCCAGCTCCCTGCTCCCAGCTGCTGCAACCCACCTGGCACCTACTCCAGGCACCTGCGTGGGGAGTGGGGACCCAGCTCCAGGTGCTCCATGACTTCCTCAGGAAGTGCGAGGGAGGAAACTGCCTCCGAAACACTTGCACCGACAAGAGCTGGAGCTGGAGGCAGGCGAAGCAGGAATAAAACGTGATGGGGAGTTAGTGGGGCTGGTGGTGGTGGGAGTTGAGATGATACCAGAGAAATGGGGGAAGGGACTGGGACAAGGAAAAAAGGACAAAGAGCTGGGGAAGGGATGGGGAGGCAGATCGAGCATGGCAAGACATGCAGAGAAGGGAAGAGGGAGTGGGATTCAATCCAACACCAAACCACCTATGTCTCCTGCTGCCATTCGTGGCCTCTAGCTACTCCAGCCCTTGCTGACCAGCAAGTCCTTGGCCCAGAGTGCTCGTCCCAGGCCCCTGGCCATGGTCCTTGTTTGTCTGAGGCATTTACATCTCCATAGAGCAGAACTGGGGTCTGCTGGGGGGTCCTAACCTGGAGAGCTAGAGCCCTTCCCATCTCCCCTCAGACTGCTGCAGTTGATTGGGGCACTGCTCTGATCTCTACCTGCCACCGATTTCAATTCAGCTTCAGTTTTCTTCTTTGACCTTCTCTCCTCCAGACCCTGCTTGCAAACAGAACACAAATTCTCAAACGTGCCCTTCGTTTCTCCTTGCAATATCCCAGCATGCCCCATTCCCAGGCTAGGGAAGGCAATGACCCATGCCTCTTTGAGCCTATACACACATACACAGGGACGGACACACTGCTGCTGCAGATACCCTCCCCAGAGCATGCTCACCCCAGCTCCAGCCTGGAGAAGGAAGCGATGATGCTCTGATGCCATCCAAACTACAAGAGGAAAGCACGATAAAGGGACTTCCAGATGGTTTCCTCCAGGACAGCTGCCTTTTTTCTAGGAGCTTGTGGGTCCAAGGGGCACTCGGGAGTGCTCCTGACTGTGCCTGGGTCTCAGCTGCCACGTTTGCATGCAGCACTCATCCCAATGGTTCTGCCTGCCTGAAAACTGGTCTCTCTGTGCTGATCCCCAGTCCTGTGTGGGCTGGGATGCTCCAAAGGCAAGCGGAAGGAGATGAGCTGACCATGAGCTAGGGGAAGATCTCCCCTTGGCTGTGTCCCTCGGGCCACAGATCAGGGACAAGGTCCAGGAGCATACGCTTCCAGCTCCCTGATGCCCCTGATGCTCTATGCCATGACCTGGAAGGGAAGCCAGCCACTCAGAAGCAGTTAAAATCAGATTGCAGTGTGCTGGTGTAGACAAGCAATGAAGGAGAAGGTCCTAGATAGCACCTGGGAGACATCCCCTGCAGAGAGACACTGCCAGCACTGCAGAGAATGGGGAAGGAGCTGTCAGAGGGGTACAAGATGGGAAAGGCATCGCCCCTTAAGGCCCACCACTTCCTGGCACCCCAAAATGGGTGGGGAACCTCTGCCAAGGCTCCTTTCTCAAGAAAGCCTGGATGCCAGAATTTCAGCCCACCCGGGGCCCTTCTTTTCCTGGCAGCAATTCACTATGTAAAGAGGCTGGATATTTATAATTATGCTCAAAGTGGCCACTTTGAAAATCTATATGTCTCTAGGCTCCCTGTACATCATAATGTCAAGTCTGTGAATGGAGGCATCTATCAGAGGCCTCACATCACAGACCTCGTAGCTGTGATAAACACTCGGGAAATGCTCGCTGAACCCCATGTCCCACTGCTGCCTTCTGGGGAAGAGATTTGGTCTTTGGGGGGTGCCACCATGGGGACTCCTCCAGGAGGGATGCTACCGCGTGCTCGTCAGTCACTGATCAGGGATGGGGACGGCAGCAGGGTCTGGGTTCCTCTAGCCAGAGCCTTCCCTGCTGACCCTTGCTGTCCCTCCAGGTGGGACCATCCAAGCCATTACCCCGTTTCCATGCCATCAGCACACTGCAAAAAGGCAGCTTCCACCCCTTGGTATCTGGGAAAGCCCTGGCGCTGGGAGGATGGTGAGCTAAAGGGACAAGATATACCCCTCAAATGTCAGCTCTGCTCTTGGTTATCAAATCCCCATCCTTTGGCCTCATCAACCCCAGGGTGTCCTAAGCCTGACTGAGAAAGATTAGGCCTGTGACAGAGGTGGGGTGTCAGTCCCCATTCCCAGCAGGGAAACCCATGCAGGGAGCTGAAGCCTCTTCTCCAGTACAGCAAATGTCAGAGCTGGCCCTGAAGCCACGCACCAGCCCACTGCTCCATTGTGCTTACAGGGAGTTTCTATCACACCTCTCCCAGCGTGGGGACACAAAGCCCCAGCTTTGTGTCACCTCCTTGAGAAGTGGGGCAGGTGCCCTGCCGGCGAGATGCCCAAGGGAGATCAGGAATGCCATTCTCTGCCGACAGCATGGCAAGAGGATGCGTAGCCTTCACTAACGCTTTGCCCAGGCTGTTCTTAAAAATTTATTACTCTGTTGCAACATGAAAAATAAGACAGAGAAGTAATCATTAGTATAACTATAACTCCCCGTGCAATAGTCCCACTTGTAAATTGAGATTTATGATTGCAGCTGCCAATATTTTAGAGGCCAGTGCAGGCAGCAGTGGCAGTACAGCCCAGCTACACGCCGCCCCGCCGCAGTTACAGTTTATCACAATCTGCAGAGATTATTGCAATGAATAATACACAACAGGCTGGCAGTGAAGAACTATTCCCGATCAAACGCTTCTGTAAACAACTGAATAAATAATATTGCTCAGCCCCTCTTTAGAGCCCTCGGAGGCCCAAGGAAATCTCTCATTACTCAGCAGGAGAGGCAGTGCCAGGCTTGGAGATGCCACACGGGAGGGACACAGTGACTCTGGGCAGGCACTGGACATCCCAGGGACTGGCATCTGCCAAGCAGACAGCTCACCTTGCCATTGTTTTGGCAGAAAAGGAGGCTGAGACACTGAAAAGACACGCTTACGTGCTCCATGTGCAGCCAGGAACAACCTGCTCGGACAGACAGACAGACACAAGCCCAGACAGACAGATATTGCTGTCCTCTCTTCTGCATGGCAAAGCTTTTGCTCGCTTCTGATACTGAGTTGGCAGCAGGTAAAGAGCAGGTTGCCGGCCCCGGTCTGTGGCAGGGCTGGGGCGTTTGGGGCCGAGCCCACCGGCAGCAGGGCTCCACGTGCTCCCTGAAATGTCAGTAAGTAATGCAACATGATCGGGGTTGTGCGCCAGCAGCTGCAGAAATGGCATTTCTCACACAGCTCAAAAGGATAAAGTTCAGCTCCACGACGCCCCAGGTTCCGGTGCTGCTGCGAGCCCTGTCTCAGCTGCCGTGCCGTGCTGCCGTGGGCACCAGGTCTGCAGAGACCCCTGCCCAGAGGGTGAGCGGGGGGGACTCACCCCTTCCCCAGCACCCATCACGCAGAGGTGCTTTATTTACTCTCTGAATATCTATGCTCACAACACAGTCAGCAGAGGAGGAGGGACTTGAAAGGTGCTGAGGGAGGGTTATAACCTTCCTCAGCCTACAAACCAGCCCTGCAGCAGCTCTGACCCTTCAGAGTCATCACACCATGCTTTCTGTGGGGTGGTGCCTCTACCCAGACTCCCACAGGCAGGGAGCATCCCCTGGCACCTGCGTCCTGCGTGCTCCAGGACCAGCTCCCAGGGTTGTTCCCTGCTGCTCACAGGCTCTCCCCACGGCCGGGTCCTGGGGAAGGGCGAGAGAAGCAAAGCAGGAAAAGTTTGCATCCCTGTGTTGGCTGCAGCGCCTGTATGTGCAGCAATCAGCTCCAATTAATCCCCCCTCAGCTTGGCCCGCCCGCTTCATTACCTCCCCTTGATGAGAACCATCAGTGGGGCCTGTATGATTTTGCTAATTAGCCTCACTTCGTTTATCATTTCCATTTTCTCCCAGAGACGCTCGGCTTGCTGGGCGACAGCTTCATCTCCCGCTGAAACAATGCGGCCCCTTCTGTGCCTGTCTCACTTAGCGCTGTCACCACAGCCATTATGAAATTGGGGTTTCATTTACACACTAATTAAACATTACAGCTTGTTCACAATTACAACATGGGGATGAGGAGGTAACTAATTACTTAAGAAATGAGCTAACATTTATCTCTGATTCCTCCCCCCCCAGCCCACTGCCCTCCTCTCCAATCAAGATTAGAAATTGTTGTTCAACAGCAGTAGCCCAGCGGGCCCCTGCCTGCCTCCACATGTGCCGCATCCCCTTCGGGGGGCCGCACCGAGACCCCGGCCCCGGGACAATCCATCAACCCCTAATTGCAGCTGGGATGACGGGGGGCTGTGGCGGCAGCGGTGGTGCATGGCGCTGTGCCAAACGGGCTGCATGGGGATGGGCTGTGATGCTAGGGATGCATCCGTCCCAGCTAGCCCTGCCCGCTGATCTGGCATCCCCGGGACAGCCTGGCCAGGGTGGCAGCAGGGACCGAGGTGCTCCCTGGGCATCACAGCCCCCTGCATCTACTGGGCTCTTGCCCCTCAGGTTGATGCCTGGCTCTGCACAGAGGCCGTGGATGTCAGCACACCCTCCACATCCCTGCTGATGGGCAGCTCATCCTGAAAAGACATTTTCTTCAGGGAGGAATTAACATTTAAAACTGAGAACCATTAGAGTAAATAAAGCAGGCTGTCACTCGGATCAAAAGGCAACGCAAAGAGTGGGCGCTTGGGACACAAATGCGACTGGGGAGATGGGCCCTAGGGAGCAGGCAAGCAGGGAAAGGGGCAGGCGCCCCTTTGTTCATTGTCGGGGTGGGGTGGCTGCATGGGCAGGCTGTCACCCCCTGTTTGGCCTAGCAAGGCTGGGTGCTGCCGCTGAGCGAGCAACAGCCCCCTTGCACAGGCGGCACAGGGCTGCCATGTGCTGCTGCTGTGGCGAGCGGTGCAGGCTGCGGGCAGCAGGTGCAGGGCGCAGGCAGACTGCACCCAGCGCCACAGACAGGTCACAGCACAGGGCAGCAGAGAAGGGTGACAGGGACCAGGATGGGGGGATGCACGGTTGCCTGCAAGGCAGCAAGATGGCTGGTGGGAGAGGCTGGGGATGCTGCTGCGGTGCCTGGACACTCCTGCAGGCTCTGGGAAAAGGCAGCGCTGCTGCAGGGCTTTTGAAACACAAGAGACTCCCCCCATAAACAGTCCTAAGCACTGGAAATGCTCTCAGAAAAAACACCTAGTTCAGCACCAGACAATTAAGGTTCTTTTGCAACTCTTAACCCGTGATTTTGAGACAAAGAATTTGGCCTTGGCATAATTTGAACTGCTAATTGCTTTCCTGATCCGCAGTCAGAGAACTGAGCTGAAGCTTGGGCACAAAAAAATCACCTTCCCTGTCTGGGAGAAAATTCAGAGCCGCTCTCCAGGGGGAAGGGGATGCTCTCTTCTTCTCTCCGAGGAGCTTAAAAAATAATGATCAGGAAACAGTTAAGCAAAAGGGGGGGTGAACTGGTGGTTTAAAAAAAAAAAAAAATCCCTCACACCACTTTATAATAATAGTAACAACTCATTCCCATAGTTTTTATCCTTCCTGTCTTTAGCCCACAAAAAAAAAAAAAAAAAAAAAAAAAAAAAAAAGAAACCCTGAGCTAAACTACTGACACTGGCTGGGAGCTTAGAACTGCCGCATCAAACAGAGCCCTTGAATCTCCTGAACATAATTGTGCTGCCCTCTAACCTCAACCTTCAATCAGTGCAGTGTAACTATCTCATTTTAGCCTACAGGACACACCCCTCTGCTAACTAGCAGCCATATTCTTCTCATTAGGAGACTGCTCTGGATGGGAGCGTGGAGGCAAAGCCGTTGTCTCTCTCTTTCTCTCCCTCTCTGCCTCTCTCGGCTGTTATATAGGTACTTCTGGCGGCGGGGAGCGCACTAGCAGAGGGCTTTGTGGGTGCTGGAGATGGCCCAGCTGCCAAGCTCTGAGCTCCCCCGGCACGCAAATAAAGCCAAATGGCTGGTTCATGGCTGGAAAGGTCCAGGATGGGAGAGGGGACCTGGCCCTGGTACCCCTGGCACCGGGCGGCTGGCCCTGGCGAGCTGCAGCTAATGGCTACAGTGGGCTTCCCAGCAAGGTGCTGCTGCGGTGCAGGGCAAGGGGCTGGGGGTCCTGCCCAGCGCCGGCTCACCCCACGCACAGAGCCCCAGGGGAAGTGTCCTGGGGTGGCAGTGCCAGGGTACGGCTCCCCTGCCCATTGGGCAGGCTGAGGCGGTGGCGGGCAGGGAGGCATGCGTGCCCTGGGAAGCACGGGCAGCCAGCAGCGCCAGCACCCTGCCTGCTGCCGAGGGGTGGGCAGGGAAGCACGGGGCCGCGCAGGGCTGGTGTGCACAGCCAGCCCCTCCGGCTGGGCAGTCGCCCCCCCTGCACGTTACAGGCCTACGCGGAATTAACAGCGAGGCTAACTAATAGCAGGAAAACTTACCCAGGCCTGCGGGTGCTCTCCATCACTGGGGGGTTTTGCACCACGTCACTGGGCAGGGGGTTTTCCATGGTTAAAGATCAGCTTGGCACAGCGCAGGGTGAGACAGGACAGTCCTGCAGCCCACCAGGACAGCCCAGCCGATCCCGCTGCACCTCTGGGCCACCACCTGGCCAAAAACTGATGGCAGTCCTTGAGCTCCGGCTTCATGCCATCCCCTCAGAGACCTCCAAGCACGCAGGACAGATGCGTCAGACCACAGCACTGACACAGAACCTGGGTCCCCGCAGCACGGACCAGCACACCGACCCTTAGCCATGACCATGACCCTCTCCTCCTGCCTCCCCCTCCAGGTCCTGCACACCAGCAGCACCCAGTTCAGGGCCCAGGCTGGAAGGAGCTGCTCAGGCTCTCGCTTGGTTTGAAGAACCCAGCTTCCAAGCTGGAGCAGGACTGCTCAGGACCCTTGGGGACTGAGGGAAACACTGCTGTCCCAGTGCATGCCCGCTGCGGGGCTCGGCTGTGGGACTGGGAACAAGCCAGATCTGGGGTGGTTAATGGCACAGCTGGGATCAGCCTGTGCCGTGGCAGCTGCAGCTTTGGGAAGAACCTTACCCTATGGAGGATAAAGAGGCGAGCAGATCCCCCCTCAGATCCCACTGTGTGTCTGCACCCACAAAGCGAGCAAGGCCATGCTGGGAAAGGGCAGCGGTTTGGCTGGTACAGCCCTACCCTCCTGCCAGAGCCCTCTGCCCTGCATTTCAACATGTTAGCAACTTGGGAGGGGGGCAATTAGCCTGATTTGTGTAAGGACAGGGAAGAACACAGCACCGGACAGATTTTCGATGCTTCAGTGCCCATGTTCCCCACACAGCAGCATCTTCCCCATCCAGGCCTTGTCCCTAGATCCTCTGCTGAGTTATACCAGCTATTAACACGCTCCAAGTTTGTTATCTTAAACAGGCCACTCAGGACATGGGGCAGTGATCCTTAAACCAATTAACGTGATCCTTTGATTTCAGGGGAGAATGAAGAGGGGACTGTCAGCGTGGCGGCGAGGCAGGAGTTACGGGTCAGAGCCTAACAGCACAGAGGTGCCCGTTAGCTCTTAACAAGAGGTGGGGGCTGGCGGCAGCTGCCAGACCTGGCTTACATCAGAGCCCTTCTCTGGATCCTCAGCCCCGGCCCAGTGCCACTTCCCAGGCACCGAGGAGAGCAGAGGAAAGCAGCACCATGGCGCTTAATGGGGGCCAGATGCCAAAAAAGCCTCTGCCGCCCCGCGCCTGGGTCGGCGCTGCCAGGAGAGCAGTGATGGCACCGCATTCTGGCACATGGCATGGAGGCAGCTCCCCTCGGCCGTGGCAGGGACAGCCATGGTGCCGGCAGTGCTCAGCCTATGGTCCTGGGCACCCCAGGGTGCCAGGGGCTGCATCACCCCACGGCCCAAAACTTTCCTCTCCTTCTTTCTTTGCTTGGCTGTTTTTTAAAGCAGAAGTTCTCTTAGCGAAGTCTTTCGGGGGAAGGTGGAGACAGAGTAGGAAGCCAAAGAGAATCGTCTTGCTAGTCAAAGCCTTTAACAACTATTTTTAATATCAGGCAGAGGAGCAGGATTTTGAAATGAAACAGCCGGTGCCTCTTTGATGGGTGAGCTACAGATCTTGAAACAAGGTCCATTCCCTCCTCCTTCACTAACTAACAGCCATATTTCTCTCATTAAAGACAATCTGGCTGTATTTTCAAACTTCTTAACAAGGCGATCACCGTAATTTGAGATTTCTATTATCCATGCTCCTATTACAGCAGTCTTTTAAGCAGCTAGCTTTTTTTTTTGCTTTCTTTCCCTGACTTTGTCTCTCCCCTCAAACTGCCATTAGTGGTAATGACGTGCAGGAAACAAGAGCGCCAAGAACCATCTTTTTTCCCCCCTTCTTTTTGGTACTAGGTTGTGTGGGGGTAGCAATAAGGAATAGAATAAAAAGCAAAATGAAGTTTGGTTATCTCTTATCTGGAGTTTGGGTTTTAATCCGCCCAGGAGCACAAACGAAGCCAATGCAGTACCTTATCTCCCCGGTCGATCACAGACCCCCCTCCTCAAAGACCCCCAGCTCTCTCCCCTTCCCAAAGGCACCCGGCCACGGCCCCCTCCCTGCCCCATTAGTCCTTCACTGGGCTCTGCCAGATGGATGCAATTTGCATAATATCACCAGCAGAGGCTGGCAGATCAGCTGGGGTCAGGCTCTGACATCCCCAGCACAGTCTATCTCCAAGTGCTAATTTGGGTTGCATTGATCTCTCTTTCTGATTTCTTTGTCATTTACGTCTGCAACGGTTTGACAGGAGATACAGAGACAGACAAGGGGGGAAAAGAAGGGAAGGGGGGGAAGAAGAGGAGAGAAACAAAGATTGTAGTTACAGATGTCTTTAAGAGAAAAAACAGATTAATCCAAGGACTCCTCTGAGGGTCGCAGCTTTGAAACATCCTAATTATCCTATTCTTATGAATTCCTGTACAGACTTGGGGGTGGTGGTGTGTGTGTCTTATCAGGGAACTCAGGGGAATGGAAACTTGTTAAATTGCAGTGGAGTCTCTCTGGCTGGCTGCTACCCGCTCCCCTCCTGCACCTTGCAATTGTTTCTCATTAGGTGAAGCCGGGCAGCTTTAAACCTGGCATCCCTCGCTGACACAGCCTTCCCCCCGTACCTCTGCCACCACTCTCGTTAAAGGCAGATCTTCAGTAAAACTTGGGCAGGAGTGTCTCCTCCTCACAGAGGTGCTCACAGCCACCAGCCCTGCGCTGCCCAGGGAGGCCAGAGCCAAGATAGCATGGATGCCTGAACCCTGGAGACAAGGGCTAACCCAACAGGGACAGCAGCATCCTTGCAGTCCCTCAGGATGTGTGTCTGGAAGGGCAGGTTTGGACACACATTGCTGTTGCAGGACAGTATGACATTAAGAGATGCCTTCCACTGGAGTCCACTGCAGAGCAGGGCAGGCAGTCCGTGCTCTTAACTGAGGTGTTTACATTCATTAACAGGAAACTCTTCCCCTCGTCACAGGTAAGGGACGACGTGCTAGCATTTAGGCTCGTCTAGGACACATCAAGAGAGACACCAAGGCACCAAAAGAATCCATGGGGAAATCAAAATGTCAGTGTTCTACATCACTACTTTCTACAGAAAAAGCTCTCTAGAAAATTAATGATTTTCCATGGCTTTTCACCTAACACGTGTCTCACTGTGTTGAAGGATGCATCACGGTGTACGGGAAGTGCTGCTTGCTACAGGGGCAGGAGAACAAGTGCTAGCAGAGATGTTTTACCTGCCAGCACAACAAGGCACAGGCCTCGGTCAGGGCAAGGGTTGTTCCACCAGTGTGTGTGTGTGTGTGTGATATTTCACAAGGCTCAGCCACAGGACTGGACAAATAGCCAACAGTGGGATGGGTCCGAGGCAGTGCAAGGCTCTCTACAGTACAGATCAGTTCACATCTGCACACTCCTGACGTTGGGACTGGCTGACTGGTAAGACAGAGCACACACAACACTCCGTCAGCCTCTCCCTGTGCTCCCAGTACGCCCACAACAGTTTAGAGGGATATGGAAAACATATTTAAGAGGTTTCTCATCTGTCACGGGACAGGAACTGGGCCAGGTGTTGGGCTGAGGACCACAGCTGGCCTGGGAGGGAGTGGAGGACACTAGATCTGCTCTTCTCACCAACGGAGGCAGTCCTCACCATTGGTCCTAAAACTAGAAGCCAGAGGAAGGGGGTACAGCAGCAGCCATGCAAAGGGCAGCTGCAGGACGACAGCAGCACTGCCCTGCCGGGGGTTAGCCAGGTCTTAGGCTCGAGACAGACCTGCCCCGAACTGCAGCTGGGCCTCCCAGGCATTGTGGCACAGCAAACAGCGCATAATCCAGAAATCCCTTTTAAATCTTCAGTCTGACACTGGTGCTGCGAACAAAACTGCTTCCAGCCAGAAAAGAAGGGCTCGTGCCTACCTCCCATGTATCGCAAGTGAGCAGGCACTGCCACGAGGTGCACACGGTGGCACCCCAACTTTTCTCAGGCAGCTGAAGCCCCGCAGCCCGTCACCTTCCTCTCCCAAGGCCCCTCTCCCCCGGGGTCCATGAGCCATCAGGCCTGGGGCAAGGTGTGATGAGCCCACCACATCCCCAGCAGGCAGCAGGGTCGGGCAAGTGCCTGTGCCCCTACCCCAGCGGGCGCACGACCAACTTTCGGCAGGGTAGGACGGAGGGGTGAGTGCAGTCAACACAAACACTCAATCATCCTTCCTTTCTTTCTTCTGTGCCTCCTTTGTTAACTGCAGGAAACAGCTGAAAGACCTTGAGTTTCCCATTGTAGCGTGTATGGGAACAGAGCTGCAGTGATCAGAACATACCCCCCGCTGCTCCCGGGGAAAAAGGGAGAGCAGAATCCTTTCTAAAAAGGGTTTACGATTAGAAGAGTGTTCTGTCACTCTGGCGCGCAGTAATCCACTGCGCCACCAAGTCCCTTCAGAGAGATGTCGAAAACTTAAATGACTGAAAGCAAAAGAGCCCCGGCTCAGGTTCCCAGGCAGCCAGACATCCTAATTATCTTTAGATCCACTCCCACATGGAGGGGAGAGAGCACACAAGAGTGAAAAAAAAAAAAAAAAAAAAAGTAAAGAAAAGAAAAAGAAAGAGGGAAAAAAAAAAAGACTGTCACATTGCTTTTTTCTTTTTTTAAAAGCTTGTCTCCGCTCACTGCTTTTCCAGCTGTGACACCTCTCACGGTAGTTAATTAGAATCATGTCACCGCGTTAATGTGCTCTGACTGGACTCTGACAGACGCACGTCCTCTAACCGGCTGCCCTGGCCGGCCCGGCCCTCCCTCCCACCCCTTCTTGGGGATGTAGGGCCCGCTGCTCATGGCAGGACCCCTCCCCACCTGCCTGTCACCCTGTCCCCATGCCCACAGCCTGGCGGGTGCCCCGGTGCGGCTGGGCTGGTGCCTGCACCCTGCCCGCCTGCGCCCTGCCAGCACCCTGTCTGCCTGCGCCCTGCCTGCCTGCCTGTGCCCTGCCTGCGCTCTGCCTGCCTGCACCCTGCCTGCACCCTGCCCGCCTGTGCCCTGCCTGCACCCTGCCTGCGCCCTGCCGGCACCCTGCCTGCGATGGCGCGCAGCCGCTCCACCTGTTCTGGATCCGCCTGACCTTTACAAGCTCTAATGCAAAATGACACTGCTCATTTGATGACATTTCTGTTGATTTTTACTTAAGTCTGTTTTAATTATTTAACTTGGAGTCTCTCCCCTTCTGCCTCGGGCTGGGGCTGCTGTGTGGCCCCAAGGCAGCCCTGCGCCCCGCTCCACAGCAGGGAGCCCGGGGCTCACTCTGGCTCTCAGCATCCCCTGGCAAAAGGATGGTGCGGAGCAAACGGCACTGCCCCCATGCACAGCACCAACTGCATGCCACCTCCACTGGGAAAAGAAGTGCTGAACAGGGTATGCCTGCTCTGGGGGAGCATGGGGTTCTCCCAGGCTTCTTCCATCCCCTTCGAGGGACAGGGAGAGTGGGACTGGCTATGCCAGCCAGGGCCACATGGGCTGGGATGGGAAGTGGTCAAAAAAAATGGGAGGGAATTTCCAAAACTGCTGTCCCTGTCCCCTTGTTGCCCCTGCCCCACTGCAGAGGAGGTGGGTGGGCTCCAAGGGTGACTGGGGATTCCATGGATGCTGGGGGGCTGCAGGCTTCCCTGCGCTCCCGGGAAAGGCAGCAAAACGAAAGAGGGGAAAAGAAAGCCGGGAAGAGTGAGAGGAGGCTGAAATAAAGCCAGTAAGCTGCCAGGACCACACACTCTCAGCACGTCGCAGGGTGAGATGAAGCCTCATCAGCCGCTGCCGAGCTGCCGGGGGGAGAGCCAGCGCTGACAGCCAGAGCCCCCATTACGGCGGGTGGCCTGCCACCTGCCACCGCACTTAGCGAGCGTGGCCCTCGCCGCCCTCTCCTTCAATGTCAGCACGGAGGGCAGCCCGGCTGCGGGGACACAAGCGGGCAGAGGGACGGCTTCGCCGGGCAGGAGGCACCCCGGCAGGCGCTGGCCCGGCTCCCCGCGGCGGTGGCAGCTCGAGGTAGTTAATTAGAATCGTGTCACTAAGTAAATGCGCTCTGACTGGACTCTGACAGACGCTCACCTATGACACTGGGGGCCAGGAGACAATCCACATCAAACTACTGCAGTTTGACCCTTTTAACACAAAGAGTAAACTCACTGTACATCGAGTTGAAGCTCATTAAAACTGTCTACTCTGCGAGCATCCCATTAACCTCACTGTTAAAAACACGCAATTCCTCTTCTTCTTTCCGAGGCCTAATTAATGCTCTGGATCAGGAACAATATCACACCCTAACCTTCCGAGATTTCCAATCAGTAAATGAAAAGCGAGAGATGGAGCCAGGAAGGGACGGTGGCTTGCTGGGTTGCTCACGGCATGGGCTGCTGACCTGCCCGGGCAGGTGGGGCTTTTCCATCTGGCACAGCAGAGATCGCCGTGGAGGCGGCATGGCACTGCCCCGGCCAGGGGGACTGTGGGCACAGGGATGGTGAAGCCCCACGCAGAGGCTCACAGCTCGCAGGGTTACAAGCTGGTGTAATAAGAGCCCAGCGTGGGCATCAGGTCATGACAGGTGCTACTACGGGACCAGATCTCTCGGTCACGAGGCATGGGTGCTGCGGGTTCACTAGCAGCAGCAGCCTGGGTACCCTCCTTCTCCAAAAAAGAAAAAAACCCGCAAACCAGACATTTAGAACTAAATCTAAAATCACAATAATGTGTGTGCCAAAGCCTGAACTTTAAAAGAATCCACTAAATTAAATTAGATTCAAAAAAGATCGTCAGCAAGGGGTAACTTGTTTTAAAGACAGTCAGTGCACTAGAGGTGGAAGCAGAGCTGACAAATGAGAGAAAAACTTTCCCAGCAGCAGCAGCTACTTCTGCAGATGTGGAAACTTCCCCCTTTTTCCAGCATGTTTTCAGTTCAATAACTAGCTTGTTCAGAGCTGAGAAACAACAAAGGACTGGGAAAAAAAAAAAGGAAAAAAAAAAGGTGTGCCTTTTATCTTTTCCATGATCAGGGAAACAAACAAACCAACAAACTAAGGTGGGAGAGGATGAGAGGTACTAATACTAAAATCTTGAAAGGCCGGTTTCCAGAAACACTCCTTCAACTCACAGATCACTTCTTGCTTTGGTTTCATACACCAGCTGTTTTCACCTAGAAAGTGTTCCAAAATTTACTTTTCCTTCAATATTGAGTACATGCAAGGGAAACAGGATTTTACCAATAAAACCTATGTGAACTACAGCTGGGGTACTGTAGCACGGCGTTCCAATTCTCATCCAAAAGAGTAATCACAAGTAATAATTTAATAACCATCTCTTTAAGAGCAAACAGTAATTCACTACTTTTCTAACGTAATGAATATCTAAAACCTAAGACTAAAGGCATGTTATGTTACATGATTGATCAAAATAAATTAGCAAAAATCGAGTATTTGATGAATAAAAGAATAACTAGATTTAACAACTGGGCAGTGCTAAGGAGAGCTGCACTTCGTTTGATAGGTGCTGGTCAGTAAAACTTGGCCTTTTTTCAGGGAAACAAGTGGAAAAAAAACCCCAAAATAGAAGAAAATCAATTACTGAATCCAGGTGAGCTGCTGGCTGATTTAAATCATAACTAAAGCCTGGAATTTTAATCCTTCTGATTTACATCAGTCTCTGAACCTCAGTAGGGAGAATCCACTGCAAGAACCCAGCTCCGCTGGTGAGGAGCCTGTGAATGCTGGTCTTTGCGTGACAGTGCCAAGACCCCCATTACAAGCTGCAGCTTGTTTTAGGCTACCAGCGTCTCAAAAATTTAAGAATGGCAACATGCACACATCTGTAAGATGAGTAACTTCTTGGTAACATTCAGCTTCATTTTGTTGAGGGCCAAGAAAACACCGGACAAAAAGAAGCTCCTCACCTCAAGGTGCTACAGCCTGTGCTAGAGCTGACACGCATTTAATCCATGTTTGAGGAGAGATGGAAGCTGCAGTAAAAAGTCCTTTCCAGACCTCAGGGCCACATTCAGCCCAGAGGGAATGCTTAGAGCCAAAATACCAACCTGAGAAGAGGCATGAATGAATCAGTCTCAATCCCCTTTTGCTCTTTTTCCCGTTTCCCAAGGGCTCTCACTCCCTGGAGCAGGACTTTACTACTTACCTACCTCCTTATTCTTCTGCTCAGCACTTCTCAGCAAGCTGAAATACTGATATTTCCCCCCTTCCTTTACCTTCTTCCTCCCAAGAAAGCAACTGCACCAGACCTGCACCCACCCCACCCCAAGGCAGCTATATTTGCAGTGTATGCAAACACACTTTGGTGTATTTGGTGACACAAACCACTTTTCTAGCCCCTCGAAAAGATTTGCAGTTCACTTGCTCCCAAGTAGAAACCAGACAAAACCTAGAATGTGAGCTCTGTTCAGCAACTTGCTGTATGCGTGGCCATACGTCCCAGGGATGTGGTGAGACTCCACCACACTCCACCATGAGCCCCTTCCGCCCACACGCACCAGATGCTAAAGGTGAGGTTCCTGTCCAGAATCTGGCCTTGGACCTGCAGGGGTTTGAATGCCCCTAACTCCCTGGATTTTGAACAAGATGAAGGAGAGGAGATGAAGCACAGAGCAGGACTGGTCCCTGAGCATGCCAAGTGCAGGGATTTGGAGCAGATATCTGCTGAGCCAGTGAATCAGAAAGTGATTTGAAAACAAAGCAATACACAACCGATCAGGCAAGACAGCAAAATTCCCTGCAAATTGTTTGCAAAAACAAGTGGCCATCCACTGCAATTTTTCTGTCAGATTTGAAGGGAAACATCCACGTTGCGCATTCCTGTATAAGCGAGCTGAGGCTTCACAGGACTGCCTGCATCCCCCTGGATTGCACCCCATGCTGCTGGGAAAGGAGCTGCATGGATGCTCTTTCACATGGCACAGTATTCATGAAACTGGTGTGGCTGGCTAACGCATTTCCTTGCTGCTTCCTTCTCAGCCCTCTGGTTTGCAGGCTTCTGGACACCAGCGACCCATGAGGGCCATGAAAATCAGAGGCTGACCCTAGCTACACCCACCTTGGGCACCCCTGGGGAAGCCCTCCACGCTGCTGCGCCCCAGGATTGACCACAAAAGAAAAGGAAAGCTCTAGACCACGTGGGAACTCCCCCAGAGCCACAGCCAGCTTGTCTCACCACAGCAGCAAGAGGTGGGCAAGCAGCATGCTGCAGCATTCTCCCCCCTCCTCTCCAGCAGCTGTCCTTGAGGAGGGGTCGCTTATTGTGCCGAGCGGGCAGGGCTGTGGCAGGAGCAAGGCTTCTTACAGCCAGGGAGGGAGGGGGAGGGCAGCCTGGGGCAAGGGATGGCGTAGCTTCTCCCAGTCCTAAAGGAAAAACAGTTGAAAGCATGAAGGAGGAGAGGAGTAAGGACTGCTCAGGTCACAGGGTAACCACCAGCAACTGGGATGACTGTGCCCAGTCCCAGTAGCCAGTATGGAAGGACTCAGCTGTGGAGGACTGACACTTGCTCCAGGATGAGGCAGCAAAGCCAGACCCAAGGAAGCCAGGCCACTCCTGCAGTGAGTGGCCCCTCCTTGACCTAGGGACCTCTTGGGCTGTCACCTAGAGGCAATACCTGATCCATGCCTAGGACCTAAAAGGCCAGCAGGCTGGGAAACAAAGCAGCCAGAAAGTCAGAAGGCTGGTGCCTTGACAAAATGCCAGGCAAGCCATGTCTCCAGACACCAGCATCGCCCCAAGCCTTCTCCCAGGGGGGACACTGGGCTACTAAGCCCAAAAGCCAGCAGCCCTGACACCACGGGCAGCAGCTGTGCCTGGGGCTCCCAAGCTGGCCAGGAGGAGAAGCCATTCTCCCTGGCTGCCGTTCAACAAGCCATGCCTCCAGCTCACTCCCAGGAGCTCAGCCTGCAGTAAAGCCACCAGGCACAGGGTGCCAGTGGCTGCCACCTCCGCAGGCAGGCAGAGGATCGCAGATGCCCAGGGCAGAGCTGCTTTGGACTCAGCCCAAGCAGAGCAGCCAGTAGGCTGCAACACACAGGGCATGTGTGCACCGGTGCCAGGGTGATGGAGACCATCATGCTGCTGGCCTGGCATCCTTCACAGCACCCACATAAACCCTTCCAAACAGCGTGTGAAAGGCAGGTCTGCCACTGGGATGGAGCGCTGCAAGCAGGGAGCTTGGCTGGCTGGGTCACATGGCTCACCTGGCACTGGGGTGAGCTGGGAGTGCTCCCCCGCAGAGGGAGTTTGACAGAAATTAAGAAGCAAAACCCGCCTAAAGGACTGGAATAGGGAGGGACACAAACGGTGTGTCTCTGAACTCCATCAGGCACAGACACCTGTGCAAGACAACAGCACTGACATAAACACAGGCAGAAACCAACACCAGACAGATGATACTCCAGAGCTGGGGACACCTTGTCAGAGTAAGAGATGACAGCAACTGAGGGCTCTTGCCATAAATAAAATGATGAAAGATGAGGCACAAACCAGCCCTACATCCCCCAGGAGACCCTAGGAAAAGGCCAAGCCCCCAGAGCAGGACATGCACACACAATTCCTGCAGTCCCTGCTCCCTCCCCATGATTCCCCCCAACATGGCACACAAGCAAGGCAAATCGCAAATCTGCTCCCAGGCAAGGAAGCAAATTTTAATGCTACCTCTGTCAATAATGCAACCAGATCCATAGTTCAAAAGGAGCTTGCTAATTAAAAGCTAGTGAGCTTTAAATAATTCATCTCCTTAACTTGGATTGATTGGAGAGTTTAATGGTTAGAGTCTTGAAACAATATTAACCAGCCTCCTCAAGGCCCAGGTAGCCGGTGACTTTTCCAAGTAAATCTTACCTCCTTGCAAACGTTAACGCTCACAACTCACAGTGGATGAAAGGCTGGGAGGCAGAGGGAAAACCTGACCGCTGGTCTCCAAGAGGTGATCCAACACCCCGCAGAGAAACAAGACTGGCAAGAGTGATGGAGCCCTGAATTACAGCCCTGCTTACAGCCCAGTAAATCTGAACTCCTGCCCATACCACAGCCTACTGCTGGCCTAGCTCTGCGCCTCCAAGCGTTAAGCAGCAGGCAGATATATGGTGTCAGCGTCCTGGGCCAGGTTTCCCTCCTCATACCACTTTCATCCCCGCTGCAGAGGAGCTAGGGGAAACATGGAGCTCTGCCACTGCGCATAGTAGTCTCAGTTGTTTATCTTGGAGCAGACTGTGGGATCATGAAACTCATCACACATGTGAGCAAATGGGATGATGACTCAGTTCTCCAGCTGGTACCAAGCATCTTAGTTCTGCAGTAGGTCTCCAGCCAGCTCCTGAGGCTGCGCTGCCTGGTAGGGCCTCCTTTCCAAGGACAAATGCAGCAGCCAGAGCAGACAGAGGACTGGTCCAACAGGGAGAGCATCCCACCCAGCCTGGGGACTCCTGCCCTGCACTCCAGGCACAGCACAAGTCCTGGTACTGCCCACATCCACCCCCAGCCCAAGCACTGCCAGAGTGGCTGCCCAGGGGAGCAGTTCCCCAGCCAGAGGGACAGGCAGGTGTGCCAGGGGTGGAGAGCTCATCCACGTACCCATCCTGCCCTGACACATCTTCGTCCCTTCTACCAGCTGGAAACCCTGCAGCCCTTTGTCTGGCTCTCAGCACCCCAGCCTAGACAAGCTCTCAGAGCCAAGGCATCTCCTGTATGCCCGGAGCAGCAGCCACGGGGACAGGAAGGGTGCAGCATGGTGTCACTCACCTATCCCGCTGTGAGGCCTCCCTATGTGCTGTAGGTTCAGTCCTTTGTTCATGTCTAAGAGCCCGTTCTTTGGCCAACTCCCCATGGCAAAGCTGTACGCCTGGAAGAGAGAAGCAGAGGGTCAGACGGGTGCACAGCCCATGTGCAGACATGTTTTATATTTGCCCAGGCCTGGCTGCTCCCACGGCCAGCATTGAGTCTGTGTTTGCTATGTTCAGTGCAGCCCCATGCATCACCCTCATAGCAGCTCTCCTGGAGCCACCCGAACAAAGCGCCCTCACCCTGGCCTGCCACCCCTGATGCTCCTCAGAGAAAAGCTGTCCGGGGCCTCTGGTGGTGTCCTGAATAGGTGACAATCTCACAAGGTTTACTGGGTACTGTGGCAGATTGGCATCACTCAAGACCACCTTCACCACACTGGGGCAAGCTGGGGGCTGTGAGCTTGTCACATATGTCCCTGGGTTGCTCCAACACTGTGCCCCCATTGCTGCCTCACCAAGGATGAGGTCAGAAGCAGGAGTCAGGGGGGCTTGGAAAGGGGTGCCCACATCCAGGCAGTCCCCTTCCCTCCCTGGCAAGCATAGCCCTCCCAGCCTCCCCTTCCCTTTCCATCCCCAGACCCCAGCTGTGTCAGGGCTCTCCATCGCTGGGAGAAACACTACTGGAAGCCAGCACTGCTCACCCCACTGCACAGAGCCCACAGCCTGGCCGGCGGGAGCCTGCTCCATCCCAGCTGCATCCCCTGGCAAGGCTTCCACCAGGAATGAGGCAGCCAGGAGCCTGAGCAGCACAAAACCCCACCGGACAATGCACACATGAAAGCAGCCAGGACTCTGTGTCACACTCATGGCTGTAATTACAGCCTGACAGCCACGTATCTTCTTCATCTTGAGGAATTAAGCTCAGCGCCTCATTGTGAGCAGTAAGAAGGGTGCGTGGGCTTAGCGTCGCTCATGCTGGTGCTATCTCTGCTGCCGTGAGGGCCATTGTCCCCACATGAGATCAGGTCAATCCAGCAGCCCCTATCTCCCTCCTGCAGCGGGGATCATCGCTAACCACGGCCACAGCCACAGCACAGCAGGGCACCACCGACACCCTCCGCAGGCTGCGGACGCTGGGTGGGGGGGATGCTCTGCAAGTGCGAGCAGGGCTGAACTGGGCAAGTGGAGCTGAGCGGTGCGCCCCGCAGCCCACCACCCACCTGCCTGCCACTGGGCCCTGCTGCCAGTCCCTCTGGCCACTGCTACCTGCTGCTCTGCCCAGCACGGGCAGGGCCAGTCCCCATGTAGCCCCTGCCGCTGCAGCCCCCCCCCCCCCCCCCCCCCCCCCCAGGAGCTACAGGGCTTGAGGGAGTTAATTTGTTACTGGCCTACGTAACCATTCATGCTGCTTTGTTACTCCTGCCTTAGCAAAACAGAGGGCTCTGCAGATAATTAATAGACAGCATTGCTAATCCTGTTGGGAGATGATTAGCAATTAAAACTCCTAATTAAGTCTGTGCATAATTCACTGAAATTACACTTTGTGTACACAACGGGGAGGTTTCCTTTGCCTTCAACAAACATGCTCTGGCATCTTCATTGCCACGGCTGGGATGCAGGCTGGCTAGCCGCAGCACAGTGGGGAGCTGGGGTCTGTGGTCAGGATGGGACCCTGCCACCCACCTGCCGGGTGGCTCGGGGTGACGGCTGCAGTGGCTCCCCATGCGGCTCCCTCTCCTGGGCTCTGTCCCAAAGAGCAAGCCCAGGCACACTGCAGGAAGGTCCCCACGCTCAGCACCAGTGGGTCCAGGCCCAGGGTTGCCAGCAGTGGGGGGATATCCCTTGGGAAGGGGTGTCCCTGCATGCTTCCCGGGAGGACACACAGGCTGTCCCTGCATAGGGACAAGGAAGGCTCTGAGCTACCATATCACAGGCTGCCTTCCCAGCCCAGACACATCCCTTGGACTCTGGCCAGGAGCAACTGAGGGAGCACAGCAGAAGGCTGGCAGGATCCTGGGAAAGCCACCGCGACAGCTCTGGAAAGGCCCTGCAGCAGGGTGCTAGTGCCAAGCCCAGCCTGCCTCCCCAGGCTCCGCGGCAGCAGCATCAGCAGGGAGCCAGTGGCACGTGCCCTGGCCCCAGGATCAGCCCCAGGATCGGCCCTGGGCCCATCCCTGCCTCGAGTTTTGCTTTCCTAATCAAGGTCATTCGGTACAGCCACAATACCTGAGCAAACTAGCTAAGCAGCCGGGGTGGAAGTTGGCCTGACCACTGAAGGTCAAGTGTGCACTTATGCATATTCAAAGCTGCCTGCAGGATCGATCGGGTTTTAATTGTTTTTCCTGGGGTTTTGGAAGGAAGTGCCAGGGGCATTGATCAGTCCCAGATGAGGCCGTCCACACTTCAGGGCTGGCAGGGACCATCACTTTGCTGCAGGCAGCGGAAAATGTGGGCAGAGATGAAGGCAAGCCAGGGGAGAGGTCAGCCAGCCCCAGCCAGGAGGAGGAGCCATTGCTGGGCTGTGTTGGAAAATAAAGTTTTTTAATTAAAATTGGCAATTCTGAGCCGCCTGCCGGCAGCAGCCACACAATCAAGAGCGAGGAGCTTTGCTCTTTAATATTTAAAGACAACGTTTAATCTTTAAACAGGAAAGTTCTTCTTCTGACTGTTAAAGCGAGGCAGAAAGTGCCGGAGGCTCCCTGACACGGGGCTCCCCAGCCTGCTAGGGTGGCCATGGCCACCGGCTAGTCACTGGCTCCGCGCAGCCTCCGGGACACCGGTGTCACCCGCAGCCGCTCTCCCGCCAGCCCGTGCCAGCCCCGCGCAGCTGCCGGCGGCACGCATACCCCTGCCCCTTCAGCACTTATCCCCTACGGCGAACTGTGAGAAAGCCTGAGATGCCTCTGGTTCGTTCGCAAGCCAAAGGATTTAAAAAATGCCATGAAACCCTTTTTGCGAGGAAATCACACTAATTTGTCTCTCCCTTCGGTTCAGTCCTGGTGTTGCAGGGAGTGGGTTGCTCCCTTCTAGGTCAGACACTGAAGCAGGGCCAGGACCGTGTGGCATTTGATTTTCACCTTTATCTTTATAAATAAAAAATTCAGGTACCTTTTAAAAAAGCTATTTTTAAATAGTTTTGGTCAAAATTCTGATTTAGAGACAAACTCAATGCCTCTGATCTGCTAAAAACCACCCGAACGATGTTTGCAGAATAATTTTCAAGCAGCTTGAACACAATTATTATTTTCATTCATACCAGCTCCTAGAAAGGTCTTCCCTTTTTCCTGATTTTGTTTGTAATTCTATGAAGGCTACGTTTACCTCCCTGCCAATGCTGCTCTGAAGTCAGATGATTATTAATTATATTTATTTACTTATACAATCCCATAGGCATACGCAGCAGTTCACAGACAAATACCACCCTGGGTCCCTGATGTAGGGATCTCGAATCAAAGGTAAGCAGATACTCCTGTGATAAATGTGAGCTAACAGCACTAGGTGAGGAACGTACTGTGTTTCCATGCACAGAGCCAGCACCACGGATAATTCACACCTTGTTAAAAGTACCAGTGTGGGGACGTAGGTCCTTAGGTAACCCATACCTCACCTAACCGGCAGAAAATCCAAAAATCATTAGTAGGAACAAGACACGGGGTAGAGCAGCCTGGGGCATAGAGATGCTGCATGCAAAGAATTGCAGCACCTGGGGCTGGCTTTATAGGGGTCTGAAACCATCCTCCTGTAGCACTGGGTCACAAACCTTCCTGGTGGCCATGACGCATCTGCCTCAGTTTGCAAAAAGCCTGAAACAAGAGCTCCATGGCCCATTCCTGGTAGTGCTGTGGGACAAGAATGGTCCTCTGCACTGGGACAGGAGCGCACGGAGGGCATGCCAGTGAGGCTGGGCAGTGCCATGGCGCTGCTTGCAGGGGGAAGAATACAGGATTTGCCCAATTTGGCAGCGACTTTGCCCCACCTGCCTTTGCTGCAATCCCAGTGCAAACCAGCAATGCTGGGGCTGGCAGCACCAACACAGCCATGTCCTGATGTCCCACTCCCTGGAGCTTGTTTGGGCTACACACCATGGTTTATAAGCTGCACAGCTGCAGCAAAGACATTCCAGGGGGTCAGAAAATTCTCAGAACTGGAACTTGTCAAGCTGATGTATTGATCTAAGTGGACTGAATAATGCTCCATCATTTATTTATGGGGAAGTGCCCGGCACACTTCACAAAAACTGGTGTTTGGCAGTCACATTAAGGCAAGATTTAACATCCTGCATCATGCAAACAGGGCACCTGTGCAGAGGTCAGGATGCTCACTTACATGGGGAGCCCCACAAATCCTTCCCACAGGCACAGGGATGGACAGGGCGGGTCCTCATGGAGCTGCCAGAACTCTGCTAGGGCAACGTGCTGATGCTGACAGAGCCAGCCATGTCCCTTCTGCAGGTGTTGATGCTGGGACCTGCTTGGCCAGCCCCCAGCCTGTCTGACCTCCACTAAAGCTGCCAGTGGCCCACTGCTCTGGGTGCTTTAGCTGAAGCGCAGGAGGGAAGCAAGGCTCTGGGCTTTGCGATGGCATGAGCAAGCTCACAAACCACAGCAGCAAGAACTGCCAGGACCAGCACAGAGCCTCCTCATGCCCAGCCCAGCCCGGCAACCCTGTCATTTTTCATGTCCCACCCAGAGGTTTTATCTGTTTCACCCTCCAATTGTAATTTTTATATTAATACAGGAACTTTTGGGCAGGGAGTTAATACTCCCTTTTGGAAAAAGTCCTCCTAGGAGCAAAGGAGCTCTGCGGTTTGAGAAGATGCTGAAGAGTGGGTACTAAGGAATAAAAAAAGTGGTGTTTTTTGCTGAAAGTTTCTATTAAGAATTCAAAAAAAATTTTTAAATAGATAGAAAGCATCCATAAGATCTCCCCAGCTGCCCTTGGCTTGGGCAAGCAGCAAGCACCAGCTGTGTTCTCCCAGGATCAGGCTGGGCGCAGCAGTCTGCCGATCGGAGCTGACCCCCCTGACGTTTCCACAATGGAGAAAATGACAACGACAGCAAAAGTGTCTTCCTCCTCTTGTCATATCACTGTGCACCGCGTCTGCCCAAAATAAGAATTTCCTTCTGACTCTCCTCATTCCACTGCTGCCATGATGAGATGTCAAGGTTTTATATTACTTCGTAGGGTGGGAAGAAAAAAAGAGGTCATGTCTACAACTAAGTGGGCTTTCAAACACAGCTTAGAATGTTTTCAGTGCCACCCAGTAACTGTAAGGTTCTGGGGCTGGGGGTGTCTTGGAGGCCATCCCTGAAAAGCACCCAGGACACTGGGGACTCCAAGGTGGTCTCCTGACACCCCATTTTAATTGCATGTCACTTCAGGGATGAGGTGGACATTTCTAGCTGGGATTTCTTGCCACGCAAACTTACTGGCACAACAAGGCAAATTTAACACCACTGAGGGCCTGACCCCACCACCAAATCATTTGGTAGCAAGGCTGCTGGATCGGGGCTGAACACCATTAAAGAAGAGGCAGGTAATGAATAAGCAGCTTGTCAAGCCCCAGCTGACAACGGCAGAGCTCCTCTGCCGCAGGGAAGGTGCCGAGGGAAGCTGCTCCGGTAGGATGGCGGCACGGAGCCTGGGATGGCTCAGCCCCGGCAGCGCCGGAGCCTGCTACCCTCGCTGCCTGTCGAGAGACAGGAGCTAAACCCAGGTGTAACGGAGCTAAACCCAGGTGTAACGTGTCCCTTTTAAGCAGTTTAGTCAGAAGTGCTGCCACATTCACAGCTTTTCAAGTATTTTTAAATCACTTACAAAAGCAGGATTAAACGATCAGGAATTCCATTTAATAGGACAAATAAAGAAATAACAATCTACTCCATCAGCCCTGCGAAAGGCAGGTTTGATTTAACGAAAAAAAAAAAAAAGAAGTATAAAAGAGGGAGAGAAAAAAGGAAAGGGAGGTGGAAAAAAAAAAGGATAATGTGTGTTTACTCAAGCAAAGAAAAAAATATTTAAGTGATGTAGGGGAGAAGATTGCGGTAACTAGTGAAGAATAACATCGTCTGCTTTGCTGTCAAATCACACAAGAATTTCAGTAATAGATTCTCATTCTGACACTCAATTCAATTCGAAGGTGATCCTGCTTTATCCCAACACATCAAATATTAAACACTCGTATTAGCCAGGGTGCCGTCGCCTTTCCCGGCTTAGACGCGGCAGGAAGCTTTTCCCCCTACTTTCTCTCACTCGCTATAATATTCTCAATGTTATCTAAACATGCCTTCATACACTGGGGTTCCTTATCAATCCCATTTGGGGAGGGGGGGGCCTGTACTTAAAATGGTATTAGTTTGGGGGGCTTTTATTATTATTATTTCCAAAGCTTTTCAATTTTGTGTGGAAAAAGCTTAGAAAAAAAAGGCGGAGGGAGGGGAGGCAGCGAGAGAGGGAGAGGGAGCGCGGGAGCGAGAGAAAGTATAAGAAAGGGAAAAGCAGCCAGCAGCTCTTGTTTGACTGATGCCTTTCAACAAGGGCAGTCTAGCTTGTCAAAGCCCGGGCTCGAGATGAATTGGCATATCTATTCAGCCTGCCTCTGGATGTCATGCAATACAGTTTCATATTCCCAGATAAGGCATGATAAGCAATTGCTGCCCTGACACCAACTCCATCCATCCCTGCCTTTCTGTCCACGTGTATTACAGATCTCTGCTGTGCTGCTAATAAGAGGCATTTAATTTTTACAAACACAGAGGCAAGAGGGGCCTCCGGACTGACCAGTACAGCATTTATACCATTCATGTTTAATTACTTTTTTCCAGTGCACCAAGCTCCCCGAACACTCCTGAGTGGCACTGGGTGCACGAAAACAACTTCTGCCCCATGTGGCACCTGCTGAAGCCTTGGATTAAACATCTCTGCTAATAATTAAGGGGTGGGGGTGACAAGAGTGGAGAGTGTTTGTCCTCTGCCAAATAAATCTGCGGTGCCACCGAGCAGGAGGCGGTCTGGCTGGGGTTTGGACATGGCAGGACACAGAAGGTGTGAGTGGTGCCCTTTCCCAGGGAATGTCCCTTTCCAGAGCACAAACCCTCCGAGAGCTGTTGGGGGAAGGAGAAGGGCTGACACACCGAATATAGGATCACCACGATGGGTCTGGCCCCAGTTAGGCAGAAGCTGGTGCTGCCCTTGGAAATTTCTGCCGTTGCAAGCACCATGCAGTGGGAGGACGAGATCTGGACACAATCCTCCCATGTTGCTGAAGAGGTGCTGGGACCCTTCCTGGTGCTCTGCCCTCTTCATACAATGGCACTCAAAGGTTTTTCAGACAACAGTGCCATACAGCCAGCTTCCCCCATGTCCCGGATGAGCGGGGAGCCCTTCGCACACAAGCCACCTTGCCAGCCCCACCTGGCCCTGCCGAGCAACCTTTGGCAAGCCCAGCTGGTGTCCACATCACTCCATTTGCAAAGCTGGTCATTAAAACAGCCACATATTTATGCCTCACGTCAGGCAGTAAATTAAACAAAAAGATGAACGCTCTGTTTTTGGAAAGGTGAGTGCTGGGCACACAGGAGCTGTCTGGCTCTGCCCACCTTTGGGAAGTGTTTTACAGAGGTGAGGTGCCCCCAGTCCATGATGGGAAGGGGACAGGTCAAACTTAAAGGAAGGCAGCAAGGTGTCAGATAAGATGCGGAGAATGCAGCATAATTGTATGTGTTTTCTCCTTATTAAAATAAGAAGCCCATGCCATCAGACCTCTGTCCATAGGAGCACTGCAAAAGGGAAACTGAGGCATGCAATGCCTGGCCCTCCTTCCCACCCAGACACACACCTGAGCATCCTCAGCTTGCCCATGTCCTGGCAATACCCCAACTCAGCCAAAGTCATGCAAATTCACTGTCAAAACTCCTCTTAACTTCAGAAGGGGCAGGATGGACTCTGAAGCCACCAACAGCCTCTCTCCAGGGTGCATGTGGACGCTGTGGCCCTGCTGGGCAGCAGGGAGGTGGCCCTGCTGCTGTGCAGGATTAGCTCGTGCCCTGGCTTAGACCGCAATAGAAACACACCAGCGTGCCTGACTCCGGAGTGTCAAAGTGCCAAGCGGTTTAGGCTTCACATTTCCCTGTGTTTGAACAAGAACAGTTTCTGCCTTGCTCCCAGGCTAGGGATTATCCTGGATAAAATGTTCTCGACTGCTGTGTGCTCTGCAGCTGGCGACACACTAGGTTAATGCCATGGAGACCTGGGTCAAAGCCCTGGGTTTGGTCACAAGCAAAACAAAGCTACAGGTCTGGGTCCCTGGAGGGCTGGGAAATAGAGCTGGGGTGTGCACAGCCAGTGCTGGCCCAGGAGAGGGGACAAGCAGAGCCATAAGCCACCAGGAAAGCAGCTCAAGGACGGAGGCTGCTGGCAGGACCCAGGGGTGGGGGGGGGTGTCTGAGGGCAGGGTCAGGCGGCCAAGCAGAGCATTGCAGCAGGAACCCAGGGGCTGCTGTGGAGACAAGAGGCTGGAGGCACACGTGCCCAGCACCTTTCCCGGTCTGGGACAAGTGGCCCTGCCCTTGAGCTGCAGGTCATGTCTGTTTGAACAGGGCTGCCTTCTCACAGTGTCCCGGAGTTTCTGGCTGCACTGCAGGGCGACCGAGACCCAGGCTGGGTTACGTGGATGTATGCAATCAGCTCCCAGCGCTGAGGTACACAGGCAGCTCCCAATTAGCACCTGAAAGGCAGAGACACACACCACATGGCAGACAGCTACCAGGGAGTACCTACACGAGGCTGATTTACCCCTCCAGCCTTGGGAAGGATGGGCTCACGTCCCATGGTGCTATCTCCCCGGTGCTGCCCCAGCCCCTGTAGAGCCAATTCAAGCAGGAAAGCAGGGCTAAGCCTTTCCCCACCACAGCACTGTGGCTGGCAGAGCGAGAAAGCTGGGTACGACACCAAGGAAAACCTGCAAACATACTTCAAGGATAATTCACGCAGCCACGGTTGCCTCTCCACACAGACAAGAATGGACTAGTGTGATTCTGGCTGCTCCTGGGGAAACTGGGGGTTCAGTGGGAAGGGGAAGATGCCTCCAACAATTCTGGAAAGCAGGCAAATGTTGGCACTACCCCAAAATCAGACCCACCATCAGCCCCTGCACACGTGAGGACAGAAAAGGGCAGGATGGGGCCCCAGCAGACGTGCCATGCTGCAGAGCCAAGCCATGAGGGCAGCAGCGAGGCGGGCAGGTCTCACCCTCCTTGGATTTAGCTGGAGATTAACAACCACCAAAGACAGCTCAGTTTTGCTGTACTACATGAGGGTGGGTAACCGTATACACCAGTCGCCCCCTTTTCTCTTTCCAGGGCCACAAACGATGGCTGCGATGCTCAGACATGCACCACAGTCCCCAGACATGCACCCCTTTAATCTAACCTCACGCCTTTCCCAAGAAAAGCTGGCACTGGGCTTGCTGTCAAAACCCTCAAGCCCTTTCAAAGGGGGTATTTTCCCCCCTCGATTTCTATTTTTACACAAGCACACAGTCGCCTCTCCCTCGCTCGCTGTTTAATTTCCGTGTGAGAGGGAAGCAGGTGCCCGTGCTCCCGTGAGCTCTCCCTTCTCTAGGTTTTTTTTCCCTTCTTGGATCCTGCCCCATTAGTTTAGTGCCCAGCCATCTGCGACGTCTCCTGTAATGCTGTCCCCCTTGTGTACCAGGGAGCTTTTCCATTAGTGCCTTTAATATTCTGACACCTTAGCACAGGCTGCTATTACATTCAAACACTGATCGCCCTGTGAAATTACATCGCAGGGCTTGCTAAAATGGAATTGTGTATAATCAGGCTCCTCCATGCACTGTCAGTCCCATCACAAATACAACGTAAAGCAGGCTTATGGATGGGCTTAGCAGCTGCTACAAGTGTATTTTTTTTTAATAGATGAAGTATCCCTTATTTAAAGCATTTCCTTAAGAAAAAAAAAACACCCAACAGTGAAAGACAAATCAACAGCTGCTGCACTATGTTAACCATACCACTGGTCTCTTAAAAACATGTTATTTACTAAGGTAGCTATCTGTTTATCTATAACTATATCAAACAGAGAAGGAGGGTGAGATAAAGATAGTTAAACAGACAGCTGAGGAGATATCTGCCACTGGGAAATAATAGCTAAATAAAAAGTACCATTATTTACTCCAGAGAGGGGAGGAGGGAGAGCCAGCGCTTTCCTCCCAGTGCCGCATCACCAGTAGCACAGGGCACGGAGCTGCTGCGGGAGCCTCCGGCTAACACGGGCAGCCCGTGCCAGCTTACACGTGCCCCAGCTCACCTGGCTCCAGCCTGCTCACCTCCCCACCACCCCGTCAGATAAATCTGGGAGGAAAAAACAGCTCAGGACCTAAGTTCCACACCTCTCTGGGGAGGCTGTGATGCAGGGAAGGTGAGAGAGGGCAGCGGAGCCGTGCTGCTGCTGGGGGCTGGCTTGGTGGGGCAGACCCCACCTCCACGCAGGCTGAGAGTGGCTCAAATTAAGGCAAAATTGGCCACAGCAGAGGGTCTGGGTGGTTTCTGTGTGGGTAGCACACAAGGGACCAACTCCCCAGCTCTTTTTTTTTCAATTCCAGCTAAGGAAGTGATGGTTTAGGACAAAGGTATTTCAGGGGGATGCAGGAAGTGGCAGGGACACAGGTGATGTGTCAGAGAAATGAGCTCCTGAGCTCCCCGGCTCTGAGTTCAAAATGCTGCCTCTCACCATGCCCTAAAGGTTATTCTGTCTGTCTGCTGTGAACTGTGATGGCACATCCGCACATCACCTGAAGGGAGATTTCCAGAGGCGCTGTGACCCTTCTGCTATCTCCTCCGAGAAGCCTCTGCAGGAATGATGAGATTGTAGCTCATTTCCACACACCTTGAAAGAGCTGGGCTGGATCAAATGTGCTGGAAGCAGAAGCAGCACATCCCTGGGACTCATCCTTACCTCCTAGCAAGAAGCACACTCTTGCTGTAACGGGCTAGGAAACTACGTCCACCCTACTGAAACATTGCCTAATGATGCTATGACACTGCCTTTCATCCTAAACCAGGATGGAAAAGCCAAAATACTGTCTTGTTTCACTGTGTGGCAACAGTTCTGCTTGGGAACCACAAAATAAAACCCAGTGCAGAACTGCTGCCCTTTGGAAAGGAGCAATCTATTCCTGTGTGAAACACTGATGTGACATTTTGACTCCATTTTTTCCACTGCAAAACAAAGCCATTTGTCCAGAGCAGACACTCCACTCCTTTGCAGCACACAGGGCATGTCTCAGCACACGGTGCTCTGGACATTTTTGGAAGGGACACATCTAGTGATGGTTCAGCCACTGTTGCACAAACATGCCAGACAGGGAGGATAGGATCATGGAGGACAGAAACCCATGGGCAGGTTACCAAGAGAAAAGTGTAGCGCTGGTGCTGTACAACTGCATGTCCATTCACACTGCAGGGGTGAGACAAGGCAACTTAACCCTCTGCTTTTCACTACCTGGCATTGTCAAGGTTTGGTGCTTGCAAGGTGGCAGCAAGGGAGGGGTGCTGGGTGACCAGCAGCTTCAACATCTCAGTTTCATAATCGGTTCCTAAAAACCATGCCCTGGAGGATGGGAAAGAAATCAGAGAGTGATCCTGCAGGACCTTCTCACCACTCCTATGCACTTGCCTGCACATCCTGTCACATGTATCTTTCCCTCTGCTCACATCCTACAACTCCTTTCACACTCACGTCCACCATGCCTTCCTGGGACAGATACATGACCTTCTCCAAAACTCACCTCTGGCACAATGCAGAGAAACTGGCCCATGTAGGACAGGCCAGAGGGGCATGGAAACATATGCTTTGCTCCCTCTTACCTCCTCCTCCCAAAGAGCAGACTCTCAGGAGCAAAACCCAATCTTTTGTATTTGGCACAGCACCAACCCAACAGAGCTGTCGGAGCCTCTGAGTGTTACCGCTCCGCAAGAACTGAATAAAACAGTTTCTCAGCATTCCCACAAGAAGCAAAGCCACTGAGAGGAGAGGCAGCTGGAAGAGCAAGCGAAAGGCGAGAGAATACAATGCACGAGGCGTCAGGGAAAAGATCAATAAAGATTACAAGGGCAGCAGCCACGTCCTTTGCCCGTGATGGAGGCTCTCATGGCTGCAGTAAGGGAACACCAAGGAAAGTTAACAAGGCGCTGCTGCGCTGGTGCCTGGGGACGATACCTGTCTAATCAAAGGTAGAGTTTACACTGGATCATCTAAGCAGCAGCTCTTCCTCATGATTGTTGACTCAGGTCAGGGTTAAGACTGAGGAGGTTAAAGCGGAGGTGCCTCTAAGAGCTCTGATGGATGCAAACACCAGGCAAGCAGGCAACGTGTGCGGACACAGCCTACTGGGGCAGCAGGCAGCAGAAATGAGGCTCCCCAATTTTAATGGAAGAGCAAACAGAAGGAGATGGTCTGAGGGACTGGGCAGCGTGCCATGAAAGAATTGATTTGGAGAGAGGTCAGGAAAGCGGAGAATAAAGGGACTTGAGAGGAGGACATGGCGAGGTCCTGAGAAGAGGTTATTAAAGGAGGCATAGGGGTATGAACTGCAGCAGCTCCAGCCAGGCAGGAGGTGGGGGCAGAACCGGCCACCTGGACTGGGAAGGGGGGACCAACACTGCGTTATGATGCTGAGAAGGTGACAGAGGAGATCATGACATGGTTGACAGAAATTAAGGGGTTTGGGTCCCCAAGGCCTCAACTCATATCTCCCAGGGGAGCGAAAGGCACCTCCATGGCTCTTCAGTGTCACCAGGCTCACCGATCGCCAGCCAGGCTGGGGTTCCACAAGGACACAGGCAGTGACCACCCTCTCTTGCAGCCAGCCAGCCAGGGTCTCCTTACCAGGCAAGCTTGGAGACTCTCCGGGTATGGTTTTTAGCCATGCTTGCAGTTCTGCCCCCAGTAAGGCACTGGGGAGTGCTGTGACACCCAGCCACATGGATGCCCCTGTGCCCCACTCCCTGCAGGAGTCATCGTTACCTTGCTGCTGCCGAGGGCCAGATTCAGCAGCTCGGCTGGCCCTTCCCTGCCGATGCACTCGGGAAATGTTATTAGGGTTTGCCTAGTTGCTGCCTGCTGATGATACAAGACCTCAGGAGCAGGTCCCAGGAGCAAGTGCCCAACACAGTTATTACTGAGTGGGGTAGCAGAGGGATGGCGCCCATGCAGCCATGGTCGAAGGACAAAGCCTTGAGGTCATGTACCACTCATCCCACCCCTCTCAGCATCCTTCAGCTTTCCCATGAACCAATCCTTAACCTAAATCCTTAACCTCACCTCTGGCTACAGCTGGTGGAAACAAGAAGACCAAGTGAGAACAGATACCCCCAGAGGAGAGCTGGTCGGCAGCAGAGGGCTGGAGGGCTGAGCTGTGGTGAGGACGTTCGTGGGCTGTCTAGAAAGCACTTGGCTGTGGACTGCCTGGATTTCCCAGCCGCACAGCCATACCAGGCAGCCCGCCCGCTGCCTCCTGCCAACGTGCCAGCAAAGAGCGAGCGGCCGGGAGGGAACAAGGTGTCCCAATTAGCTCTCTCCACTGATCTAATTAGATCTCCGCAGGGAGGACTGGAGCTGGAGAAACGACATGGCTGCCTCCTTGACCAGACACTCAACCTTTCCCGCCTGCAGCATTTTATTTTTCAGATTTTTCACTTGCAGTACCTTTTTTGTTCGGCTCAGCAGAACCTGCCCTGCCTTGAGTCCTGCTGCAGGTCCTCACCAGCAAAGAGCAATTACGTGTGTACACAAACAGGTGTTCAGCAACTGCGCACAGCATCCATGCTCTCTGCTCCTGTGTCGGGGAACAGCTGCCAGGGTTGCAAATCAGAGGTGTAAGGAGAGGGACACGGGGCACCAGGAGGCAGAGCTGATCTGGACGACATGGCAGAGCGCGCCAGGTCCCTCTTACTCCCCCCGCAAACGACAGCAAGCCGTGTGAGCGTGCCTGCCCTCCCCGCTGCCGCCCCGCACCACCCCAGAGAGCTGGCAAACAAGCTTCAAACCAGCCCGCTCCTTGTAATCGGAGTCAGTCAGTGTGTGTGTTACGCTTGAGTTGATGGCTGGTGTTAAATTCAATGCCTTGAGTATTGATTTCCTCGCGCATCCCGGACTTTGTTAAAGGGTTAGCCGTGAACTGAGATCAAAGGGAGGTTAACTCGTTTCTCATAAGTGGTAAAGCAGACCTCTAGCAAAACCGGGCACTGGGCTTCCTCCACAGAGGATGCTCCGTGCATGTTGTTAGCTACCCTGGTTGCCTCGAAAGCCAGATAAAGCCGCAAAGCTGCCTCAAAGCAGGAAGAAGAAATGCTACCGACAACTTCCCATGGACCCCTAAGCTATTATGAGTGCACACTGGGGACAGGCAGCATGGGCCAGCACACTCCTCCTCCCCAACCCATCCCTGCACCACGGGGAGCTGCTCTCCTCACTTGGCCACAGGAAAAAGGGGGGCAGCCAGTCTCTGACAGCTGCACTCCAAAGGCGCTGCTCCTGAGGGGCTCAAAAGAGGGAGAGAGCCCTCCCCAGGAAGACTAGGGCATCCTAGAGCTGCGGGTAGGAGAGGACGCCTTCACTTGATCCAACACTGCCATCAGCACTGTTTCACCCTGTGTGGCACCTGTTTAAATGCTCCACTTTACTTTACTTGGCTGTCCCTACCCCACACAAAGTAATTTTGGCACTGACAGCACCAAGACCAGCAGGTTTTGCCAAGGCAGTAAGAGTTAAGTGCACAAATAACATGACACTAACAGGGTTCTGGCTTTACCTTTGTAATTTTTAAAGGATGGAGGCAGGGAAAGAGGTGTAGAAGACAATCTGGAATTGTTATCACTAGTATTAATGAATGCCCAGAGGCATCGAGCAAGAAGCATCCATTTCAGATGAACATCTGTCAACAATAAGAGGTAAAATTTCAGAAGTAGCTAAGGTACTTCAGAGCCTAGATTGCACCAGCTTCCTGGGAGGCTTAAGCACCCAAGTTATTTCTAACAGGACCCCTGGCCCCCAAGTCATCTGGGCACCAATGCTATTTCACAACCCCTCTCCTCTACCCTAAGGACTACTTACAGCACAGTCTAGCTTTCCAGCAGCCACACTGCTCTTCAGTCAGATTCATTTGGTTTCAATGGCACTGTATCTTCCATCCTGGAATGACACCATGACTAGCACCCACTTCTGCCATGAGCCAGGCAGCTTCAGCTGCAGAAAATACAGCACACCGCCCCTCCACCCCTAAAAAAAACCCAACAAAAGCAACCCAGCAATGCCGGTGGTATAATTCCCCGTTCTACTGGTAGGGAAGAGGGCCCCATCACAGTCCAACTTGGGGGTGAAACCCTCAGTGGAAGCTTTGGTCTAGAGCACCTATAGTCATGTTTGACTAGGAGGTCCTCCCTAAGGTGCTATAGGCACTCCCTCACCCCTTCTCCCCTCTCCCAAACTCCTGCCACCCAGCACTTCCCAAGCAGCTGATTTGTTTTTAAGTGAAAGGTTTATACCAAAGTGCTTAGGGAATATCTGCTCAGTGCCCAGCATACCAAGTGCTGAAGATTTCACTTAAACTCTCAGCATCTGTGTATCTCAACTAAATTAAGCTATTTGCTATAAAAGAGCACAATGACAGTAATGGAATAATAACAGCATTAATAAAACACAACAATCCTCGAGTAAGAAGCGGACACATCAGCTAGCTTCAACCAAGAGAAGAAGGCTATTTTAAAATCACACACAAAAGCCATCTGGGGGTGGAGAAAACCAACAACAGCTCTGAAACTCAGAGGTCAGACTGAAATTATGTTTTTAGCCTCAAAAGAAAGATGCTTGCCAGAGCCTTCCCAGCCAGAGCGCTCCCACGCTGGTTGGAAATGAATTTCCACAGCTCCCAGCAAAACAAGGACTTACAATGTACAAGCTGGCTCTGCAAAAGAGGGGTGGGAGCACTCCCAAGAGCGAGGACGCTGAATCAAAAGCCTAAAGTAGAAATGACCCCTCCAACAGCAGAAAGGTTTGTAACCCAGCTCCTGCAACAGACGCATTGGAGCAGGGGGTGATGCTGCACCAAATGTGTGAATGCCGAGCTAGTGATGCAGGGCCAGGTGCTGGCGCATCATTATGCAAACATCCAGATGTCTCAAGCTCACCATGCTGCCATTCCCCTTGTGGCTGGAAAAGTCGCCTTCACTCCATCCACAAATTCTTTCTTTGTTTTGGATGAGAATGAGGTTAAACACAGCACCTTCATTTTCAAAGTCACCTACACCCCATCTTGCAGGGATAAAATAACCCTGGGGACCTGCAGTAGGGCTGGGGACAGGTCCTAATCACAGCTCTCAAGAGGCCACATCCCCTCACCGGCCCCTTTACAGGAGGACCAGACTTAGTACTTGGTGACAATCAGAGCAATTAATGCACATTAAGCGTGTCATGCTGTATGTCTGAGGTCTTGCCACAGTCCCACCCTGCCCAGGCAACACCCCAAACTACCACTTGCCTTGGGGGGGACTGCGAGGGTAGGTGACAGTTGTTTCCCGGGAAGGGGAGCAGATGGAGGAAAAGGAGACCTCCATGTTCACCAGCAGCTTCTTGTTCACCACCATGTTACGAAGGACCAGTAGCAGCTTTGTGCCAGCAGCCAGTAGGGTCTTTGTGCTTCTCTTGCTGGCACATTCCTCCAGTCCAAGCCTTGCCCCAACCCCACGGGCAGAGAGAGCAGAGTCCCTCCCCTGCCCGGCTCCGGTTCAGCTGGCTGCCTCTGCAGAGGGTACATGATAGCTGCTCCTCTCCTCGCCCCAGCTGCCCAGAGCCCACGTAGAGATCTTCCTGAGGATAACGTGGCAGTGACAGATGTCACCTCTTCTCACTAACATGGAAGGAAACACAACCCAGGTCGCAGTCCTGCGGGCAAGCCCACCACTGCCTACTGGCCCCTGCAGCACAGCCCAAGCCAAACACGGCTGAGCGAACCCCGACTCCAAAACAGGCAGAACTAGGCAGAAGGTGGGGAGCAGCTGGCTGGCTTTCCCACAGCACAACAGGTACCATCTTCAGGTCCACTTGCCTTTTAAAAAGGGGCCAAGAGGGGCTGGCAGGTCAGTGGTATAGTGTCCATAGTGCCCAAGCTCATGTGCTGCAAGACAGCTGGAAGGCTTCTGGGTACAGGTCCATAACACAAGTCCTCCTGCTCATCCCCTGAGCAGAGTTACAAGCTGGCTGACCTACCTCCTCCAGCTGATCGACAAGACAGCTCTCCTGACTTGCACCCTTCTAAATTCCTACGGAGAAAAAGCCAAAGCAGTGGTTGCCCCAGACTTGAACAGGCTGCAAGTTTCTTTGTTTTCATTACTATTGCCAACCCTGAAGCCTTTTTTTTTTTTTTTAAGCCATTTCTGCTCTGCCCCTCCAAAAGGTGCTGCTGTGATTGAATGAAACACGACCCCAGGCTCCAATAAGTGTATTTCAATTACATCTGTCACCATGTAACAACGTAATGATATATCATGTGATATTAAATCCATGGTAATCATATCAGCGATTTTTTTAATAGTACACTAATCACATTATTACATCTCAATAATTAACAACAGAAGGCCTAAAAAACCTGGATACAAAGCAGAAAGCTCAGAGGGTCCCCAGCTCCTGCCCAGGAGAGGCCCAGAGGAGAGCAGGATGGCCAGGCATTGCCACGCAGGCATGGCATGACAAGGGGCAATGGCACAGGAGTTTGGCACTGGCAGTGTTGTGCAGAGCAGCCAGGTCAGACCAGATTCTTCCCCAGTCCCAGACTAAAGGACAAGTGAGTATTTTGGAGCAGGGAGGAAGCACTTGGTAAATCCCATCTTGCCTAGCATTGCTCCCTTCTCCTCTGCTGCTCCTGCACTGCCACTTTTCCTCCAGCAAACCAACCGCCTGGCTCTGGCAAGTGCTTTGCAAAGGTGCCGTCCTGCTGCAGACAAGCGCTGCTGCTGCCCCACTGCAGCAGGAAGGACGGTGTCTTGAAAAGGAAGGATCAATCTTACCAACATGTCCTTACCAGGCTGCTAGAAGAATGACATTATTTTCCTTCTTCCCTTGCACCAGCTACAGAAGAAGCTAAGAGAGCATCCCATCTCACAGAGCCACTGCGAGGCTTGTAGTCACTGTAATCTTTGCAGCAAAACAAATCTGTCAGCTTAAAACTGAAAACTGGTGAGAACCCTTTGGAGGGTCAGGGGTCCTCTGGTTGCTGCCTCCACCCCAAGCTCTTGCCCACATGCCTGGAGCAAACAGGCTGGACCCCAAAGCACTGACTGACATACACATCCCCCTGTGTGGAAGGGAGTTAGACAGTTTTGTGTAAGCAGGCTACTCCCCTCAGCTCCCAGCTGTATTTTACTCCTTGCAGGATGAGGAGAAGATGGGCACAGGCGGCAGGGAGCCATGGGCGGCACCAGGCTGGCGCAGAGTGCCGGAGTGTGGGGAGTCCTGTGCTGCACTGTCCCCGGCTGTGACAGAGCTTTCTTCCAGTTGCAGCCTGGTCAATCTAACAGTTTCCACATCACAAACTGATCTGAAGAGAGCCTCATTACCTGCCTTAAAGTTCCAGCCAAGCACTTAGCTCTTAAAGACAGGATTTAAGAAATATTTGACTGATCATTTCTCTCCTCATTTAGTTTGGCTGCTCTGAACCAATTCAACCTGTGAAGTTGAAATAGTGAGAATGGGAAGAAATGTGTGTGCAGGCAGTCACACCACACACTGCACACAATGTGTTCCAGCTCCCCTACCAGCTCTTCCCAAAGGGCCAGATCCTGGCTCACCCTGATCTGCACAGCCTCTCCTGTGCCAAGAAAGCCCATGAGGCATTTGCCAACACCAAAGAGGAGCCACCTCTTCCCTCCCCTTGTGCAACAGACATTTGGGGGAATCACTACCTCCCTGGACACATGGAAGTGCCAAGTACAGCATCCCAGACCTGAAAACAAGGGATGGAGAGAGGGATGAGCCAGCCAAGGACTGACAGCACCACCATCGCCACATCTTCAACTGACCCAGGACAGGACATTCCTGTGCCTATCATGTCCTTGCATGTCTTTCTCCTCTCCAGCTTTCCACTTTCCAGCTCCGCTGTTCCCACAGCTGTATCATACAGCAAAGGTGCTGCCTGCCACACTCTCGCATGCCCAGCAGGGCCCTGCTCCCTCGCCCTGAGGACCAGAGCCTGCGCAGGGGCCATGGGTGGGCTTCATGAAGAGGCTCCTATGGCCAAACAGGAGTTGCAGCAGCAAGCAAAGACATGCTGCTAGTTATTTAGGGGTGATCCTGCCAAGGGGCAGGCAGGACAGATGGCGGGATGCCTTGCTGCCCAAGGTAGTGCAGTTGGACTTTCTCTCCTTCCCCCATCCCTTCTTTTCCTTTTTTTTTCTTCTTTCTTTTAATTTTGTCTTGGAAGCCACGATCCTTTAAAGATGTGCACGTCTCATTAGCTCTACCTTGACAATCATTACCGCTCCTGCAAAGGCAGGAGGAGAGCTCAGACCGAGCGAGGGGGAGTCCATTACCCTGTAGTTAAAGGGACATTGACAACTCTGGGCTGCCTGTGGTCTGACTCCCCCTTCAAAGCAGGGTTCTTCCCGCACACTGCTGTTCCCCCTCCTCTGCCAAGCAGTAACTCCCTGCTCAACTCAGGCAAGAGGCAAACTTTGGTGGTGGCGGGTGGTCCTGCACCCACCAGCAGATACTTGGTGCTCCCCTGGATGGGCTGTAGGGCCAAGCCCATACCCACAGCCCCTGGTATGAGGGGCACTGAAGCACCCAAACCTTTCCAACATGCTGCATACACATGGCCTTCACACAGCCACATCTCACTTCAGCAAATGCATGCTCCTGGGCTGGACCACAAGACCCAAACCTAGCCATGACAGGAAGCAGTGAGGCCAAAATATCCACAGCAAAAGCCATACCACAGGCTGGGATAAGGATCCCCATGAAGGGGCAGGCACAGTCCCCATGTGTTAATCCCTGGTGGCATCACCGCAACAGGGCAGGGAGCTCTGTGCTCATGAACCAGCTTCAAAGTGCAACGGATCCTACACCTGTGAGTCTGCCCCTAGCTTTTCTGGCTCTGTAGGGTGCAACATGGACCACCACACACCCAAAGGTGGGGGTGAGGAAGGGTTCAAGTGGGTGAGCATGCAGTGGGGTGATGCCAGGAAAGGACCCTACTCACTAAAGATACTGGTCCAGACAGTCCTCCTTTGCCCATAGCTGGGGACTGTTGCTCTGCCTGGCTGACCCCAGAGTCTTCTTTGCCCACCCCCCCCGAAGCTTGATAACAGGGGACCTGGCTCACGTTATGCAAGGGCAGGACCCCTCAATCAGGAGATTTCAGGGCAAAGATCCCAAAGCAACTTTTGATTAAATACCTCCTGCCTTCTCCCAGCCCCACAGGGCTTTGAAGCCTGGTGCAATCCTCGGGAGGCAAATGCAGAAGGGTGCAGCCCTACAGAGATGATCCTGCTTCTTTGTGCCTTACAGGACGGGAGCTCTGCTGCAGCCATGCTAACACCGTGCTGCTCTCTGCAAAGCCACAGCAGGAGACAATAATGCATGGCCATGGCTCCTAGCCGTACTCCAAGGAAGGATCCTACCTCCACACAAGGCTGTCCAAGAACTTGACAGGACTCCGTTTGAAAAAGATGTTGAAAGAAATGATCTCTTTAAGTGTAATGGGAGATATTTGTCTCTGATTTACCCTTGGCTTTTTGCTCTGGTTCAGGTAGGAGCGGTGTGGGATGGCTGGCAGATCTGAGAGCATGGCACGCCCCAGCGGGCAAAGCGAGCAGTGCGGAGGAAGGCGCGAGTCAGTTTGGAGTGCTCCCCATTTATCAAACTCACGCAGCCCGCCAGCAGAGCGAGTCTTTCCATCATTACAGCTCTCAAAATCCGATTCATACCACTAATCCTGCCTTCATTCTCCCAGATTAATAACATCTCTTTCAACCTTCACAGTGTGATAAATAGACAAAGAGAGAACAAAAGGAGAAACAGAAGTGAGAGAAAGAGCCAGAGCAACTCCACATAATAAAGAGAACCAAGAAAGGGGAAAGGAAAAAAAAAGGGAAAAGAAAAGGGAAAGAAAGGAGCCAGCACACTTGACTCTGCCATTTACTTTAGCAGATTCTCCCCAAGAGCTCCCTGCAATCTTTAAAGAATGTAAAGCATCGCTCAAAGGAAAGGCTTGTTAGCAACCCTGACCAGCCCAGGTTTGCTGGAAATCTTTTCACTTCCAGCCTCCACTGAGGTCAGCACTGAATGAGTTTGTTGGTTTCTCGTCCTGCTCCTCCCCAGACTCCTGCAGAGGCAAAGCCTCCAGCACACACTCGCCCTCTCCTTTACTTGCACCAGCTTCTTGGGGAACAGGGGGTCCTGGCCGGTGCCTGCTCCAGGGGTGCTGCAGGAGCTCAGCGAGCCCAAGACGCTGGCAGAGCAGCAGCGGGGCTGGCACAGCAAGGGCTGTCCCAGAAGCCAAGACCCTGTGTCGAGATTGAGATGGGGATGAAGACCAAAACCATGATGGCAACAGAACAGATGTGGGGCACCCCTAGGGCCAGAGCAAAGGAGAAGCCTGCGCAGACACAGCAGTACTGCAGACGGGGGTGTCACAAGCCCTGGCTCCCTGCACCGCTGCTGTTTCCTGCCCTGCTCCTTGGCAGGGAGCTCCCATCTCTGCCCATGTTCCACAGCCCAGACCTGCATTTGGGCCACCTGAATTCTGCTGGCAATCCTGCAGGCTGAAGCACCCCTGTATGCTCATGGAGCTCTGCTGTGCCTGCTCCAAGCAAGGGGGTGGCAGCCACAGGCACCACCACCCCCAGCACTCCTCTGTTCTGGTTCACTTGGAAACAACTGAGCCCCAGGGAAAGCTGATCCTACATCCCAGGACCCCAGAAAGCCAACCCCTCTGGCCCCAGGTTGCATGGACAGAGATGTTTAGCCATTTCCCACCCACAGCCTTCACCAGAGCTGTGCCATTCAGCTTCTTCACTCTGCCACGCTGGACTGAACACTCCATGCAATCTCCAAGTTATTTTAATAATTAAATGTTTACTGGCACATTTTTCCCATACTGCTTCTAGACTTGATTTTCTTTCCAGCAAGTGACTTCACTCATTGGAAGACCACAGCATCTTTCCATAGGATGCACATTTGCAAAACGGTTCCCCTGCTCCCCCCACAGTGAGCCCACCCCTTGTAGCCCATCCCCATGGACTCCTGGCAGGGGCTGTGCAGCACACCAAATAACACCACACCAAGCCCAGATGAACGGTGCTGGCAGATTGCTGGATTTCTGGCCAGGATGGTGCTCTATTATGGCTCTGCATTTACAGCCTCCGTGCAGAGGCTGGGCTAGGTTGTTTTTTTCCCCCTGTCTTCTTTTACACTGTTCCATATTACTCCAGGCTTTGAAGTACAGAGAAAAGCAACACTCAATGTGCCTTTTTTTTTTTTTTTTAAAGCTACCTTTATCATAGCAAATCTTTTCCTTCTCTGCTGTGTCGCTGGAGATAGATATCAAGCAAAAAGAAAGTCTCCTCTTCTAACAATGGATTTCCCTTCCCTTCTGAACTTCAAATAGAAAACTCTTATCTACAGCCACAGTTGACCAGAAGAAGAAAAGAAAAGAAAACAGACATATGAACTGAACCTGGGCTCTCTTTCTATTCACTCTAAAGGCTGTGCTGGGTTCTTCATGCAGAGATGCTCTGAACATGTTTATAGCACATATTTACTCACTTCACTGGCTATCCCCCACCATGGAAACCTACCTTTCCTCCAGAACAACTCTCCTCTGCTCCATGTACCCTCTGCAATCTTTTCTTTGCTTAGCAAGCTCCATGCACCTGGGCCATTCAGCACAGCAAAGCTGGGGACAGCGCAAGAGCTCTTCAAACTCAGCTTAAAGTAAAAGCAGCAATGCCCCTGGCTCACATAAAACATCACTTCTGTATAGTGCAAATTCTTTAAATGACAGGACGGATTACAGGTTACACCTTGCTGGCCATACTTGCACAAGATGCCTTGCACACCCTTGGCTGAGACCAGGCTGCTTCAGCCGTCCATGACCTACGCACATGCACACCCTGTGCAGCACCCGTGTGCCACTGCTGGTGCCAGCCAACTCCTCTGTGTGTTTTAAGATCTCCCTTTGAACCATCTTTTTGCCTTTGATGGAGCTGCTCCAAGGAGAAATGTACAGAACCATGAAACTTCTTTCTTCCCCACTTCAGCCCCTGGGTGCAGCCCTCTCCTGCCCTGGCTTTCCTCCCCTCCAGCTGTCTGATCTCTGGAGAGGCACCACCAGGTCCCAGTTGGGTTGAACACCCACCTCCTGGGACTCACTGAGGTCCAGCTGCTGCCAAACCATCCTTGCTCCCTGCACAGCCAACAGAAATTAAAATGTGAGCACTGTACTTCACAGGTAGCATTTCTCCCAAAGTCAGGGTGCCAGGCCCAACACACACACAGCAAGAAACCCAAGGAGGCAGGCACTACTGCCTTCCCCACCGCCCAGCAGGTCCTGCTGGGTGACATGTGCTTCTCAAACCATTCTCATGTGCAGCCTTGACAGACATGGTCACACAAGCCTCGGGGAACCTGGCCCCACAGCCCCTGCGCATCTGGCCACAGCCACAGAACTCCTGTTCCTCCTTACCCACTCAAACCCAGCTCGGGTTCACACAAAAATTTATTCACAGGAGGCTGCTATACAGACAAACTGTCCTCCCCACCACACATGGCACCATGGGCTCCCCCGGCAAAGCTGGACACAGCTACTGCCATCTGTTGTCCCCCAGCCTGTGAGGACCAGAGTCGAAGAGACTCGCTGCTGGAACTGGAGCCTGAGTCCCAGATCAGTCAGGGCAGAGAGGGCTGGAAACTTTCCAGACCATTTTCCATCACAAATAAGAAATTTCCTTCATCAAAAGCCAAATCTCATTCTCATTGGGAAAATCTGGAGCTCCTGACCAAAGGGAGGATGAAGTCTCACCTGAGGCATGGCCAGGAGTCCTCTGCAGTCATGTGTGGGGACAAGGTGCAAGTCTGAGCTGTGCCTCATTCAGACCAGAGACAGTTTTGGTACCTCTACCTGGGTTGAAAGCAGCCCTCAACCAGGAGAGCCCAGCCCGCAGCCCCAGCTGTCCCGCAGGCTCTCCTGCAGTCCCTCACTGAGCTTTCCAAGCAGCATCACCATTCCCTTCACGTTAAATTCCACAAAAGCCCCCAGTGCTCTTCTCTCAGGGCAGTCTGGGTGTTGCCGAGGGCTCCTCCCTGTGGAGCTGCAATGGGAAGATCCATCAGACAAAGCACCTTCTCTTCAAGCTGTCTGATGACAGATGTTCAGCCAACGGTGCGGTGGGATTGGCGGAGCACCGCAGAAGCGCTTTATAATTCCTGCTCCTCTCCTCCTTCCTCAGCGTCTCCCAGGAGAGACACAATGATGGACGGTGACATAACTGACTGTTCCCAATCAAGGTAATGTAAGTAATGACAGCTGACGTGATTCCTGGAACGTGCAGGCGCTGCTGGCCCGTGTGCCTTGCCTACCACGGGCAGCACTGCCAGAGCTCGTGGAGGGAGAGGAGACCAGAGAATGGAGGTCTGGCTGGGGGACAGGGGAGGACGAGTCCCTGGACACAGAGCCTGTCTCCAAACCAGCTACAAATAACTCATTACATCAGCCTGCACACTGAGCAGAAGCCAAGGGGAGGTGGGTAGCACCTATCTCGTGGAGGAAACCCCTACTGGGCTGTGCACAAGACCTGCCCCACATCTGGACATTACTACACCTCTCTCTAGTGTCACCTGGGACTGTAGTACCCCTAGTCCTTAGAAGGTGCTTTGCTGGGGTCTTGCCTGGCCCCTCAAGGTTTGGCAAGGCTGTTCCTGCTCCGGCCCTGCCCCTGCTCCCCCCCATCATCAGTGACTATCTGAAAATAGGAGCATTAAGTCAGTAACCTGGAGCTCACCTCCCCATGCAGCTGGCAGGCAGGCAGCACCAAATCATGTGAACCCAAGGCAAGGGGGTGCAGCAGCCCTAGATTGCACACATCGGGGTACAGAGACGCACGGAGGGAAAGTACTGTGCAAGCTCATAGCCGCAGTACTCTTCCAGAGCCTCAAAATTAGTAAGCAAATTTAACATGCAGAGAAGCGACCGATTAATAACCCAGCACTGACTTAAGAAGACCTTGAATAATACATAGTGCTTGTACATGGAAGGGGAAAAAGTCAAGTCCATCTACTTGTCAAGTGTATTTGCCTCCCAAGCACCAACACTCGACAAGATACCTCCCTGCCGGCCAGCCGCTGGCTTTAAGCAGCTCTTCAGAAATGCCTTCTGCTAAGATGAATAGCAAAACTTTGCGCCAAGTTAGACTGGCATTTGGACAGGTCAGAGTATGGTGGTGTTTTAAATGTAATTAGCACTATCTGTTAATAAAGTCCCTTTAAACCTGCCAAGCAGGAGATGACGCCGAGCGTTTGGAGCCCACAGTGATGAGCCGCAGATGCGCTGTGTTGGCTACGCTGATAGGTGAGAAAGAGGACCTTACCATGAGGCCACCCCCCGACCTTTCTGCACTCTGTCTGCACTGCAATCCTCCCAGCAGCTTGGCCGTGACACAGAAAAGTCTGACCCAAACAGACAAAAGATCGGCAGAAGCTCCGTTGCAGGCGCTGGGCTCCACTGCATGATGATGACAGCAGATGAAGCTATGAATGGATTATTCCCTTCCACAGCTTGATTCCAGATTCTGTTGTTCAATGTTGGTTTTGGTGAGAGACACTGAGCAGTGGTATCAGCACCCCTGCATGGTGCTGTCTACTTTCCTAAATAATGATGACTGAAGAAAAACTGGCTCCCTTTTGGGAACATTCCAAACCAGAACTAGCAGAAAAATGATGTTTACCTTGACAAGAGCCACTGCTTTTGTATAGGGGCTACACACACAACGCCCATTGTGAAAGGGGTGGAGTGCTGCAGACCACCAGGGATTTGTATATCATCAATGAAATACTGTGAATCTCAAATGCTTTCATTATTGAGATGGGGAGAAAAACCAAACAGGACCTCAGGCAGAGGCTCCCAACAGCTGGTTGTTCTGACTCTTGTGGCTGAGTGACCCTCCTGTGCAGCCAGCCCACAAGGATGCTGCACGTATCTAATGCCTGCAAAACAATTCGGAAGTGAAAAGCCTTGCAAACAAGACTTGTGGCTGAAGCCCAGAAGCAGGAGAGATGAGACGTAATTTCTGTTCCAATCTCTGATATGGATTCACAGGAAAATCTTCCAACCACCCCACGTATCCCCACAATAACGTCTATTGAGCTTTATGAGCCTAAATTAATTCATGGCTTTAAAGAGCTTTAGCATCTACTGCCTAAGGAAGACCAAAAGACCATCACTACGCAAAACATGAGCGTATGACCCAAGTCAGAAGGCATGTAAAAAACAGCAGCCAGCCAGCCAGTGCAAAACACAAGGGAAAAAACTTGAGCAGGAAACAAGATTTGTTGTCTTCAGATGTAAATGAGTGCCAGCCAGCCGCAGAGCTCCAAAGACATACATTTTAGCGCAGAAAAGCATTTCTACAAAGGGAACCAAGGAAAAAAAGCGGTAAACAGGCTCAATTCTTAGAGTTTGATTTCCAGAGCAATAGGCACAGAAACTGAGCCCAAAGAAAAGATCTGTATTAGCAACCAAATCCAATCATTCTGATAATAAAGAAGAGACATCCGGACTGGTGCAGAACTATTTTCAGAGAGAAGTTTGTCTCCCCATCCCTTTCATACCCTGCAGTGGCTCAATGGAAGAATACTTAAGAAGTTGCAAGTTTGGTCATAATGTGTAAAAAGCCCCTGAAATGCGACATCATTTACTCTTCTGTGGTATTGCTCAGCAGAGCTAATAAATCTTGCATGAGCAGAGCTGATTCTAATTTTCTAATATGAAAAGGCATTTGGATTGAGAGAGAGGGGAAGATAAAAGTGATTGAATCTCCAATAGCCCAGCGTCAGTGACAAGAAACATCCTGTGATGGACCCCAAGGAAGAATGGCTCCCCCTCCTCCCTGAACCACAGGCACACTCACCCGCTCACACATCCAATTCTCCCTGCTTTCTGCTCGCCACGTCTCAGTCTCCCCTATTGACAGGACGTGGTTTTAAACACAGTTACACAAGTTATCATTTCTGCCTTTTGATCAATCTGAATTTTCAGGACAATTACCCTCTTAATCAATGATTGCTATCAGCAGCCCCTTGGATTCTTCACCAAGGCAATCGTGCCGCCGGGGCAGACGGTGTGTGCATATGCAATGAAGCTGTGGGGAGGCACAAGTCCATCTTCCCCTGACGTAGTCGTCGGCTAAAAGGGTGGAGAGCTGTGAAGGCCACTTCAAGGAACACCTGACGTAAAAAATAAGCGTACGGAATTAAAAGGGACGTTGTGTGAGGTATCTGTGGCACAGCCAGGCTGGAGGGACCAGGGACCTGCTGAAACTATCATTGAGTTGAAAAATAAGCCAACTAAACCAACAGATTTACCATCCACCGAAACCATATATTTAAGAGCTATCTATAGCCAGCACTAACTGCTCCTAATGAGGCTAATAAAGTCCATTTCCAATTAGAGACTGAAACTACTAGAACAAGGATAGGTGGAGAGGCAGCTTTTAACAACCTCTAAAGATGTGGCATTTGGATTTGGGGTTTTCTGTATTGTTTTTTCCATCAGAAATTATTTAATATCACCAAAATGCCCCTAGCATTTACACACACAAAGCAAGCCTTCCGCCGCTCTTCCCTGGCAGGGTATGTGCTTCGGTAATTGATGTTTGCACAGAATCTCAGCTCTTGGAGGACACAGCTCCTCTGAGGCACCTCTCACCAAAACAGAAACATGGCCCCAGATATTTAAATGCCACAAGAAACTCCAAAGTAGCCAAAGCCCAATTGCAGGGGCCACAGGTTGTCTGGGGGATGAGCCTTAGCATCCCTGCAAGAGCACCACAGGCCGTTGGCAGGTTCATGCTGCTTGGCTTGCTTTTGGCATCGCAGATGAGGCAGGGTGAAGGAGCACATGGCTCCCACCCACACATTGCTCTGCATGGCTCCCTCAGCTACGTTATGGGCTTTCCCAGGGCACAGGACTCCTTGACACATCATTCTGTCCAAAAAATAGCTCAGCCAGACCAAGGCACCATTGTGTCTTTCCAAACAGCTCCAGCAGGTTCAGTGGCTAAAACTTCTCCCAGGCTCAGAAAGCACCCCGCACCTCTCGGGCACTGCGTCAGCAGGAGGGAGCTTTGGGACCTGGATGGCAGCAGGGAAATGCTGCTGGAAAGCATCTGAGCTCCCGCAGGAGAAAAGCGGTGTGGTGGCAGTGTGGTGGCTTCACCATCTTGACCACCAGATCGGGCTGGCAGTAAGCAGCAGAGGCAGCGCCAGGTGAGGCTGGTGGGCCAGCTGCCTTCGCAGGCTGCTGGCTGGAGGAGCTCTCCGAAAGGCACAGTATTTCACTAGCTATTTTACATGGAGAATTGCCTATCAAAGATATCCCCACTGTGTACTCCAGAGCAATAAAAATAAAAAAACCCCACAAGAAGAATTCTTTAGGCGGGTAATGGGCATTTTATTCCTTTTTATGACACTAAACATAGGCAGCTGGCATAATTACACCACAATAAAGGCATAATGTGCACCTAGCAGAACAAACTCATACTTTTGATAATTAGGCAGAGCAAACACAGTCTGGGATTCAGTCACACAGCTTCACTGTCTCCCGGATCTGCTGGAGCCCCCATCCCCACAGCACATCAGCCCCATCCCCACAGCTGGATTTAGCTGGGCCCCACGGAGAAGACTGAGCAAGCAGAGCATCACCAGAGCTCTCCTGTACCGACATGAATGGCCATGCAGCTCTACCGTTTAGAGCAGACCAAGGGCAGGGTGCAAGGCAGGGAGGTGCAGGATCGGTCCATGTGCAGCTCCTGAGAGGCAGCTGGAGACAGAACGCAGCAGAGCACCAATGGAGGATGTCAGTCACCTCCTGATCAGCACTGACTGACCCCACAGGCAAGGCTGCAACAGAACCAACTCCATGTGGCCAAATCATACATGGTACAATAGCAAAGGGAGACCCAGAACACAGGACAGATGCAGAGACCTTTTGGGTTTGGCAGCTTCACTGAGGCCAGCTCCAGGAACTAAAAGGGCTGAACAGAGGCATGGAGACACCCCTCCACAGCAAGGACCTTGGCTGAATACAGTCGGTGGGACAATGTCCAGAGGGAAGTTGGCCCCTTTGCCAAAAGACAAGGACAGAAGGAAATGTCTCAGGGAGGCTGAAAGATCCTCACCTACAAAAAGGGCCAGCATGGACCCGCTGGAGGCTAGGAATTAGCTCTTTGAAGGCTTTGTGCTCCCATTAGTCCTGGTGGCCCTGCTAACCTGCTGACCTGCCTCATCCAAAACACACCAGCAGGCAGCAAGGGTGCTTCTCTGGCAGTTGCAGGCATCCACGTAGGACAGCTCTTCCCTGAGCAAGGAGCACAGCCAAAGCGGAGATCCTAAATGATCTCTAAAATATTAATAGCATCAATCAGAGCCAGGTTGACAGAGGTTACAACACTGGGGGAGTGCAGAGAGCAGGCTTTCCTGAAGCTGGCACAAGACCATATAGTAAATATCCAGAGTTTGTTTAAAAATGCATCTGTAGGATGCATGCAGGAGCAGCACTGGCAGAACGGTGCACTGAGGTTTCATCTCCACACCACTGAAACCCGCTGGGGATGTCAACCACTGCACACAGCAGAGACCAGCTCAGCTACTCTCTGTTCTATGTGGCTTAATGGAAGTTGGTGGCTTTAAGATATATTGAGTGCAGTGCAGAAAAGCTAGAGTACCTTGGCTCAAAAGAAAGGCGATGGAGGTGGAGCTAGTCCATCAGCCATGACTGAGACCTGCACATTCATCTGTGGATAGGATGCCCATAAAAACATTAAACATCATTATGAGCTTTTTCAACGTGACATTCAATGCAAGGAATGGAAGATGCATGTTGTCAGCAAATATAAGCATCTTGTCTCCATACCTACTGACACCCAGAAGGGCACTGCTGAAAACTTGATGAGTACTGAGCAAGCTTGGGAAGGCTGCAGTGCAGCAATCCAGACAATGGCTCCGGGACAGCCATTTGCTTAGGAGCTTTGATGGGAGCAACAGTCATAACAGAGCACCCAAGGAAAAGATGGTCCTGGTCTGTACGAGACAGTGCCCAGGGAACCGGGGAAACCATCCACTGAGAGATAGCCCCCGGCTGGGATCATGTTTTGGAGTGATCAAAGCTGCCCTCCCCAGTGGGCCACGAAACGGGAGACGTTTATGCCTAGACAAGGGCAAAAGATGGGGTGTTTCCTAAAAAAAAGCAGACTGCATCTGCAGACTTTCTAGCCAGTTCTTAGCAAGCCACTGTGATAGATCCAATCCACGGGCTGCAGGTAAACAGCTCAAGCAAGGAAACCTGTGAGTGGAAAGAGCAAAAGCCAGGATGCAGCCAGAAGCCAGCATGGGGGAAGGGCAGCAGAAGACTCTCAATCCCAACTATGAAATCAACTTGCTTCATAGCCTTGGGGTTCTGAGGGATTTAATTAATAATTTAATGAGTATGAAGCACTCTTAAGTTATTAATATACGAATTACACTACAGCATCTCCCAGTTCAGCATCTCTTACCCCTTTATACTGAGCCCATGAGAAGCAAAAGCCAAGCCACGGTATGCCTCCATGCAATGGGGCAGAGGCTGTGCACACCCACACTTTCCCAGCTGAGAAAGCAGTAGCAAAGGTCCCATCCCTTTCTGCAGGATAGTGCATCACACTCAGCACGGGGCACCAGGAACATTTCATACAAAAAAGGCTCTTTCCATTTACTGGCAAGCTGACCGCTACCATAAACCAGCCTGCTGTTGCTGGTGGATGTGGAAGGCAGTCACTCTCCCTCTTGTAGCCATGCTGGCTTGGTAGGACAATGACAACTGAACCAGTTAATGTTCTAATCCTCAAGGCTAGAAAATCTGATTAACCCCTCATCCCTCCCTGGAGAACTACACAGGTCCATTTTCATGTTCCTACATGGAGCTCCTGTCTTTTAAATGTAGAGAAAAGAGGACACAGCTCCTTTCCCAGGCACTAGGCAGCTGTGCTGGTACCCATGAAAAGCTCCAGCTGAAGGCCTGGGATGCAGAGATGCTCTGCACCTCGCCTGACCTACAGGACTCTGGGAAAGGCCATCTTTCCCACATTGCACCTTCGCCTCCCAGCACCTCCTGGCCTGGAATGCAGCACACGTTGCAGGATTATTGTAAAACATGCTCTGCCTCTAATCCCTTCTCCTCTTGCCTTGCTCTGGTATTGGCTGCAGGGAGCTGTGTCAGGCCCAGGGTCAGACTTGCCTCTTGCAATACAAGGGCACACAGGAGGCTCCAGTCTCTCCGGCTGACCGCAGAAAGCATGATACAAGGGAAAACATAGGCTGCACCACAGCGTCACATAAACAGGCACATAAGACTGGAGGTCCCCAGCTTCTGCCAGCAGCACCAGTGCCCCACAGGCACGGCTGTGCTCCTGCATGCAGGTGAAACGCCAGACCTGTGCCAGACAGACACCTGCTCACTGGGAGACTGAGAGCCTAATTCTGACCATTCTTATGGTTTCCCTGGTTTGCTCCCGGGCTGCCATGCCAAGGGTGTATTACAGGGCAAGTCTGGATGCAAGCGTGTGGCACATCAGCCATGCTGTCTGTGGTCATGCTGTACACACCGTTACACCCAGCTACAGCAAACACCCAGCTGACAGGTCCCAGTCACACCATGACCAGCCCTGCAGCAGCTCCCTGTCTGTCCAGGCCCTATGTGGGGACCATCAGGCCATACTCCACAGCCTGCATAACACTGACATTGTAGAAAGATTTCTTATTAAAAAAGCACAAGATGCTTAGATTTCAATGAGGGTTCTTTTGCTTGCTTTCAAATGCTCTTTCCAAAACTTTTTCTTTGGCACCTACAGCACACTGCCCCATGAACAAGCAGGACCAGGACAGCCAGTGTGGCTCCTTCCTCAAGCAAGCAACCTGCAAGCAGCAACCAGACTCATGGTGTAAGGGTCTGAGCAGTATGTTTAACCTCAGCAACAGCATGCACGCAGCCAGATGGGAACCAGGAGGCTCCTCAGTGCAGGGGACAGATGTTCAAATCCCCAGCAAGGGGAGCGCAGGCACAGTGAAGTGCAGCCAAGCAATACGGCACTCAGCAGGAAGAGCAGCACGCAAGGTCTAAGCAGCCACCTCTGCCTTTTGCCTGCAGGTTATGGCAATGTGTATGTAAAAGAACTACAAATACCAACCTGACTCCAACCACCTGCACAGACAAGGATGCTTTTGGTAAAGCAACCATTGCAGGGTGCTCAGCAAACGGCTGCTTACAATTTCATCTAGAAGTCAAAGCTTTTGCGCTGGTTTAAAAAAAGCACAAAAGCCAAATTCTACTCTCTGCTTTGTCCAGTACCTGCAGGCTGCAGGAGGTCGAGTAAAATAATTGTGTTCCTCAGTTCCTCTTGACTCACCACCTTCCTGCCTTATCCAAGAGCCCGCTGTACCACACAGTGCACCAGGAGCCCCTAGTCCTTGCTGGAGCCTGAAGGCACTACCAAATCATAAAGGCTGCTTTGGGATCTTCCCAATACAAACATACTGATCTGGCCAAGACAGCATCAGGAGAGAGGAGTAAAGACCGTACGCAGCACCCAAGGCAACCACCCCTTCTTTCCCAGCTCCAGTACTCCAAATTTCAGTGATGTGTCCCAGGGAAAGCACAGAGCCTGTGTCCAAGCGCAAGGGTGCAGGAAGTGTCACAGCAAACAGGGCAGGAAGGGAGGAGTGACGACTCACACTGTCTGCTTCAAGGTAGGACCAGCTCCACCCAAACCATCCCCACCACATTCTTCTGAATTGTGAAAATTTTAAGAGATGAAGGTCCCACATGCCTGCCCTCATCCGCAGAGACTTTACTGATCTCCTGGCAGCAGGTAATGACATGACCAAGAGCTGTCCACCACAACCACCAGAATAAACTTCTCCCTTCCTCCGAGCACCTTCATTCCTCTACAAATGATTTCTGCCTGGTCTTCTCTAAGCTGAACATCTCAGATCCCTCAGTCTTCCCCTGGAGGTGATGTTTTACAGCTCTCTGACCCTTCTTCTGTTTCCTTCTGGGCTTTCTCCACCTTTGCCAGGTCCTCCCTGAGTGCAGTATGCAAAACTGCTTTGTCCCAAAGGCTAAAACTAGGCTCCAAAACACCTTGCCGAGGAAGAGAGGAAAGATTTTAACATGCACCTAGTGCATTTTAATATGTATTAGCAAAAGAGAGTGTAGGAGAACCCCTGATGGTAAAAGAAGTTAACCCATGTACGAAATGCCATGAGATGGACAGATGCTAAAACACATGTAGGATGGCTATGGGAAGGAAGGACAGAAGGATGGAAGAAGTTCCAGGAAGGGCTTACTGTTAACAGGACCAAAATACTGATTTGTCCCTTTTGCACTGGAGTAGCTCTGAACGGCTTTCACATAACAGGACCTTGTCAGAGGTGGTCTTTACTCACTCAGCAGTCTAAACGGCAACGAGTGAGAAACAGGCTGCATATGCCCAGCCCACAGCCTTCTCCTTGGCATTAATTTGGCAGCAAGAAGGGTGCTTTTCCACAGAGGTGTGGATTTTATGGCCAAAAGGAATTAGTAAACTAATCTGCTATTTTGCAAGCCAGGAAACTTAGCTACTTTCTGGTGAACCAAGACCAAGAACTTATATTAAACCTCTGGGGATCACATCTTTCCTGTCTGCTCCCAAAACTCTTTGTATAGAAACTGCTCCTGTGCTTTTAGGATGCTCCACATGAAAAACTGCCCACAGAAAACTGCCCTTGTGCTTTTAGGATGCAATAAAAAAACAACCCCCAAAACAACCACCAAAAGCCAAAGGAGAGGGAAACACAAAACCATTTGATTTAGGCGAAGATGGACACTGCTTGTTTCTGCCCTCCTGGGATGGGCATGTATGTTATCGCTCAAGTCATCCAAAACCAGTGAAGCCTCCAGGCTGTATCTAGAGCCCCTCTCAGCTGTAGCAAGACCAGCTCCTGAGACTGCAAGAAAAGGAAATGAAATGTGAGGCTGGGATCATTACTTTGAAACTATAAGCTCGTGCCACTGAGCCAAAGCCTGTTATATCGACATGGGTTTGTGTCACCCCAGCAGCAGAGATCATTCTCCATCTCCGCTTGCTCAGCTCCCCTCCTCCCAGGACAGCTGTCAGCACAGTACTCTGCAATGCTCTGGGAAGTCTAGCTACAGAAAAACTCCCAATGCCTTGCCCAGCAGGTTAAAGTCATAGGGCTGAGCTACTGCAGAGTGAAAAGTACCCTGCTGACAGCTCCACCACTCTTGGAAGCTGCCAGCAAAGCACAAAGTGCCACTTGCAGAGGAGCAGACAGCAAAAACCCCAGGTTTCTTTCCCTGGGGCAGAGAGCCCAGAGTGGGGTGTTACTTCTTAAATGTTCCAGTATTTGAAAGGCATTGCATTTGCACCTCAGCTGTCACACAAGATGCTCCTACTCTGTGTCTCCAGCCACCAGCCCGGGCAGCAGCTCTGAGGGCGTGAGAAAACCTTGCCTGCCAGTGAGTCCCAGGCTGAGAAGGTGGAGGGCAGAGCCCTGAACAACTGCTGGCCAAGCAGCCTACACACCATGCCTCTGCTTCCTCTGTTTTATGTGAAAACTACCCTGATACCAGAACTAACAAAAATACCAGAACTAACCCTGATAGTTCCACTGGGCTATGTGAGCACCCTACTCTAGTACGTATTGCAAGCCCACTCACCTCGGTCCATCTGGTTATAACTTCCAGGGAAATTGAGGCAAAGAAGTCTGATGCATCAACCCATCCTGCATCGCCTTCTAATGAGTCCAGGAAGACGAAAGGCAAATGACTGCCAAGAACTTGCAGAGTCTCAACCTCTCTTCCCAGCACAAACCCCTTACATGTTGGTTTTCCTTGGAAGTGTGTTTTTACTCAGCACTCCTTGTTAAATAAGAATGGGAGGACAGGTCACTCTGCAGCAGGACAGAGAGGACTGCTCCTTTAAGGCTTCTCCTGGATGCCCTTTCCCTTTGAGATGACTATCCTCGACTCCCTCCTCATCTCCCTCCCTTTGATTTAAGAGTTCCTCTCCTGGCCCTGACAGTAAGGTATTTCTGTCCCACAGATTATAACTCACTCTGGGCTATTATTCAACTCCCAAGCCCTGGCCCTGCTGCATTTAGTCCAAACATAATATCCTTCATGCATATATTATCTGTCTCCCTATTATCTGGAATCATTTCGGAATTAAATTTCAGTCCTGCAATATTGGCTTGAAGAGCGGCTCGCTTTATGGGCTAGTCAAAGGTTAGAATACCAATCAAAATAACACTGCCGATGCAGAGAGACATTTTAATATTCCAAAACCCGGTAATTGTAAAAGGACATAATATTTTTTCCCTGATTACCCCAAAGGCAACACATGTTAACAAGGCGAGGGAGAGAGTGAAAGAAATTTCAGAGTTCAGACAGCTGCACGACAGATTTAAAGGAGAAGTGGTGGACGGCTGCCGCGCTCCAGCTCCCGCAGCAGGACGGCTCCCCTGCCCGTGCCAGCGGTGCCGCGCTCCCCGAGATGCTGGCGCCTCCAGCCCCAGCCTCGTGGCAGTCACGTCACCTGCGTTCCCCCAAGTCAGGAGCCTTTGAGGGTGCTCTCACCACAAGGGAACGGAGCAGCCAGAGCGACACCGAGACAGACGGTCGAAGATTGTCACGGCAGAAGAAACCGCCGCGATCGGCTGGCCTGACCTGCGCAGGCCACGAGGCTGCCCCAAATTAATTCCCGTTCGAACCAGAGATGATCATTTTAGGAAAAAACCTTCCCTCCTGAGCTGGAGAACCCACCACAGCCCTCGGTAAGTTGTTCCAATGGTTAATTACCCTCACTAAAAATCTGCACCTGAATTACCTCGCTTTGGCTTCCAGGCACTGGAACTGCTTATGCTTTTGTCTGCTAGACTGGAGGAGCCTCTCGCCACATTTTGGCTCCCTCTTTAGATACTTAGGGACTAGAGCCAAGTCTCCCTTACCCCTCTGCAGTACCCTAAATGGCTCCCATGGATTTTACTGCACGGTGACTGTTCCCATGGGTCTCGCAGTTCTCGTCCAGTCATCAAGCTTCCACAATTCTTTCTGTTGCAGAGATAGGACTCTGCATGCTGTACCGGTCAAACCAGTCCCAAAGAAAGAGATGATCCAGCTCCTCTGCTCCTACTCACCATTCCCTGTTTACAGATCCAACTGCAGCCACCTCCTAGATGCAGTATCTGCACACTTTATCGAAAATGATTTTTTATGTTTTCTTTCAGGGCATTGATAAAAGTGTTAAATACAAGAGGTCTGAGAAATAGATCCCTGTGGGACCCCACTAGGAAGACATGCACTCCATGATGATTATCCATTTACAATTAAATGCTAGGAGCTGTCAGTTTGCTCGTTCTTAATCAATGTAATGTGTGCCATGTTGATTTTGTATCACTCTTGTTTCTTAATCAAAATGTCATAAGGTACCAAGTCAAATGCCTTCCAGAAGTATATTACATTGACATGGTTACCTTTATCAACCAAACATGCAGTCTCATAAAAAAATATCAAGTTAGTTTGAAAAAGATCTAGTTTCCATAAATCCACATTGATTGGCATTATATTACCCTCCTTTCATTCTTTATTAATCAACTATGATATCTGGCTTTTCATTACTTTGCCCAGAATTAATGTCAAGCTGATAGGGCTATAATTACTTCATCGGTCATCCCATTTGCCCTTCTAAATTACTGGTACAACATTAGCTTTCTTCCAGTCCTCTAGAACTTCCCTCATGTTCAAAGACTTATTAACAGTCCAGGGCTTCTCAGCTAGCTCTTTAAGACTTGTGTACACCAGCTATGCAAAATGCCAACCAAAAGCCACCACTTAACTTTATCAGAAAATTGTGTTGCAACAGCAAACCTCTTGCTCAGTGACACAGCATCCTCTGCCTTTCTGTAAATACAGAGCAGCAGCATTTTGCTTTTGCAAGCAATTCCATCCATTTCCTTCCAACTATGTACCAATGCCATTGCACTGACACTTTTCTTTCCTAATCTCCATAGAAAAGACTCTCTTCCTCCCCTTAGCCCTGGCACTGTGCTTCTCCTTGTGCTTCCTTTCACAGCCTCTCCCATTCCTGCCTTTCCAAAGCCAAGAGCTCTGCAGCCAGGGGCAAGTAGCCCAGGAAAGCACAGTTCCCGCTGAAGGAAGGCATGACAGGGTCTCAGAGCACTCACCCATGCTGCAAACCAGCAAAGCACTGAGCACCATAGGTATATAAGAAGCTCCTCCCTGTTAAATGGGAACATCTATTCATGTGCTTGATGCTTGGGCCATGCAGCACTCTGCCTCTTCTAACCTTACTAGGTATTTTATATTCCCTATAGCCAGTAACTCAATAAACAGGCAATTGATAACCATCACAGTAAGCCCTCAAGAAGCTAGACCTCACGAAAGCAACTTCCAGGCATACGGACCAAAAAATAAACCATTTCTCAGTTGCATCCATTTCAATGTTCCTCATCTAAAGTGCTTAAGACACTTCAGCACCAAGTGCCTGAGAAGCACCCAGAGCTCCTCCTCCCACCCAAAGGCAGAAGGAATTGTTAATTCAGAGGAGAGACAAAAAGCTGTTAGCAAATCTTTGTTTGCTTAAGATGTGTTTATTTCTAGTTGCCAAATATTAACAAAAACATCCTATTACATGCTTCCTCTGTCAGATTTCACAATGTGAATAGGAAACCTTAAAACATTTGTGCATGTGTATTAACAGTTTGCTTCCAACTATGAGTATCTACAGATCAATAAAGGCTGGCTGGGAAAAGGCCAGCTCTGCACACAGCCATGGCAACCCCAGCATGGTCATGCTGTGCTCCCCAAGACCCTGTCAGCTCTGTTTTGTGATGCCTAGAGAATGAAAGTTGCATTCCTCCACACACATCATGCAACCTTTGCCTTTCATAAAGCCTTCCCGACTTCAGGAGGATGTCAAACTAGGACCAGATTTCTGTCATTTCTACAGCAACCACTATTCCTGTATCTAAAGACGTGCTGCCCTCTGTGAACAGAAATCAAAGATGTTCAGACATGCCAGGACAACTGTCCTGAGAAAGGGGCAGCTCTGTCTTTTTTAAAAAAATAAATAAAATATAATTTGCAAAACAAGGAATAAATCAATCCCTCAGTGTATACATAAAACATTCCTTATCTTCTAAACGCATAACATCCAGAGAAGAAATAGAAGATCAGGATAGTGTATACAGTATTAAAAATAGCTTTCACAACCCAGTTCTAGAGTCACAGAGCCCACAAGTGCCTTTGTGGCAGCCCTCTGACAAGACAGGCTGTTCTGGAAGAGACACAATTAAGCAAGACTATGGCAGAGGTCTCAAGTCAAGAATAACACAAGGGAGAAGAACCAGAAACACCTATTTGTTCTTTCACACAATGCAAGACCTAGGTCCAAGAAAACAATCTGACAGTATGCTTAAAAGAAACAAAAGGACTTGCATCTTCACACAACACATAAATAAAGAGCATAATTAAATAGCAAAACTCATTGCTGCAGGATGCTGTAAAACTGAAAGCATGAACGGATTCAGACAAGGATATGCAAGTTTCTGATAGACAGACATGGTAAAAACAGTGGGTGCTAGACACAGTGGTCTGGAGGCAGTTGCCAGCCTCAACCCTTGAAAGACAGTTGCTGGGAACCAGAGAAAGCTGACTTGAACCATGCTTTCCTTGCTGCACCTGCAAGCATCAGCAGATCTAGGTCAGACCTTCGGTCTGGCCATTTTGACACTCTCATCATCCTTCCAATGTTTTTCTTGGACGAGCCAGTTGTAAGAAAATCTAGCTTCACCTCCTTTCTTCCACCTCTTCCCTCCATCAAACCACTCTCCCATCTGTGACGCCCTCCCAGCCCGGTGGTGCTGGATACTCCTGCTGCCCGCTGGGTTTCCCATTCGCAGGCTCCCAGCCGCCCTGTGATCACAGGCACTGTGCCCTCAGCCTAACACAGCGCTGGCTCCATCCCCGTGGGGTGAGGATCTATCACGGGACCGACCATGCTGCCAACGCAAGTAGGACCTGGAACGATAAACCACAGAGGCTCCCGAAAGAGCAAAGCAAGCATGGATGAGAGCCAACTCTTGTGTTAGAATAAGCACTAATGAATTTATCCAGGCTACCTGAGGATAGTCTTGGGGCAGCAGCTCGGTTGTAGCTTGCTAGCTGCAGCAGCTTTCCTTTTTGCATAAATCTTGACCCACGGCCTCCTGCTTTCTTACTCCACTGGTGCCCCTCACTCCTGACACAAAGTGATCTCTGCTGTTTCCATCCTGAGCATCCAGCTCCCAGCGATGTAGCTCCCGTTCTGCACCTCTAACTCACAGGGCCTCTGTGGCTTGACATGATGGGTACATAAGGAGAACTGGCAGATGGGATGGTGGCTTTCTGTCAAGATGGTTTAGGGGGATACCTCAAATGCTGCAGCATTCAAAGAAGCCTCCTCTGCTTTCTGCTGCCCTCCCACAAGGCTGAGCTAATGGAAGTGAAGAACATGATAAACTCTCTGCCCCGAGTCAGCTCTACACTGACAGTTCACTAAAGATACAAGATCGCTCAGTGACATTAAAAATGTCAGCAAACACCGATCAGGCTTGATGGAAGGGACGCATTAGCAGGCTGGGGAGGCACAGGGCACGGCAAAACTTCAGCAAATGCAGTCAAGTGCATAGCCAGCTTTTCACCCTCTGTCCTCCACAGAAGGCTTTTTCCATAGATCGCAAGACACAGTGGCCACTATCACAGCTGTCAGGTGTGAAGCTCACCACCACCTGCACAGCCAGATCAACCCAAAAGGTTTGCCTGTGGCAACACAAGCATGGCAGCTAGCAGAGGCCAATTCCCATCTTAGCTTACCCGAGAGGCAAGTCTTGGAAACTTTCAAAGAGGCCTGGAGGCATGAGGTTTGCACCTCAACTGCTCGTGCAGCGCAAGAGTGACAAGGGAAGGAGTTTATTGGAGAAAGAACCCTGAGAAAGACTGTCTTACCACCTCAGGAAGAGGAACTCCTGAGCTTTGGAGCATCCTGCATTCTGGCAGAGACAGCACAGACAAGGACTGTTTCTTCAAGTGATACAGTACAGAGACAAAGAGGAGCTGAAGCTGTGTGTGCTTGGGCAGAAGCGATCTGGAACATATTTTGTTGCTGCTGCACTACACACAGGTACACAAACACGTCTGCCCCATGCACACACTTTACTGTACGTAATCCCACACTTCTGCACTGCCTTGTATTTACAGCAGCAGCTCCCTGAATCAGAAGGGTCCTCTTGTTATCACTGTTCACAAGCAGAGACCCAAAGAAGAGACAGCAGATGCAGGCGGGGCCAGCCTGCAGGAGACTGCTGTCAGTCACACATGCCTGTGTCCTGGTTTCAGGACATCAGGTTTTCTCAACATCCAAGTCTCTGCATTATCCATGACCTAGAAATTAGCAGTTTCACAGCCCCCCCCATCCTCCGCAACACCTTCACTTTCATGGATCAGGTCAGAGGCAGACTCAACCTAGAAGGTATTTCTAAGCCAGGAACATGCCAGAGGCAGGAGAAAAGGGGCCACCTGAGCTATGCAGGGAAGAACACTGGGGCTAGTTACCTGTCCACCCTTATTCGTCTCACACTGGGAGCTCACTCAAAAGAGACTAAGGCTCCATTGGGTCCAGCTGCTTGCACAGAATTACTTGTCTAGGCTGGAAATCCTCCCTCATGAAAACACAGGGAGTTCCCCCACAAGCACCCTCTGAGAGCAGGGCAGTGAGTGGCATGGAAAGACCCTCACCCTGGGGTGAGAGCAAGCTGGGGCTTGGTCTTAGCAGCTCTTAGCCACAGGACAGGAGGTCCCTGCTCTCCTCTTCAACCTGGGTCACTTCCCAGAGGGGCGCAAGCACCCTGGAGCCAACCTGTGTCACAGGGTGTCAGATACTAAAGAATCAGAAAAACTTCAGATTTTTAAGGGATTAGAGGGGTTGGAGGAAGTTGAACAGTTCTCACACACATCTCCCCACACGATCTTAAGGAGATTGAAGCTTTACTTTCTGTGTAACACATCCGCAGAGGAGGACAGCCCCAGCCCACGTGCCCCAGTCCTACATGCTCAGCATGTGACCCCTTCAGAGAGCTGGGCAGGGGAACATAACTGCAACAGCTTCCCTCCTCCTCCTGCCTTTAGCTCCGTGCTTGGTGCTTCACGGATGCTCACCAGCCCCCAGCTGAGTATCACAGTATTTGCTGAAGTACAGCACATGACCACCGATCTTGAAGAACAGCCACTTGCCTGGACGTCCATGTTACAATGAAACCCAGCTCCTAACACACTAAATCCAGGAGCCTTGAACTATGGGAAAGAGCTGTAAGTCATTCACCCTGAAGCCCAGAGGAGGAGCATGGCTGGATCAACCTACTTCTTAGAGAACATCACAGTACCTATGGATATATATACACATATATATTTTAAGTATTATTCTGTAGCCATCAACCTGCTGGTTATATAGCTGCTATCCATTCACCGGAAGTTTAGTGAACTTCAAATGGCGATCATTAATGGTCACTGAACTGCAGAATGCCCCAATGTGCTTTCAGATTTCATTTACCAAGGACCAGCAATCAGCCAAAAGATTTGCTCTGACAGCAGGGAAATACAAGACCCTTTGACAAGTTCAGCCAGAAATGTGCTGCCAGCATCCCTTGTTAAGTTCATGTTCTACCCTATTTGACGGAACAGATCATGCAAATTGTCCTTCTGCGGCTGCTCAGCCTGTCACTCATGCTTCCATTTAAAAACAAAATAAAAGAACAAAAGAAAAGCCCACAAGTACAACGAGCTGTTTGCAAGCAAATTCCACTTATCAAGACCCCTAATTATTGGGAAAAGGTGCAGAAACCCAAATAAAACATTAAATTGGATGGGGGAAGGGAATCTTACTCATCCAAAGGTTTAACCAGGAGGGCCACCCCAGTTTCTTTTGTGCACAGACACCAGCCTGCCCCCTCACCCTGCTACTGCTTGTAATCACACTTGTTCTTTTCTTCCCACTTTGATTTGTGACTTACAGTTATCACCACATTTTTCTGGGCAGATGGAGCAGCTGTGCCAGGAGACCCTGTGGATGCAAAGCAGGCTGCTCCTTAAACACCCAGAGATGGTGTGGAGCAACGCAAGGCATCAACAGTAAAGTGCAAGGCATTCTGCTTTGCAAAGTGACCTTAGGTGGACGTGCTGCTGAGACACCTCCCCCTTCCCCATACCACAAAGGGAAATACTGATTTTTATACTGAAATACTTCCGCATTCATCAACCAGAATTTGTTCTAAAGAGAACTGTGCTCCTAGGGGTCTTATATGGCTGCATAACAAAACAGAGGCAGCAACGTCGGGGCCAACACAACCTTTGCTGAAGAGGGGCCTCACAGTGTCCCACTATTATGCGGAGACACCGCGCTGTGCCCGCCACAATGGGATTCTCCCCAGCTGCAGAACACATCCCATCAAGTACAGTAAGACTCTATTAGCAGAGATACAATAGGGAGCCAGAGGACTCGCTCAGCCCAGCTTCTGAGAAAATAACTCATTTCAATGCAAAACAGCAGTAGTTATTAGACACCTCCTTAAAGAGGAAAGCAGAAGGGGGGGGGGGAGTGCAGGCAGAGACAGGGACCATGGCAGTTTGCACAAAAGTACCTTTTTCAGATTAATCCACTGTTTGAAGTAATCAGCAACCGGCAGCCCTAAGTACTGGCATTGTCCTGGTAACCTGTAAGAGAGAAGAGAGAGCAGGTTTGATTCAATCAGCGTCCTGACAACACAAACTCTGTTTTCTTAAGTGCATTTCGTTCTGAGATGGAAGAGACCCTCAAGTCTGCTGTAACATGCTGCACATCAGAAGGACTGTAGCTCCTGGCAAAAAAAAAAAAATAAATAAAAAAATCTCACAAGAGCACAGCCTGGCTGAAGACTTACATCCATCCAGCTGCATCCAGGCTGCTGACACCTTTCAGACCAAACATTTTGAACAGAAGCTGTGTGCAAGTGCAGCACGCAGCTCTTCTCCACAGTGGCTAATACACAAACACGACTGGAGCATCCAGGCTGTCCTTAGCTAAGTAAACTCATCACAAATCCCTGCAAAACCATCCTGTTTCAGCCAGCAGCTTACAGGGCAGACTGAAGGACTGACAATTCACCTGTCATGCCCCGGTGCTTTTACATTTGGCCTTTATGGTTAAAACACCAGATGAGACACAAGGGAGGGAAGGAGGCACAAATATATTCATTTTTAAGGTAGCAATGCTGCACGACCAGTGTTTTAGGGCTAAGAAAGCAGACGCTGTTTTCCAAACAGGTGCTTGGAAGAAGTCACAACTGAACATGTAAGATGCTGCACACTGTCTCACTACAGGTTTGAGCACCAGACAGCCAGAACTGCGAGCACACGTATTTAACCTCTCCCTTCCTACAGTGAGCCTCCAGAACAGGGCTTACAAAATAAAACCAGCACCGCTAAGGGGGGTGGCTTGCCTGAAGGGACAGCAGGACCCCAGGATGCCCCACACTGCGCTGAGCCCACTGTGTTCGCACGGGAGCTACGATGTGCCCCTCAGACAGGGAAAGCTGTCGCAAAGCTGTGCGGCTCCAGCCAAGCCTATGCAGGGAGATGAGTTATGTGAGTTTTCCCCGGCCAGTTTGATCTGATCAAGAGTAATTGATGGATCTTGTTCATTCACGTACTGCTGAGCACGCCTGGGGCACTGGTCACAGGATCTTTAACTGAAGCAAAGGAACATCCCAAATAAATATGTCAACTAAATAAATGACTAAATTAGAGCCATTTGTGCATGTTAAAAGCCACAACCCCAGAAATCGGCTTTTGCAAACAGAGGGGGGTGGGGAAATCTCACAACTTCCTCAGGCACCTGGGGGCTGTAGAGGGAGGTTGTAAGGGAAGAGAGAAGAGCCATGAGTGCCAGCATCAGCTGCTCAAACATCCCAACACAGACCATGTCTAGGGCAAAGTCTTCTCCCACTCTCCATAGTGGAAAGAGTAAATTATCCAGACTGGACTTCAGACTCAAGGCTGAAGTTTAGGAACAAGCTCTGGTCAGATGTGGATATAAGCTAGATACACCACCTCCAGCTAGGGTACACCATCAGCGACCCATGAAGTACCTGAGTGCTCAGCCCAGCTCCAAACCCTTTGGTGAACAGGGCAGCATCTCCTCAGACCTACAAGCAACCTCCCAAGTAAGGAGATGAAGAAGAGACACAGATAATGCATTTGGCAGATAACATGAGAATCAGGGTAGTATAGTACCAGAGTAGCTTGGTCTTGGTGCCACCTCCATTTCTATGGGAAGAAAAGGAAGGAAGCTGGCAAATATATCCAGGGGAATCTCCTGTGGCCAACAGACCCAGCACACCACTGGGACACACCACTGTATGGGCTTTGTGAGCCCTTCTTAGGCTAAGAAAGAAATAGACTCCCTGTGCCAAAACCAAATGCCTGATCCTGAAAAGGTCCATGTGTCATCATTTAGGAGCAATAATTTAAGTCATACAAACACATTTGAATAAGGAGGTCCAGAGGAATCTCTCTGAAAGCAGGAAGCCTGTTAAAAGAATGAGCTTGCAAGCAGCAGCAGGGCTATGGCGATTTGCAGGGTAAGCAACGTGACTTGACAGCACGGTCTCATCTCTGAGCACGGCTCATCTGATGCTAGCACCATCGCACTGAAATAAACCACCTGGAGTCACTCCTCGCAATTGCCTAGCCGTCACATAAATAGCAGCCTGGTCTATGCATTTTACAGCCATTACACATATGTCCATGACATCCTGTAGTTGAACAGACCCCACCAGCCCCAACCAGCATTGCTAAGAAAGCTCTTTCTCCAGGAAAGCTGCTTTCTACTGGTGCCCAAATCAAAAAAGATCACAGGAAAAGGAACCATTTAAAACAAATGACCAGTCTAAATACAGACATGCAATCAGCTCAACCTCTCTTAAGACTGCTCACATTTAGCTAGAGAGGATGATGACAGCAGTTGGCAAAACATATGTTACTAAAAGCTGAGTTTCTTCTCCCAGCCCAAGAGGTTTTCATCAACACAGGTCTCAGCCTAGCTCCAGTTAGAGAATAATTAACAATTCACCTAACATTCGGATAGGGCCCAGAAGAAGCGAGTACAGCATTGTTCTTGTTAGCCACAGGAACTGACAGCTAACCACCCAGTGCAATGAATGACATCTAAAGCATTTCCATCCCTGTGGGACCAAAAGGCCCAGCAAACTGGACAGTCTGGTTCTATTTTCAACCTGAGACTGATGGCAGTATGCCCTGGGCGCTGGACAGTGGGTCTTTAATTGGAGAAAATAAATGCTCCAAATAAATATGTCAACTAAATAAATGACACATTTTGGTAAGCAAGTAACAACCCCAGAAACTGCCTGTGAAGCTGTGTGACCTAAGGACATTTCCCCCTCCCCCTCTGCACTTGTGCTCCCCTCATTTCACATTAGCACCAGAGAGACTTTACCAAGTTTTTCAAGCACTAGAAGACCTATGCTCATGCTATAACCTGGGCAGGCTGTCTGCAGCATGGACCAAAGCATCATTCTCCTCTCCCAGTTAGAAGATGCAGGCCTGACGGCTCCAGGCAAGGAGGGATACCACCACTCAATGCACTTGCCTTTAGTGAAGGATTGCTGTATGGGTCTGGTCTAGTCTGGGTATGCAGTGCTCCCAGGAAACCAGGGGCTCTCACCGCACAGACATCGGGTCTCCAGGTAGCTACGAGGAGGAAAACACCCCTACAGTGTCTTTTCCCCAGCTCCAAGCTCATCATCTGCAGTGGTCTCCTGATGACTCAGCCTGGTGACCAGGTAGGAGTTTCTCCAGCATCTTCTCCAGGTTGGAGTGAACAAGGCACATCTGTGGCTCTCCTGGGGAACAGAAGTGCCAGGGCCTGTAGGTAAGTATATCCATTTATCAGGGCCAGCACGCAGTTGAGCAGCTCATTTGGTAAACATGCTCTTATGCTCAGTACGGCTTCTTGCAAGAGTCAGCCTTGCTTCCCGGGGGCAGCTTTGCTTGAGCAAAGAGCTTGGGATTTGGCCCTCCCTCAGGTAAGGGAGAAGAGAAATGATGGCATATTTCACTGCATTTAACATCCCAGGATCCTTCCAGCTTTTGAACAAGGTCTCACGGGCTTCCCAAGCACTGAAGCTCTCGCTCCTTGGGAAGGAAGCTGGCTCTCAAAACCACCCGGCCAGCCAAACGCCATGGCTTCAGGTATGACCGCACTTGATAGAGAGAAACTTGAAAATGGCTGTGGGATATTCCAGCCTCCAGTGCATCTCTGCTAAAGTCTGTCCTCCCAGCAGCAGAGATGGGAGTGCACAACCTCTGCTCACTCCCAAAATGCAGGTCCCCTTTGGGCAGAGGAGCAAGTGACATCAGGCAGCATGCTCCCCTTCACCAGCCGAGCAAGTCCAAGTCCTCCTTGGGACTGTGGTCAGCAGTGGCAGCTCTGCACTACTTTCGCAGAGCTTTCATCACCCCTGGCTCTGGTTCCCATCCAGCCCTGCTCCTTCACACTGCAGGGTAAATGGGGCCTGGAGATGAAGGGGATGCAAATAGGAGACGAGGTGACATGGCTGCATTTCTCCCGCTGAAGCCAGCTCTCTTCAAGGCGGCAAGAAGCGCACAGCTCGGCGGTGATAAACGGCCTTGCTTTAGTTATCACTTTCCTTAAGTTAAGGAGAGCAGCCTAGTGATGGATGGGCTGGAATTCGGTTATCAGGGAAGGCTGTCAGCCAGAGTTGCCTATCTCCACACACATTTAGCAGGGCGTCATTATGCGATGGCATGGAGTTAAAATATGACCAAGGGTATTGAAAGAAAAAGAACAGGATTAAAAAAAAAAAAAAAAGGCAAATTGAGCAACAATAAAGGAACATGAGGCAAGAACGTTATCGTACTAGTGACACCTTTTATCTCAGTCTGGTTAGCTAGAGCAGGGCACAAATTGGTCCTTCCTCCACTATTGTATCCTCTTGTACAAACAGAGGCAGATAAAATGTGTCACCAGTGCGATAGCATATCAATTTAACCCTAATTATCTAGGGGGTCAAACTAAGAAATAGGGGTTTCTCATTTCAACAGGTTCCTCCGTCCCTGCTCAGAGCCACCACATTAATACGGAAGGGGGAGGGGCAGTCGTAATTGATTTCCGTCACTCAGGTGGTCCTGTCGTATAAAAAATTAATGCTTGATTCTCCCAACTAATCAGAGCTGGTTAACGTCCATCTGCTTCTGGGTTCACAATGTCAGGAGACAAAGAAATTGGGCCACTTTCTACACACTGGGTGTGTTGATATTGAGCCAGTTAAAAGAACAAGCCCCTCTATGGGAAAGATAAAGGGACATTAAATCTTGGTGTTTATAGACCTGATCTCAGCTTTTCAAAAAATCCATGCCCTAGAGACCCTGCGTGGTAAGAGATGCAGAACATTTTAATTGTGTCCTGGCCAACCCCACTGCACTGGGCTGCAAAGAAGAGGGCTGGCAGGCTCCTGCCCTGGAAATCCTTCGCTGAACAAGGGCTGCAAAGCCTCAAGGAAGCTGCTTGGATGCTGCAACACACAGCCGTAACAGGGCGATAGCCAAGGAGAGGAGCTGTCAAACCATCTCAGCCTCACACCCTAGTTCAAACCAAGGCTGGTCAAGGCATCACTCTGGACCATATGGTGCAGAGGTGCCGCTCTGTTCTGATGTAGTGGGATGTCTGCCAGGCCAAGAGGGAAGCTTGGGTGCCCTCTCCTAACAGAGAAGACTGGCGAGGGAATAATGACCTGTACTAAGGCACCTGAGATGTTTTAGCAGAGAAACAGCACCGTGACAGGCAAAGCCACATCTGTCTGCACCAAACCTCACATAAGCTGGAGCCAAGCTAGGAATTTAAAGCAGTCTGGGTAAACCCACACCCTCCCAAAGAGGCAGCCTTAGGTTGATCCAAACTTTGTTAAAACAGTGGCGCCCCAGCCAGCAGGGTTCAAAGGCCTGGGGACGCAAAGGGGTGAGACCATGCTCCAAAGCGGTGAGGCTGCATGCAGAGGGGCAGAAAGCCTGGCCGGGCTTTGCCAAAACCACGGTGCCAGGCCAGGAGGTCTCTGACAATGGGATGCCACAGCACCTGCACACACGGTACAGTCCAAGCCATGCCGCACCCTGTGGAAATTGAAGTGTGCTGACACACCCCTCCAAAGAAAACTCCAAACCCCAACTCCCCCATCCCAATAATTCAAGTTAGACTGGAGCAGCTTTCCTGCATAATCCAAAGTTTTGGCAGGGAGGAGTCACTATGCCGCTCAGTGCAACGAGGCAAGAACGGGGCCAGTATCCTCTCATGCTTCTGTCCAAAGTGAAGGATGTAGGGATGAATCTCCTGTCAGACCTCTGGCACCCCACTCACACACTTCTCAGCCCCACAGACTTGCCAAGGGGCCACAGGAGCTTGCCTGCCCTTGCCTTCTGCCAGGTGAGCCCTTGCTGGGTGACTGCACCCTGCTCTCACCAAGCACACCCACAGCAATGCCCTTCTCTGCCCCCATCAGTGCAGAACAAACCACCCCAGCACAGCCGTACTTAAAATTCACAAGCAGTAGCTCCGGAAAGACAATACACTTGGAGAGGGTCTGAAAAGCCCTGGGCTTTCACAGAAACCCTGAGACAGGTCCCATCTCCCTCCCTCTTTGCTTTCCTTCCACCCTCTCAGTTCTCTCAACCACCCCCAAACTTGTCACAGTGCAACAAGCCTACAAGCCGCACATCAGCTTTAAATATCAGCATGCGTGAAGCAGGGACATGAGAGCAGGGAAGTGGGAACAGACAGAGCAAGCCTCCATCGCCTGTCAGGAAACACTAATGAATTTCAACACCAGCAGCCATTGCCTCAGACGGGCTGGTGAGAGGAGGAGACGGAGTTACAGTGAGGAGCCTTTGCAGGAGCAGCCTGCCTTTTTCAAAGCCCCCTCTGTTAATAAATGTCATTGCTGAGTGGGCTGCAGCAGTCCTTGAGCTGGGATGTGGTGGGTCGAGGGAGAGACAGGCAACTGACAGCACTCAGGATGACTGGGCAGTGCAGCCTTTTCTTCTGCTGCATCCCCAGGTGGGAAGCCAGGAAAAGGAAGCAGTTGGGACATCGACACTGGCACAAAGCGGTCCTCCATTAAGGTCCCAGTACCCAAATTACAAACTCCACAAGAAGCCACAAGTGCAACCCCAACACCCTGAGTCCTGTTCATTGAGATGGACGGAGGGTCTACAGGGAACAGTCCTTGGGATGGGCAGAGGGATGCAGAAACATCCAGACACGCTGCCTGCACTCCCAGCAGCAGCAAAGGGTTACAGAGCAAGCTGTCCCTTTGCTAACACAAATGCATTCCCCAGGCAGCGCAGGAAGAAGCACCCAGCACAGGGCACCGCATGGCAACCGCACCGATGCACAACATGAAGGTCAATGCAAGTCTTCTTTACAAATGTCAACCTGTCATCTCTGGATATTAATGAGGGCTGACCAGCAGCTAAAATGCATCCATGCTCCATTAGTAATAAGAGAGACACAATGCAGGAGAAGCGTACACACCACGGCATGTGGAGGCACCAGTGGGTCCGCAGGGCCTGGGGAGGTGTTGTGATGCACAAGATTAACAAGGGCCACTCCATTTGCCCAGGAAGGAAAGCAGTTGCCACACAAACCTCTTCACTGGAGTGTGTGTTATCTTTTTCCATCAATCTTTAATTGGATTAGTGTAATGAGGCCAAAAAACCCAAGGCTAAGCAGCGAGGCTAATACCTGGCACTTTCAGACCTTCCTTTCTCTTTCTGTGATGCCCATTCCGGATAGCACTGCTTTCTCTCTCCACCTGGCATATTCCTGCCTAGGAAGCTTAAAAGGTAAGCTGAAAGCCTTAACACCTGGGGCTCATAGCAGCACTAGCTGAAATGCCTGAATACTCATCACCCATCATATGCTAACAGCCTGATCCCTCTTCTCTAAATCTTTGCTGGGTACTAAGAAATTTGGAAGAACCTCAACCCCCACGATTTCCGAGCAGCTAGCCTGTGAATGGAAAAGGCTGTTAACCCCAGACTGCAATGAGAACAATGTACACACTGGGAAAATAATTCTGCCACAAAAAGCACACAGGGCAAGTGGCTCATTGTGACTTGCTCGTCCTGCAAAGCTCTGTGTGCCTTCTACTGCCATCAACTTTAATGAAACATGAAGGCATTTAACACCATGTGAGATCTGGCCCTTTTATGGGTATCTGTCTGTGCGTCAGCTAGATGCTGGCAGAGATGCTATCTCAACATTAAAAGCAAGGCTGTAACACAGCAGGTATTCAGCCTCCGACAGAAGATGTTCATCAACAATTGCACACACATGATGCTACAATAAATCTATGTGCTTCTGCTTAACAGCTTCTCTTAAAAAGATTCATAGCTCTATTTACTGGGCCTGATTCTGCTGCTACGCATGTGGGAGTAAATCTGGAGTAGCTCTACCTGAAGTTAGTAAGTAGCCAGTGAAAGCAGGATCAGAATTGAGCCTTTTGATTTTTAAATAACTACTTAATTACCATGCAGGAAACCAGAGCTTGCTGGCTCCACAGTTCAGCTGAGGTTAGGAGTGCAGCAGGCACAAGCTTTGCACTTTTCCATAGCAAGTCCTCCAGATCGGTGAAGGCGTAGAGTAAATGCTCTCACCAGCCCTTCTAGAAAGGGAGGATGACTGGGTAGACTTCCCTTTGACATCAGAAATGCATGCCGCTGCTCCCAAGGAAAGAGAAACTGGGACGTCTCCAAGGCTGAGGTTGCCCCCCCCCCAGCCTTGGGAATCTGAGACTATGAAAAATCCTTAAAACCAGATCTATACACATGAGCTTGCTGTAACAGTCTGTTTGCTTACTAAATACAACATTATATAGCATCTTATGAACAGGAGTGTACAAAATTGCATACTGTGTACGTCTACCACACAGGCATGTTCTCGGTGAAAGTCACCTGTCATGACCACAGGCTGCAAGCAGGTGAACTTCCAATTTGTCAGTAATAAAGCACTGGAACAGACTGGTGGTGCAATCTCCTCCCTCGGAGACACTCAAACTCATCCGGAGAAGACCCTGAGCAACCTGATCTAAGTTTCAAATTAGTTCTGCTTTGAACAGGGGGATGGATTAGAGATCTCTATTTAAATTATTCTGTGATTCACGCCGCAGCGGAGCCTGATTACATCGTGTGTCCTTCCTCCATCTATATGGTCTCTTATGAAGTCTTTCATACAGACATTGATTTAGTAATCGCCTGGTCCTCTGCATACTAGCTGTTTTAAGAGGGAGCCTTCAGACTCCTGCTGCAGAATACTGCAATTATTATGCACTGAATAAAGGAATGTATCTGATGCAGCGGATGCACCCACAACGCATCGTGTCTAAGCCCCCTCAAAACCAAAACACATGCATAAAAACTAAGCTAAAATTAAACGTGCTGCTCCTCCCACTGCACAATTCCCATTGCAGAAGTATTTCTCCCCAGGAAACCAGAGCATGTAAGACCTAGAGCAAAGTGCTGCTCTAGAACTGAGAAGACATGTCCCGTCCCAGTCCTTCCTTAGACCTGCCGTCCGACAGGCAGGAGGAAACCTTGCCTCTTCCATGCCCTGCCTGTCCAGACCATTTAGCATATAAACTCTTCAGGACAAGGGCTTCTCTGCTATGAGTCATAAACCGTTTAGTGCCTAATGGTAAAGCCTATAGACGCTTAACATAATACAATCATGTCACTTAAAGGCCATTAGTCTCCAGTCTAAACAGCACTTTTCCAGTCAAAAAAGGGACCTGGCAACTCAGGAAGGCAGGATAAGGGACGTGGGTGGCCAGTTGGGTCACCGGACTTGCAGACACCTGATGTGAAGCCCCAAGCAGGACAGAGCCCAGGCAAACACTGTGGGGGAAAGCTATGGCAGCCCTAGCAGTCAAAGAAGCTTTATCTTTTGGGCTTTCTTGAACCACTTGAATCAGCTGAAAGCCCCTGCCTGCCAGGTGAAAAACCTCTCCACTGCCAGCCACGGTTGTACTGCCTACAAAGGGGGCAGGAGCCCATCACCCACATCTCTCTTCCCACTCGCTGAAGTAGATCATCTATATTTACAGGAAAATATGCCATCTTGTCTTGTGATGCTTTTGAACCCCTCTTCTTTCCTGGCACCGTGTCTGCCCTCCTCTGGCACCACATCACCCAGGTCTACTCTCTCAATTGACTTCTGTGATTGCCTCTTCTTCCTCTCCCCACTAAAGGGAAGAGAGAAATCCTACCAGGAGCCAATGGGATGCGATAAACCTCCTCTCTGTCCCCTCTGGTGATATACAACCCAAAATTACATGCACAACAGCTCCACGGGCTCTTGGCACAGCCTCCCCTGGCACATCATGTTACAGGGTCTGAGCACAGGTTTCTGGGCAGCTGCAAATTACATCTGCATCAGGGGGAAACAAGTTTGTCTTTTCCTTGTGGGAAAGAGACCACTCCCCACCTCCAAGCACAAGCTGCCATTAGTATTTGCTTCGCTGGAGAGAAGGAGCAGCGAATCCTCCAGAGCAAAGGACAAGTGCAGCAATTAGGATGCAGGGGCTGTGGGAGCTGTTTAACAGCACGACCCAGAGGTCAGTGCCGCCGACTCCCAGCCCTGCATAAATATTGTATGAGTCGGGGAGAGGGGCTGTTACAGCCACCCTCAGCTCCAGCCCTCCCCCCTCCACCACCACTCTGCATCTAGCTAGATACACCAGCAACATTGCTTACAGATGTGACAGTCAGGAAAATCACTGGAGTAACTAGGGGAATGGGGAAGAAGGCTGCTCGGTGGAGCAGGCGCCTGGGAGAGGGCTTCCACCCGCACCGTCTGCCTCCCCTTACAGGGTGCTCCTCTGCACAGGTAACTGCCAGATGGCATGGCCCCTTCTCAAACTGGAGGATGAAATACCACCAAGAACAAGGAGGGGAGGCTGTGAGCTCCGCTCTCAAAGGTTGCCCAGGGGTTTGATTATCAATACTGTTGAAGGACACTTCAGCCAGCAGTTGCTTTCCAGTTTCCTATCGGTAGCTCTGCTAGACCCTCCCCCCTTTGGAGGGAGCTTTATAGCAGTATGAGAGGCTTTATAGGGAGCTTCCCCCTCAGACTCTGTGTGTGTAGCTCTACAGAAAGGTCCCTACTCCAACACAGCTACAGGGGCCTCATCCCTGCAGACTCCTCGAGCTGCTGTTTGGTACCAACCACCTTCTTCACCCATGACCTGTCCACTGTTTATTCTCTGAAGGATTGTCTTCACCTGCAGCTCCAGCCACACTGACTGGCATCGTTCCTACTGCATTCTGGAAGGCCCTCTCATTCCTCAGCCCATTTGTTTTTGCTGGAGATGCCAGTCAACTGCATGTTTGCCATGATGCTCTGCACAAATACAAACCCACTTTCAGGTTCACTGAGACTGGATGCTCCTGAGGACAAGGATGCAGACCATTCTCCAACTGCACCAGCAGCCCATGAATTCCTAGGGGCACACTGTTAATAAGCATTACTGCCCAGGGCAGCACACAAGGGCTACAAGATAGGAAATACAGCTTGGATGTGCTTCTGCCCACGACATCCCTCCAGAAATCCTCCTGCTGCTCTGTGGCTGGTTGCTGAATCCAGGGAAGGCAGAAGCCTGGTCTTTCCATTCGCAGCTTTCCTGAACTCACTGTGCAATTAATGGGCTTAATTATTGATGGCAAAGGCAGGGAAGGGAGGAAAGAAAGAAAAAGCCAACAAGGAGGGAATGATGTGGGGGTGGCGGGCACCAAAGGTCTCCGAAGATCTTCCCCTCAGCCTAGAGCAGAGAAAGAGCCCCTAGCTGCTCTGCCGCTCCCACGGCCCTGCTCTAACGCTCCCTGACATGCCTCTGAAGACAGCGAGCTGTTTGCAGTCACCACTGTGATTTGTTAGTAATTATTTTCACGGTGTCACATTGCTGTCACTCTCTTAACAAAGAGACAGGCAGCCTGAGGCTGCCTGCGAGAAAGAACCAGCAGAGAAAAGGAATTGTCAGACACCCAGGGATCCTCTTTGCTTCCCGGGTTTCACAACCAGAGTCCTTACCAGCTTCTGAAGAAACTTCTGAGGAGAAGTGGCAAGTCAGAATCATCTCCCATCCTGGTCACAGCAAGAGGAATTAATTACTTAGTTCCCTCCTAATTTCACCTTACCTGTAAACCCAGTGCAAGACCCAGGTGCTTAAAGCCCCTTAAGCCAGTGATTTGCTTCAGGCCTGCAGCAAAGCAAAAAAACTTTGGCAAATGATGACTTTTAGCACTCTCCTTTGCAAGTTCCAATTTCTTTTCACGTGGTCTTGCCATTAGACTGCACTTCCCAGGCACTGCAACCCTGATGAAAAACCCCTGCCTAAGCCCATCACCCTCACACACATTAACCCTCCAGACCGACCACGTGTGCTCTCCCTACACCAGCCTCATTAATTCCGACACACTGCTGTGCTCTGCGTGGCAGTAACATTTCACTTGGCATTTTGCAGTGCCAGGGGACCTTGGCAGCTTCCACGCACCTGAAATACACAGTCTAATGGCTTGCCGTATCTTGTTCTCTCATACGCAGTGTGGTGAGTTCACGAGAACCTCCCCTTCAACCACCTCCCACCCATCTATCTCACACCTGCTGTGCAACCACAGCCATCCATCCTTCGGCTGACTTGTCAGTCCAAGGTAATCACTCCTTTCCCAGTAAGTCTGGAGCTTGCTTGGGCCCCCAAGGAATGGAAGCTATTTTGGCACCTGAAGTGTCACACAATATAAGGATATAGAGTTGAAAGACTAGGGCTGGCTGGCCAGGTGTCTCAAAGCGCCCCTGATCTCTATGCAAAAAGCAAGTGGACTTCCTCCAGAGCATTTCCAAGTTTGAATTATTCCTGGCAGAAGCGTTCTTCCCCTGCCTGCTTACTGATGGCACACAAGGGTCAGTCCCTGCAGTCGTGAGGAGACCTGGGTATTAATTCACCCTCTTAACACAGGGAGAGTTTGGAAATATTAAGCCTCACAGTCTAAGCAAAACCCTCCTGCAATTAACTGCATGGAAGAGCACTGACTCAGAGGGCAGCTCCTTTTCAGGGGTCCTTTTAATAACCAAGAAATGGCACATACATGCTGTGAAGAATTAGGATCACCATTGGGAAGCTAAATGGTCCATAAAATATAACAGTTCTCTTCAGAGCTGGGAGCACAGCGAGCTGGAGGAGAGGTCTTGGCAACCTCTCACCAGTCTCCTCCCTCCACCCAGTTTGCAGGGGACACACGTGACTCCAGGCAGGGACAAGGAGCTGAAGGCAGCCAGTGCCCAGGAACCTCCGGCATGCTGGCCGACAGTCAGCACTGAGAGCTGGCTCAACACCCAGATGGAAAAACTGAAGCAAGGAAACTAGAGATGACCAAGAGGCACCTACGGAGGGAAAACAAAGGGTGTCCCAGAGCGTAGGTGCTGGGCAGAGGAAAGCCCTGCTCAAAGAGAGGCAGACAAAGCTGGTGAGACCAAGGCAGGGTGAAGTCCTGGGCAGTATGAGCTTCCTGCACACAGCTCTGCCAGCACATGGTACTGCTTCCTCAGTCTCCTTCCCCCAAATCCCTCTATCCCGCTCTTTCTTCTAGTACCACTTGCACATGCCCTGCATCATTGCTAACACCTGGTCCAGAGCGACCTCTCAGCACAAGACACCATCTTCAGGGTGCCAGGCTGAGAGCAGCACCCTGGCCAAACACACAGAAAAAGGCGAATGGACTCAGCTTGAAAAGTCAGCCTGTAGCTTTGGCATCCAGAGTCCTGCACACACCCAGACATCCACTCCTGAGAATACGGAGTCGCTGGCCACGACACATGAGAATATGCTGGAGGGAAAATACCAGGGATGACCTCAAGATGGCCCAGTAGGTCTTTGCCAGTCAGGAGCTTCAGGAGGAAATGGCCTGAACCCATCTAGGAAAAATGGCTCCCAACAGGAAACAAACATGCAAACAAAATAAAATGCTTTCAAGAAAGCTACCAACTCACACAACACAGCAAGTGAAAGGGGAAGGATGCTGCTCCCAGGCTGGCAGTATTTTTCAAGCAGAGCTCTCTAAGCAGAGAAACCATAAGAGCATCACTCCCAGCCAAGCCACTGGGAGGGCAGCACTGGTGCCGACATACAACCTTCAGCTGGGAAGTAAGAAGAGCTGGGATCCAAAAGGGAGCCAGTTGACATTTTAGCCGTGGTGTGAAACACTATAGCTGTCTAACACTAGCAAAATTAAGCTTTTCAAAGTAATTCAGAAAATTCACACTTTGTGAAGCTAATTCTGTTTTTCACACGTGCCACAGACAACAACATTCAGATGGCAAACAGCCCTCCAGTCCCCAAGCCAACCAGCTTTTCAGTTCCCCAGGGCACAGGATAACCACAGTGTTGAGTTGCTATTAGAAGGCTCGCTCAGACAGAGGCCGGGGACTGCTTTTTACCAAATATCCATTACAGATCTATTGATTTTGAGACCATTTCACCCAAGTTCACTACAACACTAGACACAGAATTCACCTTAGTGATTCCTGCTGCAGAGGGAATTACGGTTCCTTACTGTATGAGCAGTACAACAAGACCAATAGCTTTCATTCAGTTCAGTGTGACTGTTTCCAAACACAGCTTGAGTTAAGTTAACCACAGACGGAAAACCCACCTTCTCTACTCATTACCCCATCCCAACACTTCAGTGCTGGAAATAAAGTACTTGATGCAATGTCTGTCTCATTCCCCGCCTCCCCGTAAATTTGTTCCAAGTTTCTCCACTATCTTTCATGCTGTGTCCAACTTCTTTGGTCCTACTTCCCAGGCAGCATAGTCCGCGCTCCCCAGAGCGCATTGGGCATCACAGCTCAATAAATCTGGGGCCACTACAGCCCTGGCTATAACAAACATCTTTGCTATGACACACTAGATAAAGTAGCAGACCTGAAGGTGATAGTCCATTGTATGATGATGCCTATGCAAAGATTTCATGTCCAAAGCTTAATTCAAAGGCATTCCGGAATCACACATCTCAAACAACAATGTGCAGAAGCTCATGCAACCAATGGATTTCAAAGGCAAGAACAGGAGATAGCCAGGGGAGCCAGTGCAGAAAGATAACAAGTGTGCTATATTCATTTTAAATACGAGTGTACAGAGGGGGAATCTTAAAATCCAAAATTTATTTTGCATAAGTGATATCATTACCTTTAAAAACAAAAAGCCGGACTGCAGGGTCGCAGAAGTGAATGGGGTCAGTGCTACTCCCTGTAAGTGCTAGAGGAGAGCATGCTCACAAGGCTCCCTTGCTTAGCTCCAGCAAAGCACTTTAGGATGTAATTACATGAACGACTCCATCAGCAAAGCTGACTTGAAAGGTTCCTGACCCTGGATACTCAGTCCCATCCCCACACTGTAGTTCACACTACCCTCTTTTTTCAGCCAATGTAACTGTGCGAAGAGAGACACCATAGGTTTGGTCAGCAAAATGACCCCTACTAAAACCAACAAGGTAATCCAAAGATCTTAGTTGGAAAGGAATTGTTTTATTATTTTTAAACACAGATTACTATGTTATCTTCCACTTACCAGCTCTTTCTTGTTACTCTCAAAGCCACCCTCTGAACATACCTCCTGCCCTGCAGCCTAACCAGCCCCACGCTACGCCTTCTCCTGCCTTTCCCCACAGCTGCCCAAGTGGTCCCACTCACTCCATTCAGTGGCTGTCAGCAATTCCTTCCCAGGCAGAGGTTACCAACCCTCTCCCTGTCCTGTGATAAAGAACAGCATGCACAAGGGACATTAACACCATCAGTCCTTCGTTCATGACCTAAGGCTGATCTCAAACCAAGCCTCCAGGACAGAAGGCTAGAAAGACCAACCCGCTGCCACACTCGGCACTGGTCTGAGAAGGCAAGCATCCTCCCAGCCTGCGTAGCTTGCACAGAAAGAATTAAAAGAGTAAGATAAGATTAAGCAATGGTATAATTTACTGCTCAGAATTTACTAATATGCAACCTAGGAAAAGCACCAAGGGCTATAAACATTTCAAGACACTTCACTGTGTTTTATCACTATATTAGAGAGTACTTGCCTTTTAACACTTATTTAAGAAAATGAAAAACTTCTGAGCAGTAGTTTCCTGTAAAGAGATAAATTAGCATGTTCTGATCAGCCACAGTAAGTGCAGCACAAGCATCTTCACGTCAGAAGTATACAGACCAAAGCCTACATGCATTTTTACCTATGTTCAATGCATCTGCGGAATGATCCAAAACTGGAAGGAGAAGGATTAACTGATGCTCTTGACATTAAGGTGCAGATCTGAGATTCAGCACATGTGGCTTCAGCTCCTGCCTCTGCCTGCACAACCACAGGCATACCACTTAACCACACCGTATCTCAGCTCTGTAGCTATGAACACACCGTAAAAATGCTTCTTCAGTTGCCAAGATAAATTCGCATTGTGCTTAAGAGCAAGCAGACCAGTTCCATACATGGAGGGAGCTAATTTGACATTTCAGAGGAGATAAACCACACTAAAGAGCTTACATTACAAGGGCTCAACCCTGGCAGACACTCGAGTACCCTCTTTTCCACAAAAACTGTCTCCTGCAGTCAGCGACTCCCTCAGCCCTTCAGAGGCATGTTACCCTCACCACCCAATGCCACATCGATGCAATTTGCTTAATGACTAGTGGCAGTTCCATCCAAGGTGCAGGATGAGGTCCAAGCACTAAAGCAGACTATGCCAGGTATTCGAATCCATCCCTGGAGCTGTTAAACTTGGAGGATAACTCCTTGCAACAGGCTAAAGGAATCCTCCCACTGAACACACGGAGGCCTGAGGACCATGTGCCTAACGAGGCTGTATCCCCACTCATATTTTAGCTTGGCAGGTCTGGTGCTCCTTTCATCTTTTGCTTCAGGTAGCTCTCTTTAATTAATAACATTTCTGTGTCGACACAGGGAACTTTCCACCCAGAATGAATGGCCCTCTCTCATTAGAACCACAACTTGTCATGATGTATTCAAGAGCAGAAGTGTGATTCATTCCCTTGTCTGGGAATGAGGGGTGTTGCTGGGAGGTGGGGGGGGGAGAACAGTCTCTGTAATGAGTGACTGATATTTGCTGGAGTTGATATGCGACTCTGTCGGCTTGAACTGCCTTGTCAGGACAAGCCTTCAGAAAGGTGATGTTCCTACTCAAGAGGTTTTCCTCATTAAAGAAATTGCATCTTAACAAGAGGGAAGGGGAGGGGTGGCAGGAGAGCTGCTGTCTCCCCGACTCCAGCCTGGTTCACACACAGAGTGCTGAAAGCCAGTTGATCCACGTGCAGCCAGTACAGGATCAGCATTCCATTTCTGAGCCATCTTGCGCAACTGGCTCTCTCCAGCAGCGACCAAATCCCTGCAACAGGGACTCTCCTTCTGATGGTGCACCACACCCATGACAAAGCCTCGGGTAGCACGGCTGAGGACCACCATTCACGCTGAACCTCCACGAGCCCTTCCCAGATACCTGGTATCCTCTTCTGGGCACCCAGCTCCTTCAGACTAGCACTCCCTGTTGTCAGAGGGAAGCCAGACAAACAGCTCTGTGATCTTCCAAGAAAGCTCAACATTCAAAAGAAATGAAGTCCGTAGCCACACAGTACCTCATTCCCTGAAGAGCCCTGAGCCAAGTGGAGGCTTCACAGGTCCTTTAGCAGCTGAGTTTCCATCTTCCATCCTGCAGACTCAGATACTGCTAGACACCATCAGCAGGAGAGCACTACCCTGACAATCACTATTCCTCTGGTGCTCTTCTTCGAGCTAGGAGTGCTACATATATTGCAACTCTTGGCTTAGACAGGGCTAGTTCCCTACCTTGTCCCCACATCCACCACTGACAGGCTTGTAGATTCCTCCTCTTTGTTTCAGCCACTCCCCCGCATCCAGCTTGCTCACCCCCTGGCACCCACCAGTTGCACTTACTGGAAGCACTCAGAGTAGACAGGTTTGTCCAGAAGACACCACGCCTCTGCCCTTCAACAGCACAGACAGACAGAAGCCAAACTAAATGCCCAGGCCACTGCTGGAGAAGCCAGGAACCAAGGCTGCATGATTTCCCACCAACAGCCAAGCTAAGGACAACGGAGGACAGGAACTCTGAACCACACAAGACACTAGGTAAGAGGACTGCTGCTTGCTTTGCAGGCAGCTGTGCAAACAGCTGTCACTACTAAGGAAGCTGAGAAAAGAAGCAGCAGAGCTAGCAACGGACCTGCCCCAAGTTGTGGCTCCATAAGCCAGGAAGTGCTACATTTACCCCATTGTCCTGAATGCCTCTGGAACCCAGTGAGGTTTCTACCACACAGTGCTTCCACCAACACACTCCTCCAAATGGGGACAAGCAGCACCACCTCCCCTCCCACTGCCCCAGTGCCTTCTGTGCCCAGTGTGTAGTCTCAACTTGGTAGCAAAGGGCTCCAGCTACACTGCAAGTCTTGTAGGGAAGCATAGGGTGATTCCCTGGAATACCTCCCAGATGTTCCACATCTCTGAGTCTCTGTCTCCCTGTCTGATCGGCCTTGTTTCAGCTCTCTGCCTTTCCTCTTTAAAAAGAGATGCTCAGTTCTGCTTTGCTAAACCTTATTTGGCAATGTGTCTAAACACACGCAAACTTAATTAGTTCAGGAGGGAGACTCAGCATTTGTGGTGACGGATACAAGTAATGGGAAATGAGACAAGTCAGAGCTGGCAGGGAGTCCTCACTCAAGCCTCATTCACTGGCACAGCGCTAATCAGATGTGACGCTACACACTGCAGCACCCAATTGGCGACGGAGCAGCGTGATGTGCTACTCACCAAGCGGCTGCAGCCAGACTCCCACTATCCATGTGGTTGAAAACACGAAATGTATTTTCTGCTTTGCCCTGGAGATGCTTCAGGATTGAATTCTGAAGTTAATGGTTTAAAAAAAAAATTTAAAAGGAAGAGGGAGAAATGAACCACTCGCTGCAACCTCATGGCTAGGAGTGGAGTCTTCTTTTCCAGCTGACTAGTGAGGCACAATCCATGCGAGAGACCACTGCAAATGGTGAATTGAGTCTCTCTGTTCCAGAACTGCATGTCCTGCTGAGCCAGCTCACCCCACAAACCCTACGGCTCACCAGAAATGGGCTCATCTTTACCTCTATTTGCCCACTCTAGAGCTCTGAAGCAAAAAAAAAAACCCAAACTATCCAGAAGGTTGCCCACTCCATACAGACACCAAGTTAGGATGTCATTATCTGGGAATCTTGTTAATCCACTGTGAAAGCGATGGGAAGATGGGCTTTGAGCAAAGATAGCTCTGTTCCTCACAACCATCACCAGAAGCGGTAAACTGGACTCTAAGAACAGCAATACAGGAGTAAAGGACTGAGAAAAGAGAACAGATACGAAACAGAAGTTCAGCACATCCCTGCAGCTGTCTTTGTGCGGGTCCGTAATACAAATTTAAACATGATATGTGAAGAAAAATAAGTCTCACTCTTAATTTGAAGTAGTAACACAGGAATTGGCAATATATACCAGCTCTGGACAGAGCCCCAGCAGAGCCCCAGATTTTGACTCAAAAGCTCGCACACCACACCCCTGTCTGCAGCATGGCAAATTTCTCTTCACTAGTGCCTGCGCTGCTGCTTCAGACCTTGTATCTCATGTCTCATTAATCACACCAAGAAGAGGCAAGGAGCTGCCGCTCTACAAAGACTACTCTGCAGGGAAGAACTGGTGCTGACTGCTCCCAGGCTGTATGCAGTTTATTTAGGCTTCCAACTTGGGGAAACCGATGTCACAGTGAAAACCAAGCAACACTACTAACGAGTTGTGGATGTCAGCGTAGCATTGGATGTGTCAAGCCTATGCTTTACCAGTGTGGTAACAACAAGAGTCTTTATCCAGCACTCTGAGGAAATGAAAAGCTCAAGTGAGATTCTACAAATCCAAGTGAATTCAGCACAATATGACACAGATCTGCGAACACCTTACAGATTACAGTAACCTAATTCTTAGACATTTAACTCCATTTTTAAAAATAACATATTCATGCTGGCGGTCTAGCTATTTTCGTAACAAAACACACATACACTGACACTTGCAGATCCCAGTGCAGGACCCCATCTGGTATTCTCCAGATAGTCACCCAGCTGATGAAGGTAACGTTAATGATAAGAACACTGATGAAGCATGCCAGACTTGACTTGTACTCTCTTTCCAAAGACTACGTTGTGATTCACATCCAGTTAGTATGCCAAGATGACAGAGAGAAAGTCTTGCATGAAGAAGTCAGGTAAGGACCATTGCTTGATTTGGATGTACGGAAACAGAGTCCTATGTATGCACTCAGAAATATTTCTGGCTTTGGAGAGTATATTGTATAAAAAAGAAAACATCACAAAGCTCCAGTTCAAACCTTTCTTGAGGTCCTGAAAGGATTAATTTGCTATAGGGAATACCCTAGGCAGTGATCTTGCACTATACCCAGCACCCACCTTTCTTCTTAAAACAACCCTCCATTCCCAACTATGCATGGCAAACAATTTCCCTAAGAAACAAAGGCCAGGGACAGTCGGAGGCTTGTAAGGACAAAGACATATGCACTACAGGCAAGCACGGAGCAATAAAGCCCAGAAAAATTTCCCTCCCCTTCCATACTCACATCACTTTCAAATCCCAGTCTCCACAGGTCACAAAAATCGACTTGACGCTGGGATCTAAGAGGCCTTCCTTTGCCATCCACTCGTCAACTCTCTGAAAGAAAGGCAAGAAAAGGGGATGAGTTTTGCAGAGACAGGCCGAGCCACAACAGTTAAACTCAGATAAGCTGCTTGCAATCAAGAGAGAAGAAAATTGTGATCTTATCCACCCTCTCCCTCTCTCTCTTCTTGCCATCTCAACAACAGCACATTTGGACCTTTGAAGATTTCCGATAGGAGACATCAGGCAACCAGAGCAGAGATGATCTTATCAGACACGGCAGCAGCTCTGCTCATGGAAGGATGGAAGCTGTGCAGCGTTAACGGGACTATACAACGGTGCTGTTACCTGGCATTCCTCCTCCACTTTTCCTCTGCCTGTACCAAATGTGCTTGCAGTGAGTATAACTCATGCCCCCTCCAGTGAGAAGAAAACACAGGCATCCTGGGATGGCATCCCTCACATGCTCCAATTCGTACAGCTCCAAGGGGATATGGGAGAGAGGGACAAATGGAAGGGCTGGGCACACACAGGCACTGTGCAGCACTAACAAGCAAAGCCATGTGTCCCCATCTTCTCCAGACCCGGTCTCTCTTTTCTCCTTACAGTTCTGAGGAGGTGCTTGTTCAGGGTACAGCGTGGATTTAAAGTGAATCCTGATCAACTTCCCATAGGACAGATGTTCTGGATCCACTTCAGAAATGGGCCACGTTAATCTGGAGGATATACCTCCACCTCAGAGATTAATCAAAAGAAACTAACCTAGACTAAAACTGCATAGACACTTACTCCAGCTAGAACAAGCAAATGCCATGCCTAAAATCTTCCAGAGACAGGTGACAGGCAATCATCTGCTATTATGCAGCCTCACTAGCAGCATTTCCAGTGCTTCAGCAAGTGAAATCCCTCCTCCTTTCCCTCGCTCGACAACTTCCACTCTTGAATAAACTAGCACGTCCCAGAAGCTCCTGACCCGAACCTCATTTTAACCTGGAAACATGCTGCTGTATGAACACCTTCTCAGTCCAATGAATAAAATAAAATCTACAGAAACATTTCCACACTCTAAGAAGCTGGGCAGAAACAGAACGAACCATTTTCTGTGATACTCCAGCAGTGATGTACGTTCACTCACCCAAGCAGAGAGGGCTCTCCCTCCTGGGGAGGCAGGCACAAGCATTCATCTGTACGCTTATGGCCACGCACCACTGCTACGCGCTCTCTGCAGAGCACAAGGGAGAACGGGGGATTTGCATGGATGCAAGATGTCACCTTCGCAGAGCAGTCTTTGGCCTCATGACACTGCCACAGCCTCTCCAGCAGAGGATGGCACTTCTTTCTGTGACTGACTGTACAACAGCCCTCTGGAGTAAAGCTCCCCCCAAAGCAGCGTCCAGCCTCCCAGCCACACTTCTGCCTTCTTTGGGCTGCCGGAATCTTCCACCCAGCCCCACACAAGGATGCCTGGAGCGAGGGACAGCAGCTGTAACCTTTCTAAACTTCCTGATGTGAGCGCCCGTGAAATGCTGTCTCCACGGAGGATTTTAAAGCCTTTAATTTGATTTCCTCAGATAAGCAATTGTTGCAATTATTGTGATTAGGAACAATTAGGTAACACAGCAGTGGAAATCCTGACAGAGACAATGCATCGAACTCCAACCTGCAGCCCAAGTGAGCTCTGCTTGAGGAGGTTTCCTTCACTATCTGACTACCAACAAAAGCTATTGATGGAGAAATACTTCCAAGCTAATTAAGCCCTAAATGCTGTAGGAATTCAACATTAAGCAGATGGCATTATTAGGGCCATATCTGCATTTGCACATCCTCCAGATTAGATTTTAGAGGCATTTTCTTTCTATACTACATGTATTATTGAGCATTTAAATAGGTAGAAAAAATTAATTTAATAAAGTGCTGAGGAAGGGGAAAGAAAATGAAGGCAGAAGCTCCTGGAGCAATGGTCTCAAGCAATATCTTGGTGCTTTAAAACTGGCACAAGCAAGAATCGCCTCTTCTCCTATCTACTGGCAGGAGTTTGGATATCTTGTCAGCACCCTTGACATGAACAGCTGGAGATGACAGATCAATGGTTCAATACTCTCAGCAGCGTGTCACCAACGTGACAGCAAATGTTATTCTAATGAAGCTGTAATCATAGTCAAATTACGCGGTTCGATTCTCAGCAAGGGGAGGGTGCAGGGAAAGAGATGAAGAGGGGCCGACAGGATCAGAGGTCAGAGTTCGAGAACTAAAGGTTACTCTGCTTACCTCAAGCACTTGCTGGAGGCTTGGCTGCCCATCCACCATGCCTTGAATAATCCCAGTCAGCTGAAACGAGAGACAAACAGAAAGCAGGCATCAGAGCAGCACTCAAGAGATCATTAGAGAGGTCTCCTCTCCTGTCCATCTTGCTGCAAGCAAAACATGCTCCTCTGACCCACACGAACATTGCTGAGGAGCCAGCCACAGCAGAGCAACCCTGGCAGCTCCCCAGCTATGCGCAAGGGCACAGCTTCGTCCCAAACAAAGAAATTTAGGGGGGCTCCTACCCACACCACAGAACAGCAAACTCTCAGCAGGGCAGGATCCACTTGGGGAGCAGCGGTGCCCTCTGCTTCACGTACCGGCACGATTCCCAAAACGCTGCCCTTTTTCAACATGCATTTCACTAGTTTTGGTGTTTTCTTGACTTACACAGGCAGCAGTAACTACCAGGGTCTCTGGTCATTCCCCTGCTATCATGGTGAGATCAAAATTGCACAGTTAGATGAACAGAATAGACCACTATTGGTAAGTGAGACCCAGAGCGGACCCAGCCATTCTCCCCTGCACTATGCAGCCAGCACATGTGCTTTCCCATAGTCTACCACAGCATCCTTCTGCATTTCAAAACTGCATTTAAAATTGAATGAAATCTGAAGAAAACCACTTTCTTCCAGAACCCTGGTCTACTCTCATTTTTCAGAAGGTTCTTTAGAATAAGTCCTGCCAACCTAGTAGTCCTACTGACTGCACCCGGACTGCCTGGCTGTTTAAAGCTAGACACACGCATAAAAAGATGCGGTCTCAAGGGCCTCTGCCTGTGTCTGCCCAGGACAGCTTGAGGCACATGGAAAATAGATATTTTTTCTGTCTGCCTTCCAACTGACAAAACTGTCTTTTAACATATTGAATATTGGAGGTCAGTAGCTTGCCATCAATGCACCCAAGTAATTAAAAAAATCATTATTAAAACAAGTGCACACTACAGAATTTCACTTCATATGGCACTTTCCTGAAGCTACACATCTCACACGTTTTCATAAAATAAAGGTCAAACACAGCCTAGGAGCATGCCCTGCTGCCTGCACATGAATCCGAGCCTCCAGCAGCCACAGTGTCCAGTCAAAAGGTGCTGACAGCCCTACCACCACGCAGGAGTTAACTCTTCCACGCAGATCAGCTCAGCCTACTTGTAAAACATGAGCCCTCTCACAAACCACAGGCTCTGCTTTATTAAATGTGTGGCAACTGAAAAGAGCTCAATGGTTTCTACCTCTCCGTTTCTTTGGCTGCTTGGCTTACAGCACTGAACTTGGAGGAAGGGGCGGGGGGGAGGAAAAAAAAAAAAAAAGAGATTAAACTCCAATTAAACTGTAATTACATTTAATGAATACCAAATACCTGACTCACTGAATAAGCTATAAGTGGAAAGATTATTTTCTCATAGTGACTTCCATGGAATGGTAATATATACCTTTTAGGGAAAGTATTTTAATTTTAAGAATGCAGAGCTCCTCTAGGTAGGTTTCTCAAGTTCATCAAGCCATCATGAGGTGGAATTTTAAGGAAGTGGAGGGACACAGACACTCTTTTATATTCCAGAAACTGTTTTTATATTAATCTGTATTTTAATTGGGTAACAGCTGCTACCTACAGACTTCCCATACTAGAAAGGCAACTAGATTTGAGAGATTAACACACAGCTCCTAAAAGCAATTTTTAATGCTCACTGGCTTGTTTTTTGCTTTTCTTTCCATGCATTCACCTGGCAGAGGTGAAGAGCTCAGACAGCAGCTCAAACCAAACCTCTGAAAGCTGAATTTTTGGCGAAAGATCATAGAATAGTTTGGGTTAGAAGGGATCCTTAAAGGTCATCCAGTCATCCAATCCAACCCCCTGCAATGAGCAGGGACATCTTCAACTAGATCAGGTTGCTCAGAGCCCTGTCCAACCTGACCTTGAATGTTTCCAGCGATGGGGCATTTACCAGCTCTCTGGGCAATCTGCTCCAGTGTTTCACTGCCCTCATTGTAAATAATTTCTTCCTTACATTTAGTCTGAATCCACTCTCTTTTAGTTTAAAATCATTATCCCTTGTCCTGTTGCAACAGGTCCTACTAAAAAGTCTGTCCCCATCTTCCTTATAAGCCCCCTTTAAGCACTGAAAGGCCACTGTAAGGTCTCCCTGGAGCTTTCTCTTCTCCAGGCTGAACAACCCCAACTCTCAGCTTTTCCTCATAGGAGAGGTGCTCCAGCCCTATGATTGTTTTTGTGGCCCTCTCTAGACCCGCTGCAACAGGTCCATGTCTTTTCTGTACGAAGAACAACCTGCAACTTTTCGGTACCATGGCCTGCACTGATGTAAATGGCTTCTACCACTCTGGGCACGTTCAGGACTGCGTCTGTTCAATGCCGCACCCCTGATGGCCATGGGGGGACAGGGTGAAATGGCCTCATCCAGACATTTCCCACCAGGAGGAGGGAGGGATGGGGAGGCAGATGCAGAGGTCCCGCCAAAGAGTCACTGCTTGATCTTGCCCAAGACTTCTCCACTCCTTCCCTGCCAGGCCCAGCAAAGTACCAACTTACCCGTACAAGAATACACTGTCAAGCACACATATACACAAGATTCATGCTGCAGAAATCGCACACACGAACACAAAGGGATATACCTGCTCCACGAGTAAATTTCAATACAGGTCAGAGAGCGCTCAAAAGGGATGAGGTTTGTACTCTCTCACCCTTTCTGATCCTTTCTATTATCAGTTACATCCATCTGTAACATCCAGCCTAGCGCATTGGATCTCTGCAGCATTATCTGGTCTTGCAGCTTTGATAAAGTACAAAAACATAAAACTGCACAATTGTAAAGTTTCACTGGTGATCCCAAGAAGCACATGGTACTTGGGAACATAAACAAGTTATAAGGCATTTATCTTTTTGTAGTTTTATTGTCTGTTCCTTCAGGAAAAAAAAATCAATAAAAATTAATCATAAAAAGAGAGCAAAGTACCATGAAAAAGCCTGTACAAGCACCTTGTGTGTGGAGGCAACCTTTCACTTAAGCTCCTGGCACCAACTTTCTTGAGCATCAGACAAACCACTTGCTTCTTCCAAAAGGGCACGATGAGCTTTATATACCTAATAATAGCTTTTAGCCACTAGCAGTTTCCAACTACTCTGTCTAAACACTGAGCACCCCCTAATCATAATCAAGTCTCATGACCTGTTGTTCTACAGAAACAGGTCAAGAGGAGGACCAGATGAGGGCTACAGAGCAAGCCAGCACTGGAAGATGTGCTCTTGGCCATTGGTGTGGGGAGGCAGAAGAACCTCCTGTTGCCAGGAGAAAGCACAGACACACCAAAAGCTAAGCAAAGGGATGTCCTGAGGGTGACCATGAGCTCTGCACCCTTGCAGACACCCTTCCTGTGCTGTGCTGTCTTCTTCAAGAAGGAAGAGGGATGTGAGAGGTACTCTAGACCCAAGGAGTAATGTTGAACAACTCCTGTAATCCCACACACAGTCTACACCAAGCAGTCCTATTGCTTCCTGGCAAAGGCAGCGACCAGGGGGGAAGAGAGGAAAGCAGCAGCAGAGCAGACAGGCTCCCGTGTAATGTCAACACCACTGCTTTTCCTACAGAGTTTATCTGGGAAACCATCGTATTTCTACTCCAAGACAGTTTGCTGATTACCTAAGCACTTGTCTCTGGTGTACAATCTGATAATCAGGCCTGGTCTTTCTTTGTAGACAAAGAGGCCAATAAATCTCACCCTTTGTAAGTAGAGGTGCCTAGACAAAGCCCTTTAGTGGCATTTAGCAAAATGGGTATTTTTCAGAAAACATAAAACAGCTGAAAGTCGATGGCAAGCAGAAGCTGCACAGGCAGCAGCTCCACAGGAGCTGGACACACGTCATGTCCTGGCTCTGTCCCCAGGGTCTCAGGGGAACCTACACTAGCAGCATGGGGCTGACCCCTGTGCCTGCCTAGCAGGAGCCACCAACCCCACAGGTCATACTACATGACTGCTACAGGCTCCACAAAAAGGCACATGCAAAAACAAAAGGGTATTTTTGCAACTTAGTAAGGTCCTCAGTACAACCAGCTCACCTGTGGCTCTTAGGGCAGGGTTTCAAAGTCTGCCCCAAATATGAGGCCCAGGGACAAGCCCAGTGACACCTCCAGCACGATCCCACTCCCTGGACCTCATGGCAGCCCCTGCAACACACAGGGAGATGACCAAGCCAGGAAGGACAGGGGCCATGCCGGTGGCTTCCAGGCTAGGATTAAAACCAGCTCCCTAACTCACACTTGCTAATAACAAAGAAGTTGCCAAACCTGCTGAGTCAGACCATTTTTGCTACCAATACACACAGGTAAGGGTTCTGCAATCATTTTGCCTGCTGGCCTCCTTACTGCTCATTTTTATCCAGCCCTGGACACAAGACACCAGAACAAGGTCAGCAGCAGAGTCTGCAGCACAACACTGCAGCTGGGACACACATGCCCATCCTGGGGACTCCTACAAATGCACAGCTGGCATACACTGCTCCAGGCTCCTGTGAGCGAGAGAAGAGAGAAACCGGCACAACGATGTGGGAGCACTACATGGGCTGAATGTCTCAGTCACAAGCTTGGCATCCAGTGAATGTCTCAATGCAGCAGGCTGGAGGCTCCACTCAGCTCAGACAGCCACACCAAGCAAGTCATGCAACCTTTAGCAGCTGGGGGAAGGATGCAACAGAGCAATTTCCATAAAATTGAATTTTGGTGGGAGTTAATGAGTGAGATGACTTCTATCTAGAATTTAGAGGACATGCAAAACAAACATTTTGGGCTATACTCTAGAAGATGATGTTACTTTTAGCAAAGATCAGATGCAAGCTGTGAGATTTATCACATTTGTACAAGCATATGTCCAGCAAGCCTCATGGGGATAAGGACAGCCAAAGTAGTTGTCCAGCCTTCTAGCATTAAGGTTGCAAACTCGTTTCCATTATAATCCTCTGTTTTCACACATTTATAGCTTTCTGAAATCCTCTCTCCTGGGAACAATGTTTTTCGTGCTTAGTATTTTTTTTTTAAGTTTAAATAAAATACCTTCAGATGGTTTTTAGTTACAAGAGAATAAAAAAAAAAAGTATTTGTTTTTACAATGTGGAAATATGGAATGGGCTGGTTGGTCCTGGAGAGGACTCCACCTAACACAGAGTCATTTTTCATCAAGTTAGTACACATGGGACAAGCACTACAAGGGCTTAAACCTGCAGCCATGGAGGTCAGAGAAAACACACCATTAGTGTCAATGATCCCAAGTCAGATGGGGACTGAATGAAGAACTTGGATACCCTGATTCCCACAGTCAGTGCTTTAGTTGCTGAGCTGGCCAACATCAAACCAGTGACAGGAAAAAAAGCCCAAAGCAAACGGAACTTAAACTTTGTTTTGATGGTTACAGCAGGGAAGATGAATAGGCTTGCAGAAACAGTCAACTTTTTGTGCTGAACGAAATGAAAAAAACAAAAAGCCCACCTCACCCCCCAAACCCAGCCCCGGCCCCCTATTCCTTTGAACCCTCATGGATCACATTTACTACCTTCATCCTCTCATCTGTATCTGGGGAAAGGTGGCCGCAGCTCCAGAGCAGCTGTCCTTGGCAGTGAGAGTAACCAGGTAACAAGAGGCCACTTCTCCAGCAATCATTTCAAGTGCCCCACAAGCACAACATCAAAAGAAAGTCTCAACAATACAGACATGTGTTATCCTACCATGCTAGCGGGACTCATCAAATCCCAACAGCCAGGCCCACTGGAGAGCCACTTAGAACCTCTAAACTATACAGTCATACAACACTTTCTTCCCCTGGACCATGCTCTCTTTGACCTTCCCCACCAAACAGCAGCACAGCAAAATCATGAAGAGCTCTCAGAGAAGCTACAGGATTTTGAGCCTCAGCTAACATGAGTGCTTTTATTTTGTGGTCACCCCATTAGATGTTCATGAATTGTAAATACAACTATCTTAGTTAGCAGATCATAGCTAGAGTTATTTATGAATCAAAACTGAGGTCTTTACATGCTACTGCAATGACAAAAAATGATTCTCCTTGTCTTTCATTCGAGGCTGGCATGATACACCACCTTGTAGATGCACCATGAAGAGGCAACCCCAACCCCTGGTGCAACGGAAACCTGCTTCCCAGGGAGACTCTTGGAGCACCAGGGAACCTTTGCACTTTACCTCTGTACAGAAGGGCGTAAGCTGGGGATGCACCACAGGCTGAACATACATGTGAAAGGTGGATTCGATCTCCATCGTCCTGCCATTCAGCTTCAGTATAGGGAACTCGATGATTTCCTGAATAGGGCAAAAAGAAAAGCAGCTGTTCATTTAAAACAAACAAAAAATGAAGGTGGAAATGATCCTGGCTAGCAAGCTGGCTGTAAAAAGAGGGGCCTGACAGTCCCAAATGAAAACAAGCCCAACACAAAGCTCTGCAATACAAGTGGGAAAGTGGTGCTGAAGCACAGAGCGCATCCAACGCCGTGAGCGCAGAGGACAGTACTGATGCTCATCGCAGATGGCTTGATCAGCAAGGAGGTCTCTGTGCTCATCACTGCAACTGCATACATCGTTGCCTAAGCTGAACCTAACGAAGACAGCCTAGCACCACTTGCATGCCTTACCCAGGGAACATGGAGATGTACTTGCAATGAGCTCGCATCTGTTTAGCAAGGACATCACAGGGGCTCTGCCCTCCCGAAGACCAGTCCCATCCTCTCCACCTTGTCATCCTTTTGGGGGACACCACCAGGCAGACAAAAGAAGCTACTGCATGAAGCACCTCCTCCCCAGGAGAGGCTGAGGGGCACTGCTCTCCTCCCACAGAGTGAGCCGAGGAGCTGGAAGCAACCTCCAAATCCACCCCTACAGGATACAGCTCAGCAGCAAGCCCCGCTTCATTTTCCTCTTGTGTAGCCAATTTATGCTGATAGGGATATAAAAACGTTCCTTCATCAGAAGAATGTTCAATTATTTGAATAATCAGCAATCAAAAATTTACATGGATCTGTTAATAAAAAGTTTAAACAAATCCAGTTGCGATGGATTTCTCAATTATTAAAAAATATACATGAAATTAAAAAAGCCGACCACTGAATAAAAGCGATAAAATCCTTTGTGTTCACCCCCCTCCTTCTCCACTCCCTTTCCTCCTTCCAGTTTAATGTAAGAGAAGTGACAATTTGTTTGGTGTCTTTAAAGAATAATTTGTCTATGTTATTTAATAGAGATCCATGGCACCAAGGTTCTGGAGTGCAAATGAGCCTGCTGAGTGATATCCATGCAACAAGCCTCTCAAATCACTTCTGGAGAGAAACAGAGAGAGGGAGAGAGAATAAAAAAAATATTGCTTTTTAATATTCAAAAACAGTTTGCAAAATTTAATCAAAGCAGAGCAAAAGCTAACATTTTTACCACTTTGACATTTTTATTAGCGCTTTCATAAATTTTTAAAACATGAATGGAATTAGTTTAACAACAAAAAAAACTGCCTGAAAACATCTGGAAGAGACAAATAAGAAATAATAAAAAATAAAATAAAAAAAATCCAACTCCTGTGAGTAAAATTAGCATGTGGAAAACGCAGCCGCTGCGGAGGAACTAACACAGTTTTTGGACCCTGACTGCAACCCTCATGACCCACAGGCGGAAATTATCATGAGGTCATACATATGAGTTGATGACATCACCACCCTGGCAGGCAGAGGGAGGGCAAGGAGGTGGGTGGGTAAAAGGAAAAAAACAAATAATTTAAATAGCCAGGAGAAACACCCAGTTTCCATGGTGGACAGAGCCCATGGCTGCAGCAGAGCAGCTCCCCAGAGCAGCAAGCAGACAGCCCAGACCAGGGCACGTGGGGAGCACATGCTGCTAAGATGGAAAGTCAGAAAAAAAAATTAAAATAAAATAAAATGTTAACAGTCCTGAGGTGCCCAGGTGTAGACACTGAGCAGGCAAGCTGCTGAGGATGCAGGGCTTAACCATTTCCCCATGGTCGGCTGTGCCACACTCTGTGCGTGCCGTGCAGACTAAGGCAGAGCAGAGGGGTGGGCGCATCCTTGCCCATGGCCGTACCACCCCATCAGGAGTCACCAAGTTTCCCCAGCAAAGAGAAGAAACCTGACTGATGGGCTGGAAGGGGAGGATGACAAGAGGCAAAACACCTGAGCATCACCCATATTGCCTGTTGTGCTGCAGCCAAACTCACCAGCTTCAGCTACCCAGAAGGCCTCGTGGAAACACAAGAAACTCAATCAGAGTAAGAAACGCTGGACACAGCTGAGCCACCCTACCAAAGAGCTACCACGGACAGACTCTGAAAGCAGCACATTTTTGTTCAGAAGACAGACTGCAAAGTTTGAAGCCAATGGACAGGACGTCGTAACAGAGCCAGGCTTAATCTCAGGATAACACCACCACATCCTCCAGACTCGCTGGGGTGGTTCATTGCCCCTTAGGTCTGCGTCCCACCCAGGGGGTGACCATGGAAGTGAGCAAGCCCACGGCAGGGCAAGAGGAGCGTTCCCCCTCCCGGAGAGGGCCAAGCACCAGCTGGATTTCACAGCAGCACCGCATTGCAATGCCAAGATCAGTCCTGAGGGACCAGAAACATCCTCAGGGGCCTTCAAGTGGCTGGATGCAAAGCGAGACTGAAAGACAGCCCTGCCGCTGATCTGATACACAAAGGCGTCACTCGCCTTGCAGAACCAACGGCAAAAAGCACTTCCAGGAGGGTTGGATTAAGACAGACGGAGGAAATAAAAAGCCGTACTAAAAAAACGTGGAAAATTTAACAATATCCAGAATTACTGCAGGCCTGTGGGAAGCATGCGGCCAGGAGCCGGGGTGAAACCCCAGGAGCAACTTGAGCGTCTTGGGAGAAAGTGCAGCAACTCTTTTGGGCTAATTTGGTCAGTTTTTGAGGCAAGTGGTAAAGAACCTTTCCCAGAAGGCTGTTTATCTGCACGCTTCCTATAGTGGAGATTTTTCCAGTCTCTGGCAGTGTTTGCTCTACTGGTATCTAAGGCAACAGATACCAGCCCCATGAAATCAGCCCCACTCCCCACTAACGACGTTAGCCAGTCCTGCAATGAAATTTAACCTGTGACACTGCTGTACTTTTCATTTAAACTTTCATTTGGAGAGAAGCAGTGTTTGGAGACCCTGCAGTTTGTCCTGCTAATAAAGACAAGTGTTGGGACCTTTAAAGGTGCCATTCATCTTTTGCCTTTATTAAATTCAATTTTCTTAAGCCCATGATACATCATGAAATTAAGAGTTGACATTCCTGCAGAAACAAAAATATCTATCAAACACAAACAGAAAGGGGAGGGGGGAGGCCTCTATTACCAAGAATTTATGGCTTAAAGTTGATCTGTTTCCACTTTTTTCTCTCTCCGTTTTTTTTTTACAAGCATATGGTTTGTTTTAGATATCCAAAATGTTATTACAGATCTAGAATTTCACTAGTAATTATTATGAAATGGTGAGCACTTAGACACACACACACAACCTCCCAACAGACCGTGATGCAGGAAAGCAGCCGGGTGCTCTCTCACGTTTCACAGCAGCCCGGTGAGCTCAACATGCCCAGCTCCATCCCCACCATCAAGGGCCGCCGCTGCTTCTTCCCAGGTAGGAAAGGTGGAAGAGAGCGACACAAGGGAATTAAAAGGAGAGGTTCACCGACACTTCCTTCCTTTTATCAGTGTCTGATCATCCATAGGCGTTACCTTGACATCCTCACCCGTTTCCACTTCCAGCTTCGGCAGTGATTTGTGCCAGGAACATCTGGGGCTTCTAAGTCTTATTTTTCTTCCCCTCCCCCCACAGCTTTTCCTTATAGCACAACCAGAAGTTATGGATGTACCAAAATAATGCTGAGGGTGTCCAGGGGCTGCAAATAGCCGCAAGCTACCAGAAGAACAAATGTACCCATTTGAATTTTGCGAGCACTGCAATTAGGTATTTTATTTAGCACTGCAAAGTAACTTGAAAGGAAATCCAGGATTCAAACCACCACCAATAAATAAGCAGCTTTTTATTTTCCTTTCATTGTCATGAAAAGTTGAACATGTTTTCTGTTGAGAAATTCTGCACGCAGCTCCCAATTACAGGCATTTGCATTTATATTGTTGGAACACAGAGCTTCTAAAATCAATATTAACACGCTTAAAGAAAAAGACATCGGCACCCTGTCCCTCCCCTCAGCTGCGCCCCCAAACACAGCAACAATAGGAACCTACAGAGCCCGAGGCTTATGCATACCCATTACCTGGTCCACTCTTCTTACAACAATCTTGCATTTATGATTTTATAGTACTTTAAGCAGATTATGTTACAGCTTGCTCTGAATCTCTACCTTAAAAAAAGTCACACCTCCCCACCAAAAAAAAAAAAAAAAAAAAAAAAAAAAAAGAGGCCCCAGGTGGAAGCCTCCCATGCGACCTGGCTGTCCCAGGCTGGTGGGCTGAGCAGCAGCAGGAGACTGCAGGGTACCTGCAGAATGGCTAGGGACTTCTTTTTAAGAAGGATTTGAAAAATTCATAAGGGCATGTGAAAGCAGTGCTATAAACCCATTCTTTCCTTACCCAACTGTCTAGATGAAACTCCCCTCCCTTTAACACTGGAGCAGGGATACACAAATTCAACTGTCTTGATCTTCTTGCTAATAAAAGAAATGAACAAGTACACACGTATACTCGCTAAATAATTTCCTGTAATGGATAGACCTCTGGAGTTCGGAGAAGAAAGTACCTGAAGTTACACTAATTCCTGAAGAGTAATCTTTTTGCTTATCCTTTTGGATCTGGGGAGCATTAACATAATTAGATGAAAAGAATAAAGTGCCCAGCAAGAACTTCCCAGCTCTCAAAACCTTTTAGTCCAGAAGCCCATGTATGAAGTGGCCAGGGCACACATCAGGACACTGAGTTATATATTTGAGGAGGACCACGTGGCCTATTCCGTTCAAAAACTACCAGAGAAGAATTTATCCCTTATTCCCACCCCCATGTGAAGAAGTTTAATAAACACAAGAATAAAAGATGCCCATAAAGATCAGAGCTGACTGTTCAAAACGCAATAAAAACAAGCAGAGGCTGTTGAGAGAAAGGCATTTTTTTCTGATAAGGAAAAGCATAAAACTTCCTACCAAAACACCCCTTTACACCTTCAAAAATGGTAAGGGCAGAAGAGGCATGGGAGTCTCCATGGAGGGACACAGCCTCAGCACCAGCTTACTTTTTTCAGGGATGCTTTTTTTCCCCTCCTCTTTAAAGAGAAAAAAAAAGTCATTTTATGCACAAGGAGCTTATTTCTTAAACAAACACTCGTGTTTTTGATTTACACCACGGGCTGCTCCTAAATAATTTATGGCGGGTTAAATTTATTGCACAGCCCTGGCCGGCTGCAAATTCGAATTGCCAAATAATTAGATTTTAGGGCAATGCTTATAAATTATCCGCCGATTTGTCCGGACTTGTTTGTCAGTTGCTTTGTGCTTCGGGTCATCTTTGGCATTTCGCTGTTTGTGTTTTAATTGCTGATTTACACTTTGACAGATGAGAGTTGATGCCTCCAAGATCGGGGAGGGGGCAGGGGGTTGAAGAGCATGAGGAATCAGAGCTTTTAAAGCCTTGTGATTTTCCTTTTTTTTCCAAGGCAATTAAAATCGAAAGGGGACATAGTAAGGACAGCACTAGCCTAACAGATCTGCCTCCCCAGTTTCCATTCTCTGCCTTAATTACTATTTTAACTAAAGCCATTTCCAAGTGAACAGCCTTGCACTGGCCCTCAGGGGCAGTAACCAACATGACCTCATAGGTCTTTTCCCCACTTCTAAATTTTTATCAAACTAACCAAAACAAGTACCATGAAGGCAACACCTCTGTAGTGGGGAACAGCAGGACTTCTGCTGAATCAGGGCTACGCTGACTTTCTGAAGGATGCCTACTTGCACACATGACAGAGTCTCTCAGCGTCTCTGTCCTGGGTAAGTTACTCTGTGCACTCATTAACCTGTCAAAAGGTCTTCGGGAAGCCGCTGACCCCCAAATTTCTTTTCCATCACTATCTAGCTTAACATACACATATGCATATACCCAACAATTTAACACATTTAAACAACTGTTACATCCTAGGAAAGCACGAATACACATAAAAATCAAAACACCAGAGAACTGGCAGGAATATGGAAAGATCATGCAACACTGAAATACAACAATGTGAAGACAAATTCTGCTGCCCAGTCATTGAATTTCCAAGGTTTCTCCCTCTCCCTGCTCTTCGGTGAATCTCACTGCCTACCCCCAACACCCAGCCCAATGCCAAAGGCTGGACTTCCTCCAGGATAAATGCAGAGTTGCATTTTGGGTTCTGCATTGGCATCGAACCCGGCTCCTGTTTGCAGGTGCTTCCTTACAGCTGTGAGGGTGAGGGACCATTTCTCTCTCTTTAACAGAAGCTGAAATACCCATCTAATCACATGCCTCCAGGAGCTTGAGCGTTAAGAGACATCTATAGTCCATGCACCTGCTTAAGGGCAGCATCACCCCTCCTAAATAATTTCTGACTTCGTCTAGGCTGTTTTTACCAACTCCAATAACAGAGACTCACATATTCCCCAGGCACTCCATCCTCCTGTTTCAAGGCCAACAGCATCCTGGCTTGTATCTGAACCAGTGTGGCCAGCAGGACTAGGGCAGGGATTGTCCCCCTGTACTCGGCACTGGTGAGGCTGCACCTCGAATACTGTGTTCAGTTTTGGGGGGCCCCTCACTGCAAGAAGGACCCCGAGGTGCTGGAGCGTATCCAGAGAAGGGCAACAAAGCTGGTGAAGAGTCTAGAGCACAAGTCTTCTGAGGAGCAGCTCAGGGAACTGGGGTTGTTTAGTTTGGAGAGGAGGAGACTCAGGGGAGACCTTATCGCTCTCTACAGCTCCCTGAAAGGAGGCTGTAGGCAGGTGGAGGTCAGTCTCTTCTCTCAGATAACAAGTGACAGGACAAGAGGAAACAGCCTCAAGTTATACCAGGGAGGTTTAGATTAGATATTAGGAAAAAATTTTTCACTGAAAAGGTTGTCAAGCATTGCAATAGGCTGCCCAAGGGAGGTGGTGGAATCACCATCCCTGGAGGTGTTTTAAAAAATGCACAGATGTGGCGCATAGGGACATGGCTTAGTGATGGACTGGGCAGTCCTGGGTTAACGGTTGGACTTTATGATCTCCAAGGTGTTTTCCAACCTAAATGATTCTACGATTAGTCTTATCATTAGAAAGTTCTTTCTAATGTCTAATCAGAATTTTCCCTGCTACTGTTTAAATGCATGACTGCTCTTCCTATACACAGCAAACACAGGTCATAACATTGGCTTTCTCATTTTTGCAACAGAAGACCTCATCATACATACCCCTCTTGTCACTGCACCGAACACAACCCCGATGCCATCCAGCCTGCGCTCACCGCTGTGTTTTGCGGACCTCTGGTCATACTCGCTGCTTCTCTTTTGCACCCTCTTGAAATACGGCATCCAAAATGAAGCGCTTCCTCAGCCGAGGTCCCTTCTTACAATGACAGGAAAAGGAGGATCCACGTCTCACAAATGACATTTTCCCCCTAAACTTATCACTGTGGTCTTTAGGACTTCTTTCATATCTGCCATTGTACCTGCCATCTCAACAGCTGGCTCACAACCCTTGTCCTGCCATCCCAAACAAAACTTTTGGTAGTCATTTGCTCAAAGCAATCAGCATCACCTCACTTTGCCAAAACCCACAAAGCTATTTTATTCTTTCCAGCAGCACCCAGACATAGAGAATAAGGCAGAACTTCCCTCCTCTTTCCACACCTGGGATGAGAAATACAGAGCAACAGACATCAACACTTCAACTTGTTTCTTCAAGTACTACTGACATACATTTAACTACGCAGAAAATCTCCACCAACACAGCCAATAACAAATTAAGCTTAACAGTTCGGGGGAAGTTTAGTACTCAAACCAGGTTGAAAACAGCACACACACATATCCAAATATTACCTTTCCATTGCAAGATGACAACTTTATGTATGTACTATATATATACACACTATACCCTTTTTCATGTTCGCTCCTTTCTACCACAGGCAACCAGCATGTGCAGTCCAGGTTGCAGAATTATCAGATCATTTCAAGACTCAAACTCTTCAACCTGATACTGAGCAGCACAAATAATCCATGTTCCCAGCAACACTAAAACATCTGGGATGGCTAGAAAGGGCACAGCAGTGCATGTAAATGAACACCCATGGTCTTACAGACATCACAGCTACCTGCTGGTGACAGCACATTTCTGCCTGGCAGAGAGAAACTAAATAACATAATGAAAAACTATTTTGCCAGCTAACAAGTGCACAGACCAACAAAGACAACACAAGGACAGCTGCACAGCCAGCTTGGCACTAAAGGGAAGAAAACCACAGGAGTTAGGCATGTTCTGTGACCTTCTAACCCAAAGAGCTGAGCTGCACTTTATCAGGAAGGTTCTGTACAAAACTAAAAGACCACCTTAATGCAGCGAAGACCATTCCCCAGGAACCACAGCAGCCTGAAACACAGTCTGCCTGTGCAGCACTAGACAGATGGCACACAATTGAAGAACACTGCCCAGTTTGAAAACATCACGCTAGGAGGGATGCAAAATACCCACCCTGCCTCAGAGGCTGCGGAAGAGCAGCAGGCATACACGGACCATCAGTGACCGTACACATGGCAGGGCAAGCACACAAGCGTACAAACCTGTGGCACCCATTCCCTTCACTTCAAAAATGCACGTGGCGTGAATATTTCCAGCAGCACACGTTACCCTCATCAGCAGTTTTTACAGAGAGGCAAACAAACCTTTAAACACAATACAGCGGACTTGCACATTCCTCAGCTAGCCTGGATCTTTCCTTTCAGGGTGACTGCTGCTCAACTACTTTCTGCTGTAACAACAAGTCTACTTAACTTTGCAACTTGTCACCTAAAGGATGTGTAATGTTTGCACAGCTAAGGATACAGTGTTCAAACAGCACAGGTGGGGAATTGCACGCCGGGATGCATAACTGATGTGGGGTCTCTGCACGCTGCGAGGGAAAGGGCAACATGACTGATTGCTTTAAAGTAGTCATCTCATCGGCCTGTCAATAACCAGACGAAAGCTAAGCAGGTTGGGTCAGGTTAGGACTGCAGCAATTGGCCACCTGAGTGCCTTGGTATTTTAGGCTTGTTGCTATAATAATGCAGGGTTTATATCTTTAAATAAGAAATTGCTTTGAGTTTTTTTTCATTCATCAGATGTCTTGCCTGGTGGTCTCGTGGTTGTACTTGCCAGGAGATTTGGGTTCAGTAACTGTTCATGCTCTCTAGCTCATCAGGTTTTAAATAAATACAGCTAATTCTGTTGCCTGAAGCCATAACCCACCCTGTCAGATTCACATGGGTCACAGCAAGGTTGTCCCCACTTACTGGGAGAATGAGGGAGGTTCCAAGGCAAAATGACTGCCGCAGAGAATGCAGCTTTTGAGGGTTACACCGCACCTGGTGTCTCAGACCCTGTAGAAGCCTCTCTGAAACACTAGTCTTCTCTCTACATCCTTTAAAATACAGACATTATTCTCCATATTGGTCAAAATAAGATTTCACAACAGTCCAAGAGAATTGCAATGAAGCACATGACATACAGAAAATACGATTAAAAAAGAATGACATCTAACTTCAGATGCACCTCATAGGATGTTGGGCTATGGATATTCATGCACCCTTCATGAAATTTTTAACTTAGAGGAACTGGCAACAAAGACTCAAAAAGTTTTTTCGAAAGATTGTTCAAAAAATGAACGTGAACAGAAAAACCCATCTGAAACAGCTTTCATATGAACTATTTCCTGGCACTCTAGAAACATAAAGCATTCTGACATAAGAACAATGGGATAACAACAGCCATAATTAGCAAAGAGATGATAAATATATATATAAAGTTTTTCTTACTTTTATTAAAAAAGACCTTAAGTCACTGTTAAGCGCATTTTTAATGGCATTCCTCTAGAAACAACATTGAAAGGATCTGAATTGAGAACTAGGCATTTAAAACTACACACAAGCCTAAACTGCATGAAGACAGGTAATTGCAGATTAATATTCCACTGTAATACTTATGCACACGAGTGCCACGTTAAAGTTGCCATGGGAAACAAGCCTGAATTTCTTCACTTTTCAGCAATTCACAATCATCCTTAATAAAGGTTTTGGCAGGTGATTTCTAATGCACTGAGCTTAACAGCCACACACAAACCATGCAAGAAGAAAGCTGCTACATGGGGATGTCCAGATAGAATAGGCAGACACAGGCACATCTCCATTATCTGCCTCTGGGTAGGACTGTGACAATCTGTTAGCGTGTGAGCCACCTTCTACATTCCCGTCCTGGCCCTCAGCTAGGATTGCCTCGACGCAGGCTCCACAGAGCACTGCTTAAAAAGCATGCAGTAGATACCATGCAGCCTGCTTCCCAGCAGACCAACAGTCACTCCAGAATCTCCTTCTGCAGCACGTTTGTGATCTCAGGGATATATTCCTCCTAGAAAGTCCTCTGAGCCTTGGCTACAGCTCCCAAGGTGGCTTGCCTATCCCCTATCTACTCACCCTGAACAGGGAGCTTGGAATGGACTGCAATGCACATCTGTTGCTACAGCCTAAATTTGGTGGAAATCAACATCCATTCCCATTACAAAGCCAGTCTATAAATCACAGCATCTCAGGAGCAGAGACACATCGTGGCCATGGGAACAAGACCACAGGTAGCGTGGTATGGGCGGTGGAGAGGCAGAGATCATTGCAGTCACTCCAGCTGCACCTGTCCGCGACTGCGAGCCAGAACTGCAAGACGGATAGACAGGGGAAAATGCTTTTAATGCTCTTTTATACTAGCACTCAAGGAAACACAGCCTGAACCCAATTTAACCGTGTCCTACATTTGTACTTAATAATATCTCACAGAAAGACTGGCTCCCATTTGTTAATACGCTTTTGCCAATCAGGAACCGTACCGTCATCATCCGCATTTGTTTGTACACTTAAAAATAAATTAGTAACTGAACATATGCTTATTCATAGTCTCATTGTTTATGGTTTTGTATTGCAATGGTGAGTGATGTTCTGTATTTATTAGCGTGTCCAGTTTCATTTGACAGCAACTGCAATGAAAAAATTCCCCCAAAATAACAATCAAAATGCATGCTAAAGAAACTTGAAATATCTAGAATCCATTGAAGAAAAATATCAAGACAGTTTTGTATTTAAAATGCACTGCTTAAGAGAACAAGGGAAGTATTGTCTGTAAACAATTTATTCTTCTGCCTCTGGTCACAACCTCCTTCAGCAATCAAAAGATTTGAACATTTCATACCTTCCTCTTACAGAGAGTTTGGAAGAGGCAAATTTCTAATTCCCAACTGATTATGAAATTTGAATGAAAGTGAGACACTGAAGTCACGTACCTGAAAAAACTGACATGAAAAAAAGCAACTTCATCATTACCAAAAGCTAATTTAGCCACTTAGCAACACCCAGGTCCAGCTCCTTCTGCCAGGTCAGGGGTCTGATACTCTTTGACACCTCCTCCAGGCAGCAGACATACAAAGCTTGAATTTTATTTCATTTTCATTTAAGTGGCTTTAATAGATTACAGTAGAGATTAACATCCTAAACAGAAGCCCAATTTCAAATTCAGTTTTGAACAGATCTGATTTCTGCCTTCAGGCTTTTTACGTTTTTTAAAAAATCATTCCTTTTCATCCACTCTGCTGAAGTTGAAGGCACGACGCTTGGATAGCTGACCGAAAGAGGCCCACCCACTCACTGCATTAATAAAATAAGGTTACAGGCAGCCACGGATCTGAGTCTGGGGAGCTCCTTAACACAGACACTGAAAGCACTGACCACCATAAACACTGGTGTATACAAGGACAAAAGAGCGAGACTCCCACTTATTAATGCATCTACTCTTGTGTAACTACTAAAGCACCATATGTACCTGGCTCTACAGGCTGACAGCATATAAAAGCAGCAGGTACTTATAAACTCTTAGTAGACAGTAAAGGAAAAAAAAAGTCAGAGCTGAAAAATTAAGCACGCTACCACCATCATGGTCTGAGGTCCACTGATCTCCGCAGAACGACAGCTCCCACCTGACCGCACTAGGCTTTGGATCAAGCTCCAAATACACAAGGTAAGCTTTACAGAGATGCGAGGGGCCAGCCATAAACATCCCTTACTGCCAACCCCTACTGACCTTTGGCTGGCTAAAGCACTACACGACACAGACTGTACCTCTATTCTTTCAGGTTTTCCCATCTATCCATCCAGGGCAGTGCAGTTAAATCCCCACACACACCTACTTTTCTCTCTGGGATGGTCTCATCATTCATAAATATGTCCAAAAAACACATAAAGCTAAGCTGTTTCTTTGTGCATATAAACATGCATTTTGATTTAGAGGCATATCTGTTGAAAGCCATCAGAAGTCAGAACTGCAAGGACTCTACCATTCCTCTGTGAGCATAGGACGGGGACATGAAGGACCTTCCATGCCTGACCCAGAAGTGGTAAAGGACAGCAGCCACAAGGCACTCGGCCAGCAGTCCCAGCCACAGGAGCCACAACGCAGACAGCTTCCCAGAGGAATACCGCTGTCCTTGACCCTCCTTGATCCCCATTACAGAGGCCATACCATGAGACCTCCGAGAATTGGGCAGCGTGAAAAGGAATGGAAATGAAGTAGTCTTCAGGGCTCCCGAAGGAGCATGAAGGACTTCCCCAGGGATAAAGCCAGCAAGGCTGCTGGTTGCAGAAGAGCACAAACAAACAGTGGGAGGAGGAGGAGATGTGGCAGTCACACACCTTAGTGCAGATTAAAAGATGGCTATTTCAGTAGTTTCTGGTAAGAAGTCAGAATATTTTGAGGAGCAGTTAGTGAGAAATGTGAAGTGTTCTGGATGATGGCAAGTGCACTGTAGAAAACTTAGTTTGAGCTGGCTAAATTTACAGCTGTGCCTACCCACTTAAAGTGGATCAGTTTTGCTCTGTGTACGCAGCCTCTTCATCAAATCTCAATGCATCTGAATTTCACTGTACCTAGACTTCTGTTTTTCAGGTATTAAAACAAAAGCAGAAAAAAGGTCAGGATCACAGTGAAGATCAACACTTCACCATTCCTAGCTCCCCGGTCTGTCCTCAGACCAAACCTCCAAAACCTGTCTGTCACTGCTCCGGTAAAAGATCCCGTCACTAAAACTGTGCACAAAACATGACTGAAATACATGGCACAATTTGCTCACCGTGACATACAACGCAGCAGTGAAGAGGACAAAAGCCACACTGGTCAGCAAAAAGGTAGGATGCAGGTAGGGGCATCAACTAAAATTTCATCTGATAAAGTTGCCTGATCCTGGCAGGCACCTTCAGCCTTTCCAGCTATACTGATTTCCATGTAGCGAGAGCCGTTTTGTCAAACTAATTTGTTGGTGAGGGTGTGAGGGACTGACAGCCCTTTCCACACACGATATGATGCAGACAGGTACTGAACACAGCAGACTGGAAAAATAACACTGAAGAACATCTCCACCTTAAAGGTGCTATCTCACCAACAAAATATATAGCAGATCTGCATTGGCCCAGACCATTACTTTCCCTGGCAAGGACTTGGGGACAAAGCTCCTTAAAACAGTAGTAATCATATTCCACTCATGCTCCTTTTTACTGCCAGCTGTAAACTAGCTCCACATGCATCATGGTTTTGCATCAAAATGTGCACAGACCAAACCCATATCCAAAGGGACAAGGTAGATCCAATTTACAGCTTTGACAGGTCTGTGCACCCAAGGCGGAGCATGCAGGAAATAGCCTGACATCTCACTTGGAGAGCGGTTAAGACCCTGCTAGCAGAACTGGATGCAGAGCTACAACAGCTTCCCACAAAGACCCAGCAAAAGAGCAGGGAATTTGCTGTCCATTTCACAAGAAACACGAGAGGCACGCGGCATTCACCAAGGCACCACTGAGAGGAGTCAAGTTTTATCCCAGCTCATGGCATCCCTTTGACAGGGCAAGCTCAAGGGAAACCACAGCTGCACTAGGAAATGAACACACTGTATCGAGTCACTTTGATAATGAGATACCACACAGAAAACCGTTTAGTCTGTAGTATATTTGAAACAAAGCAAACAGAAGTTATTCTGACCCAACGCATGTATTACCAGCAATACCCTTAAGAGGCCAGTTGCTTGGCAGAGGAGAGTGTGAAGTCCAAGTTCAATTTAGAGACTTAAAAATTGTGTTTGTTACCAACCCAATATTACTTCGGATTATTTTCTTGTTTGCACACTTTTCTAATTTAAATGGAAAAGCTAGGCCCATCCTACTGACAACTGAAAATATATTTACTGATATGCTCTACGCTGCTAAAGAACTGTCTGCAGAAAAACCTCTGTACTTCATCTGGATCTCTGTATGCCTCAAGTGGTAGGGTAGGGCACTGGAGAATCTCTCTGAAGCTGAACTCTTCCTGTCTCATTACACTCCAGTTAACACCCAGGCAAGAGACCTTCAGCAAGATCAGATAGCCCCAAACTATTATTCTCTACTTAGAAACCCCATTATGTTACACACATTTACATCATTCAAACTATTCCTAAAGCTGTTGGCTACCAACAGCTTTTTTCCTTGCAGAATCAATTAAGGCTGCCATGAGTACTCTAATACAGGTTCCCAGCCAAAAACTTTTAGACGCTTCCCAGTTCAGACAGATGACAAGCATACATGACTTAAAGATGTTTTCAGTAACACATGAATGGTCACTGCCTTGATGGAAATCGGGCTCCTTCATTTCATTCCCACCAAATGGTCCTGGCATTGCTCTTGAGATAGCAGGTGACCGGCAAGGGCCCTGGAGGACGAGCAACAGAACACAGGTGGGACAAACCAGAGAAGACAAGTAAGCCAGCACTGTGCTTTCTCCTTCCACCTCTCAGAACAGCATCAGCAACTTGCAAGGGCATAATTAACAGGACTGGCTATTTACCTGAGGATGAATCTGTGGTTTATCACATGTAGCCTCAAAATCCAGCACTAAGAAGTAGTGATATCTCTGTGGAGGGAAGGATGACATTGCTGCCATGGAAGCTCCAAAGCCGTGGGACGCCAGTTTCCTGCTTATGATGGAGCTGCACCCTTTGAGAACACCAGCCGGGAGGAGGGAGGACACAGCTTGTCTTGCCCTTGGAACTAAGTTTTGGGGAAACTTTGCTGCTCCAGTATGGAGAAGTGCTATCATTGAACATCCAGAGGCATCTGAAACTGAAGAGAGACTCAAGTTACTCATGCACGCATACAGCTCATCTCTGCTAGTATCTCTTCACTGTCCTCCTCTGACAGGGATTTCCTTTGTGCTTCCCGGTGGAGGTTCCAGCATCACAAACCTGAAATAACACAGTAACCTGCTCTAAGCGCAAGAGATGACATTTGGACTGAGCTCAAGGTGTCCAGAATCACAGGCAACTGGAAATTAACCTCTGAAAATGGCTCTAAATTTAGAACTACAAGACACAAAACAGTCATTGCTCCAGGCACCAGATCACACCCTCCTGCTGAACCTTATCACAGTAGAACACAACACAAACCACTTGAAACATAGAATATCTGATCTAAACCCCATTAAAATTTCTGAGGAGGCCTTTTGTCTTTTCATATACAATGCAACTTCTGATACACAGTAGGAATTAAATACAGCAACACACATATTAACATTACAACCCACCCAGCCAGCTTGGCCCTGAAACACCTGTTAGTTGCACTGCAACCTCCCACTTCCATTACAAATCCACACATCTGATGGCTGGAAGGCTCCTCCCAGGGAAGTTCTCATCTCCAGTACAAAGTTTCTTAGAGATGTGATTCTAGTGCTACACTCAATTTCTCACTTCAGGTATTTCTCAGAGGATGATATCGGTTCAACAAATTCACACCCAGGGACTGCAGGAACTATAGGAACTATAAAATGCAAGCAGGACTCCACAGGTTACAGCCTCCCTCCCAAAGAAATACCTCACCCAAGCATCACATTCTGATGCTTCCTTTTAACAAATGCTAGTTAATAAATTACATTATCCATGTCAGACCACCTGGATTTCCCCCCCCTACCCTTTTCTTTGAAAGCACTGCAGGAAAAACTTGACAGGATTGTCACTGCCCAAGGCAGGTCAGTCTCAGAGCTGTTAATAGATTTTTTGGGACGAGAGTTTGAGCCCAACTCATGGAGGCATTACACAGCGACCGACAGTAAAACAGGTGAATTGCAACAACCCAGTCCTCTTGAATAAGAACATGTGTACCACTTCTAACTGTATATATAGACACACACACAGACACACCTCTTGCCACATAGATATTTAAATCCATCCCCACGGTTCGTCCCACTGCTTGTGGCTCTGGGCAAAAACTCCATCGGAACACGTGCCACCCGCCTGCCCGGCTTCTGAGCCCAGGCTCCCCATGCCTGTGCTCATTTTTCACTCTACCATGGAAGGGCTGGAAGCACCCGCCGCAAGACAGGGAGCCGAAACGGGCAAGGCGAAAGGGAGGACTCATCACCCACGAACAAAGTCACTGTTTGCACAAAAGACAGCGTTTGCTCTTTCCCATCCGTTAGTCCGTCAGGTAAATAATGCACGTGCCAAAACACACACTTAATGAGGTAAATAATATGCCTTGAATAACGGCTAAATCTGTATTTACCTGCGAGACCGGAGAAACTCGGAAGGACCAGATTAGGAGATAATTGCGGCTGAGCAGGTTGTGTGCTTCGAGTAAACACGCATCTGGTAACCTTCCCTTTCCAAGGTTTTGAGTGAAAGGCAAAAATCAAAGGAGCTGAGATGTTTAACACTGAGCCAGTGCCCAAGCTGCCAATTTCACAGTGTAAATGCATCCCCACCTTGTGGCTCTCATGTTTGGGGGGCTGCTTGTTTTATTAAAGCAGTGTGCCAGGCAGCAGGTAGCCAGAAAACTGAAAACTCAAGTTTGAAAACCATAATGAAGAGCCCAACACTGCATTTATCCTAAAGGGGCTCAGTTCTACCTATTGCTTTTCCATCTACAGTTTTTACTTTCATTAATAAATGCATTTCAGCCAAATAGAAGTTATTTGTATTCTAACCTGCCCCAGAATAGAGATATTTAAGGTACACATGCTTTAAATCTTCAAGCTACTGGCTATGAATCTAAAGGCCCATCACGGCAAATAAATATAGTATCTCAGAATAAAGCAGCTTGTAAGTTAGTTGTGGTAAAACCTGGTCTTTAGCCTACTGCATAAAGTAAAATATACAGTTGGAGTGGGGGAGGCAGGCAGGCTCCAAGCCCTATATCAAACACAGGCAATAAAACATACATTATCCACCCACAGACAGAAAGATCAGTACTTCTCTAACGTATCTTAACCAGCAACACTAGGGCATCAGACATGAACCCCATGAATCTTCAGGCTGGCCCACACCAGGCACAGCAGCGCGGAGGTTTCCGAGCCACTGAGACCACACGGCAAAGGCAAACTGGCCATCTCGGCACGATTCAGGCACATCACCAGGCAAACACGGCAGCACCACTCCAGACCCCAGCAGGTCTGTGTCACACAGGTACCATGGGACATCAGTAGAGGGAAATAACAGCCAACATCTAGTGCTTGTTTACACTAACAACTTCTGCAGGTGTCCCATGTCTAACAACAGGATCGGGTTCCCCATCGTACAGGCAGCCTCTCTCCCCACTCTCCCTTATAGCAGAGGGAGCAACGCTCCAAACAAAGGTGCACAAGTGGGGTGTTGCATGCCGATTCCCCTACGCAGACTGCATACAAATAAGGGCAACTCCACTGCAAACTCTGCACCTTCAGCCAAATGACGTTTTAACTGCATGTTTACCCAGCCACTGCTCTAGGTGCCCTGGGAAGACCCCACATCATCTTCTTTGGCAAGGTCAGAGTGCCTCAGAGCACAAGATAGCTGGTGAGCAAACACACTTTATTGGAAGTCATGTAAAGCATTTATAACTGCTATGACAATGCAAAGCACTAGTAATTATCCCGTATTTTTTTCCAACGGACAACAATGCAAGCAACTCAGCTTCAAAAATTAGAAACCCAGCTCTATCCATATAAATCCACATGTTCAGTGATTCCATTTCCAAATCTACATAAAACACCACATATATATTTCTTACGCATACAGGATCAGATTATAATCTCAGACATTGCAGGCTGTCACATCTGGCATTCAACCCTACCAGGTTAATATTTCATATCACACAGCTCCAATTCCTTACACAGATACATATGAAAGATAATGGGACCATGAACTGAGGCTGGACCTCAGGAATTATTTTGACAGATTGTACACAGACCTAGGAAAATGTAACAGCACTTTACATTTGAAACACCCAGTAACAGGGGTGCTGGAAGATAAAGTTCGCATTATGTGCTGTGTAACAGCATGTGCCACAGATGACACCACCAGCTATAATCAACTATCTTTTAAAAATAATTAAAAAAAAATAATCTCTGGACGTCAGCCACAGGTAAAAGGACAAGCTCAGGCTGACCACAGCTCTTGCTTGTTAGCGGTCCAAGCGCACAATACTAAACCACGACAAGTTTGATCACCAGCAAGGAAGGAAAGCCAAGTGCCAGCTGTAGCCACTGGCTCGCCAGGGGCCCAAATGAGCACAAAGCAAACAATCCGCACCAGTGGCTCTCAGGCTCCAGGTTTCCCACCAGGGAAGCTGCATAGGGGTAACCACAAGCAGCAAGGAAAGAGATGAGGAACTCCTGCCACGTGAACACCACTGGCGAGAAAAGCCAGCAGGGCATTGCAAGCGCTCTCCCCCACCCATAGGACAGCCCCAAAGCCACACACGGACGTGCACCACGCGAGTTGCAGAGGATTCAAATTCATCAATGGCGAGACAAATTAGCTTATGAACTTGAGCTTAATGGGCTCTTTGCACATAACATTCACATTTGCTTTTTATAACCACATCTAATTAAAATCACCCAGCAGCAAGAGAAGGCATAACTTTAACAGCTTGCCTTTAACCCAAAAATATTCCCCTTCTTTGTCCAGTTTGATAAGGTGACGTAGGGAGGGAGCAAGACAACAAACTCCCTAAGTTCAGGTTAGAGGGGTAACCCAAAAAATTATGTTTTACGAGAGCCTCTCATTTACACATTAAATTACTCTGTTATGGCAACATGGCCCTCCACCATATTAAAAAAGTAAGCAAAACCAACCCCACACTAATCTAAAGGACAAAACAAACTAAAATTAAAAAAAAAAAAAACAACCAAGCTTTGGGAGACCCTGTGCAAAGCCTGGGTAGCGGCAGCTGTGAACTCCTGGCCTCCAACAGAAAACTCAATGCTAGAGCAACAAAAATCCATCCAAAATGTAAGCCAGGTTTGTCTTATTTTATTAAATTACAGTGTCTTATTTTATTAAATTATATGAAGACTAAAAAAGATAGGGTAATAAAGATGCTTTTTGTAGAACAAAACTGCATACATTTAGCAACACCTGGAACACAGTATAACAAAAAATGCAGGACTTCCATTTTGGTAGCTGTTCAAACGCATACTCGGAGGTCAAACGTGAGCCCGTATTTCAGCTGTGTGAAGATATAACTGAAGAACAATAGAGATAACTCCTTTTTTTAATCAACCTTAACCTAAATCCAAGTATTTCATTACATGAACTACAGTCCAAAAAAGACACCACCTGGCTAGCCTGTGAGACAGGAAACAAGACTATGAACAAAGCCAGCTTATCCACTGTCACCATCCAAACTTGCAAAAAAAACCAAACACCAAAAAAACCCCAACACCATAAAGTAAAACAAACAACAAAACACAAAGCTTGTAGAACCATTTTAATAATGTAACAATTTTAGACAGGTAAATTTGCTTTTTTAATTTGTTAACCTCACAATATTGTCCCTTGAGCATGAATCATGGTTGCACTCCCTTCACTTTTGGCTGGGTTTGTCTCCAGCACTGCTAGACAACCAGCCTCACATTCTGGAAAATTCATAACGTAACTTTCTCAAAGCATTACCACAGGTTGTCTACATGCTGTCCCATCATTACTCAGCTCAGATACAACTCAGTATCAATAATTTTGGTTTTACAGCACTCCACAATCACACCCAGCCTCTTCCCACTACAGATGAAGAGGACCCTGTTCTTGAGAACTTACAGTCTAAAATTAGATGCAATACAACAAGGAAGGGTAATAGCAGAGAAGAACGAGGATTACAGGAGCAAAGTCAGGCAACTGCTCATCCAGGGGATACACGCATCTGTAGTTCAATTAAAAAATCCACTCTATATAGGCACCAGCTCGCCCCTCTATGGCCATATGGAAGAGATAAGTGAACACAGAAAGGGTTGACTAAAGGATGGAGGGCACTCTCAGGTTAAGGAAGGTCTTTCCCATTTCTTGAACTCATTCTTCCCGCTGTGTTCCTTGGCAGATATGTCAAAGGCACCACCAGATATGTCAGCTATGTCAGAGCACCAGAATCTCTTCCATTGTGACATCACAGACGTGATGGCTTGTGAGATCACAATGAGCGAGGCCGAAGGCGCTGATTACTTAGCACTTGCTGGGGCTATCACACCCTATGAGGCTGGGAAACAAACACATCTCAGTTCACTTGACAACACAGTGAAACCCATGCGAGACTCCACACCAGCAGGACATGAACTTATCCAAGCAGACCACCCAGAAGCCATCCCAAAGATGCACAGTACAATTCCACTCCAATTTTATTAGGCCACCTCTGCTAGGCAACCCACTTTCGTCAGCTCCTTGACTAGTCTCCTAAGACCAGTATTTTTAAACCTGCTCCAAGAGTAACTGCAGATAGGTAAATGGGTCTAAGCTGGAGCCTGAAGAAGTTCCACACAGTAAAGAACTGGTCATTTAGAGGAAACGTAGAGGAAGGAAACAACAAAAATTAAAACAAAGAAGCAACAACAAAGATACATACAGTGCAAGACTGGAAAGCCGCAGTGGAAGAGTGGAGTTGGCATTAAGGAAAGAACAGTTGCAGAGGACTGGACCAAGAATCCTCTAGTCCAGTCTCCTGCCTCTGCATGAGAGCCATAACAAAAGGCACCAGGGTGAAACTACACAAAATGAGGCTAACAAGCCAATAGTTCTGGGAAGCCAAAAGGAGGCAGGTCTGTCCCTTCCTCAGTCTTACTCTCCTGCTGATTACCTTACACCAGTTCCTGAGCTTGTCTGGCCCCTCCATGAGCCGATTCAACCACAGGAACCTATAAAAGGACTAATGCAGCCAGAATAAAACACAATTAAAACAAGATAGTTTCCTGCTGGTTTAGTGAGACGAATCAGCTCAGGGCCAGGCTGGATGAGTGCCAAAGCTCAAAGGAGAGGATGGGCCCACACTGGCAGAAGCAGGAGGGAGATGAGCCATTGGGAGCTGCTGGTCAGCTCAGCCACTCACCAAACCACAAACTTAGACCAGGATACAGACACCTGGGATGGCGCAGCACTTTGCAGGAAATGGAGAAGGTATCTTGGCTCTAGCAGCATAAGCACATAAAACGAAGTCAGAAAGCCCATTGGACCATCCTGTCTGAACCTCATGTAATGTTGGCCATAAAGTTTCCACTTCATTACTTCTGAATTGAGCCCAAAGGTTTGAACATCTTTCAGAAAAGTTTCTGGCCTTGAATTGCAGCATCAAGTATGGAGGCTCCCCACTACCTTCAGACAGCTCGTTCCAATCGTCAATCCATTTGCTGTCAAAAAATAACACATCTTAGTTTTCATTCAAACTTTCCCAGCCCTGGTCTTTGGAGCAAGTTCTGAAATTTTAGGCATTTCAATGCTCTCAATCCACAGCAGAGCTCCCAGTGCCAGGAGTAAGAGATTTGTAGCTATTACACTTCTAGTCAGTAAAAGCTACTATTGCATATTGGCCTAATTTAGTGGAAAGGAGACATAGCAGGCCACCCTTTGCTTAATGGAATCTAGCACGCATAATTACTTGATTTTCATACGCATGAATGCCACAGTTGTTCAAACTGCCATACACCTTCGTTATCTGAAAAATGAACTTGAAGGTTAACACCTGAGAGTGTCAAATGAATCTCAGTCTGGATTCAGGGAGACAACAATTGCATTGCTCAATATACCAGTCACTTTTATCTTCATCTACTCCAGAAGTGTTAAAAGAGAGTGTGTACTCTGCCAGAGCTCTGTCTCAGTAGACAAGCAAATGCTCCAAGCAGGGTAGCAACTACGACAGGGCATGGTTTCCACACAACCCAGTCTCAGTGAGTCCCAAAAACCAGCCACGAAAGATGTAACAGCCAGCACTTCTGCTCTAGGTTATGCTTTGACAGCCACAATTTGTCCTCTTCTCCCCTCATTCCTCTGCTTGCCATTGCACCATGCTGGTATGTTAGCTCAGCACTATTAAAGTAAAACACCAGGAGTCTCAAGATGACCATTTCCAGCAATAACACATGCTTCAGATCCAAGGACAGATTTGTGACAAATGTGTAGCTGCCTAATAGCCTTCAGCATTCTCCTGTACGTAAAGCCACAGTGGCTGGTCCTACACCATTTACCTGAACTTCACCAGACCTGTGCTCTACAGTCTCACAGCCCTTTAGTGTAGGTGGCTACTGGACTGATACAGGGGCAAAGTCAAGTGCAAAAACTTCACACATTTCAGCCTCTTCCAGAAATCCATTTCCAAAATTTAAGCAGTGGGAGTGTCAGTAAAAAAAAAATCTAAATAAATAAAAATCAAGGCCTAGTGAAGTTAACAGGGCCAAAACAAGATAAGCACCAACCCAAACAGCTGTGATCGGGCCTCCTAAAGGAATCAAAATGAAGTTAAGTATCTCTCAACTGCAAAGCAGAAACTTTAGGTCATATCAGCATACATGCAATCCAAGGACTTCTTTATTTAGCATCAAGCACACAAGTGTTTTCTTTTTAATGTTTTAACAGATTTCTTCTTTTGGATTTTGGTAACACTCAAATCTGTCTAGCTATACATACTAACTTAAAAAAAACCCAAACAAACCAACAAAACACCCAATACACCATTCCTGTAGAGCAACCCTAAGTTTGAGATGAGCAAGAACCATAAAAGGGCCACTCTTTGAAACAAGACAAGCATTTAGTTCACACTATAAATGAACATGAAAATTCAGTTTCAAAAGCCAACATTCAGTACTTGAAAAAGGGAAACAAAAATATCTGAAATCAAATTTCCCAAGCCTACACACTGAAGAGTAGCCAACTGGACTTCTGACACATTACTTGTTTTAAGAATAATTCGTTCTTGGAAATACAAGGTCAAACACCAACTTTAACACCAAGTGATAGGAGATGCTACAATGCTGCAAAGGGCAAATAAAGGATAAAACCAATTCAAGTTGCCATTTAAAAAAATAAAAAATACTCAGACAACTGTCAAACAGCATTGGATAGGACAAGCGCCTTTAAGATGTACCTGCCTGGAGCCCTGCATACCTCATCCTTCCTGAGGCATAGTGCAAGCATTAACCTATTGGAAAATTTGCAGATCCCTTGCATTGCAGTTGAAAGAATATTAAGAGTTCAGACTAAGCAGCAGCTGTCAATCCACCCATTTCTGAAGCCAAAAGCTCAATAAGGAAAAGAGGCAAGTAAAGAAGTAGGAAAACAAATGTCAGACTTATTAGCAAACAGGCCAGCAACGACCACGTAAATCCACTTCACACAGGACTTGTAAAAGACAGAACATAAGTAATAAATGACAACACTGTTCCATACATCTCAGTTTAGAAGAAACACCTGTAACAGTACAGCAGCCAGAAAAGAACAGGAGAAGAATTTCCTACTGCCACTCAGAAAACAAGTAAACAGATCCTGCAGTTCTAAGCCTTCTCAAGTTTACTTCAGTCTCCAAATCTGAGACAGGTGACCAATTCAATCCCACAGGATAAAAAAATAATAATAAAAAAAATAATAATCAAACCTCCTACTCCCCCATCACCATCATCCCGGAACCTCCACATCCCAAAAGGCACATGAAAAATCCTCGTTGCTGCTGCCTCTCTCTCATCCCGCACATGCCCCTTACTCCCTGGGCACACGGGTGTTTTCCCCTTTCTCAAGCCCTAACGGCAAATGATCCCGCTCCGGCTGGGACCGGCAGGACCGCTGCCACCCTCGAGATTTCCACCCACGGCAGAGCCCGGGCAGCGGAGGGCCCGGCAGCACGAAGCCGGGCCCGGCGTCGAGCGGACGAGGCTCTGCCACGCCTGCCCGCCGCCGCCCCTCACCCTCCCCTCGGGCCGGGGCCGCCCCCGACGGCCTCCCCGCACCCCCACCGCCGCCCCGCGCCGGCCCGCAGCCCGGCTCGCCACCCCAAACCCCCGGCCGCCGGCCGCCACGCCGGCGCAGGCCCCGCCACCGCGGGGGGCCAGGCCGAGCCCCCCCTCCCTCGCCCCCCGGGCCTGGCCTCCACCCCCCGCCCCGGGCCACGGCGGCCCCACGCCTCCGCCAGGCCTGCCGGGCCCCCGAGCCGCCCGGGCCTCGGCACGGCCGTGCCGCCGCTCGCTGCCCGGCGGCAGCCGTGCCCCCCCCCCGCGGGGGGGACCGCCCCGGCCTGGCCCTCCCCCCCCGCCCCGCACACACTCCGCACCACGAGTCCCCAACACCGCCACTCACCTCCGCGCACTCTGACCCCCGACCCCGCTCTGAGCGGCAGCGCCGCCGGCCAACCGCAGCGCCGCCTGCCGCGGCCGGGGGCGGGGCTTCCTCCCCGCCGCGCCCCCTCGCGCAGGCGCCCGCCGCCCGCCGCCGCGCGGGGCATGCTGGGGCCTGTAGTTCGGCGCCTCCGCACCGCCCCCTCGCCCTGCCCCGCCGCGTGGCCGCGCCTCGACGCCGCTGCCGCGCCGGCACCGCCGGGTGCCCAGAGCCGGCCCCGCCGGGTGCCAGAACGGGTCCCCGGCGGCCGCCCCGCGGCGTGCCCGGCAGCCGCCCTTGCCCTGCCTGCCGGCTCTCTTCCTCGTGTGCCCCGTGGCCACCCCCTGCCCACCCCGTGTCCCCAGGGGACATCCCGTTGTGTGTCGTGTCCCCCCCCCGGTCCCCTGAGGCCGCCTGCCTCAGCGCTCCCCCAGCCCCCCTGCAGCCCGGGCCTGCAGCACACCCGCTGCAGCTGGACGTGTAGTATCGCACCTGGGCAGCGCTCACTGTTGGCCGCAGTGGAGGGAGACCATGTCCTCGGTGCCGGGGCAGCGTGGCCTGCAGTTGCAGGTCTCACTGGGGAGCCCTCTGGGGTGTTGCCCCTTGCCCCCACTGCTGCTGGGCTCACTTCACAGAATCGCAGAATGGTCTGGGTTGGACAACAGCTCAAAGACCATCTACTTCCACACCCCTGCCATGGGCAGGGACACCTTCCACCAGACCAGGCTGCTCCAAGCCCCATCCAGCCTGGCCTTGAGCACTGCCAGGGATGGGGCAGCCACAGCTTCTCTGGGAAACCTGTGCCAGTGCCTCACCACCCTCATAGTGAAGAATTTATTCTTAATATCTAACATAAACCTACCCTATTCTCAGTTTAAAGCCATTCCCCTGTGTCCCATCGCTACATGTCCTTGTAAAAAGTCCTTCTCAAGCTTTCCTGTAGGCCCCCATCAGGTACTGGAAGGTCACTGTAAGGTCCCTGCGGAGCCAGCTCTTCTCCAGGCCGAACAACCCCACCTCCCTTATCCTGTCTTCATGGGAGAGGTGCTCCAGCCCTCTGATCGTCTTCATGGCCCTCCTCTGGACTCACTCCAACAGCTCCCTGTCCTTCTTATGTTGGGGGCTCCTGAACCAAACACAATACTCCAGGTAAGGTCTCACAAGAGCAGAGCAGAGGAGGAAAATCACCTCCTTGGACCTGCTGGTCATGCTTCTTTTGATTGCAGCCCAGGATACTTCATTCTAGATAAGGTAGGTGCTGCTGGCACTGGTAAGTCTTTGTTGGTCTTAACAGTGCCCAGGCAGGGCTGCACCAGTAACTGGCACTGATGCTGGCCAGTGTTTCCTCCCTCCATTCGATTTGGATTAAGTCAAAGTCAGGTCCTTCAGCAAGCCTAGGGCTTGCCTTTCCCCTCCCTCGCTCAGACATCAGTCACTGGCTTCCAGTTCTTTCTATGTTTGTGCAGCTCTGATCCTAAACTTGTGTCTGGACATTGCCCAGTCTCTGCTAGACACTCCTAAACCATGGCATCTCCTCCCCATGCATGTGGCTAGCACTCTCTGCCAGGACATTCACATCTTACCTGCAATGATACCTAATTTTTAGCCTACTGCTGCATCTTAACCCTTGGAAAGTTCAGTTGCAATGCAATGACAAGCATACTAGCTGGGGACATTCCCCTATTCGCTTGCTTCCTTGCCCCCCATGTTAACTCATGCATCCACATTTCAAGCCAGCAGCTCCTTTGCACCAGCCCTGATACTTCCACAGGGGTGTGAAGAGCAAACTGAGTCACTGACTAACACAAGTAGGACCACAAGGGATCCTAGAGGTCACCTCATCCATCCTCTGCCCACAGGCAGGAGCGGTCTTATCTTTCTGTCACCTTGCTGTCCTCTTCAAATCATCCCTTAAGCCTTTCTCTGGCTCCATGCCTTAAAATATTGGAAAAGGTAAGTGCCAGAGTGTGGAGATCACTGAGTGCCGCTCTGTGCAAGGCAGGCTGCTGGTGCTTTCCTGGCTGCCTGGCTGGCCTGCCTGGTGCCCCTGCCTTTAATTGTGTTGCCGACTTTTCAGGTTGGATTTATGGTTTTGCTCTGTTTGTATGCAGCCTTGAACTTGGGAGGCCTGACTCATGAAAGTAGCATGATGGAACTATAAAAGTACCAACAGCAAACCATTTAATAATAGAAAAAGTTCCTGTAAGCCCTCTTAGATTTGGCATCTCTCAGCCTCCCACCCACATAAGCAAGGATAATGTGAAGTTTTACTTCTAAGCTTAGCTGTATCGCTATGATTTGTCAAGCCTTTGGTGACTGATGTATGGCTTGCCAGCAGCCCAGGAGAGTCAATTGAGGGCCTTTGCGCTGTGGCATTCCTTGAGTGATCTGCCACTGCCCCTCCTTATCAGGGATGGAAAGTGGCTGAGAGGTGCTTGAAATTATGCAGCAACCCCAAAGCTTGAAATTTAGGGATCACAGCTTGCCTGTTTCTAGGAGGATGAGAGAGAGGAGGCCTTTTCACTGCTGACCTCTGCATCTAGCAGTAAAAAATAATTTTTTTCTCAGTCTAGACAAACAACAAATGGCTCATGGAGGTGTGCATGTCCTCTTTTCATCAGCCAGGCCCTGTGCTGTTTCCCAGGTTTGTCAGGCAGCACAGCAGGCAGGAGGTTTCCTCCTGCTCATTTCTTTGGGAGGGAAACCCCTCTTCCCAGCTAAGCATCTGTAATAACCAGGGGCCGCCTCCTGGCTTCTGCCAGCCTCAGTGACCCCTGTGAGATCTGTACAAGTCGTCCTCCAAAGACTGCAGGACAGTGATGTGATTCCCTTCAGCAACTGCGCTTTCAAAGAGGTCCTTTTTTCTGGCACAGCTGTCAGCTGCAAAAGGCACCCAAACCAGATTGAGCAGAACCCTGTTATATTAAATATTGTCACTGTTTCTGTAGTGTTCATATCTGAGCCTGTCTTACGTGAGTGTGCATGTCTCAAATGAACATTGCAGGCCACTGAAAATGTCACCTACAGATTAATCTGGCTCACTCCAGGCTTCTGGAAAAATGAATGAGGGTGATCAATAGCTATCCTGTGGCCTTCCCATCAATGCCCATGGCCCCTGCAGCATCCTTGCTGGGAACAGCTCCCCTCCCCAAGGGTCTCAGTCAGTGGCAGAGCTAAGAAATTCAAAGGTGGACAACTGCCATGGGGCCCAGGGCAAGCAATGCTGAGAAACTGGGTCATGCAGATGGGGAAAAGTGGGGAAAAGGGCTGATAGTTGTTAATCAGGGTCGCCTTATTTATTCCTGTTAGCACCTGATTATTCCTGGTAGCACAGCCCGTGCCAGTCCCGGTACCCCATTTCCTCAGGACCAACAGAATCAGCCCTCTGTCAGCGCGAGAACAAGTGAGAGTGTTTCAGGAGCAGCTCTGGTGTCTTAATTGCTTGTCCTACTTTAGAGATTTTGAGATGGCTAGAAGCAGCCCAGAGGAAATAAGGTCCATGCTGGGGCGGTGTCTGAGCTGTCCTGATTTACACAAAGGACTATCTTTGAGCCTGAGGGTGGAAGGGGCAGCTCGAAGCTTCCAGCTGTGCCCCCTTCTCCCATGGCTGGATCTCCTGTGCTGCCACCAGCAGATGCAGCAGCTTGGTCTAGAGTTACCTGTAAGTTTTATTTGCTTTTAAACCCCAACATTTTCTTAACAAAGCATCATTTCAGTGACCTCCGGGCTGATGGATGGACAAGAAAGCAGCAAACTGGTGGGGCAGAAAATACAGAATGTGCACACACACACACTGACCCTGCGTCACAGCTGCAGAAGATCCTTCGCGTCAATAAAGGGCTGAGCCCACCCCAGCCCAAGATGAAGTATCAGGTCACTGCCTGCTGCTGGGTCAGCACAGCCGGGGAGGGATGGTCCCACTGAATGCCTCCCCAGCCCTGGTCCTGGTGCCTCCTTCCCAAGAGCCCATGGAACACAGCTCCTTTTAAAGCAATGGGATTTTACACGATTATGGCACAAAGAAACATCACCTCATTTTAAAGGCAACTCCTTTAGTTCTGTTCAGCTGCTTATGCTGAATGCAACTTTTAAATGTCTTATAATATACATGACAAGTAGTTTTGTATCACTGTTTTCTACTTAACAAGTTAATAACGTGCCAACCCAAATCCTTCAGTTACTAATGCCACCGGTGGGACTCATTAACCAACGTGAACACATATTTAAGGGAATACTAATATTCACAACGTACATTTTTATATTCATGTTGTCATTCTTGAAACCACAGCTCAGTTCATGTATTCTGTTGAAACATTTGTTTGCAGAGGATTTCTCACTCCCTTTTCCTCTAAATACATGTACTATCACTGGGGTACCATTCTGGTGAATGATATTAATGACAGCTTGTCATCACGGGAAGCTATTCCTAGCTGTCAATTAAAGGGTGTTTTGAAAGAAAGCAGCTCATTCAACCCCGGTGGGAGCAAGTGTGTCTCATTGTTTGACAGTGTCCCCCTTGATGAATTTGGGAGCAGCAGCAACAGCAGCTCTGTGGGGCCAGAAGGTTTGCAGATGCAGCACAGGGCTCTTGGGTGACAATGACAAGAGATTTTAAAGGTGCTGGTGCCCTTAGCAAAGGAAAGGCAAAAGAGGATTTCAGATCATAAAAGCAATCCACATGTAGGAGTATAGGCCAGGAAAGGAGTCCCAGGGACACTGAACCATTCTCCTCCAACTTGTAATATGATTTCCCATCCAACATCTCAGTAAATTTATTAATCTCTATCTTTGAATATGTTTCTTTACTTGCCCATGTTAACCCAAGTAGAAGGCTTCTCCAGGTCTTCTCTGCCTGATAGGTTGGAAACTTACTCTAATTCCCAGATAAAATGTATTCATAGCTAGTTTACACTAATTTGCTGTGGAAAAATATTCCTTTGCTTTAACTTGTGGGGGTTTTTTCCTCCCCTGGTGTATTTATAGCAGCTCTCAGATCCCAGTCATCTTTGTTATCTTTGTTTTGCTGGGCTAAAAAAGCCGTTTTATTCTTGTGTCTCCTCATCACCATAGCTTTCCATTTTCCACACCATGTTAGTAGACCTCCTCTGCACCTGCTTCAATTTCAATTAAATTTTCTTGAGCATGAGTGCCCAGACTGGTACGTGGTATTCCTGAGCTGCGCTCAAAGGCCTTGTACAATATTTGTCACTTGACCCTGTAAATATCCCTCATATAAACATGCTTGATTTCTATATTTCCCCCCTCAACAGGGTGGTCCACTCTCAGGGCTTTCTTGTTCCTTTTATTTTCCTAAGCACTCCTTGCACAGTAATAAAAATGTACAGACTCAGTGGGGATCTGTTTTAACTTCAAATGTGCTGATTCAGTTCAAAACCCATTAATTCAGCCGGAATCAGGGCCATGGGGTGGAAATCCTTTTCCAGTTAAAACAGAGGTGAGAGGGACAGCCTTTGGCAGGCTAGGAAATAAAGTACATTAGAAAAACATAGCAGGACACCAGAAAGTGGGTGTTGACTGGGCTATGTTCACAGAGAACCAGGGAGACTTGGACATTTTAGATCAGGATGGGATGGATATCTCTGTAGGAGATCTGCTGTAGCTTGGATTTGGGCAAAGCTCTGGGGTTTGATGCATGGGAGCATTATATTTCTTTAGCCTGTGCTTTCCTGGGTTGGACATGATGGTCCCTAGCGGACCTCACATTGACTGAACATGCAAGGCGCTGTACAAAGCTGGCCAGACCACTGTACAAGGCTGGTCCCGTCTGGTCCTGCATCCAAAAAATCCCTCGTTATCCAAGAACGCAAAAGGATGCAATGAAATGCAAAGCAAAAATAAACAACTGTGTAGCTTGAGCTACACGCTGCCGTGGTTCCCTTCTGTGTGGGCCTGGTGTGACCACTCCAAGCACAGTGTCTGGTGCTGCATGTGAAGCTACCACCAATGTACATGCTTCAGGAAGCAGGAGCACACCTGGGTAGGTGGCTTGGGTAAGGAGGCAGGGTGAAGAATGCCCAGTGAATCCAGTTTTTGCCTCTTACCTCCACTTTGTACGCGGGATGAGCAGAAAAACTTCCTACGTGTGTCAGGAAGGCATTAACACTGAAGCACAAAATAAAATAACCCCTCAGCAAAGCATTTCCACAAAATGTTTGACCAAGGAAAAACGTAGGCTGACCATGGGAGAAATTTCCTGAGGCTATGATGCATTAAACTGTGGGATCACCTCCCGAGAGGAGCGGTGGGAACCATGAAACCGGCCACTTACAGCACCGTAAAATGTCCCGTCGGTGCCAGCCCAATTCCGGTTCAAGGGAGCTGCACTGAATCATCTACCATGCCTTTTCCAACTCTCGCTCCTAAAAATCAGACCCAAGAAGTACAAAGAAAGAAGGACAAACAGTGATGTCAATTTGCTGAAGAAATACAACCTTTTTTACATTATTGTATGTCATAAAACCCTTGTGCTCGCACTGTATACTTGATCTTGATATTCCAATGCCATCCACAAAAAAATTCAGGCTTAACCCTCACAGTTTATATTGTCACTATAAATGCTGGTAAAAAAATATTGTACAGTTGGGTGCACTTGGGAAAATATTCTTTATATTTTAATGGCTATAGCAAAACTCCATTGCTAACTAGTAAAAAAAAAATTAAAAAAAATAAAAAGTTAAATGTGTTTTACAGCTATGTCGTCATGGGAAAGCTGTATTTCAAAGTGAGGGCATCAACAGCAGTGAAATGGGACATTTTTAAATATTTTAAACACTTTTAATGGGACATTAAAAAAAAACATTTCACCAAAATCTCTTTGCCAGTATTTTAGCTAATAGGGTTGCAGTGTATAAAGGAAGGGTTCTGACGCCTGCACAGGCCACCCAATACTGAGCCGCTGCTCAAGTGTCTTGAACTCTAAGTGTAAATGGAAAAAACATCTAAAATTAAGCGTTTCTCCTGGAGGAACAAATTGCTGATAAAGCAAATCTTCCCATAGGACAAGCACACCTGCTGGAAGGTAGAGAGACATTTTTATGTGTGGGATTTTTAACTTGAGATAAAATACTTTTCACGGGCAGTCATATGGAAGACAGCTGGCCAAAAATAATAATAAAGGAATTTGTGTCCCTTGGGAAATTCTGAGGTTTCAAAACCTATGATTTTTGACCTAAGCTGGGACAAAAAGTTGAGCTCTCTGATTTTCTTTTCATTTAATGACATACTCCTAAATAAAAATAGTATATTTCTTTTCACTTTACCGCTTCAACGTTTCTTTTGTTTTATTATTACATAATTCTAGAAGTCCAAATCATCCATTACACCACGCTGTTACATTTCCTTATACCGTACATTACATCGGCAGGCATAATCTCCACCCTTTTTAAAGATCCCTATTAAACCAGCTAAGTTTCTTCATGAAACTGAATATCAGGAACAACAAGGATCCCTGCCCCAGGCTGAGGGGATGATTGGTTTTGACAACTATTTTTCAAATGTGCTTTTAGAAGAATGATATAAGAGACTAGAGCAGCCGGGAAGAAGAGGAGAGCCCAGCACCATCCAAACAAGCCCAGGGAATGTGACTGTTGAAAAAACCTGAACTGGTTCTCGGGCTGATGGCTGGCAGCAAAGTGGCCTGGCACAAGCCCACGGTCACTGGTGGTTTGATCCTTGCTGTGGGCAGGGAAGCAAAACTTCACAAAGGAAAGATATTGTACCCAGAGAGTGCCTGGCTCCCCCTCAGCTCAGGAGACCTCGTGTTTTTGGCCAAGCACTTGGATCAGAAGGGGTATATGTGTATAACACAGGAGTAAACAATTCTGTCAGAAGAAGATGACAAAAACCCCATATGAACATCCAAGCAAAAGCTTGGATAACATTGATACAGCCTAGGAAATGCTTCCAGTTACTCCCATCAGCATTTTCTGGTAGAAAACTGGTCTGCTGGAAAAAAATTGACCTGCTCTACCATGAAAGCTCTCGTGTTCATTATTTATTTGGACACAACTGCGATGCTCAGTGCTATGCAAAACTTTCTGGATCCAAAAATCCTCTGAACTGCCCCGTAGAAACTAAATAATTACCTGGCTAGCACTAGCTACTGCTACTCCAAGTGTCCAGAGGCCAGGTCTTTAGAGTATTTCCTAAATTTCTGGCCAAAGTGGCTCCTTTCACCAAGCGTAAGGTCTCGCCTCTCTCTCCACAAATGTGCATCTCCGAAGAAGAGCTAAATTCACCAGGAGGGAGGTGCATAAGGCGTTAGTCCCTGGTGTGAGGGGCTGAGAGTTAGACCCTTGCTCTCACATACCTTCTGTCTACACTGCTTTAATTTCCCTGTCGTCTCCCCTTCTGTTTATTCTATTTTCTGCCTCTTTGTCTTTCCCCTCCAGTGTTCGGGGACCCTCCTTCCTTTTCCATCCTCTCTCTTCCTCCCATCATTTCCCCCTGCTCGCTCCTTCCTTCCTTTCTTTCTTCTTTCCTTCCTTCTCAGCTCTCTCCCTGGAGTTTCTATTCTCTCTTCCCTCCTCCCTCTCTTCCACCAGGACTTCCCTTCTGCCACTGGAGGCACCTAATCTGCCAGGGGACGGGAGGAGAAGGATGTGCCATGTCCAGAGCAGCCTGAGACACAGATATCCCACTTGCCTGGAGACTCATCGTAGCTCCCGCATCTCCTGCTGCTTTCAGTCCACAGGTACCAGCTGCATGCATCGCTGTGTAGGGATGGGAACACCTAAGGAGTCCTGGGAGACAGTGCAGAGGGATCCAAAGACTGGAGATCTTGGCCTCTGTGCCTGTAGATGTCCTTTGAAACCCAAGAGAAAGAGCCTGTGAGACCGAGCAGTGCATCATCACCCAGACCTCCTCCTTTGTTACAGCCCTGAGGTAGCTGAGCTTTGAAATCTCAAAATTCCTTCTTCCCCCCCAAATATTCTCACTTATGCTGGCTGCCATCAAAAAGCACAGCTGAGACCACCGAAATTCATCACACTTGTCATCCACGCTGGAGGCAGAGACAGCTACTCCAGCTGAAGAGGCCAGCGTAGTAATGTGCTACCTTATCTCTAGTGCCACTGACTTCGGTCTATTTCATTTTCCCTTTGATTTTAATATAGATTTATTGAAAACAACAGTTATCAAAACAAACTGCACTGGCAAATTGGTGTTCGTCTGTAGCTGTACAAGCACCTATAAAGCTGCCAGTGTATGAAATAAATGGTGCTATATGGGAGGTCAGCTATTGCAATAGAAGTTCCCCAAGGATTTGCACTGGGCAGTTTGATATTTTTCTTATTACCCTTTTTTCTTTTTTACTATTTATGCCTCTCTGTTTAAATTTAAAACATACAGTCATCTGCCAAGACAAGACTCTCTGGTAAACCTTTTCATGAGCGGGCTTCCCTCAGAGTACCAGCAAATACTGATGTGTCCCATACAAAAGGCAGGCAAACGGGGACCGGGAGGCCAAGTTTTCTTCCCAAAAGGCTTCATCACCTAGGCCAGCTCTTTTTTTATTCCCTGCTTTTGAAAGGGTTTGTCCTTACCTCATGCTCCTTGAAAAAAATCCCACTGATTAAAACCCTGCTTCTTGTCACATTATTTAACCTCCATTCAAATTCCGTGGCAGTATCCTACCTTACACAAATTGTACCTGGTATCTGTGGGCTCCTCCCTACACACGGTTCTAAAAAAATCAAATCCAATCATAGTCTAAACCCGTTCATCAGAAGAGATAAAAGGGTTTCTGTACTGATCTCCACATCAGGAGAACACAAATCAAATAACATAACTGTCAAATGAGGAGATGGGGTGTTTAAATGCCTATAGAAATAGGAACTCTAATTACGGAAACATCTATAATGTAACTAATATTATTTACATTAGAGCGATGCTAATCCAGACGAGGGTTAATGTCGCTGCTCCTAAAACATTACAGTTTAAATAGACAAGAGACAGTGAGAGGATGGAGGGGAGCATCAGCATGCTCATTCCTGCTGGAAGATGAGGGATGGAGGCAAACTCCTGACAACAGAAGAGGATGAAAGCGAGCCAAAATGTGCAATAATGAAGGTGAGTTTAGATGCAGCCAGATAAAGCAAGCGACTTGCTCAGCCTCACACAAGCTGCCTGGGGTCTGTGTGTGTGTGTGTGTGTGATGGGAAATGAATAGAGACTGTGGATGGCTTATACGAGTCTCTTACTCACAAAAATGTTACTCAGCAGTGGGTAGTGCTTGGATCTCACTGCGTTTTGCATGGCGCTCTGCAGACATCCAGTTCACTGGCCATGAGCTCCTACTGCCATTTTTTAAAGCCAGGCTGGCAGGTTTTCAGGCCACGCTGCTCCAGGTGGAGCTTTGCTTCCATGTGAGAGGCACCAGCCATCATTTGGGGGCTTCAGAGATCAAGGCATCTCACTTTGGTTGACAGAGAAAGAGTTGAGCTGATGGAGAGCAAGTAAAGCCCTCCATCCTCTGGACCTCTGGACTGATTCACTGCTCAGCCCATCAACATGCAGACAACCCACCCTATGCTTAGAACTGAACCTTCTGTCCTTAAAGTCTACTCTCTGGAGGACCTCACCCATTTTGTCCTTTATCCACTGTGGTTTTCGGCTCTGGCAGCTGTTTCCTAACTTCAGAGAGTACTGATGAGAGGACGTATTCTCCTTCTTCTCCTTCCTGCCCCTTCCCACTCATTTCTTTGTGCAAAAGCTCAATGCTTGCAACTACCACTCCTTTAAAGACCACCTGAAGTCCTTCCTGTTTGGCCAAGCTACCCCAATACAACCTGAGGCTGAATAAGACCTGTTTAGACCATACTCCATTTGATGTAAATTGCTGAAGTGGAGACAGAAAGAGCAAGTATGACCTTCTCTAGATAGAGCTGTTGCAATATCAAATATAGCTCTGATCTCCTCTTAAGGGTTCTCAAACATTTCTCATCCCCTTCAGAAACTTGCTGGAAAGAATAGGAGTCCCACAGACCTAAAATGAGACTAAGATCTTCTGCATTTGGCGGGAGAGGATCCATGCAATTTGGCAGTGGACCCAGCAGATTTTCCAAGGCTCTAGTAACAGTTCAGCACAAAGGGGTAAGCCAGCAGACAAGAAGCAGAGCATTAACAAGTCTGAATGACACGTGCAGCCAGATTGCCTGCTTCGCTGACAATTGATGTCATCCCTATTACTGGGAAAATATTGTAAGCATGCTTCCATAGCGCTCTGCAGCTTATTGCTACAGATAGTGAGTGTTTCTTGTCATGGCTTACAGCTTTTGTGAGCTGATGTAAAATGGCTTGCTGTTCCCATGCCGGAGTTTACTGGTGGAGACAGCCGAGGCACAGCCAGAGCGTGCCTCTCCAAGCATCTTGTATGCTTTGGGATTCTGTAAAGTAGCAACTGTATTATAAATACTCCTCTGGTACAGCTTAAGAGACAGCCTTCAGCAGAGCAGCTCACTGTTGAGGATCCAATACAGAACAAGGGAGAGGGACTCCCACAGACAAGATCTTCTGAACTTGTGCAAGGAGGGCACAAGGTTCTCCACAGATACTCCTCTAAATAGGACCATTGTGGAGCCCAGGGCTGAGATACTTAAGTTAGACCATTTACTCTCACCATGGCAGCAGTGCTGGAAGAAGAGCAAGTGGGAAGGCCAGGGGGCAGCAGCCCCTGGGCAGTGGGAAGGTGCAGGTGAGCACCCCACAGCAGCCCTGGGGCAGGCAGTGGAGGGCTGAAGGAGTGGATCCAGGCAGGCAGGGACCGTGGGCCACTCTCTCAGGTAAGGCTCTGCTACAAAAATGGTTGAGAAACAGAATCCTAAAGCACACCCCTTGTTTCTGTTAATATTCCCTCTTCACTCTTGCTCTCCATTTCTTTTTCTTTCACTCCTGAGACATCTCGTAAGGAAAGACAAGCAGCTTGCCTCTTTGGGCAGTGGAGATGTGACACAAGCCTGTGGTTTCCCATCTTCACAACCCTCTTACATCCTCCAGGTACAGTCACAAGTACCCTGTAAGGAAAACAGCTGTGGTGTGTAGGCAGAGCAGGGGACGGAGGGAGAGGAAGGAACAAGAAGAATTGGAGGCTGAGGCAGAGCATCACTGTGATTCATAGCAATTTCCTCTGATCCTGTTTTATCACTGGGGGTGGGAATGTAAAAGATGCAGAACCTGTGTGAACAAGGTCAAATTAAATCACATTTCCAAGCTGGGGAAATTACTTTTGCCTGCAGCAAGAGAGGTGCACAACACGAATGAAGGAGGGGAGGTTCATGCCATCAGGCATGCTGTATCCAGCTAATGCAAGACAGAGGGAATTTATAATTAGCCCACTGAAATATATCCCTGCAGGATTTCAGTGAAGGGGGGGTGTCACACCAATTGAACATGTAAGAGAAAGACCAGCTGAGATCTGATTTCAAACCTATTGCTCCTTATGGAAGACAGCTCGTCCTTATCTCAATGGCCATGTGTTTCTGTCTAATGAGATCACATTACTCAACAGGGTCAACTACCCACACACTCTGAAAATGTAAGAGAGAGACCCTGAACATCTCCAGGACAATTCAAACCTGACTCAGCTTCAAGAGCATCAATGGGAGAAAGACCCAGACACTACTGAAGCTCAAAATTTCTTACAAGAGCACACAAATTGTCAGGTCTATTTAACATCTCTTTGTCAAACCCTATGACTGTTTCTCACTGGCACAGCCTTAAGGGAGGGAGAACAATGCCGTGTGTAGGTGGCTTGATGGATCGATGGAAGGATGGATGGAAAGGAGTCTCCTGAAAACCAGCCTAAGAACACAGGACTAGAAAAAATGACTTTTCACATACTTCACATGCAACAGGGAGAAATTAATACCGACTCCCATGCAGCCTAACTAGCTATGCATGATGCATGGCAGGCACGCGGGAATTGGTGTGTCCGCCTTAGCTAACTCACTGTCTCAGTGCTAACAAAGGGAAGTGGGCAAGATGGTGTGTGCAAGTGATGGCTGTCAGCTCTGAAGTGCCTGATTTGGAGTGTTGTCACTGAATTTTCGAATCCTGAGTATCCCTCATTCCCTTCAATTCTGACTAGAGTCAAACCCACAGAAGTTTGGAGATGGACCAGACCTAGAGGTCACCTAATCCATGTCTTGTCCCGGCTCACAGGGGCAGTGCCAGAAGGCACAACAGGCATTCAGGAAGTCTTGCACGGGGAAACTACACTGGCAGGACAAGCCAGTTTCTCCTTCAAGCTGGCAATGGTCCCACCTGTAGTGTAAGGGTTTATGCCCCTTCTAAGGTTTATTTTTTTATTTATTTGCTGTTAAAATTCTAGCTATTCTTGTTATCGGAATAATTTTGTGAATTCAAGTAAATTCTGACTCACTGATCCATTGAGGGGGTTGGAGTCTGCAGGAAAACTGCAGATGCAATGCAATGTTCCTCCAGCAATCAAGGCAGGCATCTGAACAGTTGTGAGATGTGGGACTGGATGATGGGATATGGGTCATTGGGACTGGATGGCAGAAAAAGCTAGCTAAAGATAAAGCTGGGCCAAGGTAAAGAAATCGTGAGTGTATCAGTTTCTGAAGAAGCTTGTGTCTGACAGAAAGCCAGCTTGTTGCATGTATTTGCCTGCTTTAAATAATTTACTGCTAGAGTAATGTGAGCTGGATTAAAGGACAAGAGAGAGGCAAGGAAAAGGAATGGGAAATGCAGGTGAGAAGTGACTTGTGAAAAAGACCAGTAGAAAGAAGACACGTATATCTTGGAGGAAGATGGGTAATTTCCCAGGAGAGGAATAGTAAGAACGAGACACAAAGTCCTGGAAATCAGCAGCAGGGGTCCATCTCAGGAAGAAACGAAAAATTTTCCAAAGTTGTTAGAAAAGATTGTGCAAATGGTCTCTGAAGCCAGGCTTGGTGACTGAGCTAAGGAAGAGCTGGAGCTCTGGAGCGCATCACCCTCTCAGAAAGGGCAAGGAAGATCCCGAGGAGGAGCGAGGCTTGATTAGGTCTGTAGCAGCACCCTCACTCCTGCGCGTACCCCGACAGTTCCTCTGACAGGTGTGTCAGAGTGCAAAATCTCTGCCGGGGCCCCAGATCTGCTGGGGCAGAGCAGCAGGCAGGCTGCTGGGTGCTCCTGCACAGTGTGGCAGCAACAAGGACAGGCTTCCCTTGTACCGCTGCTCTGCTGCGGCCACGCTGCTGTGGGACCAGCTATGGGGAATTCAGCGTGGAAGTCCCTGGCCTGACCCAAATCCCCAGGGAGGGACCGATCAGGCAGAATTTCCCGCTCCCCTGCCCAGCCGCAGGAGGGGTTCGCTTCACTGGAGAGATTTTACAGTCTTCTGCAAAGGGCAGAGGGGATGGAAAGGGTGAAAGATGTTTCGCTTTGCTCTCATCTGAACAGAGGCTGGTTTGTTATTTCAGCCTGGATTTTTCCCCCTTCAGATTTAACTTCCAACTCCTATTAAACAGACAGATTAGTCTAAGGAAAGAAAGTATTTATTTATTTAGTTATTATTATTTTTTCTAGGGAGGAATACCATCTGGTTGGCATGACAACGGTGCTGTGGGCCACCATAAACACTGGATCATTAGCACCAATGCATTGGCTATTATGTAGGCTTGGCCATCAGCGCGGTTAAGGTGTGTGGGTTTATGGTGCAATCCCATTCGTATCACAGCATGGGAATTATCACAGCAGTCACAGTAGTGAGCACTACAGCTGATGCTGAGGTCCAGCCTTATGCAGGACTAGCTGCACTGGCATAAAGCATTTTTCTTTGAAAGAAGGCAGGCACAAAGCATAGGCTTGTCTTAAGTCACCTATGGCATGTGAGATGGCTAATATCTAATGTAGCTCCTGGGCTGGACCACAGACATCGTAATACCCAGCACTTTGAACTCCTAAACAACATCCCTCTGTATTGTGTATTATCATGAGAAAATGCATGTGCCTATAAGGCACCAGTGTATTTCCTTCTGAGAACAGCCAGTTCCTATTACTACAGATGTGCAGGGTGCTCAGCGCGGCTCTGAATTAGATCCGCAACCTGTACATTCTTGGGAAAGAGCAACTTGTCTTTCTTTTTACTGTAAAGCCCCATTTCAGCTTATATATCTGTAGCAGATATTAATAACAATCATGCTGCACTTGGCTGCTACAAACTCTGACTGATGAGAGCAGCCTTAACTCACACAAGTTTCCAATTGATTTTATCTCATGTTAGGCTCTAACTAATCACACCGGAGAGCTGCCTTAAAAGCTCACTAGATCTGTCCTGCTCAGGTTTGCTTGTCTGGCTAAAAGGGAAGGTGGGGGTTGTTTCCCGTTCCCCATTGAACTGGGGAGCCCCATGTCTCAGGCAGGCATAGCCCTGTGTCCCTCCAGTCTGTGGAGGTGGTGCTGCCCCTGCACGAGGCTGTGCAGCCTGTTTGGGCCCTGGAAGCACACCCAGCATGTTCCCTGAGGTGCACTCACAGCAAACACAAAGAAATAAATACGAGCAGCAGTGTTACTCACCTCATGCACTTTCCATGGGCCAAAGCAGGAGCCACCACTCTGAGCCGCTCTCAGACATGGCTCCAGCTTCCCCTGGCTTCTGAGGCACAGTTCAATAGCTTTGCCTTAGTTTTACTTGATCCCATTAATGATAAAAATGGCAAACACATATGCTTTGCCTTTATAGCTATTTCACGCTTTGACATGATCCCAGGCAAGTTACCTGTGCTGTCAGCGTGATGGATGGTGCACAGAAGGGGGGTTGGACAGGTGTAGCTCTTCTCACAGGGAAGTATTTTTCCACACCATTAGCCTGTGGAACTCCTAGCAACAGGATATTTCTCAGAGAGGGATTTTAAAAAGCCTTGAAAACAGAGTGGCTGCTTGTGCAGAAAACAAGTGTCCAGTGCTCGAACAGTAAAATGCGAGAAGTAATTGATAGGAAAGTATGTTGCATGCTGCACATGCTTCAATCATACAGCTTTGGTTACCAGAGTTTTGGAGAGAACTTTCCTCAGGAGCAGAGCCCCAGAAGTGCCTCATTTAGGGCTCTGGATATTTATCCTAAGCATCTGGGTCGGCCCTCAGCCTTGGAAATGATAATACGGTTGAAGTTCCCTTGCAAGCAGTGTACCTGAAACGGTTGATATAGTTACTTATCAGGCATCTGCCATCCAGCCTGCAATCTCCTTTCTGGAGAAGGAATTTTTCAAGGGCAAGGTCATGTAGGAAATACTACCGCAGGACAATGGCTTATAAAGAACACCTAGTACTCATTTGCAAGATCCTGGGCATGGTCTCCACTCTGCTGTAGAGATTTGGTGATGAGCAAGATTGCAAAGTACAGTGACATCTTGCACTGATGATAGCTTGTCCTGGGAAGCGGAACCAGGAGGTTCTTGCTCCCCGCTCTCCTGTGCTGCTCAGCTAACTTTGGAAGAGATCTAGGTGATGGTGATGATAATGATAAAAAAGGGACATGCTTACTTGTCAGCCATATCTAGGCTGAAGAAAATTTTCTCACTACTAGTCCTGTGAGTCAACAAGTCATTTAAAGGACTGTTTTCCAATTCTGGAAAGACTAGTCACTGAGAGTACACCAGCTCTGAATTTCAAACTTCTGGCATATAGTATGATTTCAGCCCTCCCTCTGCCAAATTCTTCCTCTGCAAGAGAGAGGGGACTGGCAGAGGGCAGTCACAGATGGTTCAGAAGATGAAGAGTTCCTGTATTAGCTCTTTGCAGCAATGGGACAATCCTTACATCGATCATTAGAGTAAAGCTCAGATTGGCCACTAAAACCAGAATAATGCTCCCAAACTCATAGGTCGATCTTCATCTCAGATATCCTTGCTAACAGCGTCAGAGAGTGAGACACAGCTAACTGCAGAGGCTTCAAGCTCCTGTCCTCCTGCAGCGTAGCCAACAGCTTATTGACGCTTAAACCACAGCCAGGGCTCTGATAAAACCAGGGGACAGAAACATTTGGACAGCAGGGACTACCGCTACTGGCAGCACTTCCCAGCATCTTCTCCCAGGAGGGGACGAGTGGTCCTTCTCCCAGCGGTGAGGGCAGGGTGGTGGTGGCACGCTGCTGAGACACGCTGGCTGTAGCCAGCAGAGGGCATGGAGATTACACACGCCAGCCAGCCACCCACACCTCGCTGGGAGCGATAGCTGCGTTGAAGCCTAATTGCGATAAAAAGCTCATTTTTAATTAATTACTTTGCCGTTTTTCGCTCCTCCATCCATACTGCAGATGAAAGGATGGAAGGGATGGCCTGGGACTAGTGGAGGTGACAGTGCCGGTGACTTCAGGATGTAGTCCCAGACCTGCAGAATTTCAGCACTTTCTCAGGGTGTCGCTTTTCTGGGGACCCACAACATCACAACAGGGCATATCCCCCAAAATGCAAGGCATTGCCATGGGATCCCCATGTGCTTCCAGTACGCGTGCAGTGTGGTTTTGCCCCATGCTTTCTGTACTCGCTGCTACAATTTGTCATATTTCTCAATCTTAATTTCTGAATTAGCAGCTAGAGGAGAGGAAGACGGGTGAAGGGGGCTCTTGTTTTAAGAATTGTGCGTTGGTATTGTAAGAATCCATCGAGTTTCCAGTCGAAGCACTGTTTGTGGTGGAATTTACATGTACACTTGACTTTATGTATTATTGGTAATCCTATTGAAATCTATGCATAAAGTTAAGTGCATCTAATCAACTCTGTAGGTTCAGGATTGTATATATTAATTTAATTTAGACTTCAGTATTTAGAACAGCACTTGCAATGAGAAGGTACAGCACTCTGATAGCCCATAAAAATCTCAAATCTTGTTTTAATATTAAGGGGGGGGGGGGAAGGGGGGGGAAGGAGGGAATGGAGGTGTCCCCTATTACTCTTAGAGATGAGCAATACACACAAAGTCAAATCAGATGTTCAAAGTTATTTTAGGGTCCAAATTATCAGTGTAGAATATATTTCAGTGGAAATTTTTCCTATGGGGCTCTGTGCATATCACAGCTCCATAGTGGTGCAGGAGTCCATGTTTATGGATCCATTTTCAGGATCAAAACCCTCATTAGTAATACAGATTAATGGTAATTACAAATATAAATAACTTGAGTGTATCTTCTCATTTTCCTCTGAAGACATTGCTCACAGAAGCTAGCTAAATGCCAGACTTGTTCCCTGAATCCAAACTGTATTAAGTTCTTGTGTAACAGTGCAGTAACATAAAGTTAAATAAAGCTGCATAATTTTTTTTATGCCTCAAAACACAGAGCTTGATTCTCAGCTAGCATAAATCAGACACTGGTGCAGGACTCAGATCCCTTTTTCCGTACCAAGGAACTGGACAAGTAAAAAATAAAAAAAAATTTAAAAATTGCTCTTTGGCTAAGAACAAAAGAAAGAATTTTGAATCCAAGGGATCGTTTTTCATGATGTTGTAAGCACCGAAAATACGGCTTTATAACAAGAGCACTTTTTTAACCAGAGTTCTGTAACTGTGACTGTGAAGCTGTAGCACTAGCTGGGCTGTGGCTGAATGTTTTCCTCCAGATCCCTGGGAGATAAGGGTTGGTTTTTCATGTGGCTTCCTGAAGTGTGTCAAAACACTGATGTTACTTAAAATGTGGCTCATCTATATGACCCTATGGAATATTTACTTGGAATATTTACTGAAGTCCTCAATTGGTTGCTCCTGTTGGTGTGGAGCATGCTGCAGGATGAGTGTCTTGGCAATGCGCGTGGTGCCAATTAATTCAGTGTCCCCACACAAACCAGCAGGACTCATGTGTTGGGGCATGGCTGTCCAGGCAGCCTGCAGGGCAGCTGTTTCTGAAGGGATGTTAGAAATGACCAACCCCCCCCCCCAGAATCATCCCTTTGGTTAATCAAGGGGTAACTGCAGATGTTATTCATGAGCAGAATATATGCACAGTAATGCTTGCTCACAACTGTGAGAGATTTTTACCTGGAATATCTAAATGCCAGTTTTCACACGAAGGGGAAAAGGAGCTCAGGAATCTGAGCCCGTGTTTACCATTGTGCCACTCCCGATCCATGGATGAAGGCAGCACTTGCTGCCTGCCCTGCCATCCTCCTCACTCCTGCGCACGGTGTGCAGGAAAGCAGCAGTGGAGCAGGTCCCTTGAAGGGGAAGCATGCTTTTTTTTGTGGAGCATCATCAGCCTCTGTATGGCTGAGCTGCAGGTCAGAGCAAGGAACAGAGAGGGAACAGAGCTGATGATGGTTACCTAAAGAAAGGACATGAAGCTTCTCCACCAGGTGCTTTCCTGAGTTGAGGAGCTTGAAATGTCACATTGTTTTATTTTGAAATTTAAGTGTGAAAATAAGAAAGCCTTTTTTTTTTGCTAGATTTACTACCATTTCCAAAGGTTTTAGCATTCACGAGGCATGCAAGCACAAGTAAGAGCTGTCCCTGATGTGTTGTAGAAAGGGTGGGTGAGCCTCAGCCCCACGGAGAAGCAAACCGCTATGGCCCGCACAAGGCACCCTGTTAAGGCCTGGGGGATGTTTCTTGCTGTGCCTGTGGACACTTCTGCAGGGGCTGGCGCATGCAGTGATCCCATGCAGTAACGGGCAAAACCAGCCCATATGCTTTGGTGATGAGTCACTGCTTACACAGAACTTGTTGGATGTCATAAGCACATTATCCCTCTTACTCTCTGTCACACATAGGATATAGCCCAAGTGGTTGATGACGCTGATGGAGAGGACTTCTTTTTTCAGTGTATGTCATATAGCATGGTCATATTTTGAGAATGCCAGTGCAAAGTTAGGTAAGAGCCAGAAAATGCTGCTCATACTCTGTTTTTAAGAACACCTGAAATTATTCAGCAGTGAAAGAGAAAACCGAAACAGTTTGCTCTTGGGTAGAATAAATAGGTCTTTTGGATCAATCCCTGGTGTACTTCACAAGAAACAATGAGACAAGTGTTACATCTGAGCCCCCATCTGAAACTGGTTCTTCCATTTGCTACAACCGGCAGTTTTTGCTTGGGACAGTCCTAGGGCTGGCAGGGGAGTTGCTTGGCGGCTGAGGTGGAGCACATGTGTGTGTGGAGCTGCGACGTGCATCCAGGAAACATTAAAACAGCAATGTGCATGCCGTGCGTGTGTGCTGCAGCCGGAGAGGCACTGGGAGTGTGAAGTCCCTAATTTGCTCTCTGGCTTTGCTGCGGCTGTCCAAGGCAAATGTGGGGATGCTGTCAGATCTGCCCATCCCCGGGCACCCCTGAGTGTCAGGAGATGCAGATGGGTGCGTGGGGGAAGGCAGCGCGCCCGTGAGCATCCCAAAGGGTGCCGGCTGCCCCAGGGCTGATGGGGTCCGAGGCTGCCCGGGGGGGGATGCTGCTGCTGGGGGGCCCCTGCAGCATCCCGCTGCAATTTGGGAGGGAGCTGCACGGTGGAAAATATGACGGGTGCTAGGAAATAACGGCGGGTGGGTGACGCTGGAGCGGAGGGGCTGGGGGAGAAGCGGCGGCCCTGGGAGAGGAGCAGCCCCCCGGCGCCCCACTGGGGCAACTCCAGAGGCTGTGCCTGGCGGCCGGCCGGCGGGTGGGCGCCCGGTGCTGGACTGCATTTCCCATACTGCCCGAGTGCCCTAATGTATGCAGTGCTCAGCCTGGCTCCGCGTGCGAGTGTGTGTGTGTGTGTGCGCGCGTGTGTGTGTGTGCGCGCGTGTGTGCGTGTGTGTGTGCAGCCGGGAGTCCCTCGGAGAGTGGAGGCTCATTCACTGATGAGAGCCGGCACTGAGAGGCAGCACTGCTCCTTCCCTCGCACCCCCGGCGCCTCCCGCTCTGCTACATGCGAGCGGCGGGCGCGCAGCGGGGCCAGCACGCCCGGGACTGCCCTGCTCCCCGCACGCCGCCAGCTCCGCGCAGCGCCCGCCGGCAGCCGCACCGTGAGTACCGGCCACCGGGGCCGCCCGGCCGCACGCAAACTTTGCAGGGCAAGTTTCCCCCCCCGCCCCCCTCCCCGGCTCCCACCTCCACCCCAGTCCCCCGCGCCCTTTCCCCCTTCCCCCTGCTCCCTGCCCAGCCCCGGGGAAGCCGGCCGGCTCGGTGGCGGCGGGGAGCCGGCCGGCCGCGGGGAGGGCCGGGTGGGTGGGGATCGGCATGGTAATGCCGGGGGGAAAGGCAGATAAAAGGGCCCCCCCCGCGCCCTCGGCGAGCCCTGAGCTGCCCGGATCCTCCCCCCCGGTGGCTTTCCGGGGGGACCGGTAGCCAGCAGGGGGATCAGGTGCCGGGGACCGCCGCGGCAGCCCGGCTGGGGACGGCGCGCGCTGGGGGGGACCCGGCCCGACCCGGAGACCGGCACAGCTTCCTCGCTGCGAAATACATACAGGGGTTTTGAAGTCTTTTTTTTTTTTTTTTTTCCCTCCTTTTTTGTTTCCCCTGGTGGGGCAAGCCGGGGAGTTCTTTCCTCGCTTCCCTCCGCTGCGCCCAGGACCTCGCTCTCTCCACGGTCTCTCTGGGCAGCGACAATTTCATTTCCCAGCGGCTGCAAAACAAAAACTTTTTTCAAAGGAAATAAGCAGATCCACGCACCCACCACCCAGTTTTTTGGGTTTTGTTTTTTGTTTGGGTTTTTTTTTTTTGTTTGGGTTTTTTCCCCCCCAAATACACAAACTAAGGCTTTTATTTTGCAATAAAAGTATCTGAAAAAAACCCAACAACCCAACAAACAAACAAACCAACCAAAACCCAACCCAAAGCCCGCCAGGGTTTCTGTGCTCTCAAGAAACACTGAACAGCCAGTAATTTTATTTACTCCGAAGCTTTCATTTTTGCAATCGTGCAGTCCCCGTGTGAACTTTAGTTTTCAGCCGTACCAAAAATGCGCGATCCCCGCTCGAAGACCAAATTATTTTATTTTTTTTAAAACGCACGCTGTTAAGTCGCCACTTTTAGCTTAATTTTGGACGAGGCTGAAGTTTGGCCAACATCCTCACCCCTCCTCGGGTCCTTCATCCCTAAAAGATTGCCGCCCTTGCCCCCGACTGCTTTCAGGTAGGACCAAACGCCCGGATCTCACATGCGGTGTTGTTCTGGTTTTATTATTGCAGATAAAACAAAGGTAGAGAGGCGGTTTAAATTGTCAGCGTTATTCAACGAATGAGCTAAAATTACTCCACATGTGAATTGCGTAGCTTGGAAAGCCAGAAGAGGTGGAAGGAATTATCCCTGTTTTCGCTTTAGGTCCTTTAGAAAACTTTCTGGATCATCCAGCGATGCGATCGAGAAATCGCAGGATTTGCTTTCTTTTAACCAGCCACCCCAGCTCTAGCCCAGGGAAGTCTGTAAATAGGTTGGAAGCATGGAAAATAATTCTTCACCTTCAGATCTAAATACATAAAAACCATCTGGTTGACCACAATGAAATCATTAGGAACTGTCTACTTAAAGAGTTGTATTGAATGCTTGTCCTTCCACACAGGAAATGTGTATGGTAAGTGATTGTTGCAATAAATCCAAACAACTCTGGGCATCTCCGCGTTTGAGGATCTTTGTGACTCGGGGTTTAAGGAGGAGGAAAAAGCGCGGGGGGGGGTGGGGGTGGGGGGGAAGGCGACTTCGCGGACCGGACTGGCGGAGCCCCCTCCCGCCGCCCTCCCCGGGAGGGAATAATTCCCGCAGAGGCAGGAGCGGAGCAGCCCCGGCTGCGCCCCGCTGGCCGCTTCCCGGCGGGGCGTGCGGGGCCGTGCGGGAGCGCGGGGCCGTGCGGGGCCGTGCGGAGCCGTGCCCGCAGCCCCGGCCCCGCCGGGCCGCCAAACACCTGTTTAATTTGCCGGCGGGGAGAGCGGAGCGGCGGGGCTTGGCGGCGTCGGTAGGCTCCAGCCCGGGGCTCGCCCCCTTCTTATTTTATTTTATTTGGATTTATTTAACACACACACACGGGCGGGGGAGAAAAATGGGGAGCGGGGGGTAGAGGGGGCGGCCGGGGGGTGCCAGCCCCGCTGGCTTCCCGCGGCGGGGCGAGCGCTGCCGGAGGGGCCGGTGCCCGGTGCCCGCCGCCCGGTGCCCGCCGCCCGCGCTGCCCGTCGGAGCGGGGCTTCCCCCGGGGCGACGCCGCCCGCGATTTTCGTTTGGATTTCGCCAAGCTGGGAGCGGGCCGGGGGCGGCGGGCCGGGGGCGAGGCGGCCGGCAGTCCCTGGCTGGGCTGCGGGCTTTTTTTCTTCTTTCCCTCTTTTTTCCTCTTGCCAAACCCCGGGCGCTTCCTCCCTCCTGCAGCCCGCCGCCGCGGGGAGCACCCTCTCCGCCCGGGGGCTTCTTTCCCTCCTTTTATTTTCTTAAAAAAAAAAAAAAATTTTTTTTTTTTTTGAAGAAGTTTGCAGCAAACCCGAAGCGGGGGCAGAGGCCGGACTGCCCTGCCCGCCGGAGCCGCCCGGGGCCGGGGTTGGGGCTGCCCGCTCCGTCCCCGCCGCCGGCTCCTTCGCTCCCCGCTCTCCCTAGTATTAATATTATTATTATTATTTTTCTTTTTTTCTTTTCTCCTTAAACCGATTTTCGCAGCAGCTGCCCGGGTGTGCTGCTGCAGTTGGCATATTTCACGCGTTGGAAAAAAATTAACTGTTTTTCCTTTGTATCTTAATCCAGTGATGAGAGCTCTCCTTTGTTGGCTTTCGAGCTTGCATTTGTTTTATTTATTATAAGGAAATCCAGTTTGGTTCAAATATATAATCCATTTGAGCACTTAAATCCCCAAACAGCTGGCATTATTTTGTTTTATAATCTTTGGCTTTTCTGCGCAGAGCATATTTCTAAATTCCTACTTGACATTTATGGGGAAAAAACTTTTTAATGTAAATGGATATTGCGATTTTTTCCTGGGTCTTTCCTAATTTACATGCATCATCAATTTTTCTGGATTTCCTATTGTTTTAATCTTTTTTCCCCTATAGCTTGTTAATTAATTTTTTTTCCCCAAGAAAACTTTGTTTCTGGAGGGAGAAAAATGTTAATTTGCCCCATTATTTTAATCTCTAGCATTTGGAAATGGTTGAGAGACCACAAAAATGCAACCTGTTGTAGAAACCAGAGTGGTGTGTTTTACTTATTTTAATCGATAGCAGAGAGGTGATTTAGTAATAGGAACTCTGAGTAACATTTTAGTAAAAGATTTGCAGATCTGGTGGCTGCGTATGGGGTGTGCATGTGCTCGCATATGTGCGTGTTTCTTTGCAGGCTGATTAGCAAGTGGGTTTTACGCTCAGAACCAGTGGTCACTGCTGTTTTCTGCACTTGCTGGGTGTTTGTGATGCCTGCTAAATCCAGCTCTGTCATGGCTTCTCCTACTTTTATCAGACTTTCCTCTTAACTAATTCAGCACAGTGCTACAACCGTCGTAAGCAGAGGAACCAAAACTGAGCCAGAGATAACCGATTACAACTTGTTCCTCGGTGAGACATTTTTTTTTTTATGGTTCAGAGCGAAAGGCTATTGATTCAATTTGTCTTGGTTGTGGCATGTTTAGCCTTGTTATTATGAACATACACGATTACACAGGTAATTTGTGTGCACCTTAAACAGGGTGGCTCTAAAAACCAGTAACTATGCACATAGGTAGTCATGAAAAAAATATTAATAAAAAAATCAGAGTTTGTTTTCAGTCTGTCCATCTAACCTTCATCTTTGGTAGACAGTTTATGTAGCTTCCTAGATTGATCTCCACCCCCCCTCCCTCTATGCCTTGTTTAGTTAATTCAACAAAGACTTTTTGCAATCTGTTTGGAGTTTGTCTGATGCCGTGGAAAAGTAGCTGCTGATTTATTTGGTTGCTTTTCGATTTCTGTCTCTAGCCCGTCTTTTCTCCTCCTTTCAGCGGGGATGTCAGCTGTTATTACTTCCTATTGATCCCTTTGCAAAGTGAGAAGTGAACTAAAATTAATGTCAATTCCACTGCTCAGATCAATAGCCGGAGTTATTTTAATCTGGATTTGCGTGAGGTGCTAAATTAAAAAAAATCAGCATAGAGGCAGAAAAGTAGCAGTTCCTCAGTCCACCTGTGCCCACCGCCTTCCCGGCACCCCAATGTTCCCTCCAGCTGATGACCCTGCAATCCATATTTTTTTAATTAAGAAGGCCAGTTAGTTTTCTTATTTTTGGGTTCTGTATTTAAACCTATGACATTTTGACATTGGGAGTGTATTAACGATAGATTTTCATAATGACTGGTCCGCCGCGGTCTAATCTGTCCATGTTGCTGGGGGTGGGGAGGTGCTGGGTGAGAAAGGAGCAAGAGAGAACGAAAAAGGAAGTGGGAGCTGAAAAAAAATTAAATTCGGCTGGCTGAAATATTGTAATGTGTTGATTTATTCCCAGTGTAATGAAGTTTGCAAACGAATAAACGGCCATAGTGATTCACAGTATCCTACAGGAGTGTCAAGTGTTGCGGCCAGATTACTAATTTATGAAATACATTTAACGTAATGGGCTGATAGCACAAGTAAAAATAGAAAAGGAGGCAGAGGTGGTTGCTTTTTTTTCCCCCTGGAAATCCATGTTTTCCCGTGATTGCTCAGTTTCACTTCCATGTTAATGATTGTCTATTTCTGAGAACGGCGGCTTATTTGCATGCATCTCTTTAGATATATAATCATGTGTGTGTACATGGATATTTGCGCAGTTGCGTAAGCCCCCAGCAACTCTGAATCTGCCAGTGGCTGCAGTTTCCTGACCTCCAGTTTTTGATCAGCCTCGCATGAAGAAGCGGAGCGAGCATACCCAGGACTGCAGCACTGACCAGGGTGCCCTTGGCATCCCCTCGCTCTCCCTCTCCCCCTTGCCCTCCATGGCAAAAACTCGACGCAAAAGTTATTTAAAATTTGGAAGAGAGCAAATCCGTTAATGTGAGATACATAATCTGGTAATTTAGCAATGATGTCTGTTAAGGATGGCTGCCAAATGAGGAAGCAGAGAGATGATGTCCACTCATCTTCACAATTAATAACAGTCAGCGGAGCGTCTGGGTACAGGATGGGAGAGAGGAAATGTTATCACTGAACTGCATTAAAGCCACAGACTGGATTTCATACACTTTGTTAACCTAGGCTCCCTCATTCATGGAGTACAAAAGGCACTCCATTAGGGAAGACACTCTTTCACTAAGTTTTATTTGAGATGTTTGACCCTCTGGATTTAAGAGGCACAATTTGTAACAGCTTTTTATTATTATATGATTTTTCTGGCCCTTTGAGCTCCAGCAGCTAGTATATTGTTTCAAAGTTATAGTCCTTGTATTTTAAGCTGGGTTGTGGGGCCTGAATGGCAGGCAGCGGAAGCTTGAAAGAAAAGACACGAGATTGATTGGGGAAGAAAATAACAACACAAAAAGCCGGAGCGAAACGGGGGAGATACAGAAAGGAGCATTTTCCCTTCTGTCACCCTGGGAGGGGGTTGTGGCCGGCTGGGTGGCTGCAGCCAACCTAGGAGGCTCAGCAAGATATGAGGCAGAAATTTTGTTAACATTTTCCTCTAAATGTTAATGGCACATCTAGGGCAGTTTACAAATCTACTTAAGAGTGAGTGCATTAGGAACTAAAATTACTGATCCATTCTCTCTTGTCCCCAACCCGAAAGGCAGACGCTTGCAGAGATCAGATGGCAGAAGCACCCATTATGATTTTAAGCATTGCCAGAGACGCCAGGCATTTTACTAGGGAAGTCTCTTCTTTGGCTAACAGGGACTGTGTGTGTTTGTGTATTGCATACACGCACCCATGCACGGCCACATTCCTACATTCCAACACTGTGTGCATATATATATATATGTATGTATGTGATGGTATCAAGTACTGTATGTGCAAGTACTTACCTACCCATATAAACTGTGAGAGTGAGAGAAAATACGTCTCTGTTATGTATGTCCTGGGCAGCGTGTACAGTATAATCATGTGCGCCGGCTGATTTGGGTAGCTACGTACAATGGATATTTTTATGTTGGTTCCACGGGCACACCCCCCCCCAAGCAAATAGTGGTATGTGTGTGTTTGTGGGGGGGCTTTCTTAAGTTTATTGCAATTATATGTATGTGCCTCTTTTGCCATATAAAATACCAATTATAATTTGGAGTTACTATCTTAATTTTAGACTGAACCTTGTTTATTAGTGGGTTATTAGATCTGCATGTTATTATGTTTGGTTTGCCTTTCATTCATCTACAGTGGATGATACCCTTTAACCTGGAGGGCCAGAGCTGATTCCACTAGTGTGTGAAGTTGTCTATTGATTTTCTTGAATGGGAACAGTGGTGCATCTCCGGCCGGTGGGTTGTAACACATGTGGCCACCCTGCTGCCAGAGTGTCCCAGAGAGATGAGTGCAGAAACCTAACCAGTCGTGCTTTCTTTTCTTTTTTGTTTCTTTGCAGTGTTTGGAGGGTGATGATGCTCCAGTAATTTTCCCCACTCCGTTCCCAGGCATCGCCTTGCTTTCCTTCCAGGGAAGATCGTTCTGCTTGTGAACCTGCTGAGGAAAGAGACTCCGATGGACTTACACCGGGCAGCGTTCAAGATGGAGAACTCACCCTATCTCCCCAACCCGCTGGCCTCCCCGGCACTGATGGTTCTCGCCTCCACCGCCGAAGCCAGCCGTGATGCTTCCATTCCCTGCCAGCAGCCGAGGCCTTTTGGGGTCCCCGTGTCAGCAGATAAGGACGTGCATATTCCCTTTACCAATGGCTCGTATACTTTTGCCTCCATGTATCACCGGCAAGGCGGGGTGCCGGGAGCGTTTGCAAACCGTGACTTTCCTCCATCCCTTCTTCACCTCCACCCCCAGTTTGCACCCCCCAACCTGGACTGCACCCCGATTAGTATGTTGAACCACAGCGGCGTTGGGGCTTTCCGCCCCTTTGCATCTACTGAAGACCGGGAGAGCTACCAGTCAGCCTTTACACCGGCCAAGCGCCTGAAAAACTGCCATGACACTGACTCACCCCATCTGCGCTTCTCGGACACTGATGGGAAGGAGTACGAATTTGGCACGCAGCTCCCCTCCAGCTCCCCCGGTTCCCTCAAAGTTGATGATACGGGGAAGAAGATCTTTGCCGTTTCTGGCCTCATTTCTGACCGGGAGACATCATCCAGTCCCGAAGACCGAAGTGACAGATGTAAGTACCTCCGTTGACTTGTTGGTTCTTCTTTAGTTGCGCCTCATTGAGATGCTCCACAGGTGTTTGTCCCGCAGTGCTGTGGTTCTTGCTGAAGGCAGAGGGAAACCAGCCTTTCCTGCTTGCCAGGCCCAGCCACGCAGCATTGCCTTGTCTCTTCTAAATGGACTTTGGCAGATGTTTAAGGTGAGGTGCTCTTGAAGGAAACTCCTCTTCCAGCATACAGCTGGAGAGACGGTGTTGACCATGTAGCAAGCTGTCTGTGCCCCAGTGCAAGGCTATAGATGCTGGTACACATATGTGTGTAATGAGGGATGCAGCTGGAGTGTGTAGCCAGAAACTTTCCCAGAGCTTGAGGCAAACGTGTCCCCCCTGCTTCTTTCAGGTGTTTCTGACCTTTTCTTCATGCACACCATTCTTGCAGTAAATGCATCACCTTTGGGATTAGTGCCTCAGGTTAGGACAAAAGTACCTTTTCCTCTGGTTAACTTAAGAATAGTTCTGGCCACTGAGCTCCGTCTTTGAGAGACAAGCCCGAGTCTTACAATTCAGTGAGCTGCTGCACCATGTGCTTTCTCTGTTTCCTCCCTTTGGTGCCTGTCGAAAGGTGATGTGCCCCTTTACAGCTGGGCGGTTGGACTGAAGGAAACCAGTTCACATGCTCATGACTGTACCTCCCTGTTCCCCCATCACCTCGTCCCTTGTGGTGTTGCCTGCACAGAGCTGTCCTTCGGGAAGGGCAGGCCTTCCAGGTTGGTTGAGCTGGGAGGTGACCCGCAATGGGGAGGGGTCTGGGGGCAGCAGCAGAAGAGCACTAACTTACGATTAGAGTTTTCCTGTAAACCCAGACATGTAGACCAAGGAGCAAATTATTTGCTTTTCACATGGGCTCCTTTGTTCTGTTGAATTTTCTTCCTAGAAAACAATTTTATTATTGTTGTTGTTATTATTATTACTTTTTTTTCCCCAACAAAAACCTGCTGCACTGTGCCTTCCTCTCCCTTTCAGACGTGATTTTCCTTCTCCCCTTTATGATGCCGAGGAGAGTAATAGAGACATTGTGGCTCTCTCTCTCCTGTCGGCGCTGCTTCCTCAGGCTGTCTCCTTGAATTAGGCACTGTGCTAACTTACCGGCGCTAAAAGGCATCTGCCTAAACCCAGCGTACCTTTTCAATAAAAGTCATCATAAAATCAACCTGCCTTGTAAATCCATCGCTCTTTGGTTTTGAAATATGCTGCAAGTGTGTCTTTTATGTCGGCGTTTGCGAGGGTAGGATGATTCCCACTGAAGGCAGAAGCCGTGTATTCCTTGCACTAAGAATGGGATCTCTTATTTCTCTCCCCTCTCTCCTTCTGATCCACCCCTGACCATGCTACTTTCCGTGCTGTAAGCTCCTTTCATTGTTCAGCATCCCCTCTCCCTCCTTTTGGGTCTGGAGGGGAAGCGGCTGTAGGTGGGAGCATGTATGGCTGTGTATGTGTGCGAGCTGGTAATATAATTACCCACGGGGGGAGGCAGGTGAGATGGCAAGGCTTAGAGACATCTTTGTCGATGCTCTTTCCCTTATCAATATAACCTGGCTGTGGAAATGAAGCTTGCTCAAAAGAGTACTCCGGGACATAGCAGCGGATGAGCGGGTCCGCTAGCTAAATTAATTTAGAGTGCATCAGCTGCTATGGATCTTGCTAGCAAAATCCTGTCAGATAGCCCATTTAAAGAAGTAAATCTGTTAAATGAATTAGACCACATGGAGCGCAGCTGCGGACAGACAGACGCATCCACATCCACCGCCGTGCCTCGCTTTTGCCAACAGCGTGTGCCGGACGTGGGTCCTCTCCCTCCTGGGAGCAGCCGGGGCTTTGCACGGGCGCGTGCGAGAGGCAGGCACAGTGACACCAGCTCCCTGCGTCGCTGCCAGCGCTGTGGCAGGGGACTTGCAGGGAAAGGAAGCAGAATAAAAACTTTCCAGCCAGCTTGGAAAACTTGGGCAGAAGTGGAAGGCGTTTTGTTTTGTTGGTTTTCTTACCCGTATTGTTAAATTTCTTTAAGATGCTTTGCTGCATGGTAGAGCCAAGCAAATGCAACATCCCTGATATTTCATCGATATTAAAATTCTTCTGTTACTACCAGGATAGTGTACGCTAAATAGTCTGTTGGCTCTGTATCATATTCCCATCACATATAGATACTGCACCATGGAAACTTTGCTCCATTAACACAGCGAGTTTATTTGGTTGTGCATACGCGGGCATGGGTGTGTTTGCTGGAGGCCGAGAGAGCGAGCAGCGGAGCCTTTTAGAGGATCCTAATGATCTTTGATGTTGACCACCAGAAAAGAAAAACTTCTGCAATGAGGAATTCGAGAGATCACAGTCAACAGATATAACTGTGATCCTGTTTTGCATTGACATTTGCATACAGATTTTTGGAGTTTCTATAGAAATGCATACTTGGGGGGGGGATTGTTGTCTGTGAGAAGTTTTGTGGATTCCTTGTGTAATTGTTGTATATAACTTGGTAAAAAACTGTGTACTTATGCTCGTGACAGAGAATCTTTTGCAGGTAGGTGGCTGTAGCTTCTAGGCAAAAATGTAATAAGGCTTCTCTATAACCGCGAGCAAAAATTGTAAAAATTTCTTAGATCAGCAACACCTTTACATGTCTAATGGGTGCTTTTCAGATTTGCAGAGCTCGACTGTTTAGCTGTATTTTTCAGATTCCTGAAAGGGTTTGTGTTACATGAACTACTATGATTGCTCTGCATATTCTTCTGTACCACTTCGCAAGAACCTTTTTTGAATAGCTCATTTAAATATTTGTTTTGCCCTGTAGCTTAAATGGTGATTTTCTAAGAAACTTGCTTTTCTTTTCTTTTCTTTTTTTTTTTTTTTTTTTCCTTTTTTCTAAAAATGGAATTCAATGCACTGGGTTTTAATTTTACTGAAAAATAGGTTTACGCTTGAGATACTTTGCAGCAAAACAAGGATCCAAAGTCAGGCATTTTCATCTCAAGGAGTGTTTGGAAGGTGCTCTATTTAGTCATCTGCATCATGGGAGCAAAGTCTCAGTCTGTTTTCACCAGTGGAGGAAATCTGCAGAATTCAGTAAAATTATTTGGGAAATGTGCTGGTGTAACCAAGATTAGCACCTGTGAGATGTGTGTTTGTGCTGCAGAGATTGCTTAGTCCTTTGGGTGAACCTTTCCTGACTTCTAAAGCAGGGTGTTGCTTGCCAGCGGTACCCATACCCATGCATCCCATGACAGGAGAGCGTCTCCTCTGGGGTGCGTCTGGGTGGGATTGTGCTTCTTGTTACTCAGCAAATTGGGCTGAGATGTCTGCATTTGGGCAAGTTGTCTCTTGCTGTGAAATGCAGGTACTCAGGACATCCAGAGCGATGGAGTGTACAGGGAGCACATAGGAAAGTGGAGCCTTTCCCAGGGAGAAGCAGATGCACCGTGTACTGGATGGGCCCATTCCCTTAGGTGTTCACTGAGAAAAATAATGCCATTTGTTAGAGTTTAGAGGCTTCTTGTAAAGCATGTGTTAAAGACACCGGGAGACATATTTTATGGGTTTCCTTTAATAAGCACACAATAGTTGAGATTCCTAGAAGGAGTGGAAATAAATGGCATGTTCCTTTCTGCAAAAGAGATCTATACCCCTGTTTTAAAATCAGAAAAAAAAATTAAGATCCCTGCTTTTATTCTTTGCTTCTAATAAAATCTGTCCCAGTGGCCTTCTGTACCCAGTCACTATGGCCTTGCTTTTGCACAAGGTGACAGGCAGAGGTCCATGCTGAAGCTGGGATCTCTTGGCAAAGAGCTGGACCTTGGCAGAGCGGACACCTCTGCCATCTCTGCGAGGCTGCCCACCCCCCCAGCCTCCCGGGGACTGCAGGAGATGGTTTCCCATGGCTGTCTGCTGCTTAGTCTTCATCTTGTGCTGTCTGTGACTTCTTGTGGAGCACAGCCTGATGTGCGAAGGTGACCCTCTGCATCCTGGCCACTGATTCAGTCTCCATCTGGCCAGAGCCTGGCTCTTCTGGCCTCAGTTTCCCTGCTACTGCTGGTGGCTCTCACCCAGCCTCTGGTGTGCCCTGGGGTTGAGTGATTGAATTGGTGAGCAGGTTGGGATCCTTGCTCATCCCTTGGGACCAGTGGGTACAGCGAGAGTGGTTCTATTGACATTATTTTGATTATTATTTTTTATAATCATATTTAACCTTGGTTATCTGGACAGTCAGTTTGTGCTGCAACTGGTTTCTCCTCTGCAGAAGTTGTGCACCATATTGGTGACCTCTTTGTTCCACTTTAGGGTTTTAAAGAACATCTGTAGCATGGAGTTAGTTTTCCTTTTGAAACAGCTGGTTCGTTATTGATCAAATTCAAATTGTTCTTCAGGTGATAAACATCAGGGTTATGATGACCACAGCTTGAATTCCCAAATAACGTTGTGCTTTGGAAATCACACTGAGGGCTGTCTGTCCAGCCACCCACCCCTTCAGACATGCGTGTGTTAGGCTTTGTGTTTATGGGCTGGGACCTATGTAGAGAGCTGTGTATGTACGTATGTATGTGTGTAGGGTTGGAGGAGAAGGTTTTCTTTCATATATTTTGTGGTAGAACAATGGGCTGGAGGGGGAATGCACACGTGCACACATCCGTTGCTCATGCTCATGACTCTTCCTGCTGGGGTGCACAACTTCCAAGACCAGTAAAATTTGGGGTCTAACGTGAAGTGATGCTTTGTTGCTAATAATAATCAGCCGCAACCATGGGAAATTGCAAGCTTGACAGTGCTTACGAAATAATGAAATAAATCAAGTGGAATGTTTGCTTTCCGTCGTGCAGTGCCCTGCGTGATGTAGGAGGAGTGAAGGAGCAACAGTGGATTTTCTGAAGGGGTGGGCAGGCAGATAGACAGGAACAGAGATGAGAGCCACTCATCCGTCCCTGTCGCACCACCAGTATGTACCGTCCTCGTGGAGCTAGGTGTGCTGCGTGGAGGGAGGTCTATGGAGGATGCAGCAATCGCCTCCTTTTTCTGCTTTTCTGGCAACAACCTTCCCACTCCCTCTGCAAACTGTTGCCGAGACTCCTTCCCATGCTGTTCGGCTTAATTGTCTTGTCGGGATAAAGAAATGTTTGAACAGTTAAAGTGGGGAAGGGCTGGATGGGAGCAGGCCCGGCCGGCTGCGGGGCCATCTGGCCTGCCTTGGATCTGCTGGTCTCCGGTTTATATTTCTCTTTCTGTTATTTGGGGCTATCTGGCGCACTCGGAATACCTAATCACCATGGTGAGAGGAGGGACGGGGCTGCCTCCCCCGCCGCCCCCTCGGCCTCCCCTTCCCATCAATTGTCATGCAGAGCCCAGCCGGGCGGCTGTTCTGCTCGCAGCCCTCATTTGCTGTCCTCGCTGGGCTCTCGGCAGAAGGATGGCTTTTAATTGATCGTTTGAGGGGGAGGGTTGGGGCTGTTTTCTCCTCCAAAATGTTTCCCCGCACAGCCGCTGCCATCCGGCCAGCTTTCACGGCGCCTCAGCCATGCCAGCGATGCCTCGTGCCCTTTCCCTTCCCTTTTGGACTGCCTGGGAATTGGTGTCAGGCCTTCTAACCGCTGTCCTCAGAGTGCTGGGCGACACCTAAATGTCATATTTATCTGTCTCCTGCTGGAGGGACGGGCACGGAGGCAGTAAATATTTATTGCTTCCCTTTTGCCCCGTGTGCCTGAGTGCTGGCGTAAGGGTATTTATTGTACAACTGCAGGGCAAGCTCCTCATCTTGCTTGGTACTTCCCATCAAAACCATGGCCTCCAAACCACGGACCAAACCTTGCTTTTCGAGAAGGAATTAATCACATTAAATCTTCAGCCCCATCGATCAGACTCAACTGCTGTCACAAAACTGTGGCAGGAGAAGGGAAGGCAGACTTGGTGGCTGCCGTGCTGGCCTGGGGACTGGGAATCCTGACCTTGGGCACGGCTCGGAGTCATGGTTTCCCAATGCCTAACGGGAGAATAGTGATACCTCCCTCATGGCGGCGTGTGCCGCTTTGATATCTTCTGACAGAAGACACCAGGCAAGGGCAAAGTATTAGTATTATTAATATAGTACAGTTAGTAGAATATTATGAACTATTATAAATCATTACCACTAAACTACAGTTATTAAAGGAAATGACCAAAGTGCACTTTGCAAGCCAGGATCTCTGACAGTTAAAACATTGTTTTATTATTTTACTTGCTAACTTGCAAAATTCAAGAGTTAGCAACAGTTTCCTGGTTGATCAGTGGCGATTGTGTAAGGAGTTGGGAGAAGCAGTGGGGGGACAGGCATACATTTCAGGGGGGAGAAAAATAAGCATTACTGCCTCGGTGATTTTTTTTTTCTTTTTCTTTGATAATTTGACAGTCTCGAAGGAAAGAGATGTACTCAGGCGTGGGCCTAATCCTGCTCTGTAGGAACGAAAGTGTTCAAGGCAACGATGTCTTAGAGTTTCTGGAATTCCCCCTTGGAAAAAATAAAAGTGAAGGTGTTGGTGAATTGTTGCTGGTTGTTATTTGTTTGATATCATTTAGACAAGTCCCATTAAATGCTAGCAGCAGATTCATTTTTCCCTCTTTGTTTGCCTTCCAAGGAGCAGAAAACAGACATAATTATATTTTACGTGAGACTGTAAGATTTCCTCTCATCTCTTTTTTCTAGCTAATATCTGGAGCTATGAAATAAATTCCATTTGTGCATACATGGTGTTAGACTGAGGTAAATAACTGTCATCTAAAATCTGTCTAACCTTAATCTGCATCAGGAGCACTATAGAGATCTGTACCCATTTGTATAATACTAAGCTTTATTTTTATTATGGATTTCTAATGCAAATTCATAGTGGGGGCAAAGTTGTTTTCTTTTAATACCATATTCCAAGAAAAGCAGCCATTGAAAGCAAATTGTGATGATTTTTATCCTGTGGTTCATGTCACTGGTGGTCTTCGATCACGTCAGTTTGCCTGATAGCCTATGAATTTTTTACCTCTGTTCTTCAGGATGGAATAGCAGATTTGGGGACTTCTAAGGACATTTTTCAGCTATGCAAAGCAGTTTCAATTCTTCAGGAATAATGGATTTCTATTTGGGAAATTTAATGTGGGAATGGATTCCTATACAGCGTCCTCTGAAAAAGGACGTGCATTTTTTTGTAGATGTACATGTCATCTGGGTATGTGCCTTTCTCCCCCCATCTCCCCAAACCTGGCTGTTTGCCTGCTTGGCTCTGCTGGTCTGAGTGATCCCTGTGTATACAAACACGCAGGTTACAGACTTCTGGGGCAAGTTCATCGCCCTGAATTCAGTTTTCTTTACATCTTAGTGCTGAAGTATCTTCCTGTTGCTGCTAAGGTATTGGGTATTTGTTGGGCAGATTGGAAGATTCTCTGGCACCTAGCCCTCTTGTCAGTGAAAGCTCTGGCTGAAGAAGCACTGTGGGATTTGGTACTATCTCTGCCTGTCCCCTTCTTCTTTGTCTTGTTTTACAACGTGGATGGTGGTTGTGATAAGCAGGGCGTTCCTCTTTAGCCATCACTTTCTTCTCTCCTTCGATCATTTGCTGGCATCTTGAATTGCAGCAGTGCCCTGAGCAACAGAAGAGGGAGAAGAGCAATGTTGGGAAGGAGCGAGGCAAAGAGAGATTTATTGTCTTAAACGCAGATAACATGGGGAGGGGGTCCTGGTGACAGTGAAACTGCTTGGTGAGTTCAGGTGTGGGACACTTCCATCGTATTTTTCCTCACTTGGGACATTGTTTCTAATCAGTATTGTTTTAAAACCTTCCTTTTTTGGTAACTTGAGGCTGAGATCTGCTTTCTCACTGAATTGCAGAGCAAGAATGTGTTTTGTACTTTTTCTTGTGAATACTGGGCTGTTCTGCAGTGGGAAAAGGAAGGCACTGAGTGTCTCTAGACACCCCTAAAAGGAAGAGCTGGAAACTGCGTCCTTGCTTTCCCCTAGCAGCACCGATTTTTAGTAACTGGCTCGCACCAGAGTAACAACGTCAAGTTTTTAATTTGGAAAGACCCAGGAGCTTTCACACGTGAGCTTTCTGCTGGTGCATCCTTGCTTGTGCTTGGCAAATGTGCAATGCTGCAGCCCCGAGCAGGGTGCGGGTGGCAGAATGTGTCCAGCTGCAGACGCTGGGCTCGCTGGTGTGGCCGGTTTCCCGACACGGGCTCATTCCTTGGAAGGAAGGTGGAGTGCTTTGCAGCTCTTGTATGAAAACTAAAACAGAAAGCGCTGGGGCGGCAGTCAGCAGGTGAGCAGCATGCTGCCGGGTAAAGGTTCCCCATGACCACCTCACCAGATGCAATAGGTTTTGTAAACAGAGCAAAAAGTAAAACTCAGGGGATGCATTTCTTTCCATTGGGATTTGCAATACTTTGATTCAAATTAAGATCTTTTTAATTAAAAAGGACTCAGCCTTTTCATGAGATTTTGATATTGTTTTCCTGCACTTCAGGAAACAACTTGCAAAGCCATTTAGTATGTGAAATTTTCTGTCCTGTAACATCCTTTTCTATAAGGAGACATAGGATAACAATCCCTCATCGCAGAGAGCCTGCTTCGGCAGTTGTGCTGGGATGCAAAAAGACCTGGTACCAGGTTACAGCAATTCCTTCTCCTTCACCCTCACTTCTGACATTGAAGATTTCGTTTGGCATTTTCCGTCCCAGTCCTGTTTGGGGGGACACTCCACAAAATCCCCCTCCAGGGGTCCCCAGCCCCCGCACTGTGCAGGAGGCAATGTGAAGGTGTGTGTGAACAAGGGAGGCAGAGGGCTCCTGCAGAAAACAGCATGCCGGGTGAGGGAAAGCCTTACCGGGGTGGCCTGGCCGTGCCGCTCCACACCCAGGCCAACCTTTGGCCCACGCAGGCCAGAGAGACCTGTGCCTCCTCGTCGCTGTTTGCAGCTTAGAGGGTCCTGTGAGGTCCTGATGGATGTGGATGGATGGAAAGTGGCATCTTGGGTGCTGGGCATCAGCGCAGGGACCCAGGCTGAATGCTGCAGCACCACTGAGGGGGCTGCAGAAGCTTGCTTCCTTCTCTTGTTTATTCTCCTCCTTCCAAGCCAGTCTCACTTTCCAACACCCATGTTATGGGTTGGAGGTAAGCCTCCAGCAAAGTCCTTAGCCAGGGTGACAGCTTTTTGCTCCTGAGCACTTGCCTTCAGCCTCCCTGAGGAGGCAGCTTGACCACTGGCCTTTTTTTTTTTTTTTTTTTTTTTTTTACTGGGGAGATGGAGGAGCAATCAGTGACCTGGGTAACCCTGTGCAGAGCACAAGCAGAGGAACTTGACGGTCACAATGAAAAAGTTGCCAGCCTGAGTGGATTCATACCTCAGGAGGTGCCCCCTAGACAGGCAGAGGGGAGAAAGTGCAGCTATACTCTTACAGTCCTGCTCCTTCGCCCTTGGATTTGCGCTCTGCTCGGTGCACAGCCCTGTAGGGATTGCTGGCACTGCTCCTGCCCTCTCTGCTCTTGGGGGCTGGTTGCCACCGTCTGTGCTGCTCCTTCGTTTCTGCATATTTGGGTTCATGCACCAAAGCAGAACTCTCAAAGATCTGCTCTGGTTACAGAAGAGGCGCAGTGACCGGCAGCCTGCCTTCGCTCGCCGTTTGGGGCCAACGTGTTCGGGGAAGCTGTGCTGAAGGCGCCTGGAGATTCAGTAGCAGGGAAACAGGGAGTCTGCAGAGCAGAGATTTAATGTCAGCAAGAGGTCTTTGAGGGAGTGTGAAGCAGAAAAGCGCTACAAGTTATTTCTGTCTTAATTTGGCACACGTGTTGTGTCCAGTCCCATGTTGGGTCCAGGACTGAAATAAGTATGATGATATTTGGATCAGGACTGGGATATACTGGAAAAACTAAGCTGTGAAAGTTTGCAGATCTCTGTCTCCATTAGCCAGAAGTAATGTTCCCACCATCTCATTATTTTCCCCTTTTAAAATGAAAACAACACGTTAACTGTGGAAACAGGGGAGGATTGTGTTAGAGCAAGACAGAGCTGGGCAGAGAGAACTTGAATTGGCCTCACTTGCATGTAATGAGATGTTGTGGGTGTTGTAGCCTCGGGAAGCTGTGTATGCTGGGGTCCAGATCAGGCCCCAGGTTTCCGGCACATCTCAAGGAAGAAGGGGCTTTAAATTAAAAAAAAAAAGTAAAAATTGCTTCACCTTTGGTCATCTCTTCAGGAAACACTGTAAGGACCTAAGTCTGCCCTTGGGCATGTGCATCTCCCACCCGGACACCCACCCCGGGGAGCGGGCACGCCCTGGCAAAGGCTGGGAAAGGTTACGGTGTCAATGAGAAACATCTGCGTCTCTGTTCTTCCAGATGTTGCCAGTTGTGTCTGGGTTGTTAGCTGCACCTGGGCAAAGAAGAAAAGGAAATCCCCGGGTGGTGTGATGGATTTTGCAGACCCTGGGAGGAGAAGGCAGTTAGACACCACTTGCTGATAGTCTCCCTGCTATGTACTCAGGTGGCTCACTGACGTTCGGGTGATCCAGGACCCGTGTTTTTTGCAGCTAAGGAAATGTGTCATCAACTCGTCACATACCGATTATTTTACTTTTGTTGCACATTTCTAGCTTGACTGGTGTGGGGTTATGGAAGATGAAGGGCACATTTATTGGCAGGGCTGAGCGTGCCTTCTCTTCACAGCCATGGAGAGCAGGAAGAGGGAAGGGCTTTCTGGGCAAAGCCCTGAGCGTAGGTTGTGCTTGTGCTGTGGACTCTATTGACCTTGGACAAACAGAGTCATTTCTCATCGCCTGTCTTTGAAGCAGGAGTTACGATATCCTTGTAGCATAGCTGCGTGCTGAAGGTGGTTGTGTTCACGTTTTGGAGGTGCTCAGGTCCTAGGGCAGGGGTTTATACCTGTGGTACCCGGGTGGTTACATGAGGATTGAAAAAGCTCTGTGGAGGGGGGAGGGATGGAGGCTTGATTAATAAACTTTATCATTGGGATTTTATTCTGAAGACAGTTGCCAGATATTTTTTTGTATGAAAGTTGGATGAACAGCTGAAGGCAGTGGCTAGGAATGCTAGAGAAAGAACCAGGGGGGGAAAATTTGGAGTAAGGTAGATAAAAGTGAGAGATAAAAGAAATAATGCAGGGAAGGATGAGTAATCGACATTCTTGGAGTCGAAGCACAGGCTCTGGCTTCCTTCCTGAGCAGTAAAATAAAATAAAAAAAAAAAAGTCTTTAGAACAACAAAACTCTGGACGCACTGGTTTCCTTCCTGACAGGCCCAGCCTCGTGGTGTTTCGATGAGTCCTCATTGGCAACCAGGGCTGATCTAAAGGCCAAAGGCAGAAAGATTGGGGGGAAGGGAGAGGGATTTAACTCTTTGAGCTCTGCTAGAAAACCAATGTGTGGGTTCCTTTTGCCACTGCTGGGGCACGAACAGTGTTCCTTGTGGCTCATAGGTCTGAGAGATGATCGGTACATCTATCCAGGTGCATGGTCATAGTCAGATGTTATAAACCAAAAGTGAGTATTTTTAATCCTTGTGGATAAAATTCCTTGGACTGTGTGCACGGTATGGCATGGAGCAACAGCACTAATGAGCAATGTGGGAGTGGACTGGCAGCTCTTGGTAGGAAGCCCTGACATGCCGCTGTTGCTGTCTCAGGGATGCTCATTTGACTCGTAGCATCCAGTTTATAGTAGAGTGCTGCTCCAGTGCCCTTTGTTAGTGTGCTTCCCAGTGGGGAAGGAGCTGCTGGGTGCAGAAGAGCCCGTGGTGCCCCAGAAGGCTCTGGGCAGCTTGCAAGGAGCCAGGAGCATGGGAGGGGAGGCTGTGTGTGTGCTAGACAGGTTGAATGGCTTGGGCAAAGCTTGTTTTGCAGCTAACTCTCTGAGGCTCGCCGCTCTCCGCAGGGTTCCCCTCTCTGAAAGGTCGAAGCTACTTCTTAATTCTCAGCAGCTGACAAAATATTTATTTTCAGGTACTTAAAATATTATAATTTGAAGTGGAGTCCAGGGCCCTGGCTGGAGCTGAGCTTTTGTACTAACAGCTTCAGTGAAATGCTTTTTTCCTCCTACAACTTGCCAACAAATGCTTGGAAAATAATTGTGGGACAGTCATCCCTTTAGTGAGCAGATCAAGAAGATTTGAGACTTGCCAGAGACTTTCAAAGGACAGGCCAAAGGTTCAAGTTGCTGCCAGTTCTATTTGTCTTAGCCTTTATACTTACTTTTGTGTCATTAATTTCATCAAATGTCTGTGGGTAAAAGGCACCCAGCGGGCTGCTGCTTTTGCTGAGCTCTCTGGGTGTACTTGGACACCTCTCAGGAAATAAGCCCACCTTTTTGTCTAGGGAGAGAGATTAATCCCACCACTGCTGGAGCAGAAAGAGGCTTACCCACCAGCAGGCTTGTGATAACCTGACATAGGGACGGCTGCCCTGGGGGAACAGCACCCATGAGCTACTGGTGTCCTTTCCTCAGGCCTCTTTAAGTGGGTTTTGCAGGGAGATGCGCATGTGAATGATGCTTCCTCAGTGGTGTCATACCTATAGGACCTATAGAGACCTACAGAAATAAGGTGCCGTGCTTGGATTTTGTGGAAGTTACTGAAATGAAGGCTCGGCCAGAAGGTGAGGTGAGCAGAGGCTGGGCAGAGGGGAGCCCAGTGCCCTGGGTCCTGTTCCTGGCCCTGCCGTTGGGTCCTCAGGATAATCATGCATTTTTCGAGACACTGGCGGGTCGTCCTGTTGATTTTGGTAGGCTGGGCATCTCTGTTGAGCTCTTTGCAAGGGCTGCCCTTGCTAGAGTAACAACTCTGTTGGCACTGTCCTCGCCTGGGGGCCGCGCAGCAAAAAAAGCAGGGAGGTGGCTGTTTTCTCAGCAGGATCCCTGCAGGCAGAGCTTCCCTGCCCTTCTCTTGTGCTCTTCGGCCGCAAACCTCTTTTCTTGGTGCTCCTGTCGCTGCCTGTATCCTGACAGCTGCTTTCCTACCCTTTCTGCCCCAGTGCAGCCGGCCAAGCACATTAATTTTTCGGCAGAAGTGTTGTAATAATTAGGCAGCTCGTCGGAGGGTTTAGCAGTACTTAACCAGATGTGAAAAGACTCGTCCCATGGTCCCCGCTCTCTTGCTGGGCTCCAGCCAGCTGCCTTTTGCCGCCTGCTCAGGTTGCCTAGAAAGGGCTGCAGGAGATCTCCCTGCTGCCCTGGCTCCACTTGCCTCTCTTCTTATGCTAAACACTCATTTGTAAGGGAGAAGGAGGGAGGGTGGAAATCCTTGGGCTGTTTGGGAGAAGAGCAGCAAAGAATTAAAAGCAGACACCTGCAGTGCTAGGACTTGAGACCTCCACCATTAACTCTTGCCAGGGCAGCATCCCTTGGGCTTGTGGCCCCTCTTTTGGTGCCTGGCAGGGCTGCGTGGCGGGATGCAAGGGCTGGAGCAGGTGGTGGTGTTCTCCAGGGCTCCTGACAGCTCCTTGTTACAGATAATCTCCATCAAGTTATATATATATATACACATACATACATATATATATACACATACATATATATAAAAAATATCTCAATCTCCGCTGCCTCAGTTTCCCTGCCTGTGGGGACGGTGCTGTTTCCCTGTCTACTGTGCTGCATAAGCATTTATACACACGGCAGTATTGTTATCACTAACATGGTTGTAAAATGAGGTTGTAGTAAACTGTATTGTCTGCCTAATCCATATTAATGGAAAAAATGTTGGAGACAAGATATTGGCTTGGATGGCCCTTGGACTGAGTCAATCTGACAATTCTTACCTTTCTATGGTAAAGTTTTATAAATACACACTGGCACCATATATTATGTTTAAAAAAATCTATATACAGCCTATAGGTTTATGGTTATACAGGGAAAAGACGTATTAAATCAGCAAGACCAAGGCAGCAGACAAGATATAAAAATGATACTGTATTATGCTAGAACTTATTGAAAATCCCAATGCATCTTTTTTTGTGTAAATGGTAAATTCTTTTCTATGTTCTGAATTTGTTTCTTAATGTGTGTCACGTACCATAATAGTAGCATGGACACAGTTGCAAATATGGTATGTGTTTTATTGTGAGTATTATACTGCATAGCAGAGTAAGGGTGTTGAATATTGCAGTCAGTTATATGCAGCTGTAAATGGGAGCTACCTGCTGTTCTGTATACAGCGAGCTGCATATTTATTAGTAAATACCATCTAGGTAAAATAAAAATAAACCAGGAAGTTGTATTAAAGACTTCAAGGTTTAAAACTAGTTTGCACAAAGCTCCTGGGATCCCACTGCAGGGAACGGTCGTGCATTTTCTGGCATTAAGTCTTTTCCATTAGATTTTTCTAGTTCTGTGAATTTGAAAGCCTCTGCCTAACTCCCCCACTCATCAGTTTGTGGAATAATTCATAAATGTTTCAAAGCAGGGTAAAGATCGTGTTTGGGACTGGAGAAGTGGCAGGTTGGCTCCTTCCCTGGTGTAGCTGCCGCTGAACCTATCGGAGTAGTAGCGCTGATGGGTGACATGCCGAGGACCCGTGGTTACGTGCGCAGCACGGGCACGTGCACCACACACGCGTGTGCACGTAACGCAGAGAGCTGCAGGTGGGCAGTGCCTGTGGCAGAAAGGCCGGGGTGTGAGCGGAAAGCGAGCCCCATGTTTTCTGGGGTACCTGCAGGCTTTCCGAATGACGGATGCCTCTCCGGAGATAAAGGCACGAGGGCAGAGCGTGGACTCCAAAATGAGCAATGGCTTCTGAAATACCCGAGTGTTTAACCTAGAGGGAGCTCTCTTACATGAAGAATGAGACTCTTGGCACAGCCTGCCTGAACAGCTTTTAGCGTGTGTATCCTCAGCGAACTTCTGCCTCCCGCATCCTTGGCTTGCGCTTCTGGGTACCACATTTCCCTGGGCTGATGTATGGAGGGATGGAGAAGTCCCGTGGGTAACTGCTGCACTTCCAGCTGTTCAGAGGCTGGAGCAGGAGCCTCACGCGGTCTCCAGAGGTTGCTTCTTGGGGAAGTTGGTGGAGATTTCTCTGGCAATAGCTTTTATTCTATTTTTCCTGCTCCTGGTAGCACCATCACACCTCACAGATGAAGCACGGCTGTTGGGGTGCCAGGCACCGGCTCCCTGCTCTGCCAGGAGGAGGAAGGGAGGGCTCCTCAGTGAGGAACAGTCTTTTGTTGGCTGCTGAGGGTGCTGTTAGCAGGAGATAGTTCTGTGCTCGTCCAGGGTAGCTCAGTTTCTCCTTTTGGGTCTTTCCTTATACATGGCTTCACATCCCTTCATCCTCCCCGGAGTAGGTCCAGCTGCCTGAATACAAAGCCGTGATGTTTTGGGGTTAGGTGAACTGGTATTTCCTTTCCTGGAAGCCGGGAGATGCTGGAGGTGACACAGATGAATGATGTGAAGGTGCTTCCCCAGTGCACAGACAGACCTGGCTCAGACGTGGTGTGAATCCCTCAAATCCTTGCAGCCAGGGCCCCAGGGCAGCCTGTCTCTGGACACCGCAACGCATCAGTGACAGGCGTGAATGAGCCGACAGGGATCCCGTAGCCTTGTGTACCCACCGCAGCAGGGCAGAGGGGATGTGGCTCTCCAGAGGCAGCGATTGTAGCTCTGCATCTCCGGGCCACCCACTGATTTAACAGAGTGAAAGAGAAACTTGCTGAAGTACTGGGGCAGGAGTCTTCAAAAGCCAGCAGTGTCTGAGATGTCATTTAAAAAAAGGACTGAATAAAAGCAGGATGGTGCAGTTCTTTCCTGCCTGGGTCCAGAAAGTTCCTATCTGGGAATAGCGGGCCCAAAGGAAAAGCTTCGTGGTGCAAGGGCTAAGCTGGAGGGATTGAGAGTGGTGATGCTGCCCTGCTCCTCTATCCCGTTCCCTGGCAGCCTGGGTTCCTGTGGTGGCTGCATTTGCCCCAGCAAGTGGCAGCTCTCACTGCTGGGGGGTTGGCGGCATCTTTCGTGGGGAGCCTCTCTCTCCAGGAGCCTCCCTGCTGCTGGCACCGTGCTGATCCTTGGTGAAAAAAGAACCACCCCAAAAAGCAGAAAAGGGAGGTTCGTCCAGCCTTGGCCAACCTGTGAGGAAGTGCATCTGGGAGAAGCCAGGAGCTGAAATCCAGCCTGCCAGCCAGAGCAAGCTTTCCCAGCCACAGCTCAGTCTCTTCTTGGGGCCTTCCTAAGCTGCTTGGCACTGTCTGTCTGCCTTCCCATTCTAACTGCTAAGAGACTGAACAGTCTGGGGGACAGCAGGGACTCCCCTCTCCTTTGCAGCCCCCACCTTAAAGAGTTTGTGTTATTAAGGCGGGCAGGGGGCTGGGGTGGAGGAGGGCAGGGGTCTTTTCCCCTCCAGCACACCGCTTGCCAAGAGCCGCGGTGGTGTCAGTGGCTCAGATCCTCACACGGGCATCCCTGGGAGCACAGGAGGGATGCTGTGCAGTGGTGGCACTGGCACTGGTGCCCCCCCAGCTGCGGCTCCTGGGACACTGCTCTGCTCTCTAGGCAAGGGCTGGCTGTTGTTTAATTCGCTTTTTGTCTCACTCCTGCCCCGCTGCCCCTCCCCAGCTCTGCAGACCTACCGACTAACAGCTTGAAAGGAGGATGAAGATCCCTACGCGCAGAAAACAGAAAGGCCAGAGTTTGCACAGGAAAAAGCAGAGAGATGCTGGTGGAGTCTCTCAGGAGAGTTTTTATAGCAGAGTTCATGGAGAGCTGATTTGAGCTTTCCAGATCCCTTAACCCTGGTGTGCAGCGTTGGGGTGATCTTTCTGCAGCCCCACTGTCCGGCAGCTGGGCTGCTTTAAAAGAGGGCTGCAGAGAGGCAAAGCTGGGAGGGAAATTAAGGACAGATGGAGTAGGACAGGGCATATTTTCCTGTGAGTGCTTTTCTTTTTGTTGGTTGTTTTTTTGTTGTTGTTGAACAAAGGAGTTTGGGGAAGGAAAGAACATGTGTGAGCGTAAGGAGCTGAACGGGGAATGTGGTTGGAGGGAAGAAATGGAGAAATGAGGCACCTTTTTCATCTCATTTTTAGAGAAAGGCTTTGTGCTAACTTTTTGTGTGCCTTCAGTTTGTAGCACAGTCTGTGTTTTTTCCAGAGTGGGCAAGGAGATGTGTATGCAGCAGAGGCAGAAGTTACTTTGGTTCAAGCCCCCAGTTTGGCTTGAAAAAAGCTAGAGGAAAGTAGATGGGGTTGGAATAAGCACTCTTCCTGGGGATGACTTCTCTACGTGTCACAGATGATGGCCATTCCTTCCCCCGTCTCACTGTCCTTGCTTTGCTAGCTAGAAAATCACACCTAAGCCTCCATCTTTCCCTTTTCTGATTTGACACAAGGAGATTCATGAAAGCAGCTAATTACAAGGATATCTCCCCTGGACTTTTAAAGAGGTTAGGGATGCTGCAGGAGAGCGAGCAGGTTTGAGTAGGCACACCCAGCTTTGGGGTCTCAGCAAATGTCTCTGCATGTTCATAGTGCCCAGCCCTGACCCCATCCTGTTTCTTTGGGGGAAGCTGCACGGTTGAGTACAACTCTCATGAAATTCAACTCCGTGAGGGCCTGTCCAAGTGTGGTTAGAAAAAACAACCCATTACTCTCATGGTTAGCTTTAAAGAAATCTGTTAACTCAATGAAGGAATAAGAGAGCTCAATGTGCTGTCCTTCTTCCTTGTCTTGGAACTGCTTCCCAAATACCAGAGTGGCAGACCAGTCCTTGCAAATCCTGCAGTCGCAGCTATTAGTTGTAAACTCCCACAGTGAGTGGTCTAAATGCCCAAACTGTGCATTTAAAATTGATGCCAGTGTTGGTTTGATGCTTGTCCCGTGTTTGTGGCTGCAGCCTGGGTGGTGGTTGTGGACTGAAGGACACTATCTGGGGCTCAGTCAGCCTGGGTGCTGGGTGAAGATGCATTGCATGGGAGCAGTTGGTGCCGGGAGCATCCTGCTTCCCACGCGGTGCGGCAGCTGAGGGTGCTGCTCAGCGAGGTGGCTCCCAGCCCTGCCCTCCTCGCAGGGCTCAGGAAGCCTGGGCCCTTGCAGCGAGCAGTGCAACCTCGGCCCAGGCTGCCGCTGCTGCTGACGAAGGGACTGTAGTGCCACGGCATTGCTCCCACAGGCACCCTGGTGAAATGCCTGAGGTACCAGCTATGAACATCCCCATGCAGCAGAAACACTGCATCTCCTCTTCCTCTCTCCCTTGTTGTCCCAAGTCCACAGCACAGCAGATGCATGCTGCTTGAGGGCCTGGCTACAGCAATCTCTTTATTCTACATCCAGTTTTCTTGAGAGTGAGTTCCCTGTGGGTGTCTGCTCTTTGCTCAACACAAGCAGCCCTCCTTATGTGTCTGACCTTGTGCAGAAACTGAGTTTTATTTTTGTGAGCGCCCAAGGGAGGTGGGTGGCTCCCCTGTGGGCAGAGCAGGTCTCATGCCCCATGCAGGGTGGTGTGAGGGCAGCTTGAGGGGGTGCTGGTTTCTTACCAGTAATTCCCACCAGTCATCAGCTGTTTGGAGTGTAACGCTTTGGCTCCTGAGAAGTTCCTGGGAATCCCAAAGGGTTAAAAAAGCCTGGAAATTCTGAGCTGTACCGCAAATGATTTTCCCCTTCTCTTTACCCTCTTCCCGCGTTCACCAGTCAAGAGAGAGCATTAGCCCCAGGTGCTGCAGGTGGACAAACCCAGGCTGATTTATGTTAAATGAATTCTCAGTGCTCCATGTTGTCACCAGTGACTGTCTCGCTGTTCATGACATGGGGATGAGAAACAAACTGCTCTGCTGTCCCATGAGACACTGCCTTTATACCTAGAGATATTAACAGTGCAGAGAAAACCAGGAGCAGCAGCCTGCAGGGAAAACGGGAAGGACTTAATACCCGCAGCCTGCAAAACAAGAGCAGCTCAGGACATCGGGATCGGGTGCTAGAGCCTCGGAGGTGGTGGGAGCATCCGTAGGAAACAGGAGCAGGGATGAAAGGGCTAGGGCAGGGCACGGATCGCTGTCACAGCCTGGCACGGTTTTCAGAAACAATCCTGGACCTTCAGTGGCTCAAAGGAAGTATTGAGAGTCCTACACCTATCTGCTGTGTGTCCGCAGATCACCACCTGTACATCAAACTGTACCCCCCACATGAGGATGCAGGCAGGGGGTGGTGAGCATGTCCAGAAGTGCTGAGAAAGGCGAGCAGGAGAAGCAAGGCTGTCTTCTCCTTCCATGGCCAGTCTGACTTAGAGCAACCCCCTGAGTTACCCCTGGCTCTTCTCTCCAGGGCGGAGGGGTGACTGGCCGCACAGCCCTGCTCTGCCCATGCGGGAGGGTCTGGCCTGGCACGGGTGGCTGATGGACGCTTGCAGCTCTGCCTGGATGTGGCTGTCACCAGCTACTGTCACCATCTGCAGCAGCATCTTCCCGTGCTCTGCCCGGGGGTCTGGGTGGCTGCCAGCGGAGGGGTGAGGATGCTGCCGGCTGCTGCCCACTGCCTGGTGGCCCCTTTGGGCCCTTTCGTGACCACCAGTAGGTTGTGACCCACACTCAGAGAGGCACTGCTTTAGATCAAGGGTGGCTGGCGAGCACACAGGCGGCGAAACCCAGCCCAGCAGTGTCCAGCTGGGAGAGGAGGACCAGGGCTCAGGCATCCCCAGCAGATGGATTTTGAAAAGGCCTCCCTTTCCCTATATAGATGTGTTTTCAGCTCTTACCTGGACTTGAAACTTAAAAGCTATTTGCTTGGTAAGTCTGGAGAGATGTAACTTTGGCTTGCAAACTTCGAGCTTGATTTAAACAAGTGCAGCATGTTAAAAATAAATCCTTCTTCTCCTGCTTCCCTAAGATACATCCAGGTAGGGTGTGCTCAGCACTGTCTTAATGCTCTAGTTTAAAGAGATAATTTTGTCCAAAGCCACCCTTCTGAAGGAGCCTATAATTAGCAATTAAAGCATAAAAAATATTTCCATCGAGTGACTCCTAAATAAATGCTTGTCACTGCTGATCAGAGTTGGTTTATTTCCATGTGTGTTTTCCTTCCTTCTTTTTTTGTATAACTTACGGCCCTGTAGATGCTCAGAAGCTGTTAATATGATTCTGTCGATACGTTTACCATGGTGATTTGGCTATATTTGGCGAGCGTGTGAAGAAATCACTCACCGGTTAGAAGGAGGAAAGACAAGCTGTCGATATCAAGGGAGAAATGCTAATAACCCCGGTGACAAATCATTCCTGGGAATCTCAAAGGGTTAAAAAAAAAGCAGCAGCACTTCCCGGAGAGAGGGGCCTTGGCGAGTGAAGGTGACTCATCCGGAGCTGCAGACACCAGCTGTCATCTCCAGCTCCTCCTGTGCTTAATCACTTCACTTTTCTAAAGAAATATTTTGTTCTAATTCAAACAGACCTGGGCTTGTTTGTTTTTTATGAATTATTTACCGGCGAGGAGAACCTCTTGAGGTGTCCATCTTCACTCAGAAATAAGTGGACTCTCAGAGCCTGCTGCAGCACTGTAAAGCATGCAGTCCCCTCCTTGACGGTCTTTTTTTTTTTAACACCCACTTAAAATCCGGAATAAGCCAGAAAGTCAGCTCTGATACTTTGATCCATACTGGAGGGAATGCACACAGACTCTGGCCTCATGCAGTTGCTCTTTGAAAGACATCCCTGCTTGTAGGTGCATAGGTGCAGGGCAGTGATGCTCCAGCTGAGCCCTGTGGCTGCCACTGGTTTCCCAGAGTGGAGGTAAAGACGTGTCCCCATACCTGACTGGCTCCCAGGTGTGTTCCTGCAGCGAGTATGCACTCAGCATGCGCAAAGCAAGTCATGAAGGGGCATGTGTACACCTCTGACCCCACCTCTGGGCACTGACCCCCTCCAGCTTAGGGTGATGTTTCTGTTACTTAATAAACCCATGACCAAATTCCAGCTGGCTGTTCCTGACTTCTGCTCTTTGCACATTTATAGCTCTTCCAGTGGCAAAGAGGAGCTGGTGTGATATTTTGCAGTCCCAAAAGGTCTGATCCAACAGCCGTGGAAGTAAATAAATGGAAAAATTTGCACTGACTGGACTGGGCAACAGATTAGTCCCTAAATGTTAGTTGATCTGCTTTGGGGTTATGACAGACAAATATTGCCCCAAGGTTACTGCTACAGGAATAATCGATCTACCTGTCTTGGATATGTCTAGGCTGCCTATCACCACTGTAATAGCTAAGTGAGTGTTACCTCCCAGGAAGGCTGTGCCTGACCAAATAAGTTGCCTTTTCTTTGTGTGGTCTGAGACCAGACAGTACAGTTTTCAGCGTATATAAGATAATTTCTATTTGACACTTACCTACTCTGCAGGATATTGCAACTTGACTGCAGTGTTCTTATTAACTACTTCTTTCATTTCATTTAGAATTCTTTTTTTAAATTTATTTTTTACAAAATAAAATAACATGATTTGTAAATAAATGACTTGGCCTTCAAAACAATTTGGACAGACAAAGTGTCTTGAGTGTGATTTAGCTTGAGTGGTGTAAGTCGCACACTTATACAAGCTTCAAAATGTCAGGAAAGATAATCCCATCAGGCAGCCTGTAAAACAGAGCAAGCCTGGAGAGGGGTTTTCTTGTATACAATTACACTTCAAGGCACAGGATGAGAAGGAAGGGGATTCAGGACCTGGGGAGGCTGAAAGAGGCAGCTGGTTGCGTCCTAAACACTCATTTGAGCTAAGGCCCCTTCATGCAAGACACCGCAGCCTATGGAAACTAGAGAGGAGATGGGCACATCCTTGTGGAAAGGAGCTCTGGTGCCACACCAGCATGGGTTTGGCCAGAGGGCTTTGTACCGATGCTGGCTGCAGCTGCCAGTGTGCGGCAGACCTGCCAGGAGCGCGACGGGTGCGCTGTGTTGTGCAGCCTTTCCTCCATCCCATGGGTTAGGTGCAATGGGGCATATTGTAGCTTCATTTCAGGGCTCCTCTTGTGTGAACCAGCAACCTGAAGCCTGCCAGCTGCCCCTGAGCATAATAGACAAAAGTGCCCAAAAGTCTCCTTTGTGCCCCATTTTTGTTTGGAGAATGGGAACATCCTCTGGAATACGAGACACACGAAAGTGATGCCTTTACTGAAGTTAACAGTATATTTGCTTGTGATTCCTCACTTTTTTCTTTTTCCTTGCAGAAGACCCTTTAAGGGGCACTTTTTTTAAGGGGCACTTTTAACACCCAAGCCTCTTCTTCCTGCCCCCTTCCACCCTCTCCTCCCTCCAGCCCGCACAATCTGCCAGGTTCCCTCTCTGCTCTGCTTTCCTGGTGCAAAGACAAGACATTTGGGGTAAGGAGTTTGGACTGTATTCTTTAGTGATGTATAAGTTAGCAGAATTGAGGACTTCTTTGGGATTTTTGCCACTTACCATGAACTCTGGGATCCTGCTGTTTACAAAGCAGCAGCTGGTCGAAGGCACAAGATACAACAACTGAGGTTCGCTTCTGAGCCACTTTCTTGCCTTGTTTCTTGTGTGAAAAGTTCCTGACTCTGTGTTGATTTTCTTGAGATCCTGTTTATTTAAATCAGGATAATAATCTTCCAGATATACCCTAAAATTATATAGCCATATAAATCCTGTCATAATATATTCAGTAAAACTGTCAGGTGATCATTCTTAATGTAAAATGAGACCTTTTCATTTTCATCCAGTCAGTTAGCACTAAATTAACTCCTTGGAACAGGCTCAGAGTCATTCATTTGAGTAAATACCACAGTTATTTATTGAATATACAGCATTGCTGTCTGTCTTGGGGCTGGGAGTGAGGGACTCTTGTTCTTATCCCAGCTCTGATACCAGTTAGTCAGGATGCTTGAAAACTTCAGTAACTCCCACACAAACATTTGTTTTGCTCTTAATCTCGGTGCAGCCATGAGCTTCCCAATGATAGGTTCCAGCAATAAGCCAGGCTGCAAGCAGGACTCCTGGTCCAGTGCCCTGGCACCAGCCCAGGAGCTGGAATCATCCCACGCTGGCTCAAGCGCTTGTCTTGTGTCTTGGCATGCAGCTGAGGGTGCTCTTCTGGTGGGCTCCTTAGAGGAGGGCTCTGACCAGTTGGACTGTCTCTGTCCTCCTTGATCACCTCACCTCAGAGGACTTTTTCTAAATGATTGCCTTTCCCAGCCTTTTTGATTCCTAACCAGGACAGGTCTTCTAAACCTCCAGCCAGGAACTGGTCTGGGCACATCAGGACCTCCATCTCCTCATCCTGGGAGGGAAAGGTGCCAGCAGGTGTGGGAGAGGTTTGCTGTGGCGTTCACCATGTGTGGCTGTTTGGAACAAGCATTCAAACTAGTGCAGGAATCCTGGAAGGGCTGTCACTGAGATAAAGACCCTCAAAGAGCTTCAGCTCGTCCTTCAGTAGGGCGATTTTGTGGAGTGCCTGGTCTGTTAGGGCCTCCTCTCCATCCCCAGAGAGGCTGGGGCCCCTCCTTGACTCCTCTTCATCCCTCCTCTGGCTGCCCAGCCAGTGGGGAGCATGAATAGTCAGCAGACGCCTGCCCCAAAACAAGATGGAAATTAAAGTGCTGACTGCAGGGGATTCCCTGGAGGACTGGGATATCTCATCAGCACACACTGTTTAGATGTTCAGTCCCATCACGGAGCAGGAGGGAGGGGTGAGCTTCCCTGCATCCCCGAGAAGACAGTGGAAGTGCCTCCAGAGATGCCCTGGCATCCAGCCCACAGCCTGGGAAGCACAGACTCAGCCAGGTTCAGGGAAACACCTTCCTCCTCCTGGACATAAAGAAAGAGCCTTGCTTGCAGCCCTGTATTCAGCTTGCCAAACACAAAAGCCAAATAAAAATAAACGAATCAATGAATCAAATCCTGACTGTCCGGAACTGGGCTGCAAGGAGACACACTCATCCTGCACTTCTGGGAGATCAAATTCACTACACAGATCAAAGAAAGAAAAGGAAAAGCTCTTCAAAAGTCAGGAAACAAAATCGCCTCAGCCTTCCTTTAAAGAAGGAAAGTTGCTGGACCGCAGCAGCCTAAAAGAACCAGAGGAGAAAGCATCAAAGGGAAGCTGTTAGTCACACGTGGCTCAGTGAAAGGTGAGGTCTGCCAGGTACTAGATGTCCAGTTTGAACTGACAAACCTCAGCTCCTAAAAAGCTGTCTCTTATCCTGCCTACTGGAGCTCTGCATCCCCCTCCCCTAGAAAAAATGAGAAGATTAGAATAAGGGAAAAAAAAGAAGCTAAAAGGCTCCCCAGGTTTATTTGTAAATTCTTCATAGTCCCGCAGAAATTGGAGGGCTGTTCCCTTTCTGATTTTGTCTTGCTGATGCCCACTGTAACTGTAGCCTACCAAAAGCAAAGACGGTGAGGGTGGTGGATCGGTCTCTCCTTAGGAGGGTAGAAGAGAAATCCACCCTTTTTTGAGGATGGCGTGTCGGGTGGGCATTGCAGGTTGAGTAGTAGGCAGATGTGCCAGCTGCAGGTAAGGCAAGAAGTTCGGAGCTTGAACTGAAGCCTTTCTGTCAGCTTTTATTGTCTAGCATGGGGGTGACAAAGCAATGCAATAGGCTGTCTAGGGAGTGGGGAGCACTGGTAGGTTTCAAGAGCAAATTAAGCAGAATAATTTTAGGGATGTGTTAAATTTAGCTGTTTCCACTTCTGGACAGAGAGAAGCAGATAACCCCTTGTTTGCCCTTCCGCATCTGTGTGATTTTGTGATTCTCTGGCTATCAGGTTCCCACTGTTGTGCAGACACAAGGTGTGGAGCATTGGGTGCTCTCCTCAAAATGCACTCCGGTTTCTGTGGGAGCTCAATACTGAGGTAACCTATTGGGTGGGGAGATGCTTTAGTAAACAAGAGGCACAGCATATTTAAGTGCAGAATCAGCAGCTGGCAGCAGAAATGGTTCCATGTAAGTTTATCAGCACATGGTCAACTAGAAGAAGGGAAAAAGCAGTTCCGTGCCCCCCTCCCTCCCCCTGCCCTAGAAGAAAAGGAAAGAAGATGCAAAGGGGAAAGCTGTGAACAAATTGTGGAAGGATTGGAAGCATGGAGTGCAGCTAGAGACATGGATTTTATATCTTTCGAGTCCAGGGGCTTCAGGGGTACAGTGACCTCAGCCATCTAGTGGGGTCACCTGTCCAGAGGACTCCCAAAATCAAAGCTGCAGTGTGTAGCTGCCCAAGGAGGACCACCCATTCATAGGTACCCACGGCTCAGCAGACAGGATGCCAGGGCTCAGTATTGGCAGGATGCTGAAGCCTTTTATCTCTGTTTTCTTAGTTTCGCTGACCCATGGTGATTTTGATGCCTAACTGGGATATTGTGTAGTTTGTTTTAGTTTAGTATGACATTGTTTAGTGTTTAAAGGTTATCTGGGTTACAAATTTTACTGTTGTATTGATTGACTGGTCTTTTCTGCCTCGCTGCTGAAGATGAGAAGGAATTGAGAAAAATGTTCCTGATTCACCAACCAAACTGGAGTACTCTTCCCTACAGATGGCTGTCAGTTTTCTTCCCACATTTTCATCTGCTACCATCTTGCTATGTGCAAACACGCATACAAGGCACAGGCTTCTTCCAGTATTGCATAATATGGTTGAAACTCACATTTGCACACTGCTTTATATTTCTGCTGGTGCAACTTCTGCCTCTGGCTATGCACTAGGTTTTTAAAAAGCTTGCAATAACCAGCGTGATTCTTCTGAGCAAGGTGTCTGTGCAGGGAAAGCAGGTCAGAGACCACAGGAGAATGCTCTGCCTTACTGTAGCCCAAGTACAGCCTTGCTAGCACTACTGCTGCAGAGAGTGGAGCTGGCAGCAGATGTGTTAGCAGATAGACCATGTACGTTCATCCACTGGAAGGTGTTGTACTTTGACAGGCTGCTATACACTGAAGCCGTGACGGCAGAAGTTGCAGATTTGTTCCTTTTCTACTCTTTGAATGAGTGTAGGGCTCCTCGCTGCCCCCAGGTACTTTCCACTAGCAGTGTGGGTGTGTGATCCTGCCAAGGAGGATGTGTTGGCGCCACAAAGCATGGCTGTGATGCTGCTGTCATATCTCCACTGGCACCTTTGCTGTCTTTATTGATATCCACATGCCTCCATTTTAGTGTTTTAGCAGTCATGGTGATAAACAGCACCATAACAGCACCGTGTGGTACCTCTATCCCTGCGCTGTAAGGTGCTGTGTAAGTACCTGTGCTGCAGAGCATCTCTGGATGGGAGCAGGTGTGAGGGCTTGCAGCTGCACCTCGGCATGCAGTACCTCTGGAGGTCGTGGTTCAAGGAGGCAGGTGGGCAGCAGGCACGAAGCTCTGCCTCTCATCTTTCACTCTATCCACAGAGTGCTGGAAAGCACAAGTTCTGTTGAGATTAAGTTATAATTTAAGGCAGTGAACATGTGCTCTGCTGGTGGCTATAAAGATTCAAATCATAAAGTTTTACAGTGGAATGGTTTCTGTAAAAGCATCATTAGAAAGGGGGAATCGTGCCTTTAATTCTTACGACTTATGGGGCTGCCTGGTTTGTTTTGCTTTTAGAGGTGCTTGGTGTGACATGGGGTGGGGTCCCAACCCCATCTTTCCACTTAACGTTGGGCCTTTCTTCCCCAGGACCCTCCTGTTCCAGGGCCTTGGGAAGGACTGGAGACGGTGCGGTTTTCTGTGTTCACCCCATTCACGGGTGAGTTTTGGTACCCCTAATGTGTGCAGAGCTTTTGGCCTGCTGGACTAGCAGGGAGAAAGATGATCTGGTGCGTGCTGTGTAGTCGTGGTACGGAGTCTGGGGAAACCCAGGCTGAGATACCAGTATCCTGAGCATGTTGTAAATGCCTGGCCAAACCGTCAGTGTAGGGTTAGGGGTGGGCTAGTCAGCCTGAGGCTTGTGAGGCTGTTGAATATCCTTCCAAAGGATGGATTATCTTCCTTGTTCTTTCCAACTCTGAAACCAAGTGAGGCTTAGTCATGTCCCCTAACACTGGTTATCGGCCCAAAGGAAGCACCATCACACATTGCTTCAAGTTTTTGCGGCATGCAGCGTGGTGTTCTTCATCTAGAATGTCTTTACTCTGGTAGCATTGGAGTGGAGACCCGATTGCTTTCGGCAAGCAAGGGCTCCAGGTCTGGGCTTCGGAAGCGGTCTGACACAGATGGTGAAAATCTGCAGCTGCTGCGTGAAAGGCGAATGAATTAAACCATAATATGAATAATACAGTCAATACAGCAGCCATGAGTTGTTTATTTTTATGTTAAATTCAATGCATTTTTGTCACCCTCATATTTTGAGTGATCAATAGGCCAAAGATTTTCATATTAACAATACTCAACTGCATTGTAGAAGCGGAGGGAAGTGGGAGGTTTTGGTAGCTGGGTAGACGCGTGAGGTTTTTGTCACCTCTTTGGGACATGTGGAGAGCAGTTTGAGATTATGAATAAGCATCATAGATACATATATTCAATGAAAGATCAGCAGTGAAATTGTTAACAGTATTCCCATTTCAATTGTCATCTCCAGCTCCCAGAAACAGCACCCCACTGGGATGAGTAGACTACAGCACACCTCACCATGCGATTATAGCAAGATCTTTACAAGGGGAGGAACACGTTGCTGGTGTGATTACACTTAGTTCATATTTCAGTTTTATTTTTAAATTAAAGCGTGGGAACTTACTCATAATGAAAATTAAGATTGGCGGTGCAGGTGGCACGTGTGTGATGTTTGGGGCTTTAACCCTAGGTGGAGGGCTGTGTTCTGCTGAGCTTTGCAGCTGGACTGCCATTGCAGGGCTTGCCTGGGTGAAACCAAGAGGGGAATTTAGCTCAGCTGTAAGTCAGCTACGTTTGAAATGGGGGAACGTTAGAGTCCCAAGTCTTGGGATTTTATGTGATTCTGGCAAAGAGCTGAAATAGGGCATGGGAAGATCGGCACTTCTCAGCCTTAATCTGCAAAATGGAGGAGCAGACGGTTAGCTGAGGTGCTGTCGGTACCTTATGGATGGAAAGAAGGCATTTAATCTGTTCCATTGGGCGGTCGAAGTGACTTCCCAGCCTCGGCTGGCAGCTGGCGGCTGGCAAAATTGCCTTTAAAGCTGAGTGTCATGGGATTAGATTGAGTCCTGTGGCATTATGGCCAAGTCTTGTTCTGCTTTTGAATCCTCCCTTTGCCGAGCCCATAGATCAGCTCGGCTCAGGCTGTGCTGTGGCAGTAACCCGGCATTATTGAACCTGTCCTCCTTGCTTTCCCAGGCAGTCACACTTGCGTCTGGCCAGATTTGCAGGACTCAGCAATGGACAGCCCGGGCCCCACTTACTCAGAGGAGCAGATCGATAACAGAGGCGGGTGATAGATGAGGAGAGTTAGGGATGGATAATCTGCTGAATTTACATGACCCAGGGTGGTCCAGGGAAGGCTGTGGCTTTGCTGGGAGACTTTCAATAGGAGACAGAAGTTGCCTTAGTTTCCAGCTGCTGACTGCATTTTAAAAAACATTGCAGGGTCTGTTTGGGTGGGTGGAGGAGCTGCCAATTGTGAGTAGAAAATAAAAAGCGGCATGTCCGCTGACTGCCTTCAGGGCTGCATCCCCCCGGCCCTGCTCGGCAGCAGCCGAGCTGGCACTGCGGGAAAGGGAGCATACAGTGCCATCCCCCCATCTGCCTGTGCTGGCAGGCTCCATCCCACGATGGAATTTCAGGGAAGAAAGAAATACTGGCAGGGTGGGCAGCATATGCTTCGAGGTGTTACATAGATACATATGCAGTATATGCGTTAAATTGGCTGTGCGGGCTCACTTGGTGGGAAGCAGAGGGTTTCAGTCTGAAAGCTCTGTATTTCCAGGACCTGGTGAGCAAACACATCATAAAAACAAGCACCAGCAGGTAGAAAAGAGAAGCAACAAGCTGTGCTTTTTAGTAATAATAACAATAATAACAACAATAACAACAACAACAACAATAATAATAATAATATAGATTACAGATTTCCAGTCCCATTGGTACTGCAGAGTGGAGTTTTAGGGTTTAATCCTATCAGATGTTGCTAAATGCCTTCTCCCATGAGAACAGAGCGTATGCCAGTGGCTGGCTTTTGGGGAGAAAACTTCCCTTGAATTGAGGCTGCCTTCTAACTGTTTACAGTGGTGTCTTCCTTTTGTCTTCTTTCGTTTGATCTTTCACAGAAACATCTGGTCTGGCCTTTGCTGGAGACATCACACTGGGCTGGAAGGACCACAGGTCACTTCTTCTGCCCACAAGTGACAGCTCTGGTGCCCATAAAACTGTAACCTTCCTGCTGGCTGGAGTGCGCTGCTGACAGACCAGCACGCTTTGATTTAAGTGGTTTAGCTTTTTCTATAATGCGTCTATGTCATTTGGTCTCAGATTTAGGTTTTGGTAGGAAACAACGTTTCTAAAACCTCAAAAGAATAAAACCCAAACAAACAATAATTTGAAATAAATATGTACACCAATCCTTTAAAAACCAACCTTCTTCCTTCCCTTTCATCTGTTCATCTTGGAGCTCAGGCCTTGCAGTATTCAGCTTTTGTACAAAACTCTGAAAGATAAGGCACTGCAGAGCGAATGGAAGCAAAAGTGAGGACAGGAAAGCTCTTTTCAATATGCAGACTGATAAAAATGCCCAAATTCCTGATAGCAGGAAGTAAAATAGATTTTCCTGATTCTTCCCAATGCAACCATCATAGAAGTTTCTAAAAAAAAAAAAAAAAGAAAAGAGATATATTATTTTTTAAAAAATACATATGATTTTAATCAAGGTATGTTTCTTTATTATTTTACTGAATTAGACCCCAGTCCTACAGTTAGATCTATTTTGGATACAGCTGGTTGAGAATCATCTTACTATCTCTGGTACCAGGAGGCCTTTGCTGTCTGTAGCATCTTCTCCTCTGTATACCTAGCTGCAGAGATGATGTCTTGCAATGAACTATCCTCTTCTGTTTGAAGGTTGCGGGGTCTGGGATCTTCTGGGGAGAGCAGTGATGGAAAAAAAAAGCAGGACACCACGAGCTGCCTTGTGCAGGAGTGCATGGGGCTGACATGGATGTAAAATCATTCATCAGTTTTGCTTGTGTTTGCTGTTTTGCTGGATATTGTAAGTAATGGCCAAGGAGAGGTGGTTTACATACCAAAGGTCATATGCTGCCAGGAGGGGCTGTGACAGCAAGGGCATCGGGAAGTCTTCACACCAAGCAAAAAATGCTGTTCTAATGCAAAAAGACCTTAAAGGGACTGATTTTAAAGGCTTCCCCCCTTCTTCCCTTCCTCGCCCCACTATATATTAGTAAATATGAGTAAATTAGTAAATAGGGCTCAGAGTTTGGCCCTAAGGCAGACTGTCCTACTGGGAAGGGATGTCCCAGAGTGGGGATGGCCTCACGCAGGATGCAGTACTGTGTGTGTGCTGATGGGCTGCAGGACAGCAGCAGGGGTGGGGAGCTCTTGGCTGGAGGTGCCCTGCAGCTCTGTAGATCATCTCTTTGGGTAACTGTGCTGGGTGCCACAGCAACCCCAGTGAGGCCAGGGCTCAGTGATCAAAAGGAGCATCCTGGAGGAGGAAAAGGAGCATCCTGGAGGGGGAAAAGAAGCTGTGCAAGTGTAACAGAGCTCACAGGAGAGCATCAGTACCCAGGGGTACTCAGAATGGTCTTGGTAAAACATGCACCCTCCAAACAGAGGAGTTGTATTACTGTTGAAGCGCTCTCTAGCCAAGGTCTGTATCTCAATTCTCTTCAACACCTTTGGTTGCCTCTGACTTCTTCCAAGGAAGATAAACAAGCAATGCCAGGAGCCCAGCGTGGGTGTGTGAGCCCATACCAGTGGGTGTGGGTGCAGGGAGCACGGGTAGCCCTGCAGTGCCAGACATGCTCGTGCCACAGCCAACCTGCGTTGCCTTATTGTTGGGGGCAGCTTCAAGGAGGAATGGGCTGTTCTACTGGTCGAGTTGTATTTAAAGCAGAGAAGTTTTGAAGAGGCAAAACTTTATGTTTCAAACAATTCTGTGTAGCCGTGAAGAAAAGATGATCTTGCACACCTACCTGCTCACTACGCCTGTAACATACATACACATGGGCGTGTCGGTATACAAGCACAGCATGCGTGTCTTCTGTAAAATCGCAGGCGCGCACATATCTGGACACACGTACACACCCCCAGACGGGGGCCTTTGTACGGTTGCGTTTATTGAATGGGCTTAATAGAGGGCAAAGTTCCCTTTGCTTTCTGCTTCCTGACATCTCAGGGAGAAAAACGTCCTGCCGTAGCCTCAGTAAAATAACTGAGGGAATAACTTAAAGGAAAAAAAAAACCAACCCAGGATTGCTCCAGTTAAGGAATTAGCCTGCCTTGCCTCTGCAATAAAGCTCCTCTCCCTCTCTCCCTGTCAGTCCTGTGGCACCCTCCCTGCTCTGCGTTTTAATTCTAGTCTCTAATCTCAGCCGCTCCTGTGATAAATTAATTGTAATGATAGAGGCCCCAGTTACAAGGTCTGCACCGTTTGCTTGTAATCTGAGCGACAGGTTTAGGGCCTGCTTTATTTAAGATGCGAG